>NC_064923.1:667531363-668189623 GCF_023897955.1 Schistocerca gregaria
AGTCGTACTTAGGTAGCTCAGTCGGTACAGCACTTTTCCGTGAAAGGTACAGTCCCGAGTTCGAGTCTCGGTCCGACACAGAGTTTTGATCTGCCAGGAAGTTTCGTGTCAGCGCACGCTCCGCCGCAGAGTGAAAATCTCATTCTTATCAAAGATTGACAGACTAGAAACCTGCCTCACCCCTCAACTATTACCTCTCGACTCGCAACTACCACATTAATTAAAATCCTCTAATTTAATACCAGCTGTTCAACCATTTCATTTCAATTTTAAACCATACCGCAATCTAAATGCAACCACCAACACAAGTTGCATACTGGTACATAGATCTTACGTCCGCTTATCGGATACTAATTTAGATCTTTAGCGCATGCATAATTTACAGTAAAGATAACATGAGCCACTGACAAAATTTGATGTTCTGTTACTTCCTTTGTTGATGACAAAGATATCGCGTTATCAAAATGGCTCTGAGCACTATGGGACTTAACATGTGAGGTTATCAGTCCCCTAGAACTTAGAACCATTTAAACCTAACTAACATAAGGATATCACACATCCATGCCCGTGGCAAGATTCAAACCTGCGACCGTAACAGTCGCGCGGTTCCGGACTAAAGTGCCCAGAACCGTTCGGCCACAGCGGCCGGCTATCGCGTTATCCCCGACAATATTACCTACATGTGAGTACTAGGACTGAAAAAAAAAATGATGCATTTGCCGATGAGCCAAACACTATGATCACCTGCTTAACACTGTTTTGGTCCACCTTGGTAACGCAGTACGCCAGTGAATCGGCGTGGCATGAATTTGGTAAGTCCTTGATGGTTTCCCGGAGGTATGTGGCACCAGATTTTTACGCCACGCACTGGTCACTCGCCTCCCGTAAATTACAAGCCTATTGTTTACGGTCGCTCGACAGCTTGCGAGATGTGATCCATAGAGTTTTTATAACGAAAATCTGGTGACCAAGACATCTACCTGAATTCACTATCCTTTTTCTAAAACCACTGAAGGACGATTTCGGCCTTTTCACAACGACAGCTTTTCAGCTGGAAGGCGCCATTCCCATCGGAGAACATACCGAGCACGAAGGGAGGCAGTTGATCAGCAGTAATGTTCACGTAGTCCTCAGTGCTGATGGTGCCTCAGACCGTTACCATAGGTCCCAAGGAAACCTAGGTGAAGATCTCCCACAGCAAAATGCTGGCACCACCTTGACTGCGCCTAGGGCGCGGTGCATATCTGGGTGATGGCGTATAGAGTCACGACCATCTAGCCTAACAACAAACGTGGGTCATCCGAAGAGCCGACACGTTTCCATTGATCCATGGTTCAATCTCGTTGATTATGTGCTCACTGCAGTGATAACGGACGATGTCTGCTCAAGATGCGAACAAGTGGGTGTCGTCTGCAGCAGAGTCCTAAGTTCAAAATCTTGGGCTAAACAGTGTGCTCCGAAAATTACGCCAACACCGGCATTGGACTGTCACCAGATCTGAAACATCTCGGCCTATCCAGTTTTACAGACCGAGCAAGCTTCCGTTCACTAATTTCTTTGATAAGACACTGACGTCTAACACCTTCTCGCTGAAACTTCCTGGCAGATTAAAACTGCATATGGATCGAGACTCCACCTCCGGACCTCTGCCACTTGCAGACAAGTGTTCTACCATCTGAACTACCCAAGCACGACTCACGACCCGACCTAACAGCTTTAATTCCGCTAGTACCTCGTCTCCTACCTTCTGAACTTCACAGAAGCTGTCCTGCCGACCTTGCAAAACCAGCACTCCTGGAAGAAAGGATATTGCGGAGACATGGCTTAGCTACAGCCTAGGGGACGTTTCCAATGAAATTTTCACTCTGCAGCGAAGTGTGCTCAGATATGAAACTTCCTGGCAGATTGAAACTGTGTGTCGGACCGAGATTCGAACTCAGATTTTCAGCGAATGTAGCTGGCATTAAGTAAGTCAGTGTACTCTGTGGGTGCACTAACCGGCAGTTTTCCTGCCAAGTCTCAACGGTTTCAGTCAGTATGTTAATACCGCCGTTATTACAAGTGACGACAGCTGCTTTGTTAATAATTTCACTCAGTATTATGCTGGCGGAAAGTCAATCAACTGACTTAACTGTGAGGTCTTACTGAAACAACGTAATTATTGCAAGAGAGTGCGCTGTGTTTCAGAACTTTTTATTTTACACAACCTCGACCGCGGGTTCGAACCCTGTATTCTAGAGGTTTTATGCTACCAAGCTCCACAAGTTATGAGATCTCTAACTGCTGATTTCATCAATTTTTGCGACGTAGTTCTGCCTTCATATTTAATCTCTTAGTTCCTTGGACGTCTGATTTTCGTATCTTATGAGCTCTAACAAACGCAGTCTAAATCTTTCGACATGCCACAGTGCCTGAAAGCGTTCTGTTTACACTTTGTAGATTTTCTTTCTTCCGCTGTCCGAAGTGCGAGTTTCTCACCTTCAGTTCAGGATTTGATGTCTGGCTATCCATACATATCATAGACTTGATTGTTAGTTTTCTCCGGACTGCTGTGGTTTTATCTTTGATTCCTCAAAATTTTCATGTTTAAGACTTTTAGTTTCTTTGCTCATATTTTGTTACAGGCGTAGTCTACGTAGCAAAATTAGAAAAGGTATGAAATTATTTATTATGATTTATGTTTCCGTCACAGTTGCTTATAATTTGTAAGTTTATCTTTGAATTAACTTTCCTTTTCATTATTGTACACACAAGATAACACCATTTTGCTTTTTGTATTCTTCTAATTGCCCCTTCTCTGACAGCGTTGTTTGTAGCTAACGTGACAAAGGTGAACTAATTTATTTATTTCTTCACTATTATGCTGTATAGATTTTAAGGTGTTTTCAGCAGTTGTTTTGTTGTGAGAAAAATTATTTGGTTCCCAGTGATTTCCAAGTAAGCTACTATAAAACTTTTTCTTAAGATTACTATATTAATTGCACATGACAATGTTGAACCTGTCTTCTAGGTTTCCTCAGAGATGTGCTGAATATCTATTTCTAAAAATGTGTTCTGCAACAATGTTGGAAAGGCAAGGGAAAGGCGCCTATAGCATCCCTTTGACTCCAAAGCAACAAACCATTTCTGAGATACTATTTTGTACCTTATCTCTAAAATCCGATCTTTTAGTACACACTTTTACAAGCTGTTTAAATTGTTTCGATACCGCTTTGCCAACTCGCAAGCAAAGTCACCCGTTTCAATCCTACGTAAGCCTGGGGCTATGCTCCACGTCAGTATGTCACCACAGGGTTTTCCAAAAAACATTTTCATTATCAACCATAGTTTTCATTATTCAAATGCTTTCCTAAAATATGTGAAAATTAGGTGCACATTTTGAGGATATTCAATTATTTTTTGAAGTAAGGTAGTCAGATTACGTTAGCCACGTCTGTCTATTTTTTTCTTAGAACCATAATATGCGTCATAAGGAATTTCTTTCACAAATGTAGTTGCAGTCTTGATATTCATCTTGAGAATGTTTTCAAATTATAAGCAGATTCGCTATTTTCCGAACCTCAGCTGGTATTAAGCCACTGGCGGTTGTTATGTATATTTTTAGCTTCTAAAAAATATTTTGCAGTGTTACTGTTTCAAAAAATGTTTTTCATGTTGTTTGGTGTACTACGGGAAACACACTGAACTGTTACCAATGAAATTAAATGACTGTTCTAAATACATTGAAAACTTCAGAGATAAACTTACGAAATTGATTTGTTTGATTCTGCTTACAATGAACTTCTCTATCCGTCCAGACTCTGCAGTGGTTTTCGACGGTACTATGAAACGCACCTTCGAGAGAGTTGATGCAGCTGTTAAGTCTATGAGAAGTGCGTGGTCAGATGGCGCAATTAGTAGTACACTGCAACGTTTAAGTCCAGATGCGTCAGTTTCAAAATGAATGATAATATTATCACTTAAATTCTTTGCTGTATACTGTAAAGTCTCTATTATGTCGCATTATCACTTATTGGGATTTGAAAATCAGTTTCATGTAACTCCAGAAGACATTAACATCTTTGAAATAGTAACATCAGAGCATGTATTTCGACACAGAAACCTAGGTCTTTTAAAATAACAGATTGTCAAACACAACCAAGAGATGTTCTTCAGAACCGAAAGACAGTTAAATGTTACATGTGTCGCACAGCTTCGACACTACTGACTTACGGTTTCATTGATTTGAGGTCTTACCTCATCCAGAATTTCTTGCTTTAATATTAAATACTAAAATATTGGAAAACCGACATTTTTGTACACACGCACGATTGGAAGTTGTTCCACCTCCTCACTTTAAGTAAGTTTCCTTATCCTTTCCGCAGTTTGTTCGAACTGTTTATACTTGAGTCGCCGGATCATGAACAACACCCAGTGTAGCAAGAGAGGAGTACGACCCAAAGCAAAATTATTGCAGGCACCGTGTAAACTATCTGTTTATGCTCGAGTGACAAGGTAATACGCTTTTAATTCGAAATCGTTCTCTTATAAGATGAGACCACAACGATGCGATCACGCATCTACTTTGAACTTTCTACACTTCTGGTAGGCCATTAAAACAACATAACACGCAAGTAGTAAGATGCATTACTCAGGCAATTCCGAGAAAATCGCAAGAGAAGTTTTACGTTTCTATTATGTAACTGAAGTTGCAGATCGTAAGAAGTGTACGGTCAACTGGTTGGCATTCGCACGTTGCAAGAAGGTCGTAGACGAGGCGGCGGTTAGAGTCCCGCAAACACTATTTAATCTGTATTTTTTTCATCGCTGGTTACTTTAATTTATGACATTTGAGATGTAACAGTGAAAAAAACCATGTCCATTTTCATGGCGTTGTAGTGCATTTCATATTTTGACTATTTACTATTTGTAATTAAATTGAAGGAAGAGGGACCAGCTTGGAAAGTCCACCTCAAACATCGATAAATAAGGAATAATAAAATTATAAACAGCCGACCAGTTGCAATCAGTAATATAGTAAGTCGCAATGTCCCAGACCACAAGACTGATGTACAATTACTCATCGGATGAGCTCGCGATATCACACGCGCAGGATAGTATTCGTCATAAAGACATGAAAAACAAACTGAAATTTCATGCAAATACTCCTGGTTTTTTCCCGTTATATTATTTCTCAAAATGTAAATTAAGTAATATGACCAGTGATGAAAACTAGAGTAATTATATCTAACCCACTTAAACACGCCGGCCGCGGTGGTCTAGCAGTTCTAGGCGCGCAGTCCGGAGCCGCGTGACTGCTACGGTCGCAGGTTCGAATCCTGCCTCGGGCATGGATGTGTGTGATGTCCTTAGGTTAGTTAGGTTTAAGTAGTTCTAAGTTCTAGGGGACTGATGACCACAGTAGTTAAGTCCCATAGTGCTCAGAGCCATTTTGAACCACTTAAACACGTAAAACTTGGCGCGCTATTTTCTCGTAATTGTCAGAGTAGTGCATCTTATGAGTTGCTAGTTAGTGACTCACGAGTTACAGTAAGACCAAACGCAAAGCTTCAGACAGTCGAGGAAGCCCTCTGGACCGTTGCTTGCATATGCGTGCGGTCATAAGCGACCGAAGTCTGGGTACAAACGGTTCCAAATTGAGTTGTGAGTGTACTGGCGTGGGTAGAAGAGGACTCTTCAGAGGATTCGGCAGTGTTGGCGGGACTGGTGGCGTGAAGGCCGTCTGGGAACTTTCCGGTGTGTTACCGGCGCGAAGGTACGCTACTCGCTTCGGCTCGACACCTGCCGATGAGTCACAGCGCGTGACCACGGTCACGGGTCCCGCAGTCACACCCTTGAGTTGAGTAGCTCGAGCCGAGAAGAGGGGGGCCACAAAAACCAACACCACCTCACCTGGAGTGAAGACTGAGTACTGAGAGTTGTCTTGGGCGAAGAGTCATCTATAGATGTTGCAGTAACATCGGGAAGTGCCTCAGCCAGCGAAGTGTATTGCGACCCTTGCTGTTCTTGTTTTACATTTATGACTAGAAACCTGATTATATGCATCATGAAAACCTTAAAATATGCATGCAAGTATGCATCAAAAATGCTTGAAAAATGTCGAAATAGGCAAGATGAAATAAAACAGAACATGCACTGCGTGCATTATATCTCAAAGTCGAACCTGTGCATATGAAGTACGAGGAAGAGCGCCGGCCACGAGAAAAATCTGTACATTTAGTACGCTGTTATTTTCTGACTACTTTCTGGCAGAGGTTAGGAAGGGAGCCCTTCTGGGATTATTTTCTAAAAATCTGCAAAATGGGGACGCATATCGGGTATCAAGAATTTTTCCTTCTTTGCTATTGTTGTCGGTAGCAAGTGGATGCGATGCGAGTGACTCTCAGCGAAACAATCTATATGTGCAGGACCAACTTCAAACTATACCGCTTGCAGAGGGGCACGCTCAAAAACTAACATTTTATTAAAAAAACAACATGCAATCATGAATTTTTTGAACAGCATTAACTTATTACTTAGCACTACTGAACTAAAGCATGATTTACAACTTATTTTATATTTTTCTGCTATTGTAAACGAACGACCAAGTACTGTTCCAAACGTTCGGAAGCAAGGTTGTGTCTTTGGTCGCACAAAGCATTTTCATAAGCAGAAGAGGACCGTTCTACATAAACTGTGGTAACTGGGTAGTATTTGAATTTGGGTGCTATGTTGGTACTTACTGTTTATGGTAAAAGATCACCCGTCCCATTAATAAAACAACTTGGCAGAAGGGTTCAAAGCCTGGGTTATTGTTTAAAATGTTTTCAAACTTTTCTTTAAGTTTTCTTGGGAATACCTCCGGCAATGAGGAGTTCACTAGAATAATTTTATTCATTAACTGAATAGATTCATTCAACGCCAAACTGAGTTTCAAGCTTGCAGGTATATGGGAAAAATGAGTCCTAATCACGGCAATTTTAACTAAGTATTTTGTCGGACTAACAGAAAGGTCCTCATAACCATTGTCCTGAAGTTCTTCCTCTGAATGCTCCTCTTGATCGCTAGCAGAACTGCGATCACGGGCTATTGAAAAATCATTGTCTTCTTCGTCTGCTTCTTGTTCTATATCGTGACACCATTTTCCATCCACTGTCTAAAAATTTCATCGAACTTAGAGTGTGTAAAATTGTCACATTTTTGCTAACACATTTTGTACTACTGCGTAGTTCACGAGCCTCTGTCTAGGAGACCTCATCACATGTCAACAACAATAAAATAAGACGATATCGGAACTGACAATAATAATTTGTAGGGTTGTTGATTAAAAGAGGGTACCTGCTGTATAAAAACGTTCCGCCATAACTGACCTACGAGAGCCACTTGGAAATTTCTGGCCCGGTCTAATATTCAGTACCGAGATATACATCTTTCTTAACCACCGCTCATAATACATTAAAAAAATGATTTAAATGTTCCAGGATGGTCAGCTATCCACGAAACGACGTTTCTTTTTTGGGGTGGCATGGCGCACAACACGTTACACAGTACACTTGTGCATGCTCAACTGTGTACAAGTATATAGAAACTAGTTTTTAGTTAAAATACGAAATAACCGGTGAAAAGGAGCCAAATATACAAATGCTTACGCAACAAGCAAATGCATATAAACCAGTCTTTATTAATGACCTTGCTGACAATATTAATAACAACCTTCGATTTTAGTAAATGATGCAGGTATAGTAGTGACATTAATTCTGACACTTAGTAGAGATTCATTGAATATTGCACTCAGGTTTTTATTTTGGGTGAAATATACAATATAATTCACTACAAAAACTTCCCTTACTGTTCACTGTTTGAAAATTGAAGATTAAATATAAAAATTTAATTACAAATTTTTAAAAACTAAACAAAGTACTCAGAACGCTACAACTTCAGGAACTTAAAAAATTACTTGGCACAAAAGTTATTGCAATATTTCTTAGTACTTTGTAGGATATGTTTTTCATTTCATCATTGCCTCCACTACGTGCGACATCGAATCCAACCAATGCCGAAGATCTTCTGGTTTGATCACTCAATCACGAATTTACGATGGCCTCAAGGAGTATCTTTTTTTACTGGGATTCCTTCGTGAAACTACGATTTTGACCACAAATTCTCAGTCGGGTTGAGGTCGGGGTGTTTGCCAGCCTAAGGTAGAGCATTAATCTGTAATCGAACCATTTCTTTTGATTTTTCCGGTATGAGATGGCGCACTGTCTTACTGAAAAATGCACTTATGGTTGTTGCCTTCGCAGAAATCGCGGGTAGAGGGTAGCAGTTTCACCATTGAAGGCACTGTTTTGGTACTTTTTTTTGCGGTAATTTTGCCCTGCAACGCGCCACATGTCCAATGCCGAGACTTGCTATACTAGTCCACACCATGACACATGAAGTGGCGCACTGGGGCACTAACTCTGCGCCTGGTCGACGACGAACGAATTTAACTCTATAAAGATGCTGATCTTAGTCTGTTCACTCCAAATGGCTAGCCCATTCCGCTTGCGTCCATTCCCTACGTGCTAATGCCCACTGCACACGTTTCTGCCTCTTAAGTTTTGCTGACATGAGGCTACTTCCTCCGAGCCCTCGCTCGCAAATCATTTTTTGACTGTTCGATGAGAAACTTCAACCCCTGAAGTCTTCATTCGCAGTACGCCGACGATCTTTAGAAAAAGACAGCAGATTCTGCGATAGTCTCATTAACAACAACAACAACGAGTTATAACAATGATCAGAACGCTTTTCCTCACTGGATACAGAAATAATAACACGCTTCCGTCGGAAAAGAACAAATTACAAACAGTTGTGCAGGCAGGCAGAACAGTGAAGTTTAAGGAATCAATTAAGTCTAATTACTCATGTAAATAAAAAATATAACAGAAGGGATAGATAATATTCCATCGGAATTTCTAAAATCATTGGGGGAAGTGGCAACAAAACGAATATTCACGTTGGTCTGTAGAATGCACGAGTCTGGCGACATACCGTCTGACTTTTTCGGAATAGCATCATCTACACAATTTCAAAGACTGCAAGAGCTGACAAGTGCGAGAATTACCGCACAATCAGCTTAACAGCTCATGTATCCAAGTTGCTTACGAGAGTAATGTAATTTATTTTTGTTGTTTGTGGTAGTAGTAAGTCAGGTTGTCTTTTCGTGTGGTGTCCTGTTTTCCATTCCATGTTCAAGTGTACCTCAGAGCAGAACTGACTGACTCTTCACAGATGGAAGCTTGAAATCTTCTTCACAAAACAGGCTATGACTTAACGTACTAGTGGAATGCCGAATTCGGTCTCTGGTCCATTGCAGTTCCAGCCGATGACGGTTTGACCTCAATCTCTGCTTACCTCCAAAAACGAGTAAGAGTCTCTAGTTTATTTGACCTAGTATATACCAATCGATAACACGCGACGCATAACAGTTGGAAGTTAAAATCATTGATGTTTCTCTCACTTCTTTAGGAAGTATGTGTGTTTTTCCTCTCTTGGCTCGAGGGTAAAGCGTTGAAAGAGAGAGAATTTGAGAATAGCATCAAGGCGCGCAGCGGTAACACACTGTCAGCCACCTTTGCGGTCAACAACGGAAATCAATTGCTGCCACGTGAGAACGGCCACTGCAACGTTCAGCGAGGTCAGTATCTGGGAAGGCACTGCCCTATCCCCTCCTGCCGCTTGACTTTCTTTCAAACCGACAGCCTCCTTTCTCTACCTCTCTACAGCCTGCCTATGTTCTTAAATCGTTACTGGTACAGTTGGTCCTTTCCTATATGTTTCACTTACGAGGTTGCTTCTGCATCTCTGAAAACTACTTTGGCTTCTTAGATTTCTAGTTATAACCACATTTTCCGATTTTCGTTTCGACTGTATTTCACAGTGTAATGTGTCCCTCAAAGCAGGAACGTGTAATAAAATTACCTCTGAAAGCTATTTGTTAGGAGGTGAGATATCACAGCACATTCAAGAACACGTGCAATAAGGATATTAATGTTAACTGGCATTGAAGCTCCTAGTTGACCGAAAACGGCTCCACTACCTGTTTTATTCTTATTTCTTTTGAAGTCAGGGGCAGTGTCGTTATTGGGGAGCGGAAAAGCCTGCTGACGGCGGATCGAACTTGTATGAAGTATGCAACAAATGGTCTGCATTGTACGGAGACAGTTAACGTACTTCGTAATAAGAAATTCAGATTGCAAGGTTAGGTTTGTAAAAAAATGCAGATGTGTGCGTGACTGGGCGCAACGGACATGTCACCAAAGCAATCGCTCCTCAACGTGGTTAAACAGCTGAAATACAAACAGGCACTGTCTACATCTTTAGCAAAGGAATATGGACCAACTGCCTCTAAATAAAAACACAAATGAAGTTAAATAACGTTATTACAACTAAAATTACAGAGAACAAAGAAATGCATCCTTACATGAAGTCAGTCTCGAGAAAGGAAGGCAGCAAGACCGAGACTTCACTCCTTACGTTGTTTTAAAACAGAAGATAAGCGAAAATGAAACCATAGATACATTTAGTGTAACTGTGTAGGCTTGGCTACAAACTAAAATGATCGGGTTGCTAACACTGCGAACACAGTAATTTGCTGTAATAGGTAATTCTTATGTATTTCTAACGATCTAGCCAATTCAAAGGACTGTTTGCAAATTATGGAAATAGCACTATACGAATTTATGACTATCTTCAGAGTGAAGCGTATAATTTTAGTTGTCCTAGCTTTGGCTATAATTTTTTTCCAAAATCACACCAATATTCAACCTATAAAAAGCCAAGGCACATGCTTCGACCGGTCTATTTCGTGAGACAGTTTTTTATATAAGGGCTTTTTATGTCAGTTGATCAGTTTGTGTGATCTGTGATTTCGCTACAGCAATACCTGCTATTCGACGTACATTCAGAGATAGTTTTAACAAGCTAGTGAGACAGCACTTGACAAATTATTCAATTTCAATTCTGCCAGTAATATAAATTTTAGCGATAGTATTTGGCAAGAGGTGAGAATAAATATTGTAAACCATACTTCTCTATCACCCGATTATGCGCCGGTCTACCATGTAAAACCCCATTGTTTCTCCAAGTTGTTCCAAGCAGCACTATTCGCAGTAGATATAGTCACTTCTGTTCATTAGCCACGATAGCATTTTTATTCTACATCTACATTTTTACTCCGCAAGCCACCCAACGGTGTGTGGCGGAGGGCACCTTACGGACCACTGTCATTACCTCCCTTTTCTGTTCCAGTCGCGTATGGTTTGCAGGAAGAACGACTGTCGGAAAGCCTCCGTGCGCGCTCAGATCTCTAATTTTACATTCCTGATCTCCTCGGGAGGTATAAGAAGGGGGAAGCAATATATTCGATACCTCATCCAGAAACGCACCCTCTCGAAACCTGGCGAGCAAGCTACACCGCGATGCAGAGCGCCTCTCTTGCAGAGTCTGCCACTTGAGTTTGCTAAACATCTCCGTAACGCTATCACGGTTACCAAATAACCCTGTGACGAAACGCGCCGCTCTTCTTTGGATCTTCTCTATCTCCTCCGTCAACCCGATCTGGTACGGATCCCACATTGATGAGCAATATTCAAGTATAGGTCGAACAAGTGTTTTGTAAGCCACTTCATTTGTTGATGGACTACATTTTCTAAGGACTCTCCCAATGAATCTCAACCTGGTACCCGCCTTACCAACAATTTTATATAATCATTCCACTTCAAATCGTTCAGCACACATACTCCCAGATATTTTACAGAAGTAACTGCTACCAGTGTTTGTTCCGCTATCATATAATCATAGAATAAAGGATACCTCTTTCTATGTATTCGCAATACATACATTTATCTATGTTAAGGGTCAGTTGCCACTCCCTGCACCAAGTGCCTATCCGCTGCAGATCTTCCTGCATTTCGCTGCAATTTTCTAATACTGCAACTTCTCTGTATACTACAGTATCATCCGCGAAAAGCCGCATGGAACTTCCGACACTATCTACTAGGTCATCTATATATATTGTGAAAAGCAATGGTCCCATAACACTCCCCTGTGGCACACCAGAGGTTACTTTAACGTCTGTAGACGTCTCTCCATTGATAACAACATGCTGTGTTCTGTTTGCTAAAAACTCTTCAATCCAGCCACACAGCTGGTCTGATATTCCGTATGCTCTTACTTTGTTTATCAGGCGACAGTACGGAACTGTATCGAACGCCTTCCGGAAGTCAAGGAAAATAGCATCTACCCGGGAGCCTGTATCTAATATTTTCCGTGTCTCATGAACAAATAAAGCGAGTTGGGTCTCACACGATCGCTGTTTTCGGAATCCATGTTGATTCCTACAGGGTAGATTCTGGGTTTCCAAAAACGACATAATACGCGAGCAAAAAACATGTTCTAAAACTCTACAACAGATTGACATCAGAGATATAGGTCTATAGTTTTGCGCATCCGGTCGACTACCCTAAATAACAGTGCCACTGCTGGTTTCGACAGTCACTGCCATGAGATAACGTTTACTATACGAAACATTATTATATAATCAATGCAAATACGTCGTCTCGCACGTAAAACAATGCAGCGGAATGGCTACTGGCCGTAGCCTGGATTGTATGTAAATATGAATGGACTGCTGTTGGTAATATGGCCGCCGGATGGGACGCCGAGTTAGCAGCCCGGTTCGTGATGTGCGATACGCGTACAGCAGCACCCATCTGGATTTCACCTCCGTAGCTCACTTCTGAAGCCAAACAAAGACCTAATTCCAGAAAGGGCTGTTAGTTTAAGTGAGGACTGTAATGATCAGTAAAGTAACAGTGTGGTGGAAAATATGTTCTTCGAATTTATCGAGGCTCTGGCGCCTATCTGAACGAATTTTATACTCAACTAATCAAAAACACAAACGAGGCCATTCTATACTACAAATACGTTCAATCACAGAAAGGAAGAAATTTTAATGTCTCGTCCACGCTGAAACTTGGTGCCAACGTGTTGAAGAAATGGTTGGTTCAAATGGCTCTGAGCACTATGCGACTAAACTTCTGAGGTCATCAGTCGCCTAGGACTTAGAACTAATTAAACCTAACTAAGCTAAGGACATCACACACATCCATGCCCGAGGCAGGATTCGAACCTGCGACCGTAGCGGTCGCTCGGCTCCAGACTGTAGCGCCTAGAACCGCACGGCCACTCCGGCCGGCCAACGTCGTTGAAATAGGATGGAGTAGGGCGGTGGAGCAGGTGTGTTGTGTTATGCTCCCGCGAGTTGCCACGCTTTCGGGGTTTGGCAGCATGTAATTGCGCTCGAGTTGCTATGATAGTTTCTGACACGGTGTCGCGGAAGGGAAGCATTAGCTGGCGCGCATCAACAGCCCATTTCGCCTGGTGACCGTGTTGAGAAAAAGGCGCGCCAACATCCAGTTTCTGCAACAACGAGTGATTGTCGCCATCTCCTCGTTCGACGACTTCAAACCTTCCGTCAGCTAACAAGGAAGACTGAAAGCACATTAAGTTTTAGAACTGTATGGCAGACCTCAGCTTTTCAAACTGTCCAATTTGTCTCACAAAATTACAGCAACGTAGCATGAACCTTTGTTGCTCATTGTCCAGTTGCATTATCAAGCTGGGTCCCTTCCTTTTCCGGAATAAACCCGAGTGTCGTTGAAATTCTAATGCCAACATTAAAGTAACATCATTCCATTTCACTGCTTTAATTTCGAAGTTCAGTTAAGGTATTCATAGCTGGCTACAATATTTAAATTACACAAGCACAAATTAAGAGTGCGAGTTTTGTTACCATATTTTAGTTTACCTGTGACTGCAGTTCAGCTTGGTACGCACTAAATTTTACTATTGTTAATTGTTCAGAATCATTTAATTGGAGTTCAAAGTTAAATCTCATTTCTAAACTGCGTAGATTCAAGTAGCTTTTGAAATGATTGTTGAGGTAGCCCAAGACTAACCTTATTTTATTGAATTTCGTAGTGCTTCAAAAACAAAGTTCACTATTAATTTCAGTCACGAAATTAACTTTCAATTTTCGAGTTTTATTAATTCTTTTGCTAAATTAAGTCAGAGTGTAGCGAAATTTATTACTTCTGACAAACATTCAGTTTTCACACAACACGTGTCGACCTTCAGTTGCCACACCTTTAGTGCTAATTATATGTGCAATATCCTTTATTTTTCAGTTATTTTAGTAGTTGTCCATAGGACTGGCGACCGTAATTTTCCCCAAATCTCAAATATCTAATGAACGCCAGCTAATTGTTAACGTAACGACCGCACATTTACTTTCTTTGTTAACTTTACCCCTTTTCAAAATCAATTTCCACCAGTTTCATTTGCATTTTTCCTTTCATTTAGATGAAACCCTTCCTCCCTCTTTACCGAACTTCGGCGACGATTGCCTTTCCCAAATTTCCATTAGGTACACGCGCTTTAATTTTTACCGTCATTAAGGTCGATAAGAGGGGGAGGTTACACGTTTCTGAGGGGACTGCCTCATCTCTTATTGGTCCACTTAATTTTGTTACCAGTTTTTAACATCACATCTCAAACGCTTCGATTCTGGTTTATCCACATATGACGTTTCCCCACTCCCTCCCACTCCCCCCCCTCTCTCCCCCCGTCTCTCTCTCTCTCTCTCTCTCTCTCTCTCTCTCTCTCTCTCTCTCTCTCTCAGCAGCCATGAGGCTGATTGCCATCAAACCCACAGTCTTCTCGCCTGTCCGCCTTCCGTTTCAGCTTGTAGCATGAGGAACAATTCATGTACTCCAGTCTGGGCCCTCCTCTCTAATTTCACTCTTCTACTGCTCTCTCAATAATTATTCTTCTCAATAGACCCTCATGTCTGAGTACATAGCCTATCAGTCGCGCTCTTCTTTTTAGCTATTTCATGAATCATCTTTTCTCTCTTGCTCTAATGGAAACTCCCTCCTTCGTGATCATCTCTCTCCAGCTGATTTTCACCGTTCTCGTGTAGCACCATTTTTGGAATGCAGCGAGTCTGATCTCCTCTCTCACTTCTATCGTCCAAGCTTCGCTGCCTATGTTGCAATGCTCTGCGAGTAGGTCTTCAGCATTTGTTTTCTCACGTCACGCCTCATTCTTTGTAGTGAATGTGGTTTTCTTCTTATTAAAAGCATCCATGGCCTGGGAAGTTCTGCTTACTATTTCCTTGTAGCTTCTTCCACCACTCGTGACTTGACTTCCCAGCTAATGAAACTTTCACTTCCTCGAATCTTGCATTTTTCAATTTTACCGCTATCTTGCTTTTCTTTGTTTCTACTGCAGGCAACATCTTTCATTTTGTGTGTGTTTATTGTCATGTGAAATTCCTCCTGCATCATTCTATCCACTGTGTTCAGGATTTCGTGCAGGTCTCTTTCACTTCCTGCAATTAATGCTGTATCATCGGCAAATCTCAGCACGTGTACCTGATCTCCACGAGTTGTTACTCGTATGTTTATTTCTTCCGTCATCCTGTCGATTGTCTTCTGTATGTACAGAAAACAAAGTATGGGCACAGGGAGCAACCTTGCCGTACCCCTTTTGAGTGCTAATTGATTCTTCTTTTTTACCACAGCGAACTACTCCGATTTCACATACGTAGGTGTCGCATATACAAGTCTTCTCTCCAAAGCAGATTCGTGATTGGCGAAGGGTACTGATTAATACACTCCAGCTGACACTGTCAAATGCTTTCTCTAGATCTACCAATGCTACGAACGTACACTTCCACTATTTATTTTTCTACAAGGCATGTGGTTGACACTAGCAAACTTCTTTTGGCGAAGAATGCTGCCTGTGTTCACCTTTTTATAGCCTCCTTGCTTTTTCTCCATGCATCTTATTTTTTGTTTCTGCTTGCGAGGCAGGAGGACCCTTACATTTGTCTGTGTGTAGTCTGGGATATAATTCGCTGACCTTGCTTCCATTATCAGAAATTTCCTTAAGTTTACAGGCTGGTCGATACATCCTTCATCGTGATGACATAATGCTTTCCGTGTGAGAATCTCACTGAGAAGAATCGCTAGGGAGACACGTGATCATCTTGATTAACCCACACAGCGTGCATTACAGGTGAAAGCCACTGAAGAAGCGCCGGAGGGAAGAATTTTGAGATTGATGGGAAACAGTGCAAGCACTGTGCAACTTTTATGATCGCACCACGAGATGACTACGGAGAGAGTGTAGAGGAGCGTGCTCTGCAACACAAGTAGCAGAGTCCAAACGACGAACATCAGCCGTCTCGTCGTGAAGCCGTCGGCACACGGAGCGTGCTTTTGAACGTCGGCGTTGAGCGTGCAGCCTACACCGTGCTGCTAAATGCTCAGAAACGACTTGCGGCTTGTCGATACGGTACGCGTGGCTTTATATGGTATATGCGATAACGCCGCGACCCAGCGTCAGTTTTCGGCTGCATCTGGCTCGCAAATCACACTGTATACGAAATGGACATGCGTAAAATTCCTACGTTACTTCTATTAAATGGCACATTTCCTCCCTTATCCATATGCCCGTCATGTTTGTCTGCAGTACACCCGAATAAAAACTTTACGGATATCAAACACGTTGTAGGGCAAAAAAGAAAGTACCATGTTCAGTCAATATGGACAGCTTATGAAAGTGCCAAAAATAGTAGTTCTGGACATAAGATAAAAATTATTTCGTCATTCTCACTTTTTAGTAAAACCCTGGGGTCATTCTTATTGATCAGTGTCCCTATTCAGATGCAGAATCTTTACAACATATGAAATAGAAAACTGGAAACAACGAAGTCCAAAATAGCTTACTGCAAGTAACGCCAACGGTCTTTAAGCCAATGGAACAAAACTCGCTGCTCAGAAAGCGATCACATATTTACATATCAAATATTATAGCATATACTTTTATCAATCTGATAAGTATCAGAACCTATTAGACAAAAGCTTAAGTTAGTAAAGAAATATTTTCTTCCAGTGGGACGGGAACCACCAATACATCAGCTCTCTCCCTGTAATTCTCTGATGCTACTGATTGCATTATACCAACCACGAGTGATGTGCGATCATACCGTAACTTTACATGTTACAATCGCCTGAAAGCTTTAATCGTACATATGTTATTAACGTACATTCCTTTATAACAAATTGTGCCACGAACAACGAGTTTTCGATCGATCCTCAATGTACAGTTCCCTTCAAATGACATACTCTAATAATATGTAAGTTACAGTAATTCCTCAACATCGTATCATGGATCAGACAGTTTGTTGTCAGGTTTGTGGTAATACACGTCTATCCACAGGTCATGTAATTCGCGTAAACAACGGGCCACTGCAGGTCATGTAATTCGCGTAAACAACGGGCCACTGATTTGCGTGCGGGGCAACGGCCTTGCCGCAGTTGATACACCGGTTCCCGTGACATCACGGAAGTTAAGCGCTGTCGGGGATGGTAGGCACTTGGATGAGTGACTATCATGGCCGCCATGCACTGTTGCCATTTTTCTGATGCACTGAGCCTCGCGATGCCAATTGAGCAGCTACTCGACCGAATAGTAGCGGCTTCGGTCAAGAATACCATCATAACGCCCCTCGTATCCGCATCCTCCACTGATGATGACACGGCGGTCGGATTGTCCCGATGGGCCACTTGTGGCCTGGAGACGGAGTGAGTGTCAGTGATTTGCGTGCGGGATGATGGCGCTCGATAGCCATCCAGATGGGTTCCATACGATTTACATCAGGCTAATTCGGTCGCCGAGAAATGAACTGAGTTCGCTGTGTTGTTGTCTTCAGTCTGGGACTGGTTTGATTCAGCTCTCCACGCTAATCTATCCTGTGCAAGATCCTTCATCTCCCAGTACCTACTGCAACCTACATCCTACTGAATCTCCTTAGTGTATTCATCTCTTGGTCTCTTTCTACGATTTTTACCCTCCACACTGCCCTCCAATGCTAAATTTGTGATCCCTTGATGCATCAGGACATGTCCTACCAACCGATCCCTTCTTCTAGTCAGTTTGTGCCACAAACTTCTCTCCTCCCCAATCCTATTCAATACCTCCTCATTAGTTACGTGATCTATCCACCTTATCTTCAGCATTCTTCTGTAGCACCACATTTCGAAGGCTTCTATTCTCTTCTTGTCCAAACTAGTTATAGTCCATGTTTCACTTCCATACATGACTACTCTCCAAACACCTTCAGAAACGACTTCCTTACACTTAAATCTATACTCGATGTTAAATTTTTCTTCAGAAACGCTTTCCTTGCGATTGCCAGTCTACATTTTGTATCTGCTCTACTTCGACCATCATCAGTTATTTTGCTTCCCAAATAGCAAAACTCCTTTACAACTTGAGGTGTCATTTCCTAATCTAATTCCCTCAGCATCACTCGACATAATTCGACTACATTCCATTATCCTCGTTTTGCTTTTGTTGATGTTCATCTTATATCCTCCTTTCAAGACACTGTCCATTCCGTTCAACTGCTCTTCCAAGTCCTCTGCCTTGCCTCTGATAGAATTACAATGTCATCGGCGAACCTCAACATTTTTATTTCTTCTCCATGGATTTAAATACCTGCTCCAAATTTTTCTTTTGTTCCTTTACTGCTTGCTTAATATACAGATTGAATAACATCGGGGAGAGACTACAACCCTGTCTCACTTCCTTCCCAACCACTGCTTCCCTTTCATGTCCCTCGACTCTTCTAACTGCCATCTGGTTTCTGTTCAAATTGTAAATAGCCTTTCGCTCCCTGTATTTTACCCCTACCACCTTCATAATTTGAAAGAGTATTACAGTCAACGTTGTCAAAAGCTTTTTCTAAGTCTACAAATGCTAGAAACGTAGGTTTGCCTTTCCTTAATCTTTCTTCTAAGGTAAGTCGTAAGGTCAGTATTGCCTCACGTGTTCCAGTGTTTCTACGGAATCCAAACTGATCTTCCCCGAGGTCGGCTTCTACCAGTTTTTTCATTCGTCTGTAAATAATTCGCGTTAGTATTTTGCAGCCGTGACTTACTAAACTGATAGTTCGGTGATTTTCACATCTGTCAACACCTGCTTTCTTTGGGATTGGAAATATTATATTTTTCTTTAAGGCTGAGGGTATTTCGCCTGTTTCATACATCTTGCTCACCAGATGGTAGAGTTTTGTCAGGACTGGCTCTCGCAAGGCCGTCAGTAGTTCCAATGGAATATTGTCTACTCCGGGGGCCTTGTTTCGACTCAGGTCTTTCAGTGCTCTGTCAAACTCTTCACGCAGTATAGTATCTCCCATTTCATCTTCATCTACATCTACATCCTCTTCCATTTCCATAATATTGCCCTCAAGTACATCGCCATTCTATAGACCCTCTATATACTCCTTCCACATTTCAGCTCTCCCTTCTTTGCTTAGAACTGGGTTTCCATCTGAGCTCTTGATATTCATACAAGTGGCTCTCTTTTCTCCAAAGGTCTCTTTCATTTTCCTGTAGGCAGTATCTATCTTAACCGTAGTGAGATAAGCCTCGACATCCTTACATTTGTCCTCTAGCCATCTCTGCTTAGCCATTTCGCACTTCCTGTCGATCTCATTTTTGAGAAGTTTGTATTCCTTTTTGCCTGCTTCATTTACTGCATTTTTATATTTTCTCCTTTCATCAATTAAATTCAATATTTCTTCTGTTACCCAAGGATTTCTACTAGCCCTCGTCCTTTTACCTACTTGATGCTCTGCTGCGTTCACTACTTCATCCCTAAAAGCTACCCATTCTTCTTCTACTGTAATTCTTTCCCCTATTCCTGTCAATTGTTCCCTTATGCTCTCCCTGAAACTCTGTACAACCTCTGGTTCTTTCAGTTTATCCAGGTCCCATCTCCTTAATTTCCCACCTTTTTGCAGTTTCTTCAGTTTTAATCTACAGTTCAAAACCAATAGATTGTGGTCAGAGTCCACATGTGCCCCTGGAAGGTAAGACAGAGATTTAGGAACCAGATTTTAAGAAGAATATAATAATTCCAATCCCAAAGAAAGCAGGTGTTGACAGATGCGAAAATTGCTGAATTATCAGTTTAATACGCCACGGCTGCAAAATACTAACACGAATTCTCTGCAGACGAATGGAAAAACTGGCTGAAGCCGACCTCGGGGAAGATCAGTTTGGATTCCGTATAAATGTTGGAACACGTGAGGCAATACTGACCTTACGACTTACGTTAGAAGAAAGATTAAGGAAAGGCAAACCTACGTTTCTAGCATCTGTAGACTTAAAGAAGGCTTTTGATAATGCTGACTGGAATACTCTCAAATTCTGAAGGTGGCAGGGGTAAAATACAGGGAGCGAAATGCTATTTACAATTTGTACAGAAACCAGATGGCAGTTATACGAGTCGAGGGGCATGAGAGGGAAGCAACGGTTGGGAAGGGAGTAAGACAGGGTTGTGGCCTCTCCCCGATGTTATTCTATCTGTATATTGAGCAAGCAGTAAAGGAAACAAAGAAAAATTTGAAGTAGGAATTAAAATCCAAGGAAAAGAAATAAAAAGTTTGAGGTCCGCCGATGACACTAATTCTGTCAGAGACAGCAAAGGACCTAGAAGAGCAGCTGAACGGAATGGACAGCGTCTTGAAAGTAGGATATAAGATGAACATCGACAAAAGCAAAACGAAGCTTATGGAATGTAGTCAAATTAAATTGGGTGATGCTGCGGGAATTAGATTAGGAAATGAGATGCTTAAAGTAGTAAATGAGTTTTGCTATTTGGGGAGGAAACCTACTGATAATGGTCGAAGTAGAGACGATATAAAATGTAGACTGGTAATGGCTAGGAAAGCGTTTCTCAAGAAGAGAAATTTTTTAACATTGAGTATAGATTTAAGTGTATTTGATGGCGTGTCTCCATTTATGGAAGTGAAACATGGAAACTTTCGAAATGTGGTGCTACAGAAGAATGCTGAAGATTAGCTTGGTAGATCACATAAATAATGAAGAGTTATTGGATAGAACTAGGGATAAGAGGAGTTTGTGGCACAACTTGACAAGAAGGGACCGGTTGGTAGGACATGTTCTGAGGCATGGAGAGATCTATTCAGTACTGGAGGGCAGCGTGGAGGGTAAAAATCGAAGAGGGAGACCAGGAAATGAATACATTATGCAGATTCAGAAGGATGTAGGTTGCCGTAGGTACTGGGAGATGAAGCTTGCACAGGAGAGAGTAGCATGGAGAACTGCATCAAATCAGAGTCTGGATTGAAAACCAGAACAAAAACAACAACAACTACTACTACTACTACTACTACTGCACTAAGAAGGCACGCTCAACGCTCGAATGCACAGTCTCTGTGCCTACATATGCTGGTCGTTCAGACTGGTGTCGGCGCCAGCTGATATGCCTCGAAGCTGCTACTACTTCTGCTCGCAGAAGGGTAGTAGCTTAAGCTTACCCTCCCGCTACAGTTTGACAGCAGCGTTGCTGAAGTACAGGTCCGTGCAGGCTGAACGATCTGTTCAGTGGCCACAAAGCGCACACTTTGCCAGGCGGACACAGTGCAGTGAGCGCGTGGTTAGGCCCGCTTTGCGCAAGTGGGAATTAGGACGCGGGCGGTCGGCTCTCTGCGTGCGGCGGGCGGCGGCGTCCTTGGTTGGCGGCCTTGGCGACGCCGGCGTCGAGTGCCTCAGCTGAGACAGCGGCGCCGCTGATAACGGCCGGCCCTACCACACGCGCCCCGAACGGCGCCATCTGCAAACAGACCGCCGCCGGCATTTGCGTGCGGCACGGAGCTGCCTGCGGTCGGCCAGATAACGACAGCGGGAAGCGGGGAAAAAAAACACACCTCCGTTCCGGGGTACGCCCTCGTGTCTACGGACACTCGAGGTCTCGACCCGAAACAGTGAGGATAACGAAGCGCGGAAGGACAAAGAGGGACAGGGGCTCCGGTGAGGTGCTATCAAAGGTCAGAATTCTTGGTGCTGTTCGCTTTCAATTCTGATGCTAAACATAGAGTTCAATGTGTGTATTGGGAACAGATATTATGTTTAAAACGAGCTGAATGCAATATAAGCGATTAATATAATCGTCATGTCATTGAAATTCACACGCAGCCCTATAACTTACGATGTTATTTTATTTTAATTTTTAACGCTTCCAGTTTCAGCACTTCATTATGGCATCTTCAGAACCCTGCAAAATGGAAGAGTATACGTGTATATCAGGAGGCACAAAGCCAGCTTACAGAAAGTGACTGGTAACCATAACAGCGCTCAAAGCTTAAAAATTGAAGTAGAGGCGTGAAACCAAATCTGTGTACATCCAGCACAGTAGACTAAAACACATGTACATATTAGTTAGTCATAGAACTATTTAACACCACATATTTACAAGAGAATGTGCAGAAACTTCAGAAAGATTAGAACCAGACAGTGTACACTCTGAAGTTCCGTTGAAACAAAGCTTTTATTTGAATATAAAATCGTATAAAATTCTTATAGGCGAGGGAACCCCTAGTATATGTGAGAACCTATGTTCATTTAAAGTAAAATATCACACAGTAATCTATGAAGTACAACAGTATGCATATTTACGGCCTAGGGTGTATCACAACTGGTCCCCTGTCCATAATGGACCAACAGATTTATATAATCGTCGTCGTTATCATAGGCAAAATAAGATCTAATATTAATAATAATTAGTCTACTTACTAGCTTGGCGCCAGTTCCTTCACTCGGGTAGACTCAGTAGTCTGCACAAATTGTGTGTTTTTCTTTAATGGAATTTTTATGTTGTTGCAAAACCTTAAATTTTCACGCTAATTCAGACCATAGACGTGTGGTCTTTTCCGAATGTCCTGACCTAGAAGCGTTTCTCGTAGTTGGAGTACAAGGTTTTTGTTAATCATGCCTTTTGCGTTCTTGTGCTGATATTTCCACAGAAACTTTCATCCCCTAACACGAATTTCTTTATATCCAATCGAGAAGTGAAATATCAGTTTTCATAGATTTAACTTAAAAAAATTTTGTATATA
Source organism: Schistocerca gregaria (assembly GCF_023897955.1). Taxonomy (NCBI): domain Eukaryota; kingdom Metazoa; phylum Arthropoda; class Insecta; order Orthoptera; family Acrididae; genus Schistocerca; species Schistocerca gregaria. The sequence goes on from NC_064923.1 coordinate 667,554,381, forward strand.
ATATTTTCTTACAAATTTTCATCCCCTAGGTCACTCCCATAGGGGTTTCATTTACACAAGTAGTGAACACGTACTTTTTTTAATCCTGACAAAGAAGCCAAACACTAAGTTTCATAGATTCAGCTTTGAAAATGCTTTTATAATGAAATAATTTCATAAATAATCCACTGTGTCATTTGTTTAAGGGTCGAATTTTGAAACACACTTAAAGACATAGTTTTTTTTATTTGAAACCGGGAAGGCAAATACCATTTTTATTAGATGTAGCATTAAAAATACCTTAGTAATCTTTGATAATTATTTGTTTAAGAAGTATTTCACCACCATAAGGGTTGAATTCTCATAAATGCTGAAATACATTTCTCTATATCTGATCGGGGTACCAAATATGATTTTTTATGTCTAGCTTAAAAACTGACTTTATAGCCTCACGTTTCAAAAAAACTGTTCATCCCCTATTTCACCCCCTTGGGCATGAAATTTCGAAAAATCCTTTCTTGAACGATGCCTACAGTATAAGATCAACACCATCTGCAAATTTGAAGTGTCATCCTTAGTGATATGGGATGGGATGGGCTATGGTGAGTCAGTGGGTGAGGCGCAGTCAGTTGGGACATTATTTTTGTCTATACAGAGACTACTTTTGCCTTCACTTTTCGTGGCACCTGTTCTCCCGCAGTGCTTAAAAACGCGCAGTTCCCACTGAGACCACAGACGATACGCGATAGACAGGTTGCAATTATGCCTGACACGACGGTTATACGTTCAACATTCGTATTTTATGTAATGTTGTACATATATAAATAATGGTGACATGTTAATGAAGCTACAAGAGTGTTTCTACAACTGTTCAGTTTCGCAGGGTAGCGTATGATTCGGCTTCAGACGTATTTAGAAGACACATTGGTAGCAGTGGATGGTGAACACTGCAGATGTGCAGACGTCTTTCCAGCGTGAAAGCATGCACGCGTCAGAATAGGAACAAGAGAAACACGAGGCAGCTCCGCTTAGCAGGCAGTAATAATAGCCTATCTTGTTTGTCGTTGCAATATGTATCACCTATTCACTCAAGACTGGAAAGAGGTAATGCTCTACCCTCAGCATTGAAGACTATTTCAATACGTCAGCTACACTTTGTACACAGAAGTATACGACCTATAATGCACCAAATGTAAACTTCCTAGCGACTATATTTTTCATTACAAGTTTTTCAAAATATGCCGTCTGGTTTACTTGATTTCGAATTATCAGAATAACGATGCACAACAGCAAAACGAAGACCTGTTTATCATTAAACTGCTATATGAGAAGCAATCTATTTTTTTTTTTACTAGATTTTTCTTATGATAAAATAAAGGCTAAACAGCGGAGAACACATGCGAATCTCAAAATCATTTTTAATTTTTTATGTGAAAGGCACTGAGATACTAAGTAGAGGGATTGATCTAGCTTTGCTTCATTTACAAACATGAATTTTTTTCGACGCACATCAGATGACCCACAATTTAGATGTCCCCTCCACTCTCCGTGTACTACGATATTTGCGTACGGCAACCATGTTGCACTGGACGGTGGGACTGTGATGTGTGTGTGTGTGTGTGTGTGTGTGTGTGTGTGTGTGTGTGTGTGTGCGCGCGCGCGCGCGCGCTGCATCGCTCTCTGTCACAGTGAGAATCACGTTTCTGTGCGCTCTACCAATGCGGGTTGCTTCTGCATCATTCCTATGCTTCAGATCAAGGCTACATGACACTTCATTTTGTCACGCGCAAACAGCTATTCAACTACACAGAAGCCTTTTGCCAAATGACGTGGGAATCAGGCGGTATCACCTTGCATTGTTTAAAAATGGGGGGGGGGGGGGGTGACGGTGAAGGTGGATAATTTCATTAAGTCATGTTAAGCATGAGTCAAACTGCATAATGTATTATAATATTAACACAGTAATGAATTTTGTATTAGTGTCTCATGGACATGGATTATGTTCAATAAATCATTCATTCTAAATATTGTATGGAATCTTTTCTGGAGTAATTCGTCATTGCCGAAAAAACTTCATGCCACACACGAGTGTAATAGATAACATGTGGTGTCTATCCTCTAGTCACTTTTAGACACCTCTTTCAACAGTTGGTCACACACACACACACACACACACACACACACACACACACACACACACACAACTGCTTCACAGCAGACATACTCTATTGCTAAGATTATTCTGTACCATCAAAAATTTTTGGGGCCAATCAATAGAGAAGGAAAACCAGAAAGAAAAATAAATCACGGGTACATTCATAGGATGAATAAGAACAATAGCAAGATCAGTTCCCTACGTTATCCATTCAGACAGAGGAAAAAAGTGGATAAAGGAAGCTGAAATGACCTCACACCACTTGGTACACCATATGACGAAGAATCAGGAAGAATTCATGAAAACCCATCAACGAACTCTAATTTGAAACCACAAGATAAAACAAGAAGACAGGGCATAGGTGGACAGAAAAACAAAGAATTATTACAAAGAAGTGTATGACTAGACTATCCTTTTAACTAATTATGATAATAAACAATAGTAAATGTAAGTACTGTGTCCGTGTGTGCCGCTGGAACTCTAACACGGGCGCCCTTGGTGTATACAGCAGATTCGCCACATCGGTCTGTATGTGGCCTGAAGTTTTTCGGTTTTGTGCCTTATGACACTAACAGAATCCTGTAAATGATTTTAAAGCAGCTCGTATTTCCACAGAACCAAAAACATTGTGGTACTGGATAGAGGGAGAAAGACTACTTCCGTGCTCTTTAAGAATCTAATATAATTTCGAAGAAGTGCATCGGAAGTACAGAATAAAAGTAAAGCATTTTAACATCTTTATTTCATCTTTTTGATCCGTAGCTGAATACAGACCTGCAAAGTCTTGCGAATCTAAGTCAGCAAACAACCTTCATCCTTAAAAATCGCTTAAAGAGTTCTAGCTACAAGACGATGAGCTACGTAAAATAGTTGTGTTCTAGTGTGCAGTGCAGCACACATTTTTGTTTCAAATTCGTACTTTAGTACGTTTGTGTACTAGCATTAAATATTGTGTGCCGAGGACAGTTTATTAGATAGCCTAGATTAACGGCAAGGAGATACGGAAATTGGATTATGTACAATATTAATTAAACATAAATCTATAAACTTAGACTATTGATAGTTAAAAATTGGTTCAAAAATGGCTCTGAGCACTATGGGACTTAACATCTGAGGTCATCAATCCCCTAGAACTTAGAACTACTTAAACCTAACTAACCTAAGGACATCACACATATCCATGCCCGAGGCAGGATTCGAACCTGCGACCGTAGCAGTCGCGCGGTTCCGGACTGAAGCGCCTAGAACCGCATGGTCACAACGGCCGGCAGTTAAAAATTCTCTGGATAGATAAACTCAAAAGGCGTCAAATTTCTGAGCCTTAAGTAAAACAATATTTGTTCCGGATGTAAATATTTACAACAGCAACGTTAACATCTGACGTCGTCTACTGATCACATTAGCCTCTTGGGCCCAAGACTCCCAGACCTGCGCGCTCGCCTAAGCTTGCCGTCGCATGCATGTGTGTACCTTTTGTAAAGAACTGTACATATCCTTTTTCAGGAAAGAGTTGATGTTGGTAATATTGTGTATCACAGTAATAAACCTGCACAGTTTGCTGTACACGGAAGTGCGCGATTGTGTTTTTTTTATTTCTACAGCTACGTGATTACTCTGCTATTCACAACACAGTGCCTGCCTGGCAGAGGGTTCAATGAACCACTTTCATGCTGTCTCTCTACCGTTCCACTCTCTAACGGCACGTGGGAAAAACCAACACTTAAATTTTTCCGTGCGAGCCCTGATTTCTCCTATTTTATCGTGATGATCATTTCTCCCTATGTAGGTGTGTGCCAACACAATGTTTTCGCAATCGGAGGAGAAAACCGGCGATTGATATTTCATGAGAAGATTCCGTCGCAACGAGAAACGCCTTTGATTTAATGATTGCCACTCCAATTCACGTATCATGTCTGTCACACTATCTCCCCTATTTCTCGATAATACAAAACGACCTGCCCTTCTTTGTACTTTTTCGATGTCATCCGCCAGTTCCTCGTGATGCGGATCCCACACCGCACAGCATTACCCCAGAATATGGCGTAGAAGCGTGGTGTAAGCAGTCTCTTTGGTAGACCTGTTGCACCTTCTAAGTGTTCTGCCAATAAATCGCAGTCTTTGGTTTGCCCTACCCACAATATCCATGTGATCGTTCCAATTTAGGTTATTTGTAATTGTAATCCCTAAGTATTTAGTTGAATTTACAGCCCTCAGATTTGTGTGACTTACCGCGTAATCTAAATTTCGCTGATGTCTTTTAGTACTCATGTGAATAATTTCGCACTTTTCTTTATTCAGGGCCATTTGGCACTTTTCGCACCATACAGATATCTTATCTAAATCATTTTGCAAATCGTTTTGATCATCTGATGACTTGATAAGACGGTAAATGACAGCGTCTGCAAACAATCTAGACGGCTACTCAGATTGTCTCCTACGTCGTTAACATAGATCAGGAACAATAGAGGGCCTACAACACTTCCTCGGGGAACGCCGGATATTACTTCTGTTTTACTCGATGACTTTTGGTCTATTACTACGAATTGTGACCTTTCTGGCAGAGTCACATTGGCTACTGTCTAATATGATTACCACGGGGCATATACTAACTTTAATTTTAACCCTCCCAGTCGGAGAAGTATCTATGGTTCTTCACAAAATGCGTACATTTCAACACGGATGGTGCAGCGGTTAAGACACCAGAAAAAGTACAAATCCCTGCATGGCTATTCTGTTTACACGGAACTTGACTGGCCAAAATGTTTAGCAACATTTCGTTCTAAATCATGCTCTGTTTATATTGCTTTTTCGTCTGTATCTTTAACTCTGCCTGACTCAAAAACTGGGCACGCAGTCCTAGATTGATAATTCAGCATCAAAACAAATTGACCAAAGAACATTTTGCTGAGAGGGTGCAGGAAACACTAATCGAGAAAGAGAGATCCGCAGTTGGAACACTGTATCAGGACGAGCTATGCTTGGCTATAACGACTTTCCTCGAGTGGAGAGAAGTCCGTAAGCAGGCTTTCGAAAACACCTGTCGTTTTAAACAGCTCACTCCCGTCGCGGCTGAAATTACGAAATGTGTTGCTAAGGTGAACAAGTAGGCGTCGTGTTTCACGACTTCAAAGAATACACTTCACGAGTGCAAGAAAAGCAAGCTTTTACGTTGTAGATCGTTATGTGAGGGAAGTAGTGGTAACAAAGACTAATCAGAGACCCATATTACAGTAAGTTCTCAAAAATTATTGAAACAATGTAGAACATTTTAGTGGCACGGTTCTAAAAAAGGTTTTCGACGATTTTTTGTAGGCAAAAGTATTCAATTGCATGGTTAATACTAATAAAATTTATATCTGCCGCGATACTGAAGAAACTTTTTTCAGTTAAATGGAACTGTTAATTTTAACGGCATTCGAAGGCTCGTCATAAACAAGCCCCGAGATGTAATACAGACTACACTAATAGTTACATTGACACTTGGTACAGACAGTCAGAATGTGACTAGTAAGTCTATACAGCGTAATTTTGATATTCTTTTGCGCATACATGCTTAACGTGGCTGAAAGCCCGCCGTGCAGGCAGAATTCGGCCTGATGTTTCACTCGTTTCCAGGCCATTTTGCTGAAAGTGTTACCGTGGAAGTATTGCGTTATTCAAGAGCTAATTAATGCCTTTGCTGCATTTAACATATTCAGTATCACAACATATCTAAATTTTCTAAGTACTACCAGTACAGCAAACGTTCCTTCAGTTATCAGAAACTATGGTGTAATGTCTTCAACAGCTTATTTAATAAGGTCCCCATCCAATTTACGCGAGGCCACGTTATAGAAACGCCGATGATCTCATCAGTGCTACCGTATTACATGAAATGAAACCGTCTGTACCTGCAGACGAGACCAATGACCTTCATAACAGATTACATTACAAAAGTCATTTCATTAAAATTCATAACTAGTTTCCGTTCTGAAGCCACCATCAGGTCTAAGAATTACATGGTGTAACATCACAGGACATATTGGGACATATTGAAGTATTCGATACTGTAGACTTTTAGGGGATGTCGATACAGATATGCAAAATGTAAAGGGAAACTTTGGTGATGTTTAAATATTGTACTGTGTCAATATTAGGACATTTTGCACAAAAAGAACAAAAATAGAATTAATGTAAATATATATTAGTGTTAGTAACCTATTTTCATTCAATTTTGTAATTATATTTCATTTTGTAAAAGAAAGACTCACTGTTTGCTGTAGCTCTGATTAATTGTATAAATTATCAGTTTTGAGCTAAATTATTTCGTATAATATGGACAAGATACTTTTAAAAACTCACCAGCTAAAGAGAAAGTCTCTAAATGAACGTTTAATGCACACTTCTGGAGTTTTCTATGGAGAAATTCTATATTATGATCGCAAAAATACGAAAACTTGTGAAAACTGTTTCATAACCTAATTTCGAAAGACGATTTGTATCAAGAAATATTGCTAAAAAGATTTATTTACGTTTTGAAACACGATTTAAATCATTTTACATATAAATAATTGTTCTAAATCACTCAAGAAATATCCAGAATCAAATGTCAAGATATTTCTGGAAACATCGGTACAAATCTGGTGAAGGTTATCCAGAAGCTGGTAGAAAAATGTTATAAAATCTATTTGGAAATTATGCTTGTAAGAATTTATATGTACTGATCCTTTTACTTACTTTAATCTGTACTAAAATTCTGTAATGTCTAATTTACTTTTAAGTCGTGAATTGCTATCGTATTGTAAACAAAACATTGTCAAAGACTCATTGTTTGAAAAGATATTAATACACCTAGGAGTTGTCAGTTGCCAATTCAGTTCGGATATGCAGTGCGGTTAGCTCGGAGAGTCAGTTGTTGAGTCTGTGCTGTTTGTAAATAAACGTCTGTAATGAAGAATTACTTGTTGTCGTCAATATGAACTTAAGACCTTTTGCACGAAGCAGACACCTCCTAATGCAACGTTTTAATTTGGTGTTGAGGAGCTGAAATGTTATAATTTGGCTCAGGAGCTGGGATGTGAGGAGCTGGGATGTTATAATTTGGCGCAGAAAGTCCTGGGACGTTATAATTTGGTTGAGGAAGCTGGGATGTTATAATGGGCGGGTAATCAGTACTTGATATACTGAGTACGCGCCTCCTTGTGACTGCAGATGGTGGCTCCAAAGCCGTAAGCAGTTTACAGTTTTAATAAAATAGCATCTTTCATGCAAAATAAGTATTTATATGAAAAACGTTCGCACCATCCGATCAGAGTATCAGTTACTCATGGATGAAGAGAGATACCAAATGAGTAGGTATCTTCGCCAGTGGGTCGATTAATCAAATCTTATGTCATTCGAATTAGGTATCTGTTTATGTTTACTGAAAGACTAGTCTTTTCCCTGTGGCTTCGCTCACATAAGCTTTTGATACATACTACACAGATATCCTCCTCCTACTGCCTCTTCTCCCTCCGTCCAATTGCTCCTACCCCGCTTTCTGCCACAATTTCTTGCCCCTCTGTCTGTTCATACCCTCTCCACCTCCCCTCCCTCCCCCCCCCCCCTCCGCTGCTTTCTGACTGTGCCAATCTGCATTTGTACTCCCTGAAAGGTATGCCATTACTACCCACACAGCCCGCCCGGTTGACCGGGCGGTCTAACGGAAGGAGCGCCTGGTCCCCAGCACGAATCCGCCCGGCGGATTTGTGTCGAGGTCTGGTGAACTGGTCAGTCTGTGGATGGTTTTTAGGCGGTTTTCCATCTGCCTCTGCGAATACGGGCTGGTTCCCCTTACTCCGCCTCAGCTACACCATGTTGGCGATTACTGCGCAAAGAAGTTCTCAATGGACGCGTACACCACTATTACTCTACCACGCAAACATAGGGGTTACACTCGTCTGGTGTGAGACGTTCCCTGGGGGGGGGGGGGGTTCACCGGGGGCCGAACCGTACAATAACCCTGGGTTCGGTGTGGGGCGGCGGAGGGGTGAAGTGGACTGCGGTAGTCGTCATGGGGTTGTGGACCACCGCGGCTGCGGCGGGGACGGAGCCTCTTCGTCATTTCTACATCCCCGGTTAACATACAATACAATAGCCACACAACACACCTGTTGTGCAGAGCAGCCTTTTATCAGGGTAAAAAAGTTTTTGCAATATTAAAATACATTTATCACAATTGTTTTTAACACTACTGAAGTTTCAGCACTAACTTGACCGAGAACGACAAATTTGTACTCAATATAACTTTGTATCACGTTCTTTAACTACATTGTCTAAGGTTAGTTTTGTACATAGAGTTCAGAATCACTGAACACAGACTTTATGCAGCAACTAGCTTAAAAGTCATGAAGCACCGACCTTTACAGATAATTTTTAACACAGCAGAATTATTTTGGGGACTTCTATCAACGATGTTGTCATTAGGTGATTGTGACCATTCTGTGGCACATTTCTCACCTTTATCAGTTGGCAAAGCACTAAATGCATTTAACACAAAAATTATACATACTCACTAAACACTGTATGGATTTGGTTAAGAACAATGTATTTAAGAACAAACTAGAAACATTAAGTTCTTACAGGTTGTTTCAAAAATGTCCGGTATATTTGAAACGGCAATAAAAACTGAACGAGCAGCGATAGAAATACACCGTTTGTTGCAATATGCTTGGGACAACAGTACATTTTCAGGCCGACAAACTTTCGAAATTACAGTAGTTACAATTTTCAACAACAGATGGCGCTGCAAGTGATGTGAAAGATATAGAAGACAACGCAGTCTGTGGGTGCGCCATTCTGTATGTCGTCTTTCTGCTGTAAGCGTGTGCTGTTCACAACGTGCAAGTGTGCTGTGGACGACATGGTTTATTCCTTAGAACAGAGGATTTTTGTGGTGTTTGAATTCCGCTGCCTACAACACGGTGTTGTTGCAACAAGACGAAGTTTTCAACGTAGGTTTAATGTAACCAAAGGACCGAAAAGCGATACAATAAAGGATCTGTGAAAAATTTCAACGGACTGGGAACGTGACGGATGAACGTGCTGGAAAGGTAGGGCGACCGCGTACGGCAACCACAGAGGGCAACGCGCAGCTAGTGCAGCAGGTGATCCAACAGCGGCCTCGGCTTTCCGTTCGCCGTGTTGCAGCTGCGGTCCAAATGACGCCAACGTCCACGTATCGTCTCATGCGCCCAAGTTTATACCTCTATCCATACAAAATTCAAACGAGGCAACCCTTCAGCGCCGCTACCATTGCTGCATGAGAGACATTCGCTAACGATATAGTGCACAGGATTGATGACGGCGATATGCATGTGGGCAGCATTTGGTTTACTGACGAAGCTTATTTTTACTTGTACGGCTTCGTCAATAAACAGAACTGGCGCATATGGGGAACCGAAAAGCCCCGTGTTGCAGTCCCATCGTCCCTGCATCCTCAAAAAGTACTGGTCTGGGCCGCCATTTCTTCCAAAGGAATCATTGGCCCATTTTTCAGATCCGAAACGATTACTGCATCACGCTATCTGGACATTCTTCGTGAATTTGTGGCGGTACAAACTGCCTTAGACGACACTGCGAACACCTCGTGGTTTATGCAAGATGGTGCCCGGCCACATCGCACGGCCGACGTCTTTAATTTCCTGAATGAATATTTCGATGATCGTGTGATTGCTTTGGGCTATCCGAAACATACAGGAGGCGGCGTGGATTGGCCTCCCTATTCGCCAGACATGAACCCCTGTGACTTCTTTCTGTGGGGACACTTGAAAGACCAGGTGTACCGCCAGAATCCAGAAACAATTGAACAGCTGAAGCAGTACATCTGATCTGCATGTGAAGCCATTCCGCCAGACACGTTGTCAAAGGTTTCGGGTAATTTCATTCAGAGACCACGCCATATTATTGCTACGCATGGTGGATATGTGGAAAATATCGTACTATAGAGTTACCCAGACCGCAGGGCCATCTGTTGTTGACAATTGTAACTACTGTAATTTCGAAAGTTTGTCTGCCTGAAAATTTACTGTTGTCCCGAGCATATTGCAATAAACGGTGTATTTCTATCGCTGCTCGTTTAGCTTGTATTGCCGTTTCAAATATACCGGTCATTTTTGAAACACCCTGTATCAGGAAGCTGACAACTCGGCCTAAAAGTTTGTAACATTCTAGAAAACAAGTAGCTAGCCTCTAGATTTACAACATGGCACACTAAAAGCATGGGAAAGCTTTTAAAAAAACCATTTCCACACAAAATTTTAAAATAGAGTCGAATTGTTGCAGGACTATATTTCTAATCGCTACCATGGCAAAGGTATATCAAAAGTTATTTCATAGTACGATGAAAGTTTCTTTTTCTTAAAGACGTCAGTGGCACAATAACACAGCAAAGACGCTAGAATAGGCAATGCAAACCAAAAAGCTAAATTCTTTCTCCACTTTGTGACTCTTCTAAATACAAAAAAGGAAATGAAGTCATCTAAAGTCTGATTGTCTAATACACATGAATAGTGCTTTTGAAATGACTGCCAGCGGCACCTAAAATAATTGAATTTACAACAACAGGAGCGTGGAGTTTTATGACATCCCTTTGGGGTCCTATATGAAATTTGCAGCTGAAAACTATATATATATATCTTCTCTTAATTACACCATAAAGTACGTCTCTCGGTAGGCTTCCTCTCTGTCACTAGCCGTGGGTGCATGTCACACCCGTCAATAAACATAAAAAACGATTAAAAAAATTTATACCACCGAAACCATTAATTCAGAATTCCAAACTTATTCTAAACATTATTTGGTAAGCCGACAAGACCGTTTGTGCTCTATTTAGGACTTATCTACCCAGTCTAGTTAAAGCTTTGTAAACTTTACCCCAGTTCTATTGTATGATCATTAATGATAATTGCAAGATAACGTTATTTACTTTTGAATCTGATACGATTTATTGTACCCTTAACAAGTTTATAAGTCACTGTACGCTTATCAATAGATGGTGTTGCAGGAACGTTATTTGCTCGCTCATGGGCATTAGTGTCGTGGTGACTGGATCGCGAAAGCGCTTGCCAAAAGATAGCAATTGTAATACCAGGTCTCACTATGCATACTATGGTACAGTAGTTGCGTTACATTTTCAATCCGATATTGCTAAGATAAATCCCACCGCTCCTCCCTGCCGTCCTTTTGATCCCTCGTTGTAAATAAAATAAAAACACGTAAATCAGTAGCTGGTTGAATTCCATGCTCTTAGTTTTCGAAAACAAGGTCCTCATTTAACTTTGCCAGTTCTGTTTCCAGCCACCAGTGTTCCTCAGGTATTAGCAACCTTCTGTTTGTACCTGACTCAATCGCCGTTTGTGGCACGATCATAGATAATCTGTGACCCTTTCAGGTCCGATGCCTTAGTGTTCGCCAGACCTACCCAGAAAGATTTTTCAGTTTAGATTTTGTCTGCCAATTCATTCAGTCAACGATCACCGCGTAGGTGTACTCACTTTCACAATTATTTCGTTCACCAATTATTTTATTAACAAGCATAACTGCTTATTTCAAACACGCGTGTTAGACCTATGCATTGCCAGTATCCTCTTAATACTACCGAAACAATGGCCGACACAGCTCACCTTCAGTATTTATGCGCTTCAGAGCGTCGAGATATTTAACCCACTGCTAACCGTGCATCACTAGCCGCAAAAGTAATCACCAATTCTTATTTATCGTCTAATTTTGATTTTATTAGCCTCTGATTTTTGCCGGCATCGACAGCTTAGCAATATAAGGTCCGCACATTAGGCTTTTCGCCTGCCTGCTTCTAAGTATAGATCACGCGATGATCCAAACTGCGTTCCGCAGGAATAGAGTTGCTGCAGGTCACATTATTCTGGTTAATAGTTAAGCTTTCTTTAATTACTTTTGAACTGATCTATACCTACGTATATTTTATTCTGAATTTGTGGATCCGACTTATAGCTTTCCTCAGCACATTTTAGTTTTATTTCATCTTGGCGACACCAAACAGCAAGAAATAATCTTGTTAGTTGTTCCTTCCTTCAATTCGTCACTTTATTTTCTGTCACATGGATGGTTACAATTTCAGGAAGCATGATTACTATGACTATTTGGGCGTTAGTTTATTCGACCTGTATAGAAAATGTATTTAACTTATTATGCTTAAAGCTGCCACCAATTTCTGCGGCACACGTTAACCAAACTGTCTTTTTAACAGAGTTAAATGCACAACGTTTTCCTGACGCGCGCTGGTGTTTACCATCACGCAGCCGCCTCGAGAATCGCAAAAATTCACGGACAGGCGCCGGCTTTACTTTGTATCAGGAGGGTTACGGTAAAGTAACTATCGTTTCATGGCGTCAACGACACTCAACCCGAAGGACAGTGCAGTCTTCTAATAAAAGATTTCATTCTTCTTGTACAATGGCACTTCCCCTTTGCCAAGGGAGAATCGGTGGCTGAGTAGTGAATGGCACGCTGACGACAACAGAGATGCGAGGCGTTCGAGGGGTTAATCCAGGTGTTGGACTTTCAGTGTAACAGAAACCAGGCCACATTCAGCACATTTGTTTTATGAATTTATCACCTATCGGGTTTAAAATTGTTTAGTCTTATAGCAAGTTTGTTAAAGTATAACTTGGTTTATAGGAGTGTACTAACTCGACTTTGCATTTAAGAATGCAAAATAATGTCATATAGCCTGAAGCCAGGTGACTCACGTATGTGAGAGATTTACGCAACATAAAGCGGCATGTTTACGCCTATGATAGAACGCAACAGTGTTCAATGGCCTACACAGAAGTGTAATTGTTAATTAAAGGCTTATTCATCATTATTATCCGGGTTGCAATTTATGCACACCAAAAATTACGTTTCCTGTGGCGGAATTGTCGTGAGCCCTATCAGACCTAAAGCAATGGTCCCGTTCCTGATTTCTTGACTGGTTGTATCGTTTCAAGCAGTAACTACAAAGGCAATTTTCATTTTTCTCGTCAGACTGGTGCGGGTTGTAAGAGGAAGAGCAAGTGGATGGGGCATTCGTAGAGATGAGAAGAAGGAATAGTTTGTGAAACGAGATTGAGAGGAAGGAGGAGATACAAGATGGTAGACAACGAAGTGAAGATGAAATTACTTGGAACTGACGAGAATGTCGAAAGTCAGGAGAAAGCCGAGAGTTACCACGTGAAAACCTGTCTTTGCGCAGAACACTAATCATGATATCAGACGGAGACTTATCCACTTTTTTCCTTTGTTCTCACTTTTAGCAATTTATTGCTCTTATCAGACCTTCTCTTACAATTAATTCAGATTCATTAGGTCGAAATTCCTTTTTCAGCAATGTCTACCTTTCATACTACTGTGCTTTTTTTTTTGGATTGCGTTTCCACCTGCACTGCAAAATAGTGCGTAAACGTGCCCCATCGCCATGTTTGAAATAGTATCGTAACTACAGTAGTAACTTTCAGGCTTCCATATTCTACAAATGTACCTTGTAAAGTACAGCAACCTCATGTAAACGAGCATATGTCTAGCTACTCTCAATTCTCAAAGGTATTCTATCTAGAAGCTTCGATATGTGTGTGTAAAAAAATTTACTCACTTTGTACGAAGACACAAATACTGTATGTCATTCAGGCTAAGACACTCAGCTGGTGCCGTCAAGTTTGTGCGAGCCCTCAGTAGATGACAGTACTAACCTTCCATTGTCGGCTACGCTCTAGCACGAATGGTACCCGAGGAAAGTGCTGTGCGTTAACGTGCCCTCGTCTCCGCAACTCTAGTCGAATAGCACTGACGGACAGCGGAGATTACCGTCACCGTCTGTCAGTCTGATCACTGCTGACAGTGGCGCTCGCCGAGGTTTATAATTTACCCTAGGACTTTTGCAAGACGACTGGTTACCACGAACTTTGTCCGCCCCGATAGCTGAGTGGTCAGAGTGACTCATTACCGTCCTACGGGCCCGGGTTCGATTCCCGGCTGGGTCGGGGATTTTCTCCACCCAGGGACTGGGTGGTGGTGTTGTTTTCATTATCATTTCATCCCCATCCGGCGCGCACGTCGCCCAATGTGGCGTCGAATGTAATAAGATATGCACCAAGACGGCCGGACCTGCCCCGTAAGGGGCCTCCCGGCCAATGACGTCAAACGCTCATTTCCATTACCAGGAACTCTACACCAGCGTCGTCGTTTCCATTACTGGTCGAATCTGCAAATAACATTTCTTCCACCAAGAGGGACACGGATCGTGCACCCTAGAGTCGAGTGCCACCTGATACTCCTTCGTTGGCGACGTCGGTTACCGGACAGATCGTGTGTAGAGTAACGTAGTACTGTGAACGATCTCTGGAACGTTCTGGACGCTGTTGCCTTTAATATAGAAGGCCGACACCCTGTCTTAGCAGTCGAAAGTTCTGTAGACGATGATGGTGAATGCTGTCGACAGCTCGACAAAACTGACGCGACTTTAAAAGTCGAGAACATTTTACCCGTGAAATGTGATTGCTTACTTAACACTTTTACGAGTTAGATCTTAATACTGCTCAAACGAGTCGGATCAATAGTAAGGACATCGAGATTTATGTAACAGAATGGTGCAGATGCCCACAGGCTTCTTTGATTGATTGAGTGTAGAAGAAATTATGCCAAGACTCAACTATGAAACACAGACGATCCTGAGAAACCTACTTACAGATTTTCTAGAATGGGTTTTCACGTTGGAAAATACGAGCCGACAGAATACTACTACTGTGCATAGCGAAAATAAAACTGAACTGCAAACAGCTCGCAAGTAAACTAAGTAACAATCTCAACCCCCCCATGCTCACACCGAAAACGACATTGTACCAATGTAAGGCTTTAGCTCCGCAAGAGAAAGCACACGCGCGGAATACCTTCGTCTGCGATGTCAACATGGCTTCTGGCACCGGTTTACGTGAAAAAAAAAGCAGTTAAGAGCATGCGCACGCTGTACCAACTTGCCGCAAGCAAACACAGAAAACATTGAGTTACCCTACTTGTAGAAGCAAACCACCAATTAACATCTCTATTACGTCTCAAGTTATTAATTTTATAGTATTATATGTTTAATCCGGACGCTCTGTATACACCACAGCAAAAATTGCTCCCTAACACGCACTTTACTTTTACGCTTTTCATTCTCAAGGGACAGTGGTCTATTCAAGTAATGACACACAGTACAGTAAGCGTCTCTTCAGCCAAATACCAGGCGAGGTGACAGCGTGGCACACAGTCCCACTGGGGAATATTTGGGAGGGGGGTTTCCAGTTGCGGCATCTGCTTCACAAACAAAGGAGACCCCCGGAAAATCTTGCTCATAACCGTGGGATGAAACCATTTTTAATTTCATTCTGGGACAGCATGGCCATGAAAGCAAACCTGAAAGCCTAGTGTACACGAAAGTGTATGATTGGCACGTGCAGTGTGGCGCAGCTAACCCCACCGCGTAGAAACTGAAGATTACAACGCAATTAATTACGGCGCTGTCTCCAACCACATGTTGTTATATGAAAAGTTGTCTTTCTTAGAAGAGAGCAGTAATAACTTTGTCCAGCCAGTTACATATGACAAGTGCCATTAAAATGTTCTCAAAAAACGACACTCCCAAGTTATTGTTCCTACTATTATTTTAATGGCCGACGACTGTGAGATCAAAAAACACACACATATATATATATATATATATATATATATATATATATATATATATATATATATATATATATATAATCTCTCCTAACGGGGAAGGTAGTCTCAAACTGGTTGTCAAATGCACCTCCATCTGCATCTGCATGACAGAGGCATGTGCTGGTGCAACATCGTAGTTGTCGGGTAGGATTTGCTCTCCCTTCTTGTTGGTCGTTTACTTTAGAACAGTGGCAAATCGCGTCAGTCGTCGTGATGTCCGCCCCCTCTGATGATGAGAAGAATGGGGCAGGTCGACACTAGAATGAAAAGATCGACTACATGTTTACACAATGAGCCAAGCTCCAGCGACGAGTTGAAGACGCTTAACACAGGGCAGTGGGAATAGAATCTGAGCCACATTAGCCATACCAGACGCCGCTGACAGGGAAGGTAGTGGAAAGCAGCTAGTCTAGTCTGAGCGGATTCCAGCCTTCAGGCCGCAAACCCAAGCACTAGTGCTTACTGAATGCGGCACCTTGCCAACAAAAAAAAGTTGGGTTTCAGATTGATTTTACTTTAAAATGAGTCTCACGCCATACATAAAATTAAATAAATAGGTTCTGAATTTGGCAAGACTGTTATATTGCGTAATGATAATAAAAGCGCATGGAATATGAATAGCCAGAGTTGCAAATTCATCTTCACGACCAGAAAGCCGCCTTACTAACAGGATGTCAAATTTGTAGCATAGTTTCGTACATACATTTCAAAAAGTTTCACACATTACAGCGCAGAATATTATGGAATACTGAGGCACATACCAATATACAGAAATTTAATGAGAGCTTAATATAATGAAGCAAAGGGCCGCTTTATTTTCCAATAAATTCGACGAGCTCACAAGACGATTAATTTCTCGTTCCAAGCATTTATCCCGTTGTGCAGAGCACTATTTTTTCGACAGTTTGGAAATTTTTTAAAAACTTTTATGGATGGATATCGTTCCTGTGCCCACAGCCATCAGTTTATCTAAGGGAGGCAAGCTGCAGTGGCCATCTGTCTGGTTATCATGGAAACATTGTTCTGAGTGTTGTCTTATATTAACTGTTTCAGTATCGTATTTCATGAGGCGTATATTGGGGAACAGCCCAAAATTTCCCAAAACAAGCGTGGAAAAACACTAAAACCAATTACAGTTGTCTGAAGCACCAGACCTACTGTCGTTTATCTCGCAATCTAGTACGCTGGGCGTTAAGCTTTACGAGGTGGTCAGCCACGTTAATTGGTCATCAAATTAAATTACTAAGTATAATCAGGCGCACAGACCCATTACTGGTCGACTGGAACATAAAATGGCGATTAATCTGAGGAGGTAGTCACAACCATTTAAAATAGGGGAACGCCTCCACAGCGTGTTGGGAGTGTAGGTACAGGTATTTATATGGATGACTGAGGGTAGTGTACTGAGAAACATTACATCATCAGTATTTATTTCATTTGCAGACTGAATGGTTCAAATGGCTCTGAGCACTATGCGACTAAACTTCTGAGGTCATCAGTCGCCTAGAACTCAGAACTAATTAAACCTAACTAACCTAAGGACATCATACACATCCATGCCCGAGGTAGGATTCGAGCCTGCGACCGTAGCGGTCGCTCGGCTCCAGACTGTAGCGCCTAGAACCGCACGGTTACTCCGACCGGCTTTGCAGACTGATTCTAACTTATCAGTAGAATGGTTTTACGTTGCTTAGTACCTCCAAGTAGGTGGGGCTCAACCACGCCATTAACTATATGAATGCATATCCGAAAAAATATACGCCATGCATTCATATAATTTATTTGCCTCAGTGGGCAATGAATCTATAACCTTTATTGCGGATGTACATTTACGTTCGACCTTCAGCGGTAATCTACAATTAGCGAGCATAGAGGACACTGACACATTCTGCATGTAGATGGCAATAGTTGGGAGTGAGAATCTGCCGGAGAGCGTGGCGAGATGCCCTGCGCATTTGCGATTAACACTGTGTCTGAGTGGACCAGTCGTTAATGCAATTGTGTAGCAGCCTAAGCAGCAGATCCCGGGTTCGAGTCCCAGTCTGGAAGGCATTTACACACGTTCCGAGAAATTCTGCACAAATGTCGCCAGTAATTCCGTATAAAGTCTCGAAGCAGCTGTATGATTAGTTCCTTCAGTTTCCTTCCCCCCCCCCCCCCTCCACTTTAATTTACATAAGCCATTAATATCTACTATCCTGTTTGAGAGCAGGTCAGATACTGGAGTGTGGACGCAGAACGGGTAGTTCATACCGACAGGTGTAGTCCACTTCGCTGCGCAGTTACGACTACACAGAAAACTACTGGTAGTAAATTATATGGTGTGTATGAGGAAAGACTGTTAGACGCAGAGGAAAACTAACATTGATGTAGATGCATATTAAGGTACCAATTTGCTTAACACCGTGTATAGTGAGGTGGCGATATAAAACCAGTTGTTGGACAAGCACATTCCTGACAAATTGATTAGGAGATCAATAAGAAAATGATATTCACCCACGTAAAGGTAGCTTACAAAACTTTCGTTCAATGTATTCTTCAATACTTCTCGCCATCGGTTAAGGAGTTAGTGTAGTTCCAAAGAAGAGTGGCTCATCGCTACTGCCGTTAGTAAGAACCATCGGTCGACAGAGACACTTAAACTCCAGTGCAGACACTTATGAGAGATGTGTTCTGCCTCACAGAATGGTGCTGTATCAAAATTCTGGGAGGGCAAGTTTCAAGAAGAGCCCGGCAACATTTTAGTTCCTCCAGTGGAATGACATGACGAGAAAACCTGAAACGGTCGAGCTCGACTGCCAGTCATTATTTCCGCACACAATTCGCGAAGAACACACGGAGGAAAAGAAATTTGTACACTAAGTAGTCTACTCTGCACCGTATGCCGTAACGTGATTCGCGGAAGTATGGATGAAGATTTACAGGAAGGTTTCAGCATGGAACCATCTAAAACCACAGATGGTGATAGCAAACAGTGTCACGAATTACCAACGAAAAACCAACAGACAGGCCCTACACAAGACAGTCAAGTTAAGTAACACTTCTGCATGTGTATCTGTATTACTAAGCGACCATCCCAAAACATAATTCAGGTTTCATATTGCCTTCTAATCGCATCCAGGGGCAACAAGAATTAGATCCTCAATATTTAGCATAATTATTGGCAGATTTTCAAAATTTTAAAGACTGTCAAAATCTGCTCATTAAGAGGTAGAAGTGCAACACCATAAGAAAGGTGTTACAGTTAGAAACTGTGCGTTTGGTCTGTGGCAGCGCAATTGGTATTGTATTTTATGTTAAACGGAGGCCTAGAAACGACGGAGAGGTTCCGCCCCCGCCGCAGCCGCAGTGATCCACAACCCAACGACGACTACCGCAGTCCACTTCACCCCTCCGCCGCCCCACACCGAACCACTCTTTCAGGGTTACTGTGCGGTTCGGCCCCCGGTGGACTGTTGCCTGGAATCATGTTGTCTGGTCGGACGAATCTCGTTTCGAATTGTATCGAGCGCATGGACGTGTACGGGTATCGAGACAAACTCATGAATCCATGGACCCTGCTTGTCAGCAAAGGACTGTTGAAGCTGGTGGAGGCTCTATAACGGTGTGGGGCCTGTGCAGTTGGAATGATATGGGACCCCTGATACGTCTAGATACGACTCTGTCAAGTGACACGTACGTAAGCACCCTGTCTGATGACCTGCATTCATTCGTGTGTATTGTGCCTTCCGGTGGACTTTGGCAATTTCAGCAGTACAATGCGACACCCCACTCGTCCAGAATGGCTACAGAGTGACTCCAGGCACACACTTCCGCTGGCCACCAAACTCACTAGACATGAGCGTTATTGAGCATATCTGGGAAGCCTTGCAATGTTCTGTGCAGAAGAGATCTCGATCCTCTCGTACTTTCACGGATTTATGGACAGCCCTTTAGGATTCATTGTGACAGTTCTCTCCAGCACTACTTCAGACATTAGTAGAGTCCGTGCGACGTTGTGTTGCGGCACTTCTGCGTGCTCGCGGGGGCCCTGCACGATATTAAGCAGCTGTACCTGTTTGGAATTTAATTGATGAAAGTAGAAAATATAAAAATGCAGTAAATGAAGCAGGCAAAAAGGAATACAAACTTCTCAAAAATGAAATAGACAGGAAGTGCGAAATGGCTAAGCAGAGATAGCTAGATGACAAATGTAAGGATGTAGAGGCTTATCTCACTAGGGGTAAGATAGATACTGCCTACAGGAAAATTAGACCTTTGGAGAAAAGAGGACCACATCTATGAATATCAAGAGCTTAGATGGAAACCCAGTTCTGAGCACAGAAGGGAAAGCAGAAAGGAGGAAGGAGTATATAGAGGGTCTATACAATGGCGAGGTACTTGAGGACAATATTATGGAAATGGAAGAGGATGTAGATGAAGATGAAATTGGAGATACTATACTGCGTGAAGAGTTTGACAGAGCACTGAAAGACCTGAGTCGAAACAAGGCCCCCGGAGTAGACAACATTCCATTGGAACAACTGACGGCCTTGGGACAACCAGTCCTGACAAAACTCTACCATCTGGTGAGCAAGATGTATGAAACAGGTGAAATACCCTCAGACTTCAAGTAGAATATAATAATTCCAATCCCAAAGGCAGTAGGTGTTGACAAATGTGAAAATTACTGAACCGTCAGTTTAATAAGCCACAGCTGCAAAATACTAACACGAATTCTTTACAGACGAATGGAAAAACTAGTAGAAGCCGACCTCGGGAAAGATCAGTTTGGATTCCGTAGAAATGTTGGAACACGTGAGGCAATACTGACCTTACGACTTATCTTAGAAGGAAGATTAAGGAAAGGTAAACCTACGTTTCTAGCATTTGTAGACTTAGAGAAAGCTTTTGACAATGTTGACTGGAATACTCTCTTTCAAATTATGAAGGTGGTAGGGGTAAAATACAGGAAGCGGAAGGCTACTTACAATTTGTACAGAAACCAGATGGCAGTTAAGAGTCGAGGGACATGAAAGGGAAGCTGTGGTTGGGAAGGGAGTGAGACAGGGTTGTAGCCTCTCCCCGATGTTATTCAATTTGTATATTGAGCAAGCAGTAAAGTAAAAGGAAAATTCGGAGTAGGTATTATAATCCATGGAGAAGAAATAAAAATGTTGAGGTTCGCCGATGACATTGTAATTCTATCAGAGGCAGCAAAGGACTTGGAAGAGCATTTGAATGGAATGGACAGTGTCTTGAAAGGATGATATAAGATGAACATCAACAAAAGCAAAACGAGGATAATGGAATTTAGTGATGCTGAGGGAATTAGATTAGGAAATGAGACGCTTAAAGTAGTACTTTGCTATTTGGGGAACAAAATAACTGATGATGGCCGAAGTAGAGAGGATACAAATGTAGACTGTCAATGGCAAGGAAAGCGTTTCTGAAGAAGACAAATTTGTTAACGTAGAATCTAGATTTAAGTGTCATGAAATCGTTTCAGAAGGTATTTGTAAGGAGTGCAGCCATGTATGGAAGTGAAACATGGACGATAAATAGTTTGGACAAGAAGAGAATAGTAGCTTTCGGAACATGGTGCTACAGAATAATGCTGAAGATTAGATGGGTAGATCACATAACCAATGATGAAGTATTGAATAGAATTGGGGAGGAGCCTGTGGCACGACTTGACAAGAAGAAGGGACCGGTTAGTAGGACATGTTCTGAGGCGTCAAGGGATTACAAATTTAGCATTGGAGGGCGGCGTGGAGGGTAAAAATCGTAGAGGGAGACCAAGAGATGAATACCCTAAGCAGATTCAGAAAGATGTAGGTTGCAGTAAGTACTGGGAGATGATGAAGCTTGCACGGGATAGGGTATCATGGAGAGCTGTACCATACCAGTCTCAGGACTGAAGACCACCACCACCACCACCACCACCACCACCACCACCCCCCCCCCCCCCAACAACCTGTTTCTCCGGTTCTTCAGTATATTAAGAACATTCAGCTGAGTTTCCGTGTGACCTGTGGTAGCAATGTAAGGCACCGTGGCAGCTGTGAACTATGTGAAAATTTTAACGGACTAGCCCCATTCCTTCATTCTTTATGTCCTCCCCGTCGGTGTTGACATTTTCCAGCAAGATATCTGTCACAAAAGTACATTTATACTAGGGCGACTATCAGGAACATACTCGCGTTTTTGCGCTGCGACAGCAGCACTTTTCATTCTGGTATGTTTTTATTTGAATTGCCAGTCATGGTTATTTCAATCACAGCGGAAAAATTAAATCTTTGTTTATTTCTCTCTTACGTAATTGTTATTTCATAAAATGTCAGCTACTGATTTCAATGTAGGAACTATAAAATACGTGGAAAACTAAATCTACTGTACGATTGAAATACAGAATATATTGTTCAGACTATAGTTTCGCTATTCTGTCTTTTTTCTTAGCGTTTATCCAGACTAATATGGATGTGCTTTTTCATGATTTGTTTAGCTTTATTACTGAACACGGTGGTCGGATGCCCTTCCCGACACTGAAGTCGGCAAGGTAACCCAAGGGAAGCAATTAGCGTGCGCCTTTGAGCATACAACGTATAACTTTGGTCTGTGTGTTATCGCATTTTAATTGTTTGTGTATCGTGTACTCTGAGGCGGAATACAGGAACCAGCCCAGCATTTGCCTAAACGAGTGTGGCAAACCGTCTATAGGCGGCACTTAGGCTGGCCCGTATACATGCCGCGCGGATTCGTTTCTGGTTTGGCGCAACTCCCGTTCTTGCTAGCAAACACGCAGCGCTTTAAGCACTTCAAATGGCTCTGAGCACTATGGGACTTAACATCCGAGGTCATCAGTCCCCTAGAACTTAGAACTAATTAAACCTAACTAACCTAAGGACATCACACACATCCATGCCCGAGGCAGGTTTCGAACCTGCGATCGTAGCGGTCGCGCGGTTCCGGACAGTAGCGTCTAGAACCGGTCGTCCACAACGGCCGGCGCTTTAAGCTGAACTGAGATCTATGCTGTGCTCTCTGCTCTTAAAGTTTCCACAGACATCCATGGTGTGGTATGGTATGGTATGGTATGGTATGGTTGAGTACAAGCCGATCTGTTGAGAACTTACCACGCATGAGCTGTGACGTTGCAGCAATACCTCTGACATACCTGTAACATAAAAAAGACTGTTTAACAGTTTCTACGGGGCAAGAAATGTATCGCAATTACCGTGGGGATATCTTTTTTCCCCTTCTGTTAAAGCTAAAGTACATAATTAGTAGCGAGGTTACTTCAGTAATTCATTTTCAAAACTTGCTTACGATCACTCGTGGCCTTGCTAAACGGTGCAGGAGCAAAAAGTAGACTGTGCTGCTACTTAAATACTAATGACAACGAAATTACATACGCTAATAACTGCCAATGTTAGTAAAAGATATCCTCTTACGTAAGTCGCCCGCATTTTGTATGTAAGGCGTACAGAATGGCTAACTCCGTTCGTTTATCGTTAAAAAAAAATCTGAAAGCTCAAGCTGTTATGAAGGGAGAGTTTCACGGAGGTTTCTCATGGTCTTTATCTGCGAAGCAAGGCAAAATATCTATCCAGAATGAGATTTTCACTCTGCAGCGGAGTGTGCGCTGATATGAAACTTCCTGGCAGATTAAAACTGTGTGCCCGAACGAGACTCGAACTCGGGACCTTTGCCTTTCGCGGGCAAGTGCTCTACCAACTGAGCTACCGAAGCACGACTCAGGCCCGGTACTCACAGCTTTACTTCTGCCAGTATCTCTTTACAGAAGCTCTCCTGCGAACCTTGCAGAGCTAGCACTCCTGAAAGAGTGAAAATCTCATTCTGGAAACATTCCCCAGGCTGTGGCTAAGCCATGTCTCCGCTATATCCTTTCTTTCAGGAGTGCTAGTTCTGCAAGGTTCGCAGAAGAGCTTCTGTAAAGTTTGGAAGGTAGGAGACGAGATACTGGCAGAAGTAAAGCTGTGAGTACCGGGCCTGAGTCGTGCTTCGGTAGCTCAGTTGGTAGAGCACTTGCCCGCGAAAGGCAAAGGTCCAGAGTTCGAGTCTCGTTCGGGCACACAGTTTTAATCTGCCAGGAAGTTTCAAAATATCTATACTTACATTAACATCATGGTTATCTACCCGCTTTTGTATTCGTAGCTTGGAAAGTGAAGAAATACGCCTTCACGCTCTCCATATGACGAAGTCACTCACATGTGTTCGTTGTTCTTGACAGTTTTACTTTCAGCTGAAATTATTGATTGTTTATTATCTTCGCGACCAGCACACACTCTCTTCCTGAATAACATTTACAGGGTTCAGAATTAAAGAGGGCCAAGTCCATTAAAGTCAATTTTCAAAGTATTTGAAAGGTAAACCACTTTAATTAATTAACCTTCATACATATCCGCCACGCGCTGCTTTCACATACTGCCCCATTCCTTTCTGTTTTATGGTAGGTTCTTGAAGGTATCTTCAGTTCCAGGAATGCTAGATCCTTCGCCAGGTCGTCCGTAAAGCGCTGCCTAGGACTCCTAAGGGGTATTTGGTATCCCCCCAAATTCTTTCTTCGCTCTTCTTTCTTCTGGCATACGGGCTCCACGGCCTGCCCACTGGATTCTTTTTATTTTCAGCTTCTGTAGTATTGTTGGTTGATGCGTTGAGAGGTAGTTTTCCTTACTACTCTTCTTTCTCCATTCTTCTTTATTTAAAATTGGTCCCCATATAATCCTCATTAGTCTTTTTTCCAAATATCAGTAGTTTGTCGTTTTAGCGTTTTATCATGCTCCAGGCTTCTGAACCGTGGATGACTGCCGGGCATAACACTACGTTATAGATTCTCACCTTAGCATTCGCTGATATTTATTTTGAGCTTAGTGTCTCCCTGAGGATTACATGCATTTCATTCCCTCTGATATTCTTTCCTCGATTTCGAGTTCTATGCCGCTGTTGCTCGTAAACCATCCTAAGTATTCTAACTGGTGAACTCTTGATCCTCATACAAGAAACTCTTGTTGCTCTTGTCTTCTTCCTGATTCTATGGACTCAGTTTTGTCTTTATTCACCGTAACCACGCGATTTAAATAGTTTTGAAGGTTTAGGAGTTGTCTGCAAGTATTTAAATGGGCAGCTAAGTTTTCTTATATCAACTCATTACTGTTATTGTACGGAAAGATAAAATTTCGCGATAAATTGGACTTAGTCCTTTTTCTCCACAGGAAATTTTGGTAAAGTATTGGACACAAGATTTATCATGAATATTGGTTTCATATCACAAAATATACAAATATTTTTTTTATTACATAAACATAAGCACCTACCAAATTCTCACTTGACAGAAGTGGTGCTTGTAAAGCATGTGATATTAATACATTTGTCCGAACTGCATAGGAAGTATTTCTACACGTTGTGGTCACAAATTATCGTCAGCCTCGTTCTGCAAAGATACATTTCTGGAGCGTGCGTTCACCTCCAATGGAATGGTTTTCCCTCCGCGCATTCACTCGTCTTCTGGATTGAAAATAAACCTTGTTGCACGTTTGCTACGTTCTGCAGCGGTCTTTCTTGAAGTTTCTTTTTCACGTGTAGCTGTAGTGATTAGTACGTGTAAAGGCGATTTACATAATCCACACTGTGAGATAAGAACGTAGTCCACAATGTGAGATAACAAAGCCGCCTTCACCTGCAAGTATTCGCGCGCTTTTCCATTGAAAGGCAAATTTTTAGCGTGAAGTTCGTCCGCCTCAAATTGTGATTTAGTTTGCTTATTACTCACCGTATTTTCACCCCCTTGCAATGCGCATTTTGCTTTCTATAACAGAACTGTATCTTTCCAAGAGCACAACAAGCTCAAAAAAAAAAAAAAAAAAAAAAAAAAAAAAAAAAAAAAAAAAAAAAAAAAGACAAACAAAATATATGGAAGTTACGTACAGATTTTACTCCTATTCTTTAATCTTCAAGTATATTTGTTACTTCCTCTCAAGGTACTCCAAGCCAACCCTTTCATCGCGCTAGACGTCCCACTGACCCAGCCCTGGCTTCCATAGAATTAAACAGCTGCTCATCTAAGTTTTCGCCTTCGTAGGTTAGCTAAGGTTTTCCGGTCACGGATTAACTCCCATTGTCCCCTCTCTCAGTTCGCGAAGCCATGTAATGAAGAGAGAGACAGCTGTAAACATAGCCGGAGCAGACGACGCGTTACAAACACCGTTACGGAGCACTGCCGAAGCTAATGGATACTTGAGCGCTGCGGAATAGTCTTTCCAGTAAGAGCAGATTTTCCCCTCCTCCATTATTTCCTCTTCGTAGAACAGGCTGGGCGCATTTCTTCTGATACATGAGTGGATCTCTGAGGCAAAAAATAAAAATAAATTGGCCTCCGTTTCAGAGTGTGCAAGATCTTCCTCCAGTTTTCTCGGTAGTATCACGCGGTGAAGTACAAGTAGAGCAGTTCGACATTTCCGTAATATTCGTTGTCATAAATTAATGCCACTGCATTTGCGACCGCAGAATGTGAGTTCATAGGCTACGGCGCAATAGAGTAATTGGTACTCCTGGGCAAAATTCGGCTTTTCGGACCCCCTTCCTATCTCTCAATTTTAAATCCTTGCCGGTGCTTAGACACTATTTTCGTTTATTGAGTTTAACAAAACTTCTCATGCAGTAAAAGATCCATACTTCATTAAAATTTTTCTTTGGATTCTGTTCAGAACATTGAGTAACACGCAGTCAAAGGTCCCATTGCTCGCAACAATAACGCAATTTCGTTTTCATTGTTTCACTGCTAACCAATGCAATTTGGCAAAAAACTTTTATATCTGCGTCCCCTTCCCATCTTTGTGCCCTCCAAACTTTTCCGTTCTTCTTCTGTTTCCTTTTGCCCCTCATTTTTTCCGCCTGGCACAGAACTGCGCCCCCAAAGGAAATCGTGCCCAGGACGCGCTCCATGGCTGCCATATCCTTGTTACTAGCGTTGCCAAGAGTTCCGCATTTGATGTTTGATATTCTTCCGCTAATTTATCTTATTCGTCTAACTCATATGTAGAAATTACGTAATGTTAGGCTTATATGCCGCTGATCAATATACTGACGTTATAATTTGTCGTATGACCCGTTTTTCGGAACAACTTTATGATATATCACATTAGGGTACTTATTTTTCAGAAAACAATGCTTTTAAGTTCGAATATTTCCTTACGTAAACTGCAGCGTAAATCAATCTTCAAAGTAGCTTGAATAAGACAGCCTATAGAGTATATTACTGAACAATCGTTTTGAAGTTCGAAAAGTTGCGACAACAATAAACGATGCTTTATTTAAACGAGCCATTGCCACCTGCTGCTCCGGATCAGTGGCAGTTACACGGTGACAAAGTTAATCCTCAACGCCCGACTCCTTGTATTAGTTGTTCAGAAAACATTTCATTAACATCGAAGCAATGAAGTCTAATTCAATCCCCAAACGAGTTAAATGGCTGTTCGTTTATCAGGGAAGCTGAGAAAAATATCCATGGCTAGTAAACATCACTAAATTCGAGCAACGCAAAATGCGTCCGTTGTAACGAGGTTTAAGGATTTTTTTAATTGTTAAGAATGGTAAGAAATTTGCCTAAACCAAAACGAATAGGTAACAACGATTTGTAATATATTAGCCTCATGATAGTATGATAAATGTTAATGTCCAACTTTTAATATTTTCCATGTTTTGTAAATGTTTAAAGCCGCTCTGCAGTATTCACATTCGAATTTACTAATACAATATTTTACGCTACACAGTTTAACGTAAGTTTTCTCGTCATTACCTTCTGCACGTACTCTCCTTATCAGCGTAAATATTTGGTCTTATCTTTGATGTCCCGTACTGCGGCGTTGCAGAAGTTGGCAAACCTATCAGCTGCGCAACTATTTATAGGCCGAACGTTGTTACGTACGTAGTTTTCTTATAAACCTGTTATATCGCACTAGCTTAGCGCCCACTGCTTCGTTCGCGTAGACTGTATGGTCTTCACTTTTTTTATTGTTCTATACTCTAATTTTTATGTTGTTCTCTAACACCTAAACTTTTCACGCTAATTAAGGCCATAGAAGCATGCTTTTCCGAAAGTACCTCCGACCAAAAAAGCTAGTCTGATAACCATAGTTGAGGGTTTTTGTTAATTATGCCTTTTGCATTGTTCTTGCGATATTTCCGTAGAATCTTTCATCCGCTAACACTTATTTCTGAAAGCTAACCAGCCGCTAACACTTATTTCTGAATATCTAACCAGGATTTGAAATACGAATTTTCATAGATTTAGCTTTAAAATTTTTTTAATGTGACGAAATATTTTCTTAAATATGTTCATCCCCTATTTCACCCCTTAGAGGTTGAATTTCCAAAAACACTGAAAGACTTTTTTACTTATAAACGAGACGACATATCAATTTGCATAGATGAGCCTTTAAAAACGCTGTAGCAGCTCTTTAATATGATGTATTT
Source organism: Schistocerca gregaria (assembly GCF_023897955.1). Classification (NCBI taxonomy): domain Eukaryota; kingdom Metazoa; phylum Arthropoda; class Insecta; order Orthoptera; family Acrididae; genus Schistocerca; species Schistocerca gregaria. The sequence goes on from NC_064923.1 coordinate 667,582,723, forward strand.
TCAAAAATCTTTCGCCCAGTATTTTATCCCATTAGTTGGTGAATTTCCAAAAATGGGTGAAACTTATTATTTCTGAGAAACCAGATAAGTGTTTTCGTAGTTCTAGTTTCAAATGTTCAGTTGTGTGTGCATTTCTAAGGGACCAAACTGTTGAGGTCATCGGTCCCTAGTCTTACACACGACTTTAACTACCAAACTAACTTATGTTAAGAACAACATCCACGCCCATGCCCATGCCCAAGGGATGACTAACCTCTTGAGGGCGGGCCGCGCAGTCCGTGACATGGCGCCGTAAGACCGTCCGACCACTCCGCGCGGCTCTAGTTTCAAAATTACACTATTAGCAACATTTTACAAAAATGTTCAAATGGCTCTGAGCATTATGGCACTTAACATCTGAGGTCATCAGTCCCCTAGAACTTAGAACTACTTAAACGGAAGGAACCTAAGGACATCACATACATCCATGCCCGAGGCAGGATTTGAACCTGCGACCATAGTCGCGCGGTTCCGAGCTAAGCGCCTAGAACCGCTCTGCCACAGCGGCCGGCCGACATTTTACAAAAGCCTTTCATCCCCTATTTGATCCCCTTAAGAGTGCAATTTCGAACAACAAATTCTTAAACGATGCCTACAGTGTGACATCCACATCCTCTCCAGATTTCAAGTTTCTAGTCTTGGCAGTTTGGGATGGGCGACAATGAGTCAGGACATTGCCTTTATTGCTTATACACGCTCAGTCAATTGTTTCCACGGTTTTGTACTACTTAGAAAAGCAGCAACATTTGTTAATCAGTCCTTGGTGCATTTAAATGTTATCCATAACAAAAATCCTGTTCATTTTTCCTCCATTGAGATCATTCAACAAGAAACAAGAATTTGTACTAGATTCCTGCTTTGTGTGCCTTGTGTTACTGCCGTAAATTAAAAGAAAGAAAGAAAGAAAGAAAGAAAGAAAGAAAGTGTGAGGTTTCTCCCAGAACATAATAAAAATCAGTATATACAAGCTGTCTAGCCTCCAGCATATAAATGAGACCGCTGTAGCTACTCGCTATGTTGACTTTTGTGCAATGGGAACAATGACCGCGTTGGCGAGATCCGGTTGGTGTGGACCGGTTACGGCGGCCCATGTTTACTACACGCCCAACAGCTGGCCTGGGAAGTGCGAGAGCCAAGGTCGGAGCGGTAATAGAACGGTGCTGCCTCGCACGGCCTACACTACACGATAGGGCAGGCGCTCTGGCTGAGGGGGATTCCTCGATATGCAAAGTGCGTCCGACTGATCGGCCTAGCTGCATACTATACAGCCCGGCCAAGACAAGTGGCAGACACCGCGTACTGCAACTACACCCGAACTATACGGTATGCTCAGACAGTCTTACAGAAGAGGATAGTGACTAATGTTCTCAATACACACACACACACACTATTTATATCAGCAGCAACACTATGAATGTTCGCTAACTATATTGCTGTCTTCAGGAAAGTACTGTCGTTTGACGATCTTTGAGAAATAAATACGGATCTGAGCAAAATATTCCACTTGGTGTAAGGATAGTTCTCATTAAATGTAAGTGCAATACACTCCTTATCAGCGCAAGCAGGTTCATCGAACAGATGCAACAAACTGCAGGGTTATAACGCTGACATCATCGTACTGCGGAATTTTATGAAATGTATTCGCAGCTGTGAATATGGTCAGCTGCCAGCTTTGTGATAGAATGACAATGAAAATTTGTATCTGACCGGGACTCAAACCTGTATTTCCCGTGTATTATGACCGGCCGCCTTACCGCTAACTAAACTATCCAATTACGACTCCCAGCATACCCAGACTTCCATTCTTAATTTAAAATGGCCAACACCGGTGAAGTGACTTTCAATTGAAGTATCTTCCCTCTAAGGTGATATACATAATTCATGAGTCCCGAACCGGCACAAATTTTCAATGCCGAGTATACAGTTGAGTTTTGTCCACATTCGCAATTGCGAATGCATACCGCGGATTCCGTGACGGCTGCAGTCGCCGCATGCATGTCCCAAGGAAAATTGCATCGTACTTCGGAATAGGGCTGTTAATGAAATATAGATATATCGATAATGTTCCAAATATCGTTAAATACCAGCAATATTGTTTGCACAATATATCGATATCAAAATGAAAATATCGAGTGTCGATATTTTTATTTTATATAAATTTTTTCGCCAATATATGCAATTGTAGTAGAACATAATTTTACTTTCACTGTATTCAAGAGCCTTACTACTTTTTGAGCTCCCATCACTTCAGTCTCTCTCTCTCTCTCTCTCTCTCTCTCTCTCTCTCTCTCTCTCTCTCTCTCTGTCTGTCCGAGCGGCTTCCCCATCGGAGGTTCGAGTCCTCCCTCGGGCCTGTGTGTGTGTGTGTGTGTGTGTGTGTGTGTGTGTGTGTGTGTGTGTGTGTGTGTGAGCGCGCGCGCGCGCACACGCGCGATGTCCTTGGCGGAAGTTAGTTTAAGTTAGATTAAGTAGCGAGTAAGCCTAAGGAACGATGACCTCCTCAGCAGTTTGGTCCCGTAAGACCAAAACTTTCCAACGTTTTTCCTCTTTGGCTGTGTGAAGCAAGAACAGGAGGTACATAGAAGTAGTCCGATTGCACGGTGAGGGTGGCGTGTGAATGGAATAACAAGATTTCCGATGTGGAGAAATACCACACCAGATGTGTTAAAAAAAGAATCTTTAACAACTAATGGGCTCTTTCTTCACGTCGGCATCCTTCAAAAACAGTTGCTGAAAAAGATGACCATAATCTACATGACAAGATTGGTTTTTGTGGTGGGCGGTGGCGTGTGAGGTGATATACATACGTAATAGGCGCTCTGCGCTACCAACGGAAATTGCTATGTTTAACTACAACATGCAGTTTTGACGCTACAATTGCTAGGTCGCTGGCGTTCGCAGAAATGAAGACATGAGAAGACAGAAGTCAGCATGAAGTGTTCCAGAGAAATCCGATATGTGGCGAATAGGAATAACGGACCCATTGGACACCTTTTATTCTGCCACTTACATGCAGTTACCATTATTAGCAAAGTAGTTATCGCCAAGCGTGAATATGCATCGTTTACGTTTCAGTTCTAGCTCAAATGGAGATAACGAGACAGCTAGCTTGTTGATGTAAAGAATATCTAATAATAAAACAATACTTAAGTATAAAGCTTTAAAATCCGCAGTATATTTTTCAACTAGCAGCCGATATTTTTGTTGGCTGGTACGTCGATATTGTGTTCGCAGATATTTCGATGTATGGATGGATACCTTTTACGGTATATGGAGAGCAGGCATTTTTTTTTTTTTTTTTTTTTTGAAGTACGAATATACCGTGTTCCTGATATTTTGAAAAATATCAACAGTCCTACTTCGGAACATTACAGGCACTACAATACCGTGTTGTAGAATTTTCCATCACATACAATGCTCGGTGACCTGAAATCTGTATAAGAGTAACATGTATTCTGTAACTAGCGATAGTATGACACTGGGCCAGCGAGAGCCAGAAAGCTTTTGGTAAGTGATTTCTTCGTACGTGGACATCACTTCCCGAGCAGACATCCAAGGAAACTGACTGTCACCGGCGTTCCCTACGATTAGTTTTAAGTGGTTGTCCCACTTCAAATCCTACTTACGCGCACACTCAGATAATGTATGTGACTAATTCTAGTGACAGTTCCGCAATCATGCAGTCTTACGATATCGGATCTTTTCCCCTGTCTGTGCACAATACGCTATTGTATATTTTTAGCGTTAACTACCAATCCTAGCACCATGCGCCAATGTGGATTTCGCTACAATTTTCTGGCGTTGTTAATTTCCTGTCTCAAAAATGGATCAAATGCCACTGAGCACCATGGGACTTAACATCTGAGGTCACCAGCCGCTAGACTTAAAACTACTTAAACCTAACAAACCTAAGGACAGCACATGCATCCATGCCCGAGGCAGAGTTCGACCCTGCGACCGTAGCAGCAGCGCGGTTCCGGACTGAGCGCCCAGAACCTCTCGGCCACAGAGGCCGGCTTTCCTGTCTCCAATAGCAGAATCCGCGAAAGGTTCGTGAGGCTTCCGACATCCATTTGATACTTCTTGTACATTTATTACATTTATTATCCTGAATACTTTTTGGGGTAGGCCCAAAGTTACTTTTACGTCAGAAGATTTCTCTCCTCACAAAATTTGTCTGATATTCCTTACTCCCGGTGCTTTTTTCTGGAAAAGGAGGTACCAATAGCCACGAAGATGGTTTTATTCCAGCAGCATTCACCAGTTCAACCTATCCTCCGATGTACACTCATCGTATCTAGTTCGCTTGGTGGTCTTGCTGCCAACTGCAGAATGAAGACCATGCAACAGCCATGAAACTAAGTATTAATTATACATTTAATGTATTCGCAATTGCGAATTAGGGCAATCATCAGCTATAGAGTGAAATGACAATGAAAATTTGTTGCCGGACCGGGACTCTAACACGTATTCCCCGCTCATCGCGAGCGGTCGCCTTATTTTTGCTATCCGTCGACGACTCATGGCCACACCCAAATTCCATACGTCCTCATGGAAGTTTCGGTCTGGCCGAGAGTCGCGCACAGATAACCATAATGGCAAGGGGACCGCTCGCGATGAGCGGGGAATACGGGTTCGAGTGCCGGCTTCGGCACAAATCTTTATTGTCATTCCATTCTACAGTTGTCCTTAATCGCAACTGCGATACATTAAATGTATTTCATAACTGCTGTAGTCGACGCAGTGCCTGTTCCTTTGGATAAGCACGCATGTCCAAAGGAACTTTGTATCGTAATCAGAACACAGGCACTGCAGTATCGTGCGTATTTGTTGGGTTTGAATTGGATGAGAGAAGGCCCTACCATCCCGCCGAACAGCAGTGTGCAGGCTGTCAGCAGTACACTCACGCTCATAAATTACGGATAATTGCTGAACGTGGTGCCACACAACGTGGCACTAAATAAAACTGGCGCTAATAACATAGGCACATAGGGAACATACAATACACAGATTCACACACAGATCCAGACAAGTCAACGGTATCGATGATAAGTTGAGAAAACCGTTTCGAAACATATGCTACAAACGCCACTGTTTCCTGCGCACGTACCCTGACATCAATATGGGATATAATCACCATGCACACGTACACAGGCCGCACAACGGGTCGGCATACTCTGGATCAGGTGGTCGAGCAGCTGCTGGGGTATTGCCTCCCATTCTGGCACCAGTGCCTGCCGGAGCTCCTGAAGTGTCCTAGAGGTTTGGAGACGAGCAACGATATGTCGACCGAGAGCATCCCAGACGTGCTCTATTGGGGTTAGGTCTGGAGAACAGGCAGGCCACTCCATTCGCCTGACGTATTCTGTTTCAAGGTACTCCTCCACGATGGCAGCTCGGTGGGGCCGTGCGTTATCATGTATCAGGAGGAAGCTGGGGCCCACTGCACCCATAAAAATGCAGACATACTGGTGCAAAATGGCGTCTTGATACACCTGACCTGTTGCAGTTCCTCTGTCAAAGACATGCATGGGTGTACGTCTACCAATCATAATCCCACCCCACACCATCAAACCACGACCTCCATACAGGTCGCTTTGAAGGACATTAATTGGGGTTGGTATCTGCTTCCTTGTTCACGCCAGATGGAAACCCAGCGAGAATCACTGTTCAGACTATACCTGGACTCTTCCGTGAACATAATCTGGGACTACTGTTCCAACGACCATTTACTGTGTTCTTGACACCAGGCTTTACGGGCTCTCCTGTCACCACGGGTCAGTGGAATGCACCTTGCAGGTCTCCAGGAGAATAAACCATGTCTGTTCAGCCGTTTGTAGACTGTGTCTCGAGACAACTGTTCCAGTGGCTGCTGTAAGGTCCCGAGCCAGGCTACCTGCACTACTCCGTGGCCGTCTGCGCGCACTGATGGTGCGATATCGGTCTTCTTGTGGTATTTTACACTGTGGACGTCCCGTACTGTAGCCCCTGGACACGTTTCCTCTCTGCTGGGCCGCGCGGTATTGGCCGAGCGTTCTAAGGCGCTGCAGTCATGGACTGTGCGGCTGATCCCGGCGGACGTTCGAATTCTCCCTCGGGCATGGGTGTCTGTCTGTCTGTCTGTCTGTCTGTCTGTGTCCTGTAAGTAGGCTGTTCAGGTTTTTTTTAATTGGTAACGCCACATAGCGCTCTGTATGAAAAATCGCTGGCTGTGCTGTGTGCAGTCAGTGGCTGGTTGGCATTGTTGTAATACTCGCCATTGTAGAGTTGGGCAGCTGAATGTTAACAGCGCGTAGCGTTGCGCAGTTGGAGGTGAGCCACCAGCAGTGGTGGACGTGGGGAGAGATGGCGGAGTTTTGAAATTTGTAAGATTGGTTGTCATGAACTGAGATTATATATATATATATATATATATATATATATATATATATACTATTAAAGTAAATACATTGATTGTTCTCTATCAAAATCTTTCATTTGCTAACAATGCCTATCAGTAGTTAGTGCCTTCAGTAGTTTGAATCTTTTATTTAGCTGGCAGTAGTGGCGCTCGCTGTATTGCAGTAGTTCAAGTAACGAAGATTTTTGGTGAGGTAAGTGATTTGTGAAAGGTATAGGTTAATGTTAGTCTGGGGCATTCTTTTGTAGGGATTTTTGAAAGTCAGATTGCGTTGCGCTAAAGAATGTGTCAGTTTAAGCACAGTCATGTATAATTTTTCTAAGGGGACGTTTCAGTCCTTAGGATAATTTAGGTTAAGTAGTGTGTAAGTTTAGGGACTGATGACCTTAGCAGTTAAGTCTAGTAAGACTTCACACACATTTTTCCATTTCTCTCTGCTGGAATCGCCATAATCTTGAGATCATACTTTGTGGCACACGGAGGGCACATGCTATGATCAGCTGCGTTTGACCAACCTCCCGTCACCTAGTATTCTACCCCTCATAACGTCATCAATAAGTGTTCTTTGAGCCATTTTCGACGCACAGTCACCATTAGCACGTCTGAAAATGTCTGCACACTTACTCGCAGCACCGTACTGTGACATGCACCAACACACCTCTGCGTATGTGGACTGCTGCCAGCGCCACCGTTCGACGACTGCAGGTCAAATGCACCGCATGGTCATTCACCGAGGTGATTTAAACCCTCAAACCGCCCACCACGTATCAGCATTATCCTTAATACATGAGCATGAGTGTAGCATGATGACCTATATGAAGAAAGTGTAAGATTCATAAGAGAGTAAGCCCTTTCATACTCCCTGGAAGATTTGCATTAGTGCCGGCAGTGTGCTTCTGAGGAAGTAGCGTATGTTGTTGTCTTCAGGCCTGAGACTGGTTTGATGCAGCTCTCCCTGCTACTCTATGCTGTGCAAGGTTCTTCATCTCCCAGTACCTACTGCAACTCACATCCTTCTAAATCTGTTTAGTGTATTCATCTCTTAGTCTCCCTCTACGATTTTTACCCTCCACATTGCCCTCTAATGCTAAATTTGTGATCCCTTGATGCCTCAAAACATGTCCTACCAACCTATCCCTTCTTCTAGTCAAGTTGTGCCACAAACTTCTTCTCCCCAATCCTATTCAATACCTCTCCATTAGTTACGTGATCTATCCACCTTATCTTCAGCATTCTTCTGTAGCACCACGTTTCGAAAGCTTCTGTTCTCTTCTTGTCCAAACTATTTATCATCCATGTTTCACTTCCATACATGGCTACACTCCACACAAATACTTTCAGAAACAACTTCCTGACACTTAAACCTATGCTCAATGTTAACAAATTTCTCTTCTTCAGAAACGCTTTCCTTGCCATTGCCAGTCTACATTTTATATCCTCTCTACTTCGACCATCATCAGTTATTTTGCTCCCCAAATAGCAGAACTCCTTTACTACTTTAAGTGTCTCATTTCCTAATCTAATTCCCTCAGCATCACCCGAATTAATTCTACTACATTCCTTATCCTTGTTTTGCTTTTGTTGATGTTCATCTTATATCCTCCTTTCAAGACACTATCCATTCCGTTCAACTGCTCTTCCAAGTCCTTTGCTGTCTCAGAGAATTACAATGTCATCGGTGAACCTTAAAGTTTTTATTTATTCTCCATGGATTTTAATACCTACTCCAAATATTTATTTTGTTTCCTTTACTGTTTGCTCAATATACAGATCGAATAACATCGGGGCTAGACTACAACCCTATCTCACTCCCTTCCCAACCGCTGCTTCCCTTTCATGCCCCTCGACTCCTAACTGCCATCTGGTTTCTGTAAAAATTGTAAATGGCCTTTCGCTCCCTGTCACCTTCAGAATTTTAAAGACAGTATTCCAGTCAATTTTGTCAAAAGATTTCTTGAAGTCTACAAATGCTGGACACGTATGTTTGCTTTTACTTAAAATGGCTCTGAGGACTGTGGGACTTGACATCTGAGGTCACCAGTCCCCTAGAACTTAGAACTACTTAAACCTAACTAGCCTAAGGAGATCACACACATCCGGTTGCGCGGTTCCAGACTGTAGCGCCTAGAACCGCTCGGCCACCCGCCTTTCCTTAATCTTCTAAGGTAAGTCGTAGAGTTAGTATTGCCTCACGTGTTCCAATATTTCTACGGAATCCAAACTGATCTTCCCCGACGTCGGCTTCTACCAGTTTTTCCATTCGTCTGTATAGAATTCGCGTTAGTATTTTGCAGCGGTAACTTATTAAGCATACAACGAGTACCCTTTCATTACGTGCTGTCCTTAACGATGTTACAATTTGAATGGCCCGGCCTGCGTCTTGCGCATAATAACAGGAGGGGCATGCACAGCTGACTGGTAAGGTGTTTTAGTGCAACAGCCCACCGGGCGGTCAGCAGGTAACGGCGGCCGCTTTCCCAACCGGGGAGAGCCTCCCGGAAGGCAGGCGGACGATCAGCTCGTTAGCCGGGCCGGGCCAGGCCGGGCCGCGCCGCGCGGGCCGTTGCGCAACTTCGCCAAGGACCCCGCAGAAGGCCCGTGCGGTGACGTGCCGCCTCAGGCAACACGCCACCACTTGCTCTCGTGCTCGCTTCTGGCGGCGAATCCTACGGCGTCGCGTGCCGCGCTGCGTTCCCGTGTACTCTCTCCGACACGGACTGCGGAGCGCGGCTAGCGTTCCGCAACACGTCCTCACGTCTGCGTCCCAAGTCGCGCCGTAAACCGAAATTTTACCTCGGATCTGTGGATCATGCTGCGAAGTACAAATATATGTCTACATCTACATGATTACTCTGCAAATCACATTTAAGCGCTTGGCAGAGGGTTCATCGAACCACAATCATACTATCTCTTTACCATTCCACTCCCGAACAGCGCGCGGGAGAAACGAACACCTAAACCTTTCTGTTCGAGCTCTGATTTCTCTTATTTTATTTTGATGATCATTCCTACCTATGTAGGTTGGGCTCAACAAAATACTTTCGCATTCGGAAGAGGAAGTTGGTGACTGAAATTTCGTAAATACACTCCCGGAAATGGAAAAAAGAACACATTGACACCGGTGTGTCAGACCCACCATACTTGCTCCGGACACTGCGAGAGGGCTGTACAAGCAATGATCACACGCACGGCACAGCGGACACACCAGGAACCGCGGTGTTGGCCGTCGAATGGCGCTAGCTGCGCAGCATTTGTGCACCGCCGCCGTCAGTGTCAGCCAGTTTGCCGTGGCATACGGAGCTCCATCGCAGTCTTTACCACTGGTAGCATGCCGCGACAGCGTGGACTGAACCGTATGTGCAGTTGACGGACTTTGAGCGAGGGAGTATAGTGGGCATGCGGGAGGCCGGGTGCACGTACCGCCGAATTGCTCAACACGTGGGGCGTGAGGTCTCCACAGTACATCGAATGTTGTCGCCAGTGGTCGGCGGAAGGTGCACGTGCCCGTCGACCTGGGACCGGACCGCAGTGACGCACGGATGCACGCCAAGACCGTAGGATCCTACGCAGTACCGTAGGGGACCGCACCTCCACTTCCCAGCAAATTAGGGACACTGTTGCTCCTGGGGTATCGGCGAGGACCATTCGCAACCGTCTCCATGAAGCTGGGCTACGGTCCCGCACACCGTTAGGCCGTCTTCCGCTCACGCCCCAACATCGTGCAGCCCGCCTCCAGTGGTGTCGCGACAGGCGTGAATGGAGGGACGAATGGAGACGTGTCGTCTTCAGCGATGAGAGTCGCTTCTGCCTTGGTGCCAATGATGGTCGTATGCGTGTTTGGCGCCGTGGAGGTGAGCGCCACAATCAGGACTGCATACGACCGAGGCACACAGGGCCAACACCCGGCATCATGGTGTGGGGAGCGATCTCCTACACTGGCCGTACACCTCTGGTGATCGTCGAGGGGACACTGAATAGTGCACGGTACATCCAAACCGTCATCGAACCCATCGTTCTACCATTCCTAGACCGGCAAGGGAACTTGCTGTTCCAACAGGACAATGCACGTCCGCATGTATCCCGTGCCACCCAACGTGCTCTAGAGGGTGTAAGTCAACTACCCTGGCCAGCAAGATCTCCGGATCTGTCCCCCATTGAGCATGTTTGGGACTGGATGAAGCGTCGTCTCACACGGTCTGCACGTCCAGCACGAACGCTGGTCCAACTGAGGCGCCAGGTGGAATTGGCATGGCAAGCCGTTCCACAGGACTACATCCTGCATCTCTACGATCGTCTCCATGGGAGAATAGCAGCCTGCATTGCTGCGAAAGTTGGATATACACTGTACTAGTGCCGACATTGTGCATGCTCTGTTGCCTGTGTCTATGTGCCTGTGGTTCTGTCAGTGTGATGATGTGATGTATCTGACCCCAGGAATGTGTCAATAAAGTTTCCCCTTCCTGGGACAATGAATTCACAGTGTTCTTATTTCAATTTCCAGGAGTGTAGAACTCGCCGCTACGAAAAACGTCTTTGCTTTAATGACCTCCATCCCAACTCGCCTATCATATCTGCCACACTCTCTCCCCTATTAAGTGATAATACAAAACGAGCTGCCCTTTTTTGCACCCTTTCGATGTCCCGTCAATCCCACCTGGTAAGGATCCCACACCGCGCACCAATATTTTAACAGAGGACGAACGAGTGTAGTGTAAGCTGTCTCTTTAGTGGACTTGTTGGATCTTCTAAGTGTCCTGCCAATGAAACGCAACCTTTGGCTCGCCTTCCCCACAATATCTATGTGGTCTTTCCAACTGAAGTTGTTCGTAATTTTAACACCCAGGTACTTAGTTGAATTGACAGCCTTGAGAATTGTACTATTTATCGAGTAATCTAATTCCAACGGATTTCTTTTGGAACTCCGTCAGAAAGTAAGTTCCGAACTATAGCATCCCATTTAAAAATCTAAGTTGACCTCCTTATATCTGAAGCGACCCCACCTTGCAACAAAAACCAATGTCACATTATGGCCCCCGTTCTCCCATTCAACTTTTCTCCCAGAAACGTTTGAGCCCCTATCATACTTCCGGAGTTATTCTTTGTGGCAATAATTAGTGACTCATTCTGTATACTGAAACTACTTGGTCAAAAATTAAAAAACCGCAGCAGCTGTTGTATAAACAATGACGTACCTTAACTGTGTTATACCCGTCAGCGACCGCTTGTTCCCATCCTTTTGCTTCGTCTCAGCTGACTATTACGTATAATATCGTAAATACCTACACAGTAAAGCCTATAACGCCAGTTCCATTCTTAATGGGAGGTTTACTATCTTTGGCCCGAAAAAAGCATGTTCTTTGAGAATTCTTTTCTCGGAGTGTGTTTAAGATATCGATGTCAAATTTGCTCAAAATGTTTATTGGTATTTCCTCTACAAACTGGAATTTTTTCGACCGGAAATGTCTAAGAACAAAGGCGGAAGTACCGTCGGAACGAAACAAAATTTCGACGTAGACCTCCACGCGCGGTATCTCACAGGTCAGCCGGCTCGTCTGAAATCAAAATTGAGTTGACGTTAGCGAACTATATGAGATTCTTTAGAAGTTGTACCTCGCTTATGTTATTTGGACCATAGGAAACAAAATGGCGGCCATTTAAAGAAAATTGGCTTTTTTCATCGATTTTTCGACTTCGTCGGCCAAGTAAAAATACTTACAGTTGATGGATCGGAATAAAGTGGTGCAGCTCCTAGACAATTTAGTCGGAAACAAAGAACCATGCCAATCAGTTCAGTAGATTTGAAGTTACCATACCGCGTGATGAAAAAGTCATTTAGAGAGAAACGCGTTTGAAGTTTTGAGTACATATAAGTGCAATATTATGCAACTTACGTTCAGTCTGCTATTCCTGGTCCATAAACTAGTCCTTCCTTCCTCCTCATAGAGGGGGTTCTGCTTGGTCTGGGCCATCCTGCCCTGCTCCAGAGCCGCTCGTACGGCCGGTGACAAGCCGTTTTCGGCCGCTTGAATCCGGTGGTCGTCCGAATGCTTCGCGAACTGCGTCGAATAGTCCCAGGGTGACGTCCATTGTTCTCATGGTCTTCAGAATTGCTGAATGCCCTTCAGTGAAGCTGCTCACTGTCAGGGAAGTCGCATTCTCCACAGTCTTCGCACTAGAATGCAAATGCTTGGGGGCTGACATCCAAACACACGCGTTCAAACTTTCATTTGAATTTTATGTGTTTCCTCCCAAGCACCGGTACAATAACTAATCCTCCGAAAGAAAAAAACTGGTGCTTGAAAAAAAAAGGCCGATTTCAAGCAGGTGCATTTTTTGTTCAACCGCGAATAAACACTTCGGTTCCGTATTCGAAAAAACGGTTTCAGGGGGTGGATTCTAAACACTTATGGATCCAAAAATACAATTATAAAAAATCGATTTTTTTTGAACTAAAAGATAGTAAACCTCCCCTTAACTACCGCTGTTGGGTACAATGTCCGTAACCAACGTTGACATTCTTGGCAAATCCTAGTGAAGGTAATTTTGCATCGTCTTTAATCGGCCTGTTAATAAGAGTTACCTATAACGTTTGCATGGCTGATTGTGTGGATAGAAATGTGTGTGAAATCGTATGGGACTTCACTGCTAAGGTCATCAGTCCATAAGCTTACACACTACTTAACCTAGATTATCTTAAGGACAAACACACACCCCCATGCCCGAAGGAGGACTAACCTCCGCCGGGACCAGCCGCACAGTCCGTGACTGCAGCGCCTGACCGCTCGGGTAATCCCGCGGGGGGTGTGTGGATGTAGTTTCATTCGTGCTGTAAATAACGACAGACTGTAGAGCGTGCTGTTCGATGGAGGAAACACAGCATACAACTCTCTAGTATGATCACAAAGACAGGTGAGCTTTACGTCGTTATGCCTGTACATAAGTATGAATGAACGATTCCTCATAAATGCCACTCGCGCTTGAGACAACTGTACAGAGTTCTGGAATTAATCGCACGGCGCCGGCGCACAACCTGACTGCTAGCGGTTGTATTGTTAACCCCGCCACACACATCTTGGACCGGACACCGGCGACAAAAATTTCTTCCAACACCAGGATTCGAACCGTTACCTCCAGACTGACTTAGGATAGTGGGTGTGCGTACTTACGCAGGTAACCGAACAAGCACTGACTGGAGACTGCCGAAAATCCAACGCACGCTGTGCGGCATAACGTGCCTCATGGAATAGCGCCAGCTCATGCAAAATGCACTTCACTTGTAAGTTGCCAGAGCCGGTTTCTGTAGACGTCACGTAGTTGCTGATACGGGCAAAGTAAAATAAAGCACAGGGGCTAACATTATGAAAACTGCCTGCGGCAGCTTGGAGGAAAGGTTTTTGTGCGCCGTCACAGCCATGCGGGCACCCGCAGCTGTGTCTTTATATGACCTCAGTAGAATTTCCGGTTTGACAAAGCATAATTTCCTCAAAAGCACTACAAGTTAGATAACTTTTTAAAGTGACAAAGCTTCGACGTGAGACTGTCTTGTTCCGTCTATATAGGAAGAGGACTGTTTGAACGTCAGTGTCCTGTGTAATCACGATCCTATTTGTATTCGGAATACCGAAGGCTTTTCCCACCTCGGAGCCTTCTAACCCGGTTTGTTGCACGGCAACGCATAGTCCATCGAGTAATCAACATCACGGTGCAAATCTGGGTTCTCTCTTTCACACATGAATCTCAGAGCTACAAGTCACCTCAATTAAATAAAAGAGTTTCTATCGCGGTGTGGCTCTAACATCGAACCGTTGATGCCTTCTGATGTTATCAAGTCCACATCTACATTACTGGCCATTAAAATTGCCACACCACGAAGATGAGTGCTACAGACGCGAAATTCAACCAACGGGAAGAAGATGCTGTGGTATTTAAATGATTAGTTTTTCAGCGCATTCACACAGGGTTGGCGACGGTGGCGACACTTACAACGTGCTGACATGACAAAAGTTTCCAACCGATTTCTTATACACCAACATCAGTTGACCGGCGTTGCCTGGTGAAACGTTTTTGTGATGCCACGTGTGAGGAGGAGAAATGTGTACCATCACGTTTCCGTCGTTGATAAAGGTCGGATTGTAGCCTATCGCGACATTGTTGCTAGCGTAGGTCGAGATCCAGTGACTGTCAGCAGAATATGGAATCGGTGGGTTCATGAGGGTAATACGAAACGCCGTGCAGGATCCCAACGGCCTCTTATCATTAGCAGTCGAGGTGACAGGCATCTTAACCGCATGGCTGTAACGGATCGTGCAGCCACGTCTCGATCCCTGAGTCAACAGATGGGGACTTTTGCAAGACAACCATCTGCACGAACAGTTCGACTACGTTCGCAGCAGCATGGACTATCAGCTGTGAGACCATGGTTGCGGTTACCCTTGACGCTGCATCACAGACAGGAGCGCCAGCGATGGTGTACTCAACGACGAACCTGGGTGCACGAATGGCAAAACGTCATTTTTTCTGATGAATCCAGGTTCTGTTTACAGCATCATGATGGTCACATCTGTGTTTGGCGACATCACGGTGAACCCGCATTGGAAGCGTGTATTCTTCATCTCCATACTGGCGTATCATCCGGCGTGATTGTACGGGGTGCCATTGGTTACTCGTCTCTGCCACCTCTTGTTCGCATTGACGGCACTTTGAACAGTGGACGTTACATTTCAGATGTGTTAAGAACCATGGCTCTACCCTTCATTCGATCCCTGCGAAACCCTACATTTCAGCAGGATAATGCACGACCACATGTTGCAGGTCCTGTACGGGCCTTTCAGGATACAGAAAATGTTCGACTGCTGCCCTGGCCAGCACATTCTCCCGATCGCTCGCCAATTGAAAACGTCTGGTCAATGGTGGCCGAGCAACTGGCTCGTCACAATACGCCAGTCACTACTCTTTATGAACTGTGGTATCGTGTTGAAGCTGCATGGGCAGCTGTACCTGTACACGACATCGAAGCTATGTTTGACGCAATGCCCAGGCGTATCAAGACCGTTATTATAGCCAGAGGTGGTTGTTCTGGGTACTGATTTCTCAGGATCTATGCACTCAAATTGCGAGACAATGTAATCACATGTCAGTTCTAGTAAAATATATTTGTCTAATGAATACCCGTTTATCATCTGCGTTTCTTGTTAGTGTAGCAATTTTAATGGCCAGCAGTGTAGCTTGTCCAATACTAAAACATTAAAGCGGTAAATACAGCAATTTTTTGAGATGCAAGTACGCCTTTCTAACCGGAGAAGTTTTAGAAACTTCCAATTCCTTTAACAGCAACGAATGTGTGGCCCTTTCATAAATTATACTTCTGTTCCACAGGTCAGAATCAGCTTGCGAGTCTAAAAACCTTCACCATGGTGTGCCGTGACTCTGTGTTCCTTATTTTCTATCAACTTCTGTAAAAAAAAAGTTTTGAGATATAGATACTCTGGGGCGCGCCACGATACAGTAAATAGGCTAATATGTCTCGAATCCAAGTTTGGTTTGAACACAGCAGCGGTCCTGTTGGAAGTGGTGAGGTCTTGCCTTCGTTTATCCTTTCAACTGAGTGACTCAGCTAGGTATAGGGAGAATTACGTTCAATGTGAACAGCCCTCGTTTGATTTTATCATGCGTAGTACCTGAGAAATGAAAAAGCATTTAGACAGTAGATGTATTAATCAGCCACAATATTATTCCACCTGGGACTGAGGGCGCTTCGGTCGGCGTATCTCGAGTTTTTGACGTGATGTTTCCCGAGGACACGCTGAACCACTTGACACTATAGCACAGTGCACTATAAGCACAGTTCGATGCTTTTTCCGTAGTGACCACTGTAGTTGTTTATCGTAGCGTGCCCGCATGTTTCCGAAACGGCCACAGAACACCAACTGTAATAATATCGTGGTCGAGAAGCATTTCTGATGACTCGCCAATAACACAGGCTTCTAGGTCCCACGACTTATTGGATTTTGTTTTGTGGGTATATTAATAGCTTTGGTGTATTCCAGCCCTGTTGATAGTGACTGAACTCTGGGAACACATTGTGGGTGGTTTTCAAAACGTTCGGACTATGCCTGATATTTCTGAACGTCCACCGGCACTGTCGAGACGCTGTGAAACCTGCCTTCACATAAATGGTGAGCATTCGGAACTGTATGTCATGTGCATACCTGCAGCTTGAATCTTTGGGGCTCTTATAAGGTATTTACACTACTGGCCATTAAAATTGCTACACCAAGAAGAAATGCAGATGTTAAACGGGTATGCATTGGGCAAATATATTGTAATAGAACTGATATGTGCTAACACTTTCACGCAATTTGGGTGATAGATCCTAAGATATCAGTACCCAGAACAACCACCTCTGGCTATAATAACGGTCTTGATAAGCCTGGGCATTGAGTCAAACAGAGCTTCGATGTCGTGTACAGGTACAGCTGCCCATGCAGCTTCAACATGATACCTCAATTCATCAAGAGTAGTGACTTGCGTATCGTGACGAGCCAGTTGCTCGGCCACCATTGACCAGACGTTTTCAATTGGTGAGCGATCTGGATAATGTGCTGGCCAGGGCAGCAGCCGAACATTTTCTGTATCCAGAAAGGCCCGTACAGGACCTGCAACATGCGGTCGTGCATTATCCTGCTGAAATGTAGGGTTTCACAGGGATCGAATGTAGGGTAGAGCCATGGTTCTTAACACATCTGAAATGTAACGTCCACTGTTCAAAGTGCCGTCAATGTGAAGAAGAGGTGACTGTGACGTGTAACCAATAGCACCCTATCCTATCACGCTGGGCGATACGCCATTATGGCGATGACGAATACACGCTTCCAATGTGCGTTCACCGCAATGTCTCCAAACACGGATGCGACCATCATGATGCTGTAAACAGAACCTGGATTCATCCGAAAAAATGACGTTTTGCCATTCGTGCACCCACGTTCGTCGTTGAATACACCATCGCTGGCGGTCCTGTCTGTTATGCAGCGTCAAGGGTAACCGCAGCCATGACCTCAGTGGTGATAGTCCATACTGCTGGAAACGTCGTCGAACTGTTCGTGCAGATGGTTGTTGTCTTGCAAACGTCCCCATCTGCTGACTCAGCGATCGAGGCGTGGCTGCACGGTCCGTTACAGTCATGCGGATAAGATGCCTGTCATCTCGACTGCTATTGATACAAGGCCGTTGGGATCCAGCACGGAGTTCCGTATTACCGTCCTGAACCCACCGATTTCACATTCTGCTAACAGGCATTGGATCTCGACCAATGCGAGCAGCAATGTCGCGATGCGATAAACCGCAATCGCGATAGGCTGCAATCCGACCTTTATTAAGGTCGGAAACGTGATGGTAGGCGTTTCTCCTCTTTACTCGAGGCATCACAGCAAAGTTTCGCCAGGCTACGCCGGTCAACAGCTGTTTGTGTATGAGAAATCGGTTGGAAACTTTCCTCATGTCAGCACGTTGTAGCTGTTGCCACCAGCGCCAACCGTGAGTGAATGCTCTGAAAAGCTAATCATTTGCATATCGCAGCATCTTCTTCCTGTCTTAAATTTCACGCCTGTAGCAAGTCATCTTCGTGGTGCAGAAATTTTAATGGCCAGTAGTGTATATACTAAGTGGCACTGGATCTTGTTGAGGAAGCCGTGGGTTTCCTAGACTATATTTATTAGAATTATTTGCTTGTTGTGTTGTCCTACACTCGCCTCATTTTTACCACTTTTAGCTGATAAATAAGTGAGCACCAAGTATCGGTCAACTAACTACCATCAAGTTCCCGAACTCCAATTCTTGTATAATCTCCTTATGCTATGAGGCACGCGTCTTTTACAGTTATTAATATCTCACGTTCGGTATCTGTTAACTAGCGACTTGTTACCACGTTCAATACGAACTTGCGTTTAGCAGACTGCTTTGATATCTCATCTACACTCGCGTCACACGCCGCCTGTAGCAGCAACATTCGGGCGTCATACGCAACACATCTTCCTGTGGGAGAACACTTTCTCTTACTTTGAGCCATTCAGTTTAGATAGTCTACAACCGCGATTACCACCTGCCTCTGTGAGCAATAATTTGTGGAGTTCAAGATGAGATAGATACGCTTCGTTACAGACGCTCGTGGGAAGTGATCTTCACCCAGTTGCGTAAAATTATCGATGCGCTGGCAATACGCGTCTGCCTGCGAGAGAACGTGGACGGCTAAATTCCACGGCACGTGCGGCGGACGCCGAGGTCGCGGTACTTTACGAGCTTCCCCAGAAGGCAGGCGCGAGGCCCCGCCACGGCCCGAACGCCCCTACGGAAGGCGCTGCCATTGGCACCGATATATGCTTATGGAGAACAGGCGGCCGAGCGGCAAGAGCCGTCTGCAATCCCAAGGAGCCTCCTCTGCCGCGCGACGTGCGGTCATCCGGCAGCCGAACTCGCTGAGAGGCACCAACAGTAACTTGCTCATTTCGTTTCTGTGAGGATCCCACGTGATTGGTCCTTTCGTGCGTTCGACTAAATCACTAAAGCACCAGGTAGACTCATAGCCGAGTCTATAATGGTTTCAGCTGCTGTATTTCTGTCGCCTGCAACCTTACTGAATCTCATTTTAGTACATACACTTCTGGACATTAAAATTGCTACACCACGAAGATTACGTGCTACAGACGCGAAATTTAACCGACAGGAAGAAGATGCTGTGATATGCAAATGATTAGCTTTTCAGAGCATTCACACAAGGCAGGTGCCGGTGGCGACACCTACAACATACTGACATGAGGAAAGTTACCAACCGATTTCTCATAAACAGCAGTTGTCCGGCGTTGCCTGGTGAAACGTTGTTGTAATGCCTCGTGTAAGGAGGAGAAATGCGTACCATCACGTTTCCGACTTCGATAAGGGTCGGATTGTAGCCTATCGCGATTGCGGTTTATTGTATCGCGACATTGAATCTCCACCAACGCGAGCAGCAATCACTGTTAGCAGAATATGGAACCGGTGGGTTCAGGAGGGTAAGACGGAACGCC
Source organism: Schistocerca gregaria (assembly GCF_023897955.1). NCBI lineage: Eukaryota > Metazoa > Arthropoda > Insecta > Orthoptera > Acrididae > Schistocerca > Schistocerca gregaria. Next base: position 667,602,220 of record NC_064923.1, read on the forward strand.
GTGCTGTATCCCAATGGCCTCGTATCACTAGCAGTCGAGATGACAGGCATCTTACCTGTATGGCTGTAACGGATCGTGCAGCCACGTCTCGATCCTTGATTTAACAGATGGGGACGTTTGCATCCTAACAACCATCTACACGAACAGTTTGACGACGTTTGCAGCAGCATGGACTATCAGCTCGGAGACCATGGCTGCGGTTACCCTTGACGCTCCATCACAGACAGGACCGCCTGCGATCGAGTACGCAACGACGAACCTGGGCGCACGAATGGCAAAACGTCATTTTTTCGGATGAATCCAGGTTCTGTCCATAGCATTATGATGATCGCATCCGCGTTTGTCGACATCGCGGTGAACGCACACTGGAAGCGTGTATTCGTCATGGCCACCTCTTGTTCGCATTGACGGCACTTTGAACAGTGGATGTTACATTTCAGACCTGTTACGACCCGTGGCTCTACCCTGCTCAATAATGGCCGAGCAACTGGCTCGTCACAATACGCCAGTCACTACTCTTGACGAACTGCGGTATGGTGTTTAAGCTGCATGGACAGCTGTACCTGTACACGCCATACAAGCTCTGTTTGACTCAATGCCCAGGCGTATCAAGGCCGTTATTACGGCCAGAGGTGGTTGTTATGGGTACTGATTTCTCAGGGTTAATGGGCCCAAATTACGTGAAAATGTGATCACAAGTCACTTCTAGTATAATATATTTGTCCAATGCATACCCGTTTGCCGGCCGCGGTCGTCTCGCGGTTCTAGGCGCGCAGTCCGGAACCGTACGACTGCTACGGTCGCAGGTTCGAATCCTGCCTCGGGCATGGATGTATGTGATGTCTTTAGGTTAGTTAGGTTTAAGTACTCCTAAGTACTAGGGGACTAATGACCACAGCAGTTTAGTCCCACAGTGCTCAGAGCCATTTTTTGCATACCCGTTTATCATCTGCATTTCTTCTTGGTGTAGCAATTTTAATGGCCAGTAGTGTATATTTGTCTGAAGACCTGTGGCATTCGGCCTCTTGTTGCGAGGCGTATACATAGTTTAAATTACATGTTTTGCTCGTCGATAAGATTGTGTTTATTAAGTTGCCAGTCTCATGAAGCATACTGTTAATATTTGCACACATTTCCTCAGTTGCTAATAACTTCCACTCTCTACGTTTTGGTAAATATCAACATGGGACAATGCTAATAACTCAGTATGTCTGAATGCTTTTTATTGCAACAAGTTTGTCGTTAACATGTTTGTCCGTAAAACAATGAATATAATGCAGAATTAATCGCGAGTACCTCTGGGGTTTCAGGAGATGAATCTGCTAAACGTACAAGTCGTACAAAAAAAAGGCACATATTAGTGTATACAGTGCACAGCGCACAACTTTGGGCGAGGCGTGTCGGAACATTCAGACGAATCACCCGCTCCGTACGGTCGCAAAAAATTAGTTCGCGCATACAGGTAGGCAACCCGGTGAACAAATATCCAAAGCGGGCAACAGTCTACCGCTGCGACGTAAATGAACTGCACTCACGTGCCCCCACTGAACACCTGCAGTTCGAGTTAAAAACTTTGAGAGCTGCTCTATCCGCTGGTGTGTGTATTTTCCGGACGTTTTGTAGATTGTGCACAGTCATATACTGAAACCCGGGAGGCACTTACAGAATAACTCTGCATAAACATCGAATCAACACCTTCAACTAGTGACCAATCATCTAAGCAGTTTGGTCCAAATCGTACAAATGGCTCTGAGCACTTTGGGACTTAACATCTGAGGTCATCAGTCCCCTAGACTTAGAACTACTTAAACCCAACCAACCTAAGGACATTACACACATCCGTGCCCGAGGCAGGAATCGAACCTGCGACCGTAGCAGTGGTTCCGGACTGAAGCGCTTAGAACCGCTCGAGCACAGAGGCAGGCCTGCAGTTTACTGCTGACGGCAAACTTAAGTCTATAGAGATACTGCAATGCTGTGATCAGCATGTCCCACTGTCAGGAGAGCTGGCTTTAAGACATTTGGGATGGGATCCAGGTACTGTACTACTTTTACTTTTATGGCCGATTAATGTTTCCTTCTTCAATATAGAGTTGCCCCATAATATTTTAACGAAAGTTCAGAATGAAAACCGACAAAGTAAGTTAAACTGTCAACACTCGTGTCCGAAGTCTTATCTGAAAGAAAGCTATTTCAGCATCAGACCGGGGCTCTATTCTGTATGCTTCCGCCATTTACGCGAGCGCATCTAACGGTCTCTTTCTTTCGAAGCAGAGCCCCAACAGCATTCCGTAAGCATTTCGAAATCGATGCCGAACGGTCCTAGTGAACCGAAGCGCTGTTGTCAGCTCTCGGCGCGCCAACCAATGAGAAACAATCTGCCTCAGATGAGCGCATGTGCACTGCAGCACTGCACGAACTCTAAGCGGCTAGCAGCTGACACAGGCATGCCATTCTTCACATTACCGAAAAGTATGGTTAGAGTACGTAATACTGTTCAAAACTCGCTGACCGTGGGCTTCCATGAATACACGATAACGATAGGATATTGACTGTGTTCTGGAAACTGTCGTAAATGTCACATTATGTCATTTTATTCTTATTCCCATCGATGTCTTGTTTTGGATTTTACGTTTCGGAATATGAGTTAGGAATTGAGTGTAGTAGCACATTGCACGAATGTATCTATAGAAACACCCGAAATATTCGTCATTTTGTTTTCTGTTTTATATTCGTCATTTTGTTTTCTGTTTTCCGTCGTTCCTTAGGTGGAGATACGTTCCGTCTATGAAAATAATTGAAGGCAGCTTATTTATGTCATACGCGTTTCGCTTCCTTTATTCGTGATGATGCTTCAGAAATAAAAGAAGCAAAACTCATGTGGGATTAAACTGACTTCAATTAGTTGCATGGACTGAACACATCTCCATTAACTCGAAAAATTGTTCAAGAGAGTGTCAAAGAATAAGAAGCAGCATAGAATGTGGTTATAGTTCGTTCCTAGAGATCCAAATGATGAAGTAGCCTACTTCCCTGTATGGTACATCAACGATTTGGTTCATAAAAACAAAATATAAAAACCTGTCTTTTCAAAAGCGTGTGGCGGGTGCAGCTATAGGAGTTCGTTGTGATGAGTCAAAATGCTTCATATATGGTGGTATAGTCTGAAAATATTGTGACGTGAACCTTTCATCTCTGTCTACTGTTGTTAACGATTCGTCCGCAGATAAATAATTGTGACAAGCTAGAGCATAAAGACAACTGTTAGTAGTTTCATTCGCAGTAATTTACGTTGTTCTCTTAGTTTCCTGTCTGACCACACTCTCGGAAATCGCTACGTATTCCGAAAAAAATGGTCCATTATTTCTGACAAGAAAAAGTATAAATGTCACTGTCAGTTGTTTCACGCACAGTAATTGAATCTTTCATTTCTTTAACATATGAAAGTCACGAAATCGGATAAACTCGTTACTGAGAAAGCGCGCTCTTACGTGTAAATTACAACGAATATTTCAGAAAGATGTTTAACTTTCACCAATAACGAAGTCTCAGAAATCGTTGCAAGCACGAAGGGAAGAAAAAAAACGTTTTCCCATCCGGCTGTATGTGAACCTACGTCATTCGCCACGGCAGTTTGTCACCTTACCAACTTCGCTACTACAGGTAGTGTGCTGCTGGGACTTTTAATTGAGTCAAGATGGACGCAGACCGTTTTCGTTGCCGAACCATGTGGGCGTAAGGCGTAAATGCATGAAATTTTGGAAGTTTTCTTCTAGCAGGCTTCACAAAATTTCTTTGGATTGTTACTTAAAACTTTTAAACACGTTTTGTTAGTTAATAAGTAAACCATTTGCAGAAAAAGACTACGTGAAATCACTATTAATTTCAACTAAAACTCAATATATGTAAGCAGAGCCGATGCCTTGATATTTAATGATGTTTGAACTCTTAATTGCATAAAATAACAGGTATTTTTGAGAGAATATTGACCGAAAACATTTTTATGTTGTAATCATTCACAGTAACAACCTAACTAAATTTCTAACAAAGGAAAATAGTCTATTATGAGCTCACTTTCCAACTGGACGCGTCCTGTGGTGATTCTTTAGTTAACACAATCACTAAATCCAAAGCTAAAACCGCTCAACATGTTTAAAATAACAAATTATAGGAGTAAATAAACCACAGCTAACCGAAGGACAGGGCCATACCATCCAAAACCTCTCTGTACAATTGTCGGAAAAAAACGGCGGGGAGACTGTTCGGTAACAGGTCTCAGAACCTTACTGAATCGGAAACTGGCGGATAAAGAACCGAAAATGACTTCACTACAGAGACCAACCTACTGCACCGATCGGTATCTACGATACATAATAGGGCGCCAGATCTGTGACAGCCACTTGAATTTCTTAGCCTCCTCTCTCTCTCTCTCTCTCTCTCTCTCTCTCTCTCTCTCTCTCTCTCATATTATTGTAGAGTTTATATCCGAAATAAACTCGACCTCAGTGTAAAATTCAAATTCTGCAATACACACCCTGCAGCAGAATCAGTGATGCACCGCCAACATCAAAGAACTATATACTCCTGCATTAAGAAATTACGTCTTAATTCCAGTATTCCTGGAATGCATAAGGAAAAATGAAAGTTGACTTTCTGTATAAACGGCAACTGCAGGTCTGCAGATAGCTACTATGCAGAAGACATGGTTTTCCAGTCACTGTAGATGACCGCCTAACAGCTGCAATAGCTGCTTTGTCACTGTAGTATCTGTTTATTTCCAATAAAAAAACCTTTGAGGAACGAGAATGATTAATGTGTTTGTGCTATAAGGTTTTACCTACGTGGCAGTTACGTAAAAAGCACATTCTTGTGCTCAGAATGAATCTTCAGAATCCATAACAAATACATCGCCTTCTTCACACACAACTACGGCGGCTGCAAATGGGCATAAAAAAAAAGAACTGAAGAAAAAGAGAGACTGAGTCATTTTGTTTAGCTAGTTCGGGAAGCCCAGCGGTAGAAGTCGTTTTATGTCCGCTCGAAATGTCAGGAACAGCACAAAGCAGCAAGTACCAGCTTCAGAGGAGTACGCGACTTACGTCAAGAGCAGTCACATAACAAAACATGGGGAATAAATTGTACGTCCTCGGGACTGGGTAACTACTATCAATAATATCTGGAATCTTTATAAAACGTTAAACAATACGATCGCAAGCAGACATGGAGTCATTTTCAACTCAGTTACACGCCTGTTATATGAGAAACACTCGTCGTAAATGTGTCAACGTTTGACAGCTGAAACTATCAGCACAGCATTGTTAATAGTAACTAGAATGAAGAATGCCATCATAGCACAAAAATGACGAATATGTCCTGGGCAGAGTTAGGGATGTAAAAGAAGGGAACAAGCTTTTCGACCCATCTGGCTGTTTCTAAGACATCTGAAACATCTTGACATATTCGCGCTTTTTTACTTATTAGTATTATTTGTCATATGCAATCTAATGCAGCGCGCCAACTAAAGTAATATAATACACGATGTCATGTCATCTAACGTGACACATGCCATGTTATCCAGGACGACAATTCTGTTGTAGTGAAATGCGACAACGTGTCATTAACGTTTTGGGATACATGCACCCCCACTCTGGGATATTTCATTGCAGCTATTGGAGTCAACTACGCTGAGAAAGTAGTCTTAACACGCAAAAAAGCGCGAATACCTCTGTCAAGTGGTTTTGATTTAAATGTCTCTGAAACTGCCAGATAAATAGAAAAGATAGCTCTCTTTTAGATCAATTCTGCCCACTATATAATCGCCTATTTTGTGCTATGATAGGAGCATTTTTCATTCTGATTCCCAAATTTTTACTCTATCGTAATTTTGACATTAGAACCGATGTAGATTTTAGTAGATTCCGGCGGCAACTGATCCGCTTTAGGTTTTTTAGTGTCTTTCGAACAAAGTTGCTTATATCATGACAATGGATAAAGCTTTCAGAAAACAACAGTACGAGCATTAATTGCATATATCTGCCTGCCTTCTTACACAATTTGACCCCAACAGCACACGTTTGAAAATGGTTCAAATGGCTCTGAGCACTATGGGACTCAACTGCTGTGATCTTAAGTCCCCTAGACCGTAGAACTACTTAAACCTAACTAACCTAAGGACATCACAGACAGCCACGCCCGAGGCAGGATTTGAACCTGCGACCGTAGCGGTCTCGCGGTTCCAGACTGAAGTGCCTAGAACCGCTCGGCCACTCCGTCCGGCGCACACGTTTGAAACACATAAACGGCACGCCTAAAAAAAATCACGAAAGAACATGTTTGCACGTTAATTCTCAATAAAGCTAGATTTTTTAAATCTAGGTTTCAGTGTTAGAAGAATGCATCTTTACCTAATTCACTTTAAACCGTTTTCGCGCTTTTAGTTAACATACGAACGAATTTTATGTGGTACATGTAGCTCGACTTTAAACCGCTGTACGACGACAAAGGATTAAGATAACTGGATAAAAAAAAATTCGTTTTGACTTTATCCATTTATCCACCTTTGTGAAAAATTTGAACCGAATCATAAGTTTAAAGTACAGAAGTGGCACGCTTCAAAATCCTCCCAGAAATCTTTTCGCATATTTTTGCATGTAAAATGGTAATGATGTAGATTCAAATTGTGCAATTGGCTGAGCAATAATTTCAGACCAGTTAAAATCTATTGCCAAAGAATTAATCTATTCGCAAAACTCCTATTCTGCGGAAGACTTTACTGTCTTGTGTAGGTAGGAATTACTAACCTTGTGCTGGTAGGAATTACTAACCTCTGTCAGTCTTTAATTGAAGAACGCAAAAACCAATGAATGATTATGGAAACGTGTTTACAAACAATAAATTGATGTCAGTTTATGACGACTCGTTCCACATAAGTATCACAAAGCATAGTATCGACATATACTTTGAAAACCACAAAATGAAATTTAAAAGTAATATCAAGCAAGTGATCAGAAAGACGCACATTCCAATTGTGCTATGTTTGGTTATTCCTGAAAAACAGACATAGTTACTGGCGAGAAATATTCCGGGAAAAGAAGCAAACGGGCCACTGATGGAATGGTACACAAGTTAGGCTATCATTATTAAAAAGTTACTCACATATATGTTAAAACAAAATATCCATTTTAATAGGTCTTAAGCGTGTGAGACTATTCCATTAACCACATTAATAGCATTCTACAATGCTGGATAATGTTTTAAAACTTATCTTTTTTTACTCTGTTAAGTTCCTATTACACACTAAATGAAGCATCATAGGTAAGATTTCAAGGTGAAAAGATGCGTAAACTCAGTGAGTCTATTGCACAGGCGATCTAACAAAATAATTCTATTCTGCATGGAGTTATACCATTGTGCGGTTATGTTTCTTTTGACGTTTCGCTAATGATTCACTTTGTTGACATGCACAACATACGATGACACGCCTTGCTTTTTGCCTCATTGCACACGTCTTTGGGCTAGCAAAGAAGACGTATGTAAGTTCTTTTGCAAATGTGAACACTAAAAATGTTGTGCATACGAGCTGAAAGCTGAAAATTTAACGAACAAGAAGCGGTACCGACACTAGTAAGCAAACAAATTGATTTCGGAAATCCACTTTCAATCGCTATTGATACAGATACAGTAAAAGTGAATGGCTCTGAGCACTATGGGACTTAACATCTATGGTCATCAGTCCGCTAGATCCTAGAACTACTTAAACCTAACTAACCTAAGGACATCAAACACCCAGTCATCACGAGGCAGATAAAATCCCTGACCCCGCCGGGAATCGAACCCGGGAACCCGGGCGCGGGAAGCGAGAACCCTACCGCACGACCACGAGCTGCGGAAAGTAAAAGTGAAATCAAATGCGCTTAAGCAAGCTTTTCACACCACTTCCTTCTGTTTCTGGTTATCCGAAACAGTAGCAAAAAATAAAATAAAAAAGTGTTCCATTAATAAATGCGCATTCAGGAACAGAAAAAAGGGTTGAAATTGCCTTCCTGACACTGTGTTATTCATGTGAACTCTAATTTTTAGTGTATGTAACAGTTGTTGCGTGCATATGACGGAAATAATGAACAAGAATGAACGATGTTTTCGGCTACTTAAAATGGCGGCACGCCCGGCCCAATCTGGCTTCAAAACAACGTACAACGTTAGGCCTGTAGTGGCGCCATCCTTTTTTACCGCAATGTTATTAACCACCAGTTTTTACTAACAGATTGTGTCTTTGGAGCCGCTGGATGGCATGAACGTCTACATTAGGAGTGTATCATACAGCGCCCCTTAAATGCTAACGGACCTCTGCTTCTGCGGCGTCAACTGTTCTTCAAGGTTCTGATGCATAAAGACGAACAATTTACCTGACTGAAATTCAACGATTCTTTTAATAAAGGTTGTTTAGTGTTTTAATGATACCTGTATCGTTACAGGTGGCACAGTCACATCGGTTACGGCGCTTTCTGGCAGTGACGAAGGTGCTGCGTTAATGTTGACTTCCTACCCTTTTTCTGGCTTCACTATTATAATTTCACCAGGAGGAACAGAACGTGAAACAAAGGAAAACGGAAATATCGGAAACAGAGTTGGATGTTTAAGTGAGTCTCTAAATATCCTCTGGAACTGTTGATGATGGATATAAACTATAAAAGTGGAAAGTTACAGAAAGGAGGTGAACGGTAAAGTAAATCTCCAGAAATAGCAACTGAAGTGACACTACAAGAGGAGTTAACAGAAGGAAAGAAGGAAGGAAGAAGGTTCGGGTTTGAAGTCCCACGAAGACGAGGTTGTTACAGATGGAACAAACGGGGGAAGGAAGTCGGCACACTCCTTTGAATGAAACCATCCCTGAATTCACATAAATCGATTTAGAAAAACCATGAAAAAGCTTAATTTGGATGGCCTGGCGAGGATTTGAACCACCCTACTCCCTAATATGAGTTCAACCCGAATCATCATCATCATCATCATCATCATCATCATCATCATCATCATCATCATCATCATCAAACATTTTTGCATGTTGCTAATATAAAGATCATGATTTAAATAACAAGTGTTGTCCAACAACCCGACAGGCTATTCTGCAGGTGTTCAGTACGAATAGCTTCTGCACTTTTCAGCAGAGCGATGGATGCAGTTTTCAGTCCTGCAGGCTCTTCATTGTCTAGTTTGAGACAACTACAGGGACAACTTTTCCACACGAATTTTGTCTTATCTGTCAACTTTCGCTGTATTTGGTCATCTTCCCAATGAAAGGCGTTTCGCAGATGACGGGTGTTTGCTGCAGCGAGTGTCTACGAGAAGGTGGCATATTCAGCTATATTTATCCCTACTGCGTTAGAGCCATTACAACGGAAATTGTTGCTTTCCTGCAACAATAAGATCGCTGCACGCTAGTATGAAGCAAAGCCTTTTACTAACTTTTACTACCGTTCCCAACATTATTTTTGCGATCTCATAATGCATTTTCATATATTCCGTGGGTGCCAACGTCTTATATCCAGATGTGTGTTCCGCTCTCTTCCTGACTCCCCTCCTCCCCCCCCTCCTCTCTCTCTCTCTCTCTCTCTCTCTCTCTCTCTCTCTCTCTCTCTCTCTCTCTCTCTCTCTCTCTCTCTCCAGCACTTGCTGCAACCGTAATCTATTCCTTGGTCTTTAAGTATACTTCCGGCAATTCCTCGTCGCAACGACCTGAGCTCTTATCGCTTGCGTAAATCCCCGAGTTTCTGCACGCAAACCTGCGTGCGGCAACCAAACTGACATTACGCTGGCTAAAGTAGTTTGTATGCCACCACTGCAGTTCTTTCCTACGCCAGCCTATTACGTCAATTATTTCTGTCTTAGACCTTGGGAATGTTCTGGGCGTTTCTGCGAGATTGACTGGTGTGTAATTAACAGCTTGGCTACTACTGCTTTAATGACTGATTGGCTACTGTCGCAAAAATACTGCTGAACTTCCCAAAGTTGATTTACGCGCAGCTGCTTAATATCTGTTTACTCCCTGCCTCCTTTTTATCGTGTGGGATGACGGATGTCAGGGTTATTAAAAAACTTTGCATTTCTTCTACTTCCCGTTAATGAGGTAAAAAGTGTAAGTTAGCACTTAAACCGTAAATGCGTAACTGGCGCTGAAGGTTTTTTAGTTTATACTTCAAAATGGGGGAAATTCTTTGGATATAATACTCCGTAAAAATGAAAATAAAAATGGATTAAGACGAAGAAGTCATCCAGATAGGACGGTAATCTATACATGAAGAGAAACAAATGATGACAACTGCAGAAAACTTATTTGTGAAAAAAAAGTGGTTCAAATAGCTCGAAGCACTATGGGACTTAACATCTGAGGTCATCAGTTCCCTATAACTTAGAACTACTTAAACCTAACTAACATAAGGACATCACACACATCCTTTCACGAGGCAGGATTCGAACCTCCGACCGTAGCAGTCGCGCCGTTCCAGATTGTAGTGCCTAGAACCGCTCGGCCACATCGCAGGCATTTATGAAACAGGGAGATCTTCACAAGCTGAACAAGTCGAAAACGCGTTAGTTCACCTCTAGCCCTTATGCAAGCAGCTATTCGACTTGGCATTTACTGCTACAGCTCTGATTTCCTCGTAAGGGACATCGTGCCAAATTCTGCCGAAGTGGTGCGGTTAGATCGTCGAAATGCCGAGCTGGTAGGAGTGCGCTGTCCACAATGGTTCAAACCAACTGAACAGGTGAGAGATCTGGCGAACATGCTGGCAAAGGCAGGGTTTGGCACGCACGAAGACAAGCAGCAGAAACTCTCGCCTTGTGCGGGCGTGCGTTATCTTTATGAAATGAGAGACCAGTGTAGTTTGTCATTCAGGGCAACAAAAACGAGGCGTAGAATACCGTCGACGTATCACTTTGCTGTAACGGGGCCGCGTATGGCAACCAAAGGAGTCCTGCTACGAAAAGAAATGGAAACCAAGGCTTTCATTCCTGGTTGTAGGGCTGTATGGCGGGTGACAGGTTGGTATCCCACTGCTATCTGGAGCGTCTCCAGACAAGTCTTCGGAGTGGAATCTCTTCGACGGGAGTGAAATTGTCTTTAATGATCAGCCCTCCTTCGAGCAGAATCTCAATGACAAGCGAAGACTACTGGCCATTAACATTGCTACACCACGAAGATGACTCACTACAGACGCGAAATTTAACCGACAGGAAGATGCTGTGATATGCAAATGATTAGCTTTTCAGAGCATTCACACAAGGCAGGTGCCGGTGGCGACACCTAAAACGTGTCGACATGAGGAAAGTTTCCAACCGATTTCTCATAAACAGCAGTTGTCCGGCGTAGCCTGGTGAAACGTTGTTGTGATGCCTCGTGTAAGGAGGAGAAATGCGTACCATCACGTTTCAGATTTTGATAAAGGGCGGATTGTAGCCTATCGCGATTGCGGATTATCGTATCACGACATTGCTGCTCGCGTTGGTTGAGATCCAATGACTGTTGGCAGAATATGGAATCGGTGGTTTCAGGAGGGTAATACGGAACGCCGTGCTGGATCCCAACGGCCTCGTACCACTAGCAGTCGAGATGACAGGCATCTTATCCGCATGGCTGTAACGGAACGTGCAGCCACGTCTCGATCCCTGAGTCAACAGATGGGGACGTTTGCAAGACAACAACCATCTGCACGAACAGTTCGACGACGTTTGCAGCAACATTGAATATCAGCTCTGAGACCATGGCTACAGTTACCCTTGACGCTGCATCACAGACAGGAGAGCGTGCGATGGTGTACTCAACGACGAACCTGGGCGCACGAATGGCAAAACGTCATTTTTTCGTATGAATCCAGGTTCTGTTTACAGCTTCTTGATGGTCGCATCCGTGTTTGGCGACATGGCGGTGAACGCACATTGGAAGCGTGTATTCGTCATTGCGGTACTGGCGTATCAACTGGCATGATGGTATGGGGTGCCATCGGTTACACGTCTCTGTCACCTCTTGTTCGCATTAAAGGCACTCTGAACAGTGGACGTTACATTTTACATGTGTTACGACCCGAGGCTCTACCCTTCATTCGATCCCTGCGAAACCCTACATTTCAGCAGGATAATGCACGACCTCATGTTGCAGGTCCTGTACGGGCCTTTCTGGATACATAAAATGTTCGACTGCTGCCCTGGCCAGCCCATTCTCCAGATCTCTTACCAATTGAAAACGTCTGCTCAATGGTGGCCAAGCAACTGGCTTGTGACAATATGCCAGTCGCTACTCTTTATGAACTGTGGTATCGTGTTGAATCTCCATGGGCAGCTGTACCTGTAAACGCCATCCAAGCTCTGTTTGACTCAAAGCCCAGGCGTATCAAGGTCGTTATTACGGCCAGAGGTGGTGGTTCTGGGTGCTGATTTCTCAGGATCTATGAACCCTAATTGCGTGAAAATGTAATCACATGTCAGTTCTAGTATAATATATTTGTCCAATGCATACCCGTTTATCATCTGCATTTCTTCTTGGTGTAGCAATTTTAATGGCCAGTAGTGTGTCTGGAGATTCCCTAAGCAGCCGTGGGATACTAACCTGACCCACATCCGCCAAACATCCTGGGGAGTGATTTTTCCGGGTGCCATTTCTTTTCGTAACAGCGCCCCTTTGGTTGTCACCCAAGGCACCCTTTACAGTACAGCGGTAAGTCTACGTCCTACGCCCCGTTTTGTTGCCCTTCATGGCAAGCCTTCCTAGGCTTACATTTCAGCGAGATGATGCATGTCCACACACGGTGAGAATTTCTACAGCTTGTTTTAATGCTTGGCAAACCCTATCATGGCTACCTAGACCATCAGATATCTCCCCAACTGAGAATATTTGGAGCATTACAGGCAGAGACCCCAAACCAGCTCGGGATTTTGGCGATCTAAAGCGCCAATTGGACAGAATATGGCACGACAGCCCTCAGGAGGACGTCCATCAACCAGTGCCAAGCCGACTAATTGCTTACGTAAGGCCCACACGTGGAACAACACAGTATTGACTTGCTCCATTTGTGAAGCTATCTCTCTTGAATGTATCATCCAGTTTTTCTGAAATTTTAATCGTTTGTTTGTACATGTACGTCTACCGATTTCGGTCTTGTTTAGATGATTTCTTTGCGGTGTGTATCATTTTTATTATCAATACCATTACTCTCATTACTATTATTATTTGAAACAGTATTCAAACAATATACGGTTATCTTTAAGACTATTTATTATAGGGGTGTTCAAAACCTTTCCACAGTGCCGGATGATTGTTCGCCTGCCTGAGTTACTTCTCTTCACATGGACTCTCTCAACATTCAACTGTTTCGTTTATCTCAGCCAGCGTCAGCAGTATCGTTGGTGTTTGTCGCTACGTGTTGACATGGACATTACGTTTAGTTCTTTAGTTCGTTTGTTTCGTTTTTATCACTGTTAAAATGCTAACCATTGAAGAACTTGTGGTTTTAGTCGAACAAGTGTTCGAAGCTGGCAGTAAATACAGTTTCAGTTCGTCAAACATTTAATTCATTTTTCCTGGAGACAACACTCTCACATCGCGATACTGTGCGAGATCTGATTAACAAACTTGTGTGTGGAAACATGACTAGACGAATTTAATTGTGTATTCGAAAATAATGCGAAAATTTGTAACTAAAAATTAATATTCAATAAATTAATAACTTATTTCACTGAGTTTCATTTCGGTATATTCACTGCGGCATACGGCACGTGCGGCCAACAATCATACGGCAATGCGGAGAGACTTTCTGAACATCCCGTATTTAGCTACAGAAGGTGTCTAATTTGACGAGGGCCCGGATGTCCATCTCTTGACCGTCGTATACGGACCCAGCCAAAAATTGTAGACTGTTGATAAATCTCTGGTCTGTGTCACTGCATTTACGATTAGTCCCAACATTATTTCTTGAGCTTTCTGTTCCCTAGTCGGGTGGATACTAGGCTGATTTGTTGCACTTCGCCGTGCTGGACGGTGAACTAATTGATATAGGTAGCGTCTGTTGGCTGCGGTACTTTTGAAATCTGTCCTGCAGATTTGTGAAACTGAATTAGGTGTTACCTCGTTTCCCCTCGTGAAACCTTTATAGCCTCTGGTGGCTCTGGGCAAGGGAACGAAGTGTTGATGATACAGCAACTTTATATTCCAAATACGCAAAAAAAAAGACAGGAACATTTGTTCACCTTCGCAACAGACAACACGAGAAAAGAAAAACTCGTTACGCCGTCACTGTTCACGGTCAGTTCTGTTGCCCAGCTGCCCGTGTGAAATCTGACGCCGTAGCTGCAGCGCATTATAAATGGTCCTCCAACGATCGCATTAAAAAGACACAAAATGCGATGCGGACGCAAGCACATAAAAAGCAGTCACAAAACGACGAGTGTTGGGCGGCCGCGGCGGCAGCAGCAGCAGCGGGGTGTGCAGCAGCGTCGGCCTCCACAGCCGACCTTGGCCGCGACAGGTCAGCGGCGCGTCACGCTGGTGGCCGATAACACGCATGCTTCGTCTTTGGCACGGCTTGCTTCTGCTGGCAGATTGCCGCAGAAGACTGCTGCACCCTCACCCCCTACCTACCTATCTTCTACTCACTCCACTCCGCCTCAACGCGCGGACTGACCGACCGACCCCAAAACTGAACTGCGCTGTTCCCACGCTATAATGCACCAATCCAACTACAGCTGTCTTCAACAAGGAGGTTGGTTGGATCACCACACTGCAACTGTGCAAAAAGGTGAAAGCGTCATGCGTTCTGCGCAAGCAGAGATGGTGCCGCCAGTGTGCTCTGTCTGTCCCACGCCACACGCTCCAGCCGTTATCTACCATGGTAACTGGCCACGCTGTGGTAAGACCCTCACTTGGCCACTGTTTCTGCCTCCAACTCTCGTAGACCCGCCTCCGTATCCCAGATCGCAAGTGGCGCTCAACTCTCAGGTATGGCGGTTCAAATTCTGGTGGTGGATGAAATTTTTCGCTGCAAGTATTTGGCGAGCAAGGGGCGTGACGTTTCACTTCACCAGTCTTCGCACCAATTTACTGGATTAAATTCCAAACCTCTCTGCCGTGTCTTATGAAGGAAGACAATGTGACGCTATTGATGGTGATCCGTCCGTTGGATTTCATTGCAGCTATGTGAGTCCACTACGCTGGGAAAGTAGCCTTAACACGCAAAAAAAGCGTGAATACCAAGTGGCTTTGATTTAAATGTCTCTGAAACTTCCAGATAAATCGAAAAGATAGTTCTCGTCTTTTACAGCAACTCTGCCCACGATATATTGGATTGGGACACTAAACTCGGCATTCCCCTTGGTGCTGCTCGAGAGGAACAGGCTATGGTGCCGTCACCAGGATTCACTTTCTCTCATCTCATAATTTACAACACTATGCCACAAACGCAGTACAGTCACCTACACTTAACAGATGAACTTACCCACATGACTCTCATACATGGCCCATTCACAATGTGACGACGGCCCATGTATGTCAGCTTTCAATAACTACTTACATCGAGCAGGTGGCAGCACTAGCAGTGGAGGGTATATGAAAGAGGGAAGGAGGGGAGACACTTTCGTTGGTTGGTTCATTTGGGGGAAGGAACTGTGTGGTTATCGGTGCCATCGGATTAGAGAAGAATGGGGAATGAAGTCAGCCACGCCCTTTCAAAGGAACCATTCTGACATTTGCCTGAAGCGATTTAGGGAAATCACGGAAAAACCTCAATCTGGATGGCCAAACGCGTGTTTGAACCGTCGTCCTGCCGAGTACGAGTCCAGTGTGCTAACTGCTGTGCCACCTCGCTCAGTAAGGGAGAGGGGGGGGGGGGGGGATGGGGACTTCAGCAACAGTGCAGTAGTCGCAATGCGGAAACGAAGCAATTTAACTGACGACCCGAAGGTCATGATCATTGGCTTCCGAGCCGACCGTGGTGGCCGAGCGGTTCTAGGCGCTTCAGCCCGGAACCGCGCGACTGCTACAGTCGCAGGTTTGAATCCTGCCTCGGGCATGGATGTGTGTGATGTCCTTAGGTTAGTTAGGTTCTAAGTCTATGGGACTGAAGACCTCAGTTCTTAAGTCCCGTAGCGCTCAGTGCCATTTGAACTAGCCCTTCGGTGTCTCCCCAGCCATTCATGTCGGACGACTATATTATTCCGTAAGAACAATTTCGTAAAACCGTGTTTTCTGCAGATGAGCTGCTCAGAGTCTAGAAAGGTCATTATGTCTGAACACAAAATATGTTCCATGATTCTACAACAAATCAATGTCAGTTAAATTGGGCGGTAATTTTAAGCATCCGATTTTCTACCCTTTTTATAGATTGCTTTGACTTGGGCCTTCTTCCAGTCCCGTGGAACTTTTGCTGTTCTAAATATCTCTGATAGATGAAGGATAAGAATGGTGCTATATTTGTAGCATAGTCAACGTACAATCTTACGGGGATACCGTCTGGGCCATATGCCTTCCTGGCCTTACAGTGTGGAAGGAGACTCATGTGGCCAAATGACATTCTTCCTTTGCTCCGTAATCCAGTTTTTGTAACTTTGGCGCCACGTTTTCAGTTACGGACATTTTCATCACTGTAGTTCAGCTGTTAAAGAGCTCACGAAAAAGTCTTTGCTCTTTTGGCTAAGCTGGTGCTTCATACAACAAAAATATGCTTTAGTAATACAGCT
Source organism: Schistocerca gregaria (assembly GCF_023897955.1). Classification (NCBI taxonomy): domain Eukaryota; kingdom Metazoa; phylum Arthropoda; class Insecta; order Orthoptera; family Acrididae; genus Schistocerca; species Schistocerca gregaria. Next base: position 667,618,945 of record NC_064923.1, read on the forward strand.
TATGGATGCAAAGGTAAGCAAGTGCCCTGTAATTGTAGACTTGTCTCAGACCTTCCTGTGCGCAGACTTATTTGTGATAAAGTGCAACAGAGTATTAGCTTTTTTTTGCAGTGACCTAATGGCTGTTCAATCTGGCAGTCATAAAATATTTCTACAGATAAAGCGATGCTTGATCTCTCAAAATACAGAACAAAAAGTACCCTATACTCATTCCGTTTAACCTTGCCAAAGCTCTCGATCATGCAGGCCATAAAATTTTACTAAGGAAACGTTAATGTTATGGAGTGAAGGTCATTGTTTACGGCGTGCTCCACGAGCGGCAAAAAACCTGAAATACTCTCTGCGGCATCTACAAAGAAAGTGCATGCACTGTCTGCACTGTTGGAGCGACAGTGTTTTTTTTCGCTTTTATTTAACAAAATTAAGATTACACAAACATCACAATATCATCACAGCAAGTAAAAACATCAGTTAATAAATTATTGTGCACATTTTAACACATTCGCACCTCAGTCTTCGGTATGGATAGCTGTGGGAATACATTTGATTAGTTTTCTGCAGAAATTTGCGCTTGTAAACACTTGTTAACTTTGAATTTAAATAAACTGGCGATAAACTGTCCAAACAAAGTGATTATAAATAATTCTTCTTTAGTTTTTGTAAATAACTGTTGAAGATTTTCCAATTAACTTTTGATTTATTTTCCTTAGTTTCTAGTAGTTTTCGGGTGACATCACAGGCGAATTTCCCGTAATGATCGGTACGACAAAAAACGAACATTGACATTTATCAACTAGGTATATTGATATTTGGTACTGTCAAATCTGAAGACACGCGATCTGTTGTGTAAAAGGAGGAGGAGATTAGTGTTTAACGTCCCGTCGACAACGAGGTCATTAGAGACGGAGCACATGCTCGGATTAGGGAAGGATGGGGAAGGAAATCGGCCGTGCCCTTTCAAAGGAACCATCCCAGCATTTGCCTGAAGTGATCTAGGGAAATCACGGAAAACCTAAATCAGGATGGCCGGACGCGGGATTGAACCGTCGTCCTCCCGAATGTGAGTCCAGTGTGCTAACCAATGCGCCACCTCGCTCGGTGTGTTGTGTAAAAATGAGTGAATAAAAATCTTATTTCAAGACTGCTAAAATTTCTTTATTACTGATTCCAACTCACTGACGAGCCATCTTCAGATCTAAAGTACAGAAAATTGCATAGAACACATTTTATATTTAAACTTGCATTCAACGAAACATATCAAGAAAAATTATTTAATTCAGGGCGTATCAGTCGACAGGTATTACACATCGTCACAATCTGTTGAACCGAATCGCTCCCCTTATCTACAGACTGAAGTATTTTAAAGATGGTGACAAAAATACATACGAAGTACATTTGGTAAGTGGCATAGAGCTATAGTACACTCCTGGAAATTGAAATAAGAACACCATGAATTCATTGTCCCAGGAAGGGGAAACTTTAGTGACACATTCCTGGGGTCAGATACATCACATGATCACACTGACAACCACAGGCACATAGACACAGGCAACAGAGCATGCACAATGTCGGCACTAGTACAGTGTATATCCACCTTTCGCAGCAATGCAGGCCGCTATTCTCCCATGGAGACGATCGTAGAGATGCAGGATGTAGTCCTGTGGAACGGCTTGCCATGCCATTTCCACCTGGCGCCTCAGTTGGACCAGCGTTCGTGCTGGACGTGCAGACCGCGTGAGACGACGCTTCACCCAGTCCCAAACATGCTCAATGGGGGACAGATCCGGAGATCTTGCTGGCCAGGGTAGTTGACTTACACCTTCTAGAGCACGTTGGGTGGCACGGGATACATGCGGACGTGCATTGTCCTGTTGGAACAGCAAGTTCCCTTGCCGGTCTAGGAATGGCAGAACGATGGGTTCGATGACGGTTTGGATGTACCGTGCACTATTCAGTGTCCCCTCGACGATCACCAGAGGTGTACGGCCAGTGTAGGAGATCGCTCCTCATACCATGATGCCGGGTGTTGGCCCTGTGTGCCTCAGTCGTATGCAGTCCTGATTGTGGCGCTCACCTGCACGGCGCCAAACACGCATACGACCATCATTGGCACCAAGGCAGAAGCGACTCTCATCGCTGAAGACGACACGTCTCCATTCGTCCCTCCATTCACGCCTGTCGCGACACCACTGGAGGCGGGCTGCACGATGTTGGGGCGTGAGCGGAAGACGGCCTAACGGTGTGCGGGACCGTAGCCCAGCTTCATGGAGACGGTTGCGAATGGTCCTCGCCGATACCCCAGGAGCAACAGTGTCCCTAATTTGCTGGGAAGTGGCGGTGCGGTCCCCTACGGCACTGCGTAGGATCCTACGGTCTTGGCGTGCATCCGTGCGTCGCTGCGGTCCGGTCCCAGGTCGACGGGCACGTGCACCTTCCGCCGACCACTGGCGACAACATCGATGTATTGGGGAGACCTCACTCCCCACGTGTTGAGCAATTCGGCGGTACGTCCACCCGGCCTCCTGCATGTCCACTATACGCCCTCGCTCATAGTCCGTCAACTGCACATACGGTTCACGTCCACGCTGTCGCGGCATGCTACCAGTGTTAAAGACTGCGATGGAGGTCCGTATGCCACGGCAAACTGGCTGACACTGACGGCGGCGGTGCACAAATGCTGCGCAGCTAGCGCCATTCGACGGCCAACACCGCGGTTCCTGGTGTGTCCGCTGTGCCATGCGGGTGATCATTGCTTGTACAGCCCTCTCGCAGTGTCCGGAGCAAGTATGGTGGGTCTGACACACCGGTGTCAATGTGTTCTTTTTTACATTTCCAGGAGTGTATTACTTAAAATATGTCATCATGGTTACGTAATACACAACGTTAGCCATGTATGATTTCCTTGCTCATATTGCCACACACGTATTTAAATGGAAGATGGCTGACAGTGGTAACTATCTTAGCCCGTGTGTGCATGCAAATACGGCGTATCACTCGCGACGTTGCAGTAACAAGACAGCAACTTTATTACGACCGTCAGAGAACTGGCCACGTATGTAGCGTTATTGCTACACGAAAACCGTAACTGCCAGACGGAGTTCCTGAAAAACGAAGTTTTAAGAAGTCGTGCCGCTATAATGGTTACTACAGAGTGTAGAAATTGAACGTAGTTGCTTACATTTTCAATACCGGTAAAGTAAATTTTCTAGGAAGTTCTTTACGTTGAAATTTTTTATATTATTATAAAAGCACGATTGTGTAAAAGTTCGTTGATTAATAGCGCCATCTGGCAGATTTCGTGTAGCTATAACGCTACATACGTGGCAAGTTCTCTTATAGCCGTTATACGGCTACTTCCTTACTCCTGAAATGTTTGATACGCCGTATTTACATTCACGCACAAGCCACTGCCAGTCGCCTTGCATTTAAACGCAAGTGCGGCAATATGAGCACTGGAAACATATGGCTAACATTATAGAATATGTAACTATGACGACTTATTTTATGTATGATTATAGCTTTATAGCACTTACCAAATGTGCTTTGTATGTCCATTTTTGTCACGCTCTATGAAAGTTTTCAGTGTGTACAACAGGACGATGCTTAACGCCTGGTGTCTGATACACATGAAATTAAATAATTTCTATTGGTATGCATCATTGAATGGAAGTTTAAATATACAATTATCGTGCTATTGTCCGCCTCTTTCAGGCAATTTTCTGTATTTTATATCTGAAACGGCTTGTCAATGAGCTGAAACTATTGATCAAAGAAATTTTAGCGATCTTGACCCAGGACTTATTATTTTATCATTATGGTTGAAGGGGCGCTCGATATGGTCATCAGCGCCCTGATGAAAAGTCACAACGAAAATCTCATAGGTGGAGACGAAGGATGCCCCACATGCGGAGCAGTTTATACCTAGGACTGTTCTCCACACATGTCAATGAGTGAGTGCTACGAACTGTAATTTTCGTAACCACTGGCCAACTTTGTATTTTTCCCATACACACAGGCACGAACAGGGCATTTCACGTAGGATGCATGCGCCACCTCCGGCTTTGCGCTGGAACCAATTACTGGAGAGGCAGAACTGCGATCGCTGCGTACACTGACTCACTGCTCGGACACTTACAAGCGGCGTATCGATTTTAGTCGAATTAGAAGAGTTATGGAGCCCCCGTTAATCGTTGCGTCAGTTATCACGTCAGATAGCATCTGCTCTCAGAACTAGCATCTGCTCTCAGAACTACGCGCAAACTGAAACTAAACTCTTCAAGATAGTGCCAGCACAGTGACCGACCGATTCAGATACTGTTGGTATAAGTATTACAGCCTATAATGGTGGGATTGATGATCATAAAACTGTCAGGCCTTGTGGTAATGTGCGTGTCCGTGTCTGGAAATAGAGCTTAAGGCGTCGAATCCTGGTCGGACCACGGAAATTTTCCGTCTGCCTTTAGCCTAACCTTCACGTCTCAACGATATTAAGAGTCGCCAGAAATGGCACGTGGTTTAGTCTCCACATTAAACTGCAGGCCCACTTTACCCAGTTGGGTAACTGGGGTAGGTTAGGGACACGTTTGTCGCCAAAGTGGCGTCCAATTGAAAGACTTGCACCAGGGCATTGAGTATGTGAACTCAGAACAATTGACACTGGAGTTCTGAAAACACTAATTACATCAAAACCTCTTCATGATGCGATTGTGGTGCGCACTTAGTCCAATACGAGTTATTGGACCTACCTTCCTCCGCCAGATTTCTGAAATACATGAACAACTTCTTGTATTTGTTGTTACAGGATACTAATAACAGTAACAACTGAGGAAAACATCCACATCTCTTTCGTACAGGACAATGCAAGGCCACACACCGCCAATGTATATATGGCAGTAATATGAGGATAGTTCCTATAGACGAAAATACCCCGTAATACTATCGTGGACACAGCTGCGTTGTGTGTCCTCTTACACTGTCCTGCATGGAAGACCTGTACATCTTTTCCTTATTTGTACTTCAGTGGAAAAAAGGTTTCAGCAGATTTTTCGTACACCTAGCAAGGAATAAGGCAGACAAATGAGAAATCTGTAAAGCGAATTGACGTTTAGGAAGAAGGAATGAAAACTTTGCAGTTTGCCGATGACGATGTACTTCTGTCATGGTCGCAAATACTCTCTAAGATTTCTTGTCTAATGTGATGAAACAGGTGATGTAAATATCTATATTGTCCTACAGTATACCGTACCTTAAAGTTAATATGTTATTAAGCACGGTCAAAAATAAACAAGCAGCAAATATGAATTGTCAGACGTAAGACTCTTCCTTGTACATCTCAAAGTGGCACCTAACACACTCACAGAGCTCTGTTTATTAAGATATATATATCGTAGTTACCAACAAAGCTGCTATAGACAGAAAAATCTTTAGCACTTATGTGTCAAGTGCTAAATCCTAAAAACAATGTAACGTATGTTGCATTGTTTGCATCAATTGAGAATTACCAACAGGAAACATCAAAACATAATGACAAATAAGGAAGTTATGTTGGTAACTTACTTCCACGATAACATCACTAAAGTGGGCCCAGAAATACAAATTGGACACCTCTGTCTTTTCGTTTAACACAATGACATTTTATTATTAAAGTGAAAAATAGCAATGTGTAATATTCTCCGTACTAATTTGTCGTACTGTTGTACAATAACTACGCTACAGCTAACATGGTTGTTGACCGAAACACTACACGTTATGTTCCCTAGATGCCAACAGGAGATATAGCACTCAAACAGTTTCGGGGTAACAAAGAAATAATAAGTAGAAAAAGATGTTTTGTTCTTGGTCTTAGTACTATGCGTGGTCATGAACCCGGCTCTCTAAGTATACGATACTGCCCAAACCTTGTTAGCGGTTGGCCAAAAGTTGTCTGAAATTCTTGTGCTCTGCTGGTTCGCTTGTTGTTAGTAACATTCGCCAGACGACGAATTAAAAATGCTGGACGTATGGAGAAGCACGCGCTACGATCATATCGGTGGCCACGGTATTCAGCGTGCGTACCCTGTGGTCCTCAGATGTAGTAGCGGACAAGTTCATTTGCAAGTTAAACGCTGCGTGCTGAGATTTATGTCTGTAAAATTTGTTTCCCCGTAGCGAGGATTACGTCGGCCGCGCCGACAACGTAGACGTGCCAGGTATGTCTCCATTACATGTTTTTTCTGTTGCGATGTTCATCACAATGCTCACACCCAGTAAACACGTCAGAACCTTATGCAGCAATGAAGGAACACATTTTTCAGTCATTCGACCTCTCTGACGTTGCGGTGTTCGAGAGAGAACGCGCGGAGCTGGTTAGCTGACGCTCTATGTAGGAAATTGTGGGACTCATCATAGGCAGCTGAGAGCAATACTCTGTTAGAGCTGCTCTGTTGGGTAGATCTACCGAGCCGTTAGATATTTGAAGTCAGATTTGACGGTGGTGGGGCAACGGACCGGGTGCATAAAAACGAAAAATGTAATTTCCCTTGGCAGGTGTGGCATATTTTTCGACTACGGGACAGAGCCACATATTTGTGTATTAAAGTCATACTATCGTCAGCGATTTACTTCACCTATAGAAAATTGAAGTGGGGATCAGTGTGTCAGGAGACGTCTGCGCGAGAAAAAGCACACAGAACTTTTCTGTGATGATTCAAATTTTACAACATGATGGAGAAGGCCAAATGTATCGTTGTGATAAGCTCGCGTCCGAATCAGATGAAAAATGAGAAAATTTCAAACTGAGTTGTTTTATTGACAATAGCAAGAAATCCGGGTAGACATTTTTTTAGTATTCTTATTTACCCGCACAAACTGCACACAATGTTGGTACATCACCTGTTGAAAATGTCTTACATTAGGTTCTACTCATGCACGACGAACATCGTCCCAATTAAGACTGTTGAGGAATTTCTGCACTCATGACGAGGTGTAGTATCTTCTTGGTCGGGCTTGCCAACACTACAGTACTAAACAACAACGTAGTCCAATCTACAAGGCACTTCAATTAAACTTCGCTACTTCAGAGCCCCCCCCCCCCCCGCCCCCCCATGAAAAACGAGTAGTTGTAGAACAAAAGCTTTGGGGAAAGTTTGTAATGACATGCGGAAGAGAAGTAATGAATAAACTATAAGTTCCAGGTTACACACGTTACTCAGTGTGCCGACCATCTGCGTCTACACAGCATGGAACCGCACTGCAGATTGCTCTACTGTTGCCGAAAAATGTGAGATGGAATGCTAGCTGGCTACCTCCCTCGCTACGCTTATCTTCAGCATACAACGTGTGTTTGTGTCATCTTGATAAACCATGTTCTCGAAGTAACCCCACAGCCAGAAAACAAGGTTTCAAACCTGGTCATCTTGGGGGCCCCGCTGTTTGGAACGATCGGCCAATGATTCGGTTTTCTCCAAATGTGTTACGTAATAGCCGAGTGACCTCACGAGCAAAACTGAGGTGGGGCTCCATCGTTCATCATAATAGATGAGTCCAAAGCTCCTGTCTCTGGTAGAGCAGGGATCACCTGCTGGCGAAGCGGATCACGGTAACGTGTGGCGTCCACGCTGCATGTCCTTGATCCCTGAGGTCCGAGTTCCTCCTGCGTCGTCGTACCAGTACAGGCGCCTAACAGCTAGTCATGACACTACCACCTAACAACGCACATCCTGCGGCGCACAGTCGGAACATCATTCCTGTAAAGTTGGGCACCCATACAGTAAACTGTTTTCCGTCTGCATTGTGTCAAGCAGCGGAAGTTCGGTTACAACCACCCTGTACTCAACTAGACTGCTGAAACAGTACCCGGCCCTGGATGCCTAGCTAACGACAAAAATTTTCAGAATCACGTATAGTTCTTGGCAGAATTTAAAAATTTAACATGTTGTCATAAACAACTCATTACGAAGCATCTTCTCACGTTATCGTTTTAACACGGGACAAATGTTAATGTCAGAAACTGTGAATATGTTTTTAAGTAGTAACTCAGCACGTAAATTATCACGACTACATTCAAGCAGTATCTGAGGATCAGAAGACTTCCAAGAGACTTTTCTCGCCGACCACCGGCCTCCGCCTCTCGTCGTTTGAGGAGTGTTATAGTGAACTCACATTGGTGTGTGACCAAATGCGCCTGATGTAAATCTTACGGAACCCATTTGAGTCCCTATCGGGCGCCATCACCAAGTCCACAGATCACATTTTGCTCCAGTATGGCCTACTCTATATATTCACTTTTTTTACGAAGTGCAATAAGCGCTTGAGTATGAAGGTTTCCTTTATGCTGTTCCAGGTCTGTCTGTCTATCTAAATCAATCTTCTGAATTACTTGATGCGATTCCCTCTCCAGTGCTAACCTCTTTAGTCCAGTAAATGTTGTGGTTGGCAGGAGAGCCAACCCCTTATTACTAAAGGAGGCCGAAATACACGCGTTTTAGCTCACGCAGGCTGGCGTGATGTCTGGAACATGGCAAGGGAATTAGAATTGAGAAAAACGGACGTAGCTGGTGGAATACTTAACTTTAATCCATTAATGACGAACGTCGCTCTTGACGGTACATGATTTACAATATCAATAGAAACTGATCATGGCGCCTTGCTAGGTCGTAGCAAATAACGTAGCTTAAGGCTATGCTAACTATCGTCTCGGCAAATGAGAGCGTAGAAGTCAGTGAAGCATCGCTAGCAAAGTCGGCTGTACAACTGGGGCGAGTGCTAGGAAGTCTCTCCAGACCTGCCGTGTGGCGGCGCTCGGGTCCGACGTATACTACCGGACCGCGGCCGATTTAAAGGCTACCACCTAGCAAGTGTGGTGTCTGGCGGTGACACCACAGTAGAACAAATAACGAATGTACCCAGTTTTATATACATCCGTCTTCCTCTGTGTGTTTTGCCCCCTCTGCTATCGTACTTTCCATTATTGTAGGGAAAGTTTTCCACACATTACATTCCTCGCAGGTTGTGCGGATGGTCTCTTCAATTCTCATCAGTCCAATTTTCAGCATTTTTCGTTCTCACATTATCACGAAGACTGCTTTGCTTCCGCTCCAGTTCTCCTAGTCTGTTTTTCACTTCTATGCAATGCTGTGCTAAAGAGATACATTCTCAGAAATTTCTTCCTCGAATTAAAGTTGATATTTGACACTAGTTTATTTCTTTTGACCAGGAATGCCTTCTTTGCCTGTGCTAATCTATTTTATGTTCTCCTCGCTTCGTCCATACAGTGTTACTTTGTTTCGAGGGTAGCACAATTTATTCATTGTTTTCTAATTCGTGGTCCTCAACTTTGTTGTTAATTTTATTGTATCTCACTTCTACTACTCCTCATTACTTCATTTTCCTTCGAATTATTCTAAATCCATTCATTACACTGTTCACTCCATGCGATTCTCTCTCTCACTGAGGATATTAATGTCACCAGAGTATCTTATCACTGATGTTCTTCCTTCCAGCGTGCATTTTAATTGCACTCCTGATCATTTGTTTTATTAAATTGCTGCTTCTGTATACAGATTGAGCAGTAGGGGGCGAACACCGTATTCCGCTCTTACATCTTTTTAATCCGCGCATTTTGTTCTTTATGTTCCATCTTGTTTTTCCCTCTCTTGGCTCTTGCATATTGTATATTACCTTCCTCATACGAGATTATACCTGTCTCCCCGAGAATTTCTAACACAATGTTATGTTGTCAAGCGGTTTGTAAGGTCGACACTCGCTATGAATGCTTTTTGGTTTCTGTAGGTTGAAACTACCATGAATTCTTTTTGGTTTTTCCAAAAGTTTTGCTCCCATTATCAATCTCAACTTCGGAAATACCTCTCTGGTGTCCCTCGTAAAGCCAAAGTGATCGCCGCCTGACAAATTCTGAATTTTCTTTTTCATTCTTCTGCATATTACACTATTGACCATTAAAATTGCTACACCACAAAGATGACTTGGTACAGACGCTAAATTTAACCGACAGGAAGAAGATGCTGTAATACGAAAGTGATTAGCTTTTCAGAGCATTCACACAAGGTTGGCGCCAGTGGCGACACCTACAACCTGCAGACATGAGGAAAGTTTCCAACCGATTTCTTTTACACAAACAGCAGTTGACCAGCGTTGCCTGGTGAAACGTTGTTGTGATGCCTCGTGTAAGGAGGAGAAATGCGTACCATCACGTTTCCGACTTTGATAAAGGTCGGATTGTAACCTATCGTGATAGCGGTTTATCGTATCGCGACATTACTGCTTGCGTTGATCGAGGTCCAATGACTGTTAGCAGAATATGGAATCGGTGGGTTCGGGAGGGTAATACGGAACGCCGTGCTGGATCCCAACGGCCTCGTATCATTAGCAGTCGAGGTGACAGGCATCTTAACCGCATGGCTGTAACGGATCGTGCAGCCACGTCTCGATCTCTGATGGAATGGGGACGTTTGCAAGACAGAAATCATCTGCACGAACAGTTCGACGACGTTTGCAGCAGCATGGAGTATCGGCTCGGAGACCATGGCTGCGGTTACCCTTGACGCTGCATCACAGACAGGAGCGCCTGCGATGGTGTACTCATCGACGAACCTGGGTGCACGAATGGGAAAACGTCATTTTTTCATATGAATCCAGGTTCTGTTTACAGCTTCATGATGGTCGCATCTGTGTTTGGCGACATCACGGTGAACCCACATTGGAAGCGTGTATTCTTCATCGCCATACTGGCGTATCACCCGGCGTGATGGTATGGGGTGCCATTGGTTACTCGTCTCTGTCACCTCTTGTTCGCATTGACGGCACTTCCAACAGTGGACTTTACATTTCAGATGTGTTAAGAACCATGGCTCTACCCTTCATTCGATCCCTGCGAAACCCTACATTTCAGCAGGATAATGCACGACAACATGTTGCAGGTCCTGTACGGGCCTCTCTGGATACAGAAAATGATCGACTGCTGCCCTGGCCAGCACATTCTCCAGATCTCTCACCAATTGAAAAGGTCTGGTCAATGGTGGCCGAGCAACTGGCTCTTCACAATAAGCCAGTCATTACTCCTGATGAACTGTGGTATCGAGTTGAAGCTGCATGGGCAGCTGTACCTGTACACGCCATCCAAGCTCTGACTCAATGCCCGGGCGTATCAAGGGCGTTATAACGGCCAGAGGTGGTGGTTCTGAGTATTTATTTCTCAGGATCTATGCAGCTAATTTGCCTGAAAATGTAATCACATGTTAGTTCTAGTATATTTGTCCAACGAATACCCGTTTATCATCTGAATTTCTTCTTGGTGTAGCAATTTTAATGGGCAGTAGTGTACTTTTATCAGCAACTTTGATGCACGGTCTGATTGTGCGATAGTTCTCACACTTATCTACCCTTGCTATCTGGGGGATTGTGTGGGTGATATTTTTCCGAGTGTCTTATGATTTGTTTCCAGTCCCTCACATTCTGAAACCAACTTGAATAGTCGTTTGGTTGGCACTTACACCAGTGAGTTTCAGAAATACTAAAGCTCTGTCACACCCTAAGATTTGAACTCCCGTGTCTCCCAAACCGACACCAATTCCTCCTCCTATTCACGTCAGCAGACAATTTCTCGCACCAGTACAAATTGTCAATGTACTCCTGCCACCTATCCCTCTTCTTTGCGTTTGGTGGCCGAATTCCCTTGCCGTAGAGTACTTTCAGTCAATCGCTTTCGTTGCTGTTGTCTTATTACAGGTAACATTATTCGTTAAGGCTTCTATCTCCCTCGTCAAGTTTAGTTTTTACCGGTACAATAAAAGCCCGATAATCCGGCATTCAACAGTTCGGCGCGTTCCACGATTCGGAATCGCTTCACGAATACTAAATATTTCGGGTTTGTCCGGCAGAAATCGGTCGCACTCGTTAGTGGTCAGTAATTTGATGTCGTGTAGTGCCAATAATTATTTCAGTCACCTGTCAGACAGCTTTTGTAGTCCAATTGTCTACAGCAATTAAAGTGTCGTTTTCAAGTGTGATTTCGTTTAGTGCAGCTCTATATAGCAGTTACAGAAGAAATGTTCGAACAGAAACAAGATTTTGGAAGAGTATATAATTGGTTAAATGATAATTGAAACCCTCAGCTGCTGACGAGTGTTGTTGACATACCTCGACGGGGACAGCTGAAAATGTGTGCCCCGACCTGGACTAACCCGGGATCTCCTGCTTACATGGCAGACGGTCTACCCATAGAGTCTAGGGGACTGATGACGACGTCTGAGGTCATCAGTCCCGTAGTGGTCAGAACCATTTGAACCATTTTTGAGAGAAACTTCTGAAATGTGGGGCTGTGCCAGTATGTTCGTATTATTTCTTAAGAACGCTACATTCCTCGCTATGACGCCTTGATTCTAACAGTCTGAAAATTCGCACTTGTCTTTCATATCGTTCCACAATACTGTGACAAGTATTTAACACTACCGTAGAACGAGTTACTCCACGGACGGGAGAACTTCATCTACACACTACACTCGTAAACTGCAACTGGATACTGCCAGGGAAAGAATAATGGTTCTCATTCAGAAAAGTTGCGACTATGCAGGATCAGTTGACGTCTTTGGCCCTGTTCCTAGAGACGCATAAGGAAAGAGAATTTCCTGAAAGCAATAGGCGGCAATCCAGTACCGGTCCGCGAGTGAATCAGGTTTTCCGTTTACGAGAAAGTGACCACTCAAAACTCGCTGCAGAACCTGTTCCTGAAGTCAGCCCTATTTGCGCTCTGCAGATGAAGAATACAAGCTAACCGCCTCATTTCCTGAGGGCATTGTCCTTTCTTTGACTTTTTTGTTGTATGGGAAGGCGTCGATAGAGTGTTTCATGGACGACCGGAAATGGAATTATTGCTCAAAATAGATGTTCAAATGTGTGTGAAATCTTATGGGACTTAACTGCTAAGGTCATTAGTCCCAAAGCTTACACACTGCTTAATCTAAATTATCCTAAGGACAAACACACACACCCATGCCCGAGGGAGGACTCGAACCTCCGCCGGGACCAGCCGCACAGTCCAAGACTGCAACGCCCTAGACCGCTCGGCTAATCCAACGCGGCGGAATTACTGCTCAACGTACTTGAAAATGGGTTACATTAAGTTAGGAAAAGCTAAGTAGAATGACTGGATGAGGGTTCCAAACTGATTTGTCCGATAAAGAACTCCAATTTTAAAATCACGTGCAACTGTAGTAGTATTGCACAATTTCCTCTGCTCTGCTGGCAGGAAATCACAATATAAGGAACAAAATAGTACTCATCCTGTGGTCTTGAGAAGAGCGGGATAAATAGAAGATAGACCAAGCACTGAGAACGTGCTACTACTGTATGTGAAGATGTTAAAAGTTAAGTGGGCCATTAAGTATGACAGAGGTACCACAAAGATTTAGGAAGTTAAGAAGTAGACGGGAAACCCTTACCATTACACAAGAATGCAGAAGTGAAGGTAGGGGTGTGTGTGTGTGTGTGTGTGTGTGTGTGTGTGAGAGAGAGAGAGAGAGAGAGAGAGAGAGAGAGAGAGAGAGAGAGAGAGAGAGAGAGAGAGAGAGAGGTGGGCAGAGGGGGAGGAAGGAGTGGCACTGATCCAGAGTGGTTGAGAGGGGGGTGTCACTGATCACACCCTCCCCCTTCCCCCTCCCCTCACTGCGAAGTATAACTCGCTGAAATGTAATATACTAGACTAACGCAGCTTACATCAGTGTTTATTACATGAATGTAACATACCTATGCGGCAGTTTTCAAGTGGGTATGAGGAAGCTTTGAGAAATTATATCGTAAAGGCATCAGAGGATTATAGGTAATAAGGCATGGTCTAGTAAAATCTTTTAAATCACAGCAGATATTGGATTTAATTGATGAAAGGATAAAATATAAAAATGCAGCAAATAAAGTTTAAAACATGAGCTTGACAGGAGATGCTAAGTGGTTAAGTACGAATGGCTGTATGATAAATGTACCGGAATAGAAGCATATATCACTAGAGCAAAGATAGATACCACCTACACCAAAATTAAAGTGACGTTTGGAGAAAAGAAAAGCAGCTGCATAAATATAAAACGCTCAGAAGGAAAACCAGAACCAAACAAAGAAGGGAAAGCTGAAAGGCAGAATAAATGTAAAGAGAGGCTATACAAAGGAAATGAAGTTGATGGCACGACTTTAAAAAGGGAAGATGACGTAGGTCGTTCAGTGCTGTGTCAAATATCTTCTCGACTCATCTACGTTTAAGTCTAAACAAGCTCCACAGAGTTGACATTCTCAGAATTGCTGATCCCCTTGGGAGAGCCAGCCACAACGAAACTATTCCATCAGGTGTGCGGTTTGTCCGAGACGTGTGGAATAGCCTCAGACTGCAAGACAAACGTTATAATTCCAGTTCCAAAGAAGGCATGTGCTGACAGATGTGAATGTTAACGAATTATCAGTTTTTCAAGTCATGGTTGCAAAGCACTGACAAATTATTTATAAAAGAGCGCAAAATCCGGTAGAAGTTTGGATGCCTGAGAAATGAAGGAACATGAGAGGCAATACTGACACTACCTATTCTCTAAGAAAATAGGTTAAGCAAAGGCAAACCTACGTCCCTAGCATTTGTAGACTTAGAGAAAGCTTTTGACAATGCTGACGGGATACTCTTTGAAATTCTGAAGGTAGTAGAGGGTAAAATAAAGGGAGCAAAAGGCTATTTAAACTTATACAGGGCGTTACAAAAAGGTACGGCTAAACTTTCAGGAAACATTCCTCACACACAAAGAATGAAAATATGTTATGTGGACATTTGTCGGGATTTCTTACTTTCCATGTCAGAGCTCATTTTATTACTTCTCTTCAAATGACATTAATCATGGAATGGAAACACACAGCTACAGAACGTACCAGCGCGACTTCAAACACTTTGTTGCAGGAAATGTTCAAAATGTCCTCCGTTAGCGAGGATACATGCATCCACCCTCCGTCGCACTGAATCCCTGATACGCTGATGCAGCCCTGGAGAATGGCGTATTGTATCACAGCCGTCCACAATACGAGCACGAAGAATCTCTACATTTGGTACCGGGGTTGCGTAGACAAGAGCTTTCAAATGCCCCCATAAATGAGTCAAGAGGGTCGAGGTCAGGAGAGCGTGGAGGCCATGGAATTAGTCCGCCTCTTCCAATCCATTGGTCACCGAATCTGTTGTTGAGAAGCGTACGAACACTGACTGAAATGTGCAGGAGCTCCATCGTGCATGAACCACATGTTGTGTCGTACTTGTAAATGCACATGTTCTAGCAGCACAGGTACAGTATCCCGTATGAAATCATGGCGGTGAATCGATGAAGTACAGTACATACTGACGAAACTAAAATGAGCTCTAACATGGAAATTAAGCGTTTCCGGACACATGTACGCCTAACATCTTTTCTTTATTTGTGTGTGAGGAATGTTTCCTGAAAGTTTGGCCGTACCTTTTTGTAACACCCTGTATAGAAACCAGATGGCAGTTACAAGCGTAGATAGGCATGAAAGGGAAGCAGTGGTTGAGAAGGGAGTGAACAGGGCTGTAGCCTATCCTCGATGTTATTTAATCTGTACACTGAGCAAGCAGTGTAGGCAACCAAAGAAAAATTTGAAGACAGAATTAAAGTTCAGGGAGAAGAAATAAAAATCTCGAGGTTTGATGACAATTTTGTCGCAGACAGCAAAGGACATTGAAGAGCTGTTGACTGGAATTGACAGCGATTTGAAAAGAAGGCTATAAAATGAACAACAAAGCAAAACAACGGCAATAGAATATAGTCTAATTAAATCAGGAGATGGCGAGGAAAATAAATCAGGAAAAATAGACACTAGAAGTAGACGAGTTTTGATATTTGGATAGTTAAAGAACTGATGATGATCAAAGTAGAGAGCATACAAAATGTAGGCTGGCACTAGCAAAAAAACCTTTCTGAAAGAAAATTACTAATATCTAATATAGATTTAAATGTGAAGAACTTTGTCAAAAGCATAGAAGTACCTGATGGAGCCACAATTGCCTCATTTGACATAAAAAACCTTTATTCCTGTGCCCAGAGATCCCACACTACAGACAATCAATGCCAACCTACAAAAGCACAAAAAATCCTTCAACTCAGATTACTGAACTAATGGAACTGCTTGAATTTACACCTTCACACAACTACTTTAAATTTAACAGTAAAATCTACAAACAAACAGATGGTCTGGCAATGGACTTAAATCTTCCTGGATTGCTGGCTGAAATATTTATAAGTAACTTAGGAGACAAAATCCTGAATTCCAATCACCACCACCTCAAAAATATCATCTACTACAGATACGTATATGATATAATTTTAATTAAAGGCACTAAAGATGACATCAGTGAGGAACCAGTTGTTCAACAACTCCCATGAAAACATAAAATTCACAGTTGAACATCAAACAGATGATGTTGGAAGGTTTTTTAGACATTACCATTAAAATAAAAAATAACAAATCAGATTTCAAGTTATTGGAACTCTACCACAGCACATACTACAATCGACAACTCCTCTTCCCTCCCCAGAGCCCATAAAACGGCAGCATTCCGGTACATGATCAATACAGCTAATCAACTACCACTCTTTGAAGACAAAGATGAACAAGACATTGAAATAATGAAACCAACAGCTATTACAAATGGTTATAACAGCTCCATAGTAGATACCCTAAAACAAAAGTGGCAAAGCCATTACATCACAAAAACAAAAAGAAAATAACATCTTCCATACGATCCCCTTTCTAGGTATCATTTCATATCAGATTGCCAATGTGTTCGAACGAAAATGCATAACAACAAGACTGGGCAGAAGATACCACACAACATCAGCACACGAAACCCACTATCACCCAGGTGTACACAAAATTGAATGTTTTGACTGTGACTGCTTCTACATACGCCAGGCAGGCAGATCATTTGAGGTTAAATTCAAAGAACACATGGCAGCACTAAATACAAAAAATACCACACATCAGCAAGGGCCACCCACCTGCATGAAACAAAACACCATGTTAACAACCCAAGTATAAGCATCCTACACATCCAACCAAAAAACAGTGACTGGTAACAGTAAACTCGTTTCATTTAATGTCAATAACAGTCACAGTAAAGCCTAACCTAAAATTTTCGCATTTAAGATACTAAGCATTATTCGTTTTCCTCAAGGGGCCTCTTCCCCATGGGGTACGTTTGGACAATAGTAGGCGCAGAATCGTCTGGTCCTGCGGCTCATTCTTAGCTCTACCAAGAAGTCTATAACGCAGTCCGTCTTTGTGGCTGAGTGGTCAGCGCGGTGGATTGGCAACTGAAGAGGTTCAAATGGCTCTGAGCACTACGGGAATTTACATCTGAGGTCATCAATCGCCTAGAATTTAGAACTACTTAAACGTAACTAACCTAAGGACATCACACACGTCAATGCCCCAGGCAGGATTCGAACCTGCGACCGTAGCGGTCACGCGGTTCCAGACTGAAGCACCTACAACCGCACGGGCCGTCCAACTGAAGAGGCCCGGGTTCGATTACCGGATGGTTCGGAGATTTTATCCACTCAGGGACTGGTTGTTGTGCTGTGTTTACGTTCGTATCGTCATAAATGGCAATTCACTGTTGAGCTGGCTGAATGGGCACCCCCAATTGATAAAATCCATGTTGTCGTTGTTAGTCCAGACACTGGTTTGATGCAGCTCTCCATGCTACTCTATCCTGAGCAAACTTCTTCATCTCCCAGTACCTACTGCAACCTACATCCTTCTGAATCTGCTTAGTGTATTCATCCCTTGGTCTACGACTTTTAACCTCCACGCTGCCCTCCAATACTAAAATGGTGATCCCCTGAGGCCTCAGAACATGTCCTACCAACCGATCCCTTCTTCTGGTCAAGTTGTGCCACAAACTTCTCTCCTCCCCAATCCGATTCAATACTTTCTCATTAGTTACATGATCTACCCATCTTATCTTCAGCATTCTTCTGTAGCATCACATTTCGAAAGCTTATATTCTCTTCTTGCCTCAACTATTTATCGTTCATGTTTCACTTCCATACATGGCTACACTCCAAATACCTTCAGAAACGACTTCCTTACACTTAAATCTATACTCGATGTTAACAAATTCCTCTTCTTCAGAAACGCTTTCATTTCCATTGCCAGTCAACATTTTATATCTGCTCTACTTCGACCATCATCAGTTATTTTGCTTCCCAAATAGCAAAACTCCTTTACTACTTTAAGTGTCTCATTTCCTAATCTAATTCTCTCAGCATCACTCGACATAATTCGACTACATTCCATTATCCTCGTTTTGCTTTTGTTGATGTTCATCTTATATCCTCCTTTCAAGACACTGTCCATTCCGTTCAACTGCTCTTCCAAGTCCTTTGCTGTCTGACAGAATTACAATGTCATCGGCGAACCTCAAAGTTTTTATTTCTTCTCCATGGATTTTAATACCTACTCCGTATTTTTCTTTTTTTTCCTTTACTGCTTGCTCATTATACAGATTGAATAACATCGGGCATACGCTACAACCCTGTCTCACTCCCTTACCAACCACTGTTTCCCTTTCATGTCCCTCGACTTACAACTGCCATCTGCTTTCTGTACAAATTTTAATTAGCCCTTCGCTCCCTTTTACTCTTGCGAACTTCAGATTTTGAAAGAGTATTCCAGTCAACATTGTCAAAAGCTTTCTGTAAGTCTACTAATGCTAGAAACGTAAAATCCATTACGTAGGATAATTCACTTCGGCGTTCTTTAACTAAGCAGTAACGAGGTCATGATAGATTCTTTTCTTAAACCTATTTCAGAAACATCCACCTTCATCTAGGACACACTGATCTAGGCAATATATAGCTTTCTGTCCGGTTCTCTTATTTATATGCATGCGCTCTGAGGCTAACTTTAATTGTAAACGTTACGCAGTGCAGTTGGGAAGTGGGCTTGTGTAGAAGGAGCGATCTAAAACTTAAATTTTAAGAACTGATATGCATTTACTAAAACATTATGAGAGGTTCTAACACAGCGTGTCTGATGAGTTCCAAAAAGTACACAACATTAGGTTCAGTTTCAAAGTTTGTTAGCAGAAGGAAGAACAACAGCCCCAAAGATACTCTTGTCATTAGAAACTGTGATAATTTACTACGTTCTGCGATTGGACAGGATGGAAAGGAAATTAGCCGCTCTCTTTGTTGTGGGAAGTATTTCTTAATTTGCTTCAAGTCATTCGGGACATCACGGGAAAGAAAGTCCGGTAGCAGGCCTGGGACTTAAAACCCGCTCGTCTCGCTAAGGAGTTCAGCTCCTTAAAGACTGTGCCGCTCGCTTTTCGTAAAGCCTTGAAAACGATAATCTTAAAAACTTCAAGTTTCTCACCTCTGAAAGAGTTTTTCTCCTAAAAACAAAAAACACCAAGGTAATGAATGTTGACGCTGTAAAAGTCTTGTTTCATGCGCTTGCTCAAATTTAATACTTTTCTGCCCGCCAGCTAGAAAGATTATGTAAATTGATACCCCGCTCTGTGAATAATAATAAATCTGAGCGTCAAAAGTCTGTTGACTCAACAGTAAAAAACTGAGCGATGTCGTAATACGTTTAATGTGCGTCACGGTCTGAGCGGATGGTTGAAGACTGAGGGATAATAAATGACTTCATATTTTTGGCCGCCTCATTCCAGCACCAAGAACATCGACACATTTGCACAGGAGCTCTGCAAAACAGCTTTTTGTCTGTGTTGTTCAAGGACATACTGCCTGCTGAATCACGTTCTCTGATTGAGAGGGGCCTCATGTTTATCTGCGAACGATGATTATGAATGTGATATTTGCAACCCACGAGAGATCGTTGGCATAAAAAACAGATAAAAATTTATAGCTCAAATCCGCGTGCAAGGACGACATTAAGAAGCAGTTCCTGGCATAGGGCCAACCTGAAGAAGTTCGTAAGACAAAGACAGAAAAAAAAGGGAAGTGCCGAAATTTATCCTGACCTTATGCTCCACCAACTGAAAACGAACCAGGAAAACACAGAATATAAATGCAAGGAAAACATTTGAAATAATTTATTCTTAATTAAAAACGATGCGTTAGATGACTGCCGTCTTCCGTCAGTGCTTCTGAACAATCTTGAAACACACGGTATTAAAAACTTAACAACCTTACAGGTAGCGTGGTAGTAAAATTTCTTAACCGATTGTCGAAATTATATTTTCCAGCAGTTCTATCAACTTTCACTTCTGGTACTATCAACTTTCACTTCTGGTAATACTTTGTGCACATCAGAAATTCAGATTCTCACTAATTTTCGGACTTTATGTAATTCCTGGAGAACTAGCCATTAGGTGCAAATCTGAGGCACGCAAGAGGATACCGCTACCATGAAGAACATAGCGAACAGATCACTGTTTTTCGTATCACCCCCTGGCTGATTAAAGCTCCATTTAACTTTTAACAATACAGGATCATTACGCAATCGTCATTGGACTTTCGGTACTTAGACCTTGCCTTTGAAGCAGAGAGGTCAGTCTCAAACTCAAAAGCGGGAACCCGGTTCGATACTCGGTGGTTGTGGCGACACGAAGTTCGTCCCACTCAACCTCGCGGCAACCCTCCCCCGAATTACGGTTTCCAATAACGCCTTTCAAGAAGATGAAACAATTGCCATTATATATAATGGTATATTTCCCTGTGACTGATCTCTATTTTTCCATTTAAGTGCTACTTTTTCCATTTAAGTGCTACTTTTTCCATTTAAGTGCTACTTTTTCCATTTAAGTGCTACTTTTTCCATTTAAGTGCTACTTTTTCCATTTAAGTGCTACTTTTTCCATTTAAGTGCTACTTTTTCCATTTAAGTATTTACCAGTGATGAAGTCTTTGTCTGCGCTCTGAGTAGTAATAAATGACGAACTTTCACCACTTTGTCAACATTACAGAAGTCTCGACTCCAGCCTTTTACTGAGTTTGCGACAGCTATCGCGACGTGTTTCAGAAGTATTTTCCATGTTCCTGTAAGCGGAACAGGGTGGCGAATATAAAACTGTCGTTCCTCAGAACTGCCACACGTGCCTCGAAATTAAGGTGGACAGCGCATAGCGCTGCTTCTACGTCAATGGCAGTCTTTTACAATATCTTGAATAAAATGGTTTTTCTGTGAGTTTAACAGGCTTAGGCATAGAGGAAGCACCTCTGCTGACAAAATGTACATCCAGAAAAAAAAACTGGTAGAACACTGTAGAGACGTCGTTCCTTTGTGTGCTGTTTTGAGATTCACTTAAGATACGAGGGAAACTCGAAACTCCCCATTGCACACCCGCCCCCCCCCCCCTCCCCACCCCTTCAGGATAGGCCGTCCATCCGAACACAGATCAAGCGTGAAAACAGCAAGGTGTACTGTACTGTGAAGAAAGGAGGAAACAAACAATAGGAACAGTGAACGGTCCAAGCTCAAGACGTACAACATGGGCGAACTGTGAGAACCACGCCGTCGAGGCTGCTTGGTCACGGTGTTGCACTGCGAAGCGGGAGACCCGTGTTCGAACCTCCCTAGTTCCTCGCAAAATTACGAACTTTCCGTCCGGTCACTGAGGTGTCTGTTCTCCTCCTGTAGTCTTGGCAATCGTCGTATCATACATTGGTTGCAGAACATGAGTCATGTGGTAAGGCTGTATTACCGTCGCAAGTATACGTGATGAACAGTGAGAGCAGGCGAGATGTTGCCTAGACTTCCCACAAATGGAAACAACAAACGAGTGTGAACTATGTTAGAACAAAGGTATTCACGAGTTAAAACTTCCAATGCGGAACTTAAGGGTCATAA
Source organism: Schistocerca gregaria (assembly GCF_023897955.1). NCBI lineage: Eukaryota > Metazoa > Arthropoda > Insecta > Orthoptera > Acrididae > Schistocerca > Schistocerca gregaria. Next base: position 667,640,797 of record NC_064923.1, read on the forward strand.
CATGTGGCACTTGTATAGAACAAAGAGGAGGCACGTACATCTGGATGTCCTTTCCTTACACCTCGCTGTTGCGAATAGACTTTACATCACGACACAGGCCGAAATTTGAACACAGATTACAGACATCAGTGACCCGCCAGGATAGCCGAGAGCGCTAACGCGCTGCTTCCTGGACTCTGGTAGGCGCGCCGGCCCCCGATCGAATCCGCCCGGCGGATTAACGACGACGGCCGTTGTGCCGGCCAGCCCGGTTGTGGTTTTTAGGCGGTTTTCCACAGCCTACTAGGTGAATACGGGGCTAGTCCCCACGTCCCGCCTCAGTTACACGACTCTCAGACCTTTGAAACACATTCAACTATTTCACGATTCACACTAGAAGCAGACAGCTGGGATCCACTAATTCCGTCCCTGGGGGTATGGGGTGGGGGCAGAAGGTCATCTGGCCACCCCTCAAAATTCACCATGCCAAATCCGTACTTAAACATGCCGACACTGTTCACAATGCGGGATAAAGCCGGTAGCAAAAGAAAGAATTACAGACATCAGTGACTGACAGTTCATAACTTTCTGCTTTATGGAAAAAAATGTAACATAAGGGAGATTTGAATGCGGATCTCCTTGTTGGCAGTCCAACACCAAAATCACATAACCACGGCACCGTGGCCATTCCAATTTGCTCGATGTTGCAAAACTTGAGCTTTGACTGTCCGCTGTTTCTATTTTGCTTCTTTTTTCACAGTTCACTGCACCCTGTTTTCATGTTTTATCTGTGTCCCGTTTTTGACGGGTTATCGATTGGGCCATCCTAACACTAAACCTGAGGGGGCTGCGACGGGGAGAGTTTCCCTTGAGAGTAGTAAGATACTTGTCACCTAACATTGTAAATCCTAAATATGACAACCAAATACAGGAGAGTTCTTTTAAAGGGCAGTTACGTCAGTCACTTCGTAGTGAGTTGGCATAGATGTGAGCTCTCTTACAGCCATCGACCCTCTACAATTGGAAACGAAGTCTTGAGGCAAAATTAGTGGTACTGCAGAGGAAGTTAATTGTATCAAGAAAACACGAGAAGGTGACAGTATACCTTCAATAAGATAAAGTGATCATGCGCATCGTGTGTGAAGTAGTTCAGTTAAACCCACAAAGAGACTACACGAACACATCACCTGTTCATTAACCACGGTAGCTTAATTCCTGTCGGACGTGTAAACTTTTTCAGGCGTTTTAGTTTGGCCACCATCGTCCTAACAGAAGATCCTATAAATCTAAATATAAAACTTCGGTTAAGGCATTTTATGTCGGTGGCTATTTAAAACCTATTCAGGGTGAAACCAAAATCCACCGACAAAAACTTTGGAGGTTGTTCAGTGGTATTTTCTTAGTGTTAGTGTAAGGGACTCGTGTTCGCCGTCAGCCCGTTTCAGAGTAATTGCTTTTCGTTTGATTTCTTCCACCCATTTATCTTTTACATGTATTGCACTGAAAATACCTGCATAACAGCGTAAATGCCAACATATGCGTTGTGTGTCTTGTTTAGAAACAAATTAGATCCTTTCTTTCACTTGCTTTGACAATAGTAATGCCAGCTTTACTATTCGACCTAAAGTTTCCATTCAGTACTATTCGGTTTTGTTTCGGGTTTCTCACTCTGGCAGTGTTCGTTGGGCATTAACAGTAATACACAGCCGTATGAATAGGTTTACTGATGATATGACATACATGAACCGCGTGTACAGATTTACTGAATGCAATGGAAGACCGGCGCAACGACGCTATGCTCAGCTTTTCTCGCAGCGGCGGCAACCAACGTAACTTACGTACATGGGGGTTGTTTTACTATCCTGAGTTTTCTGTTGTACGTTTTGGTGACTGAATATTATAGACATAAAACAACCAGTCATAGGTCGCCGAATGTTTTTTAACTTAGGAAAAACTTGTCTCGCCCGGGTAGGGCTTCGCCAGGTTATTTATCTTAGCATGATGAATGACGTCGTGCGAAGTCGTTAGCACTAAGGAGGTAGCGGCAGTGAAATTGTGTCCAGCCCGTTAATACTAAGGTAGAACCTTTATAGCCTTCTGACGAGTGCGTAATCCATTTGGCGATGACAACATTTCTTCGAGTCCCGCTGGATGTAGGCCGGTCGGAAGAAGTCAGTACACATCAAGTTTGCGTTGGTATTTGCGCATCAACAACAACGTATGTACCACATGGCACAGTTACTAATATCAGATTCATTGTTTTTGAAGTATGCATAATAGCGTCAACTCGTGAAATATGAAAATGCAATTCGTCTTACTATCACGTGTGTTACACCAGCGAATTGTCTGACGCTTAACATTCACGTACCGTAAACAAATACACCGTAGCAATAACCACAATTACTATCTTCTCGCGTGCGAATTCGTATTAGCTTGACAATGCAAAATATATAAATACTGTTCCGCTACCGCCACAACCGTGCTGCTAACGACTTCGCACGGCATCGGCCATCATACTAAGATAAATAACCTGATGATGCCCTACGTGTCGTTCGTAAATTTAGAAGGAACATTCTGGAATTATTCTGTGTCCCTCACATCAAAATACTCCGAAGATGTTCCTGAACAACCACCGAAATTTTGTCGGTTGAGTCGGGTTATCAGTGTATTTCAGTCGTACTAATGTGTAATTATTGCACTTCATTTTCAAATGTAAACTGAAAGTTTGGTTGGCTGCCAAAATGAAACTAATAGTGTGTTCACCGTTCACACCTTCTTGAAAGTCATTTGGCAGTCTAAGAGGCCAGCGATGACTAACGTGAAAAACTCCAGCGCCTTGCCTAAGAATTTCACGTAATTCTGGTTACTTTACATCAGTCAACGTATGAGTATCGCCGGAGAAAAGGTTCCTGACCGTGACACGATCAAATGTACTGAGATACGACAACTTTCATTCCACATTCACATGTAAAACGAAGCAGACCAAAGAAGGCATCAAAAATAACTGTTTCTCTAGTGAGTGATTCTTACTCTTATTTGTAATTATACCACGTTAATTATTCTTGGTCAGGAGAAGAAATGCCGTATTTCATAGAATGGTAGTTTATTAAAGCTACAAAATAACTTTCCTTTGGTTTCAGAAACATAGTGAAACATACGTGTTATGACTGAAAGTCCGTGGACTGACTGTATTTTGATATTTCTTTTTTAAATCTTTACTTCTTACGTGAGGGGTTCTAAGTTTAACCTGAGACCTTTCGACACGACCTGATACAGCAACAGCACCAGCCTGTTCCTAGAATCTGCTACAGTGCTGCTCCGTTAAGTTACCTGATTTCCATTGCACATACCCTGTCCACAAACTGAAGTATGACAATACTGACCTGTTGATTTTCAATATTTTCATAAATGAATTTGTTGACGATATATCCGCAGTGAAATCAGAACACGCAGAGATTCTAGTGGACCAGCAGTGAAGCGTATTCGCTCGATAGACAGGTGCGACTGCTTCACCAGGTCGTGGCGAAAAGCCTGAAGTGGATCTTAGAAACCTTGATGATGGATCTTTCGCTCCGCAATGTATACCGAAAATAGAAACTTAAGAAACCGCAACAGACTTTGGCAGACTTTTATCCTTAAAGTTTATAGAATTTGAGCAATAACCTAGGTAAAGGACAAGAACAGTAACAAAAAGAACAGACTTTTATACACATTAATGACAATATGTTTTGCACCGCTGCCGTACCTGTGGGTGATCCAGAGTAGGATGGCTTAGTGGACTCTAGCAGCTTGAAGGTGAAGGGTATATGCACTTTCATCATCTTCATCTGAGGAATGTGCTGTTGTATGTGGTGCACTGAGGTGCCGAACATCAACTCGTCACCGTTCAGCCGGAACATAGTCATGTTTCTGTTGGGCATAAAAACGTCTATCACATTCATGGTAAGACAATACACCAACTTTTCCCATCCACATGAAACTTTTATATAATCTATTAGTCAAACTAACCAAAACTTTGAAAAACTCAAGTAGTTAATTTTATCGTTTTAGGATAAATGGCGCAATGAACGCTGCTGTTTTACAGAGATCAATGTGGCGACTCGTACAACATTCTGACCACCATACTTGTAAATAATTGCAAATCCTCAGCAGAAATTATCACAGACATTTCAAGGGGGCTGATGACCTCAGATTTTAAATCCAATAGTGCTTAGAGCCATCTGAACCATTTGAACATTTTATATTCGTCGCTTGTCGTTTGCTTCCGACAACTGCGGCTGTTTAATTAGTTACGGTATCAATCGGGATAATTAGATACACACAACACTCCGCCCCCCCCCCTCACACACACACACACACACACACACACACACACACACACACACACACACACACACACAGAGTGTATAATACAAGAAACTCTTTCAGATTAGATTTCGTTTCAGAAGCGAAGCCAGACGTTACGAGAACCTGACAAGCAATAAATATTAGTGGAAGGTCGCTAACAAATGGTTGAGTCAGTTATTGTAAAACAAATACCCTCCCCATTTGTTTAGGCGAAAGTCCTCACAGTATTCAGAACACTATACTTTAATTGCTCGCGCTACATTGGCAACTAGTATAGGGGTATAACACCCCCTTCTCACACCCAGGCAAGTCTAACCTTACCGTCTAGATCATATACCACATAATGCAGTTAAAAAGTCGCGCACTGCAACTAATGTGGCATAAGCGCCCACAAACTGGCAGGCCCTTTTCTTTTTAAAGATCGGCGTTATACCCCAGACATGATGAGTTGATTTCCTTCGATCAGACTGGCTGGTGAAATTTTCTTCCAACCTTCATAGGGGAAAGGAACAGGCTCAAGAACTCGTGCAGTTAGAGTTGACTGTGGCCAGTGTCAATGCCCAGAACGATACTAGTGAATACGTCATAATGAGTCGGCACCAATATAGATGGCACGGCATGGTGGTAGTAGGACAGCCAGTGGCCAGTCACGGAGTGCAGAATCTCAAGTGTCCAAGTATGTAATTTTATGATTATGCACTCTCTTTCGAGAAAGTGAGCACGTTTTGAAAATGATCAAGTCTAGGTACAAGCACAAGCAATAATCTCCAAATACTATAGTTACCTAGAAACCAAATACTCGTCAGAATAGGTGCAGAATGGGAATAAATTTAACCGAGTCTTGGTTAAGACGGGGGGGGGGGGAGAAGGGGGAGAGAGAGAGAGAGAGAGAGAGAGAGAGAGAGAGAGAGAGAGAGAGAGAGAGAGAGAGAGAGAGAGAGAGAGAGGAGGGGGGGGGGGGGGGCGAAGGCGCAGTTAACTGAACGACCGCTTTATAGCGAGTCATAGTTGGGTGTGAAGCCTGGCATCAGCACGTTTATACAGGATGACAATTATTGAATTATGTGAAATAAAATCGGCACAACTTCTGAGCGGTTTGCGTTACGACGATGAAAGAGCAAGGTTGGCAGCCGGGCACGATGGGGTTTAGTATGCGCATGTGCCTTATTGTCGACGGCCATTTTCATTTGGAGGGGTTTGTCAACAAGCAAAACTGGCGCATTTGAGGGACTGGGAATCCGCATTTCCCGAGTCACGGAATAATCGGTGAGATATTCCTTGATAGCATGGTGGCTACTGAACGGTACGTGAAGGCCTTTCAAGATGATTTCATCTCCGTTATCGAAAGTGACCCTAATTGCGACAAGACGTGAGTCATGCAAGACGGAACTCTACCCCATAGAAGCAGGGGAGAGATGTCCTGCGGGAGCACTTTGAGGACCGCATTCTGGCTCTGTGGTACCCAGAGGCGACTGGCATCGGCCTCGATTGACCGCCATATTTCACGGCTCTGAACATATGCGATTCCTTTTTGTGGGGCTGTATTAAAGACAACGTGTAGAGCAATAGCCCCAAAACCATTGCCGAGCTCAAAACAGCCATTCAGCAGGTCATCGACAGCCTATGTTCCGCCTATGTTTCGACACTTCAGCAGGTCATGCAGAATTTCTCTATTCGTCTGCGACACATCATCGCCAAGGGTGGTAGGCATATCGACCATGTCATAACCTAGAACTGAATCCCTGTAGTGACGTTTACATGTTTATGTGCAGACAGCGTGGAACGCAAACCAATTGACCGCATAACATCAGGAACAGTCAGGATGAACAGTTATATGGACAGCAATAAGTTATGGCGATTGTACGCGTCTCCCAATCCACACCACGAGCATCACGTGACCATAGCGTTGTCCGTGGACGTAACTGGCTTTGTCCGTTATTTTGAAGAGTTATTACCATTGAGTGAGCACCTGTCTTGTATGTTCCTCAGTCATTTATGAGCAGACAGGTGCTAAACATATGAAGTACCTGTGGCTGTTCGCAGTGATCACAAACCGGATTTTGGAACAGTAAATGTTTTGTTTCCGAGTTAATCTACTAGCACATAAATTGTCCCTTCATGTACCGATTCAGATACACAAGAATCTGACATCGTGAACACACTAGTCTATGACATGGGCTACCTTGCAACCCAAGGTGAGCCAGACCGAGTACCCGGACCGAAACCGCGTGGCGGATTAACGACCACAGGTCTGGTACCATGCCCAGATAATGTTTTTTAGGAGGTTGTACACGCTTGTTTAGGCGAATACTGGGATGATCCAGTAAATTCACCTAAGGAAATACTGTATGCAAACAGTCACAATACGGCAACACACAGGACAAAGTTTACGTGATTCACAGACAGATGGCGCACATGATTCCTTTCCCTTAGGTTAACTGGCAGATCAAGAGACAGGAGCAGCATACGGCCACAAATCTGAAACAAATTTGTCAGTTTATGAAAACAGCGGACTCCGTAAGGCGTGGAAATGCCAGGAAGGGAGAGTCATTTGGAACGATCATTTAACAGTTAAAAAATGAAGCGAGAATATCTTCCGATTTTACTTCCGCCATATGGTAAAAACAGTCACGTCAGAGATCATTGTCTCCAGTGCCTGCGTACTGTGAATCAAGGGAGTTTAAAATGATCCGATACTTAAACTTTTATCCAAACGGCACATTTCTGGACATGGACTCTTATCAGAACTGTTTTTACTAAGTCCCCTCTACAGCCCCTAGAACCAGGAACAGAAATTGTGGAAAATTATTTACAAAAATGAGATGGTGTCCGTGCGTATTCCACGTGTTAGTCACATATCAACTACTGATGGATAGGGCTAATATGCCTGGGCTAGACAAAACCCATAGTCCATTTACAGGTCATACTGATTTAAGTTGGCAGCCATTTAGATGACGTCGGCTCAAGAAGTTTCCTTTTTGCGAGTCTTGACGGCTAAATATCTCGTCCAATGTCAACTGTAAGAACATATTTCAGATTGCTGGGACAATTTTGTTCAAAAAAACGTTGAAAGGCATACTTCCTTATCTTCAATAGCTTAGTAGCAAGATGAATAATAATAATAATAATAATAATAATAATAATTCAAGCGATATTTTCGGGCTTCGATCTGTCTATTTGATCGTGTGAAGATTACATCTAGTCAACTGTAATTATGGTCAGTTGCCTCGGATGGGTGTTCTGCCGAGAGAATGTGCTCCGTTCTGAAGCAGCTGGTGCTCATAAGAAAACCTGAAGAAACGCCATGAGAGAATAAGTGAAACATAATTAAGTTTTCATCTCATAAGAAGGGCGGATAACCGACTACTCGACAGTAAAATGATTATTCATGTCGGTCGCTGTCCGCCTTAGGACATCAGCTAAACACCCGAGTTACAAGCTAAGGAAAGCAAATGTAGCTGAGTGTTCCAATGAGAAAATAATACAAGACCAGTAGAGTGGCATATCCTCAAAATTTGTGGGGCAGCGAAGTTACGTAATTGAAGAGTATCACAATGTGTGTGAATGGAAACCGATTAAACGAAAAAGTCCCCAACGCTTGGAGTACGACATTCATTTTAATAAGTTATCGGCAGCCAGATGTTCTCTAAGTTTGTTTCACCGACGGACGGACGTTGCACCGGATGCCGAAGCTGGTGTAAGTAGGCTGTTTAGGTTTTTATGTTGGTAACGCCACGTAGCGCTATGTATGAAAGCCGCGGATTGTGCTGTGTGCAGTCTGTGGCTGGTTTGCATTGTTGGAATGTTTGCTATCGTAGTGTTGGGCAGCTGGATGTGGACAGCGCGCAGCGTTGCGCAGTTGGAGTGAGCCGCCAGCAGTGGTGGATGTCGGAAGAGAGATGGCAGAGTTTTGAGAGCGGACAATCTGGACGTGTGTGCGTCAGAAAAACGAAGTTTGTAAGACTAGATGTCATGAATGACTTTTGAACACTATTAAAGTAAATACAGTGTTTGTTCTCTATCTTTCATTAGCTAACCATGCCTATCAGTAGTTAGTACTTTCAGTAGTTAGAATCTTTTATTTAGCTGGCAGTATTGGCGCTCGCTGTATTGCAGTAGTTCGAGTAACGAAGATTTTTGTGAGGTAAGTGATTCATGAAAGGTATAGGTTATTGTTAGTCAGGGCCATTCTTTTGTAGAGATTATTGAAAGTCAGATTGCGTTGCGCTAAAAATATTGTGTGTCAGTTTAGTATTGATCAGAGTAAGTAAAGAGAGAAATGCCAAAGTACGTTCAGTTCTGCTCAGCTGTTTGAAAATCAAATAGCTTAAGAGGTTTATTAGCACAGTAATTCATTAATTTTTCTAAGGGGATGTTGCACCGGGATTAATTGATGCGTTAGGATTAACTGATGCGTTAGTAGCAGCCCGTTGCCAACGACGTTTCAGAGCATACGTGGCGTGCTAACACCAAGCACATCCGAGACAGCTGCCCATAGCGCCTGAATGAAACTGGCAGTGGTCTAAATACGTGCAAAGGAGTGAAGTTGTCAACCAGACTCGGTACTTGAAAATACAAGTTGTTGCTCTATTATAGCTAGTGACTAAACGAGCGAGACTAGGGCAACGAACGCAGCAAATTATCCTAATAAACAAAGATCCGAGTGCAGCCATACCAGTTTTACACAAGGTTTTATATACATGGTGTGTCTTTGCGTCTTCTAAGAGTCGTCAGGCGCATTTTGTCCGGTGTTTCAGCACATACCAACAGTTTCGTTTTTGCATTGTGTAGCTGGAATGAGCCAAACAAATAACAGGCAGTGCTCATCACTTCTTTCATGCGAAGCCCAGTCGCGACGGAAAGCGTCGGTTTGTTTCCCCTTTAAAAAAAAGATTTTTTTAAGTGGAATTTTACGTGCCTGTTCGAAAGTTCGGTCCCATATTAGCCTAGTGCAGTGGTTCCGGGTAACAACTGGACGATTCGATTCTGTTTCAGTCTGAAACTAAATTATTTTCAAAAGATCATTATTATTATCACAAATTTGTAACACTAATATTGATTATACAAACTATTAACAATTTTTTTTCTCAATTAGTGGCATTAATGCAGGAGGAGGTTATCGGTTCCTCACATTGTTCGCCCACTACACACACAAGTTGTGCTTTGTCCCGTACGTCGCTGATAATAAAAGAGAGATATACGTAACAAATGCTAAATATCTGAAGATAATGTCTTGCCCAAGTTGTTGAGAGTAGTCCATAAATTGATTGATTACTTGCTTCGAAACAGATGAATGAATTAACTGAGAGCACTACACAGCTGTAACTACATGAGGGCTACTGTAGTGCTGCACACAGTATTATTATTATTATTATTATTATTATTATTATTATTATTATTATTATTATTATTATTATTATTATTATTATTTTCTTTCCTGTCTCAGACGTTATGTCTGGTTAAAAATGGAAGTGGCGCGGACCTTTATGAAGCGTGACTTCCTTTTTAACTGTATGGTAGATGTTACATTGCATTTAGGAACTTTTGGGTAATTGAACATGTATCAATAATTACAATTTCTGTCGTAGAATGTATACGTTTGCATGTAGCTGTATTGCTTTGATGTACTGGTGGATATTGTGTGGTATGACTCTTGTAATTAATAGTATAATTGGCACAATGTCAACTTCATCCTGATGCCACATGCCCTTCACTTCCTCAGCCAGTTGGATGTATTTTTCAATTTTTCTGTTTTCTTCTGTATATTTGTTGTATTTGGTATGGATATTTCAATTAGTTGTGTTATTTTTATTGGTGAGTATGATGTCAGGTTTGTTATGTGGTGGTGTTTTATCTGTTATAATGGTTCTGTTCCAGTATAATTTGTATCCATCATTCTCCAGTACATTCTGTCCTGCATACGTGTATGTGGGAACGTGTTTTATTAGTTTATGTTGTATGGGAAGTAGTTTATGTATTATTATTGCTACATTGTCATGTCTTCTGGGGTATTCTGTATTTGCTAGTACTGTACATCCGCTTGTGATACGATCTACTGTTTCCATTTTTTGTTTGCAAAGGCTGCATTTATCTGTTGTGGTATTGGGATCTTTAATAGTATGCTTGCTGTAATATCTGGTGTTTATTGTTTGATCCTGTATTGCAATCATGAATCCTTCCACCTCACTGTATATATTGCCTATTCTTAGCCAGTGTTGGATGCATCTTTATCAATGTGTGGCTGTGTTAGACGATATGGGTGCTTGCCAAGTAGTGTTTTCTTTTTCCAATTTACTTTCTTCTTATCTGTTGATGTTATGTGATCTAAAGGATTGTAGAAGTGGTTATGGAATTGCAATGGTGTAGCCGATGCATTTAAATGAGTGATTGCTTGTGTATTTTGCTAGTTTCTGCTCGTTGTATAAAGAATTTTCTTAACTTGTCTACCTGTCCATAATTTGTGGTTTTTTATATCGATAAATCACCCTTCTTCCTTCCTTTCTGCTTAATGTGAATCTTTCTGTTGCTGAATGTATGTGATGTATTCTATATTTGTGGCATTGTGATCGTGCAAGTGTATTGAGTGCTTCTAGTTCTGTGTTTCTCCATTTCACTACAAATGAATAGGTCAATATTGGTATAGCATAAGTATTTATAGCTTTTGTCTTGTTTCTTGCTGTCAATTCTGTTTTCAGTATTTTTGTTAGTCTTTGTCAATAATTTTCTTTTAGTTCTTCAATATTTGTATTATCTATTCCTATTTTTGTCTGTATCCTAGATATTTATAGGCATCTGTTTTTCCATCACTTCTATGCAGTCGCTGTGGTTATCCAATATGTAATCTTCTTGTTGACTATGCTATTTTTCTTACATTTGTCTGTTCCAAACCCATATTTGTATCATTGCTGAATACTTCTGTTATCTTTAGTAATTGGTTGAGTTGTTGATTTGGTGCTGCCAGTAGTTTTAGATCATCCATGTACAGCAAATGTATGATTTTGTGTTGGTATGTTCCAGTAATATTGTATCCATAATTTGTATTATTTAGCATGTTGGATAGTGGGTTCAGAGCAAGGCAGAACCAGAAAGGATTTAATCAGTATCCTTGGTATATTCCATGCTTAATCTGTATTGGCTGTGATGTGATATTTGAATTAGTTTGGATTTTAAGTGTGGTTTTCCAAGTTTTCATTGCTATGTTTAGGAGATGTATCAATTTAGGATCTACTTTGTGTATTTCCAATATTTGTAGTAACCATGAGTGGGGTACACTATCAAAAGCTTTTTGGTAATCAATGTATGCGTAGTGTAACGACCCCTTTGTTTAGTTTTAGCTTGCCGGCCGGTGTGGTCGAGCGGTTCTAGGTGCTTCAGTCTGGAACCGCGCGACCGCTATGGTCGCAGGTTCGAATCCTGCCTCGGGCATTGATGTGTGTGATGTCCTTAGGTTATTTAGGTTTAAGTAGTTCTAAGTCTAGGGGACTGATGACCTTAAATGTTAAGTCCCATAGTGCTCCGAGACATTTTTTTAGTTTTATCTTGATATGTCACCTCTACATCTATTATCAGTTGCTCTTTACCTCCTCGTGCTCCTTTGACAAAAGACATCGGACAGCTAACACAATTTATAAGAAATGAAATATCAAACAAAAAACGAGAAAGGTTAAGTAAAATCTCACAACAAGAAGCGATAGAGCAATTAGATGAAAAGCAGAAATTACAAGCATTGGCCAAACGACTTGACAAAAAAGTCAAAATGGAAGGAAACAAAACCAAACATTCAACACAAACCAAAAGAAATTTTACCAGACAATAGATACCACACACATTAAAACAGACAATCCACCAAACATAACAGACATGGAACACTTTTGGAGCAACATATGGTCAAACCCGGCCAATGTAACAGGCATGCACAGTACATACAAGCAGAAACAGACATAACAAAGTGATACCACAAATGCCTGAAGCGATAATTTTGCAACATGAAGTCACCCGAGCAATTAATTTCACGCACAATTGGAAAGCCCCTGGGAAAGATAAAATAGCAAATTTCTGGCTAAAGAAGTTAACCTCAACACACTCAAAATTAACTAGATTATTTAACAGTTACATTGCAGACCCATACACATTCCCTGATACACTTACACATGGCATAACTTATCTGAAACCTAAAGATCAAGCAGACACAGCAAACCCAGCTAAATATCACCCCATAACATGCCTACCAACAATATACGAAGTATTAACTTCAGTCATTATACGGAAATTAATGACACATACAACACAGAACAAAGTTATAAATGAAGAACAAAAGTGCTGTTGCGAAGGAGCATGAGGATGTAAAGAGCAACCGATAATAGATGCAGAGGTGACATATCAAGCTAAAACTAAAAGGTCGCTACACTACGCATACATTGATTACCAAAAAGCTTTTGATAGTGTACCCCACTCATTGTAACTACAAATACTGGAAATATACAAAGTAGATCCTAAATTGATGCAGTTCCTAAACACAGTAATGAAAACTTGGAAAACCACACTTAAAATCCAAACTAATTCAAATAATATCACATCACAGCCAATACAGATTAAGCATGGAATATACCAAGGATACTCATTGAATCCTTTCTGGTTCTGCCTTGCTCTGAACCCACTATCCAACATGCTAAATAATACAAATTATGGATACAATATTACTGGAACATACCAACACAAAATCACACATTTGCTATACATGGATGATCTAAAACTACTGGCAGCAACAAAACAACTCAATTACTAAACATAACAGAAATATTCAGCAATGATATAAATATGGCTTTTGGAACAGACTAATGTAAGAAAAATAGCATAGTCAAGGGAAAACACACTAAACAAGAAGATTACATATTGGATAACCACAGCGACAGCATAGAAGCGATGGAAAAAACAGATCCCTATAAATATCTAGGATACTGACATAATAGGAATAGATAATACAAATATTAAAAAATAACCAAAAGAAAAATAAGAGACAGACAAACAAAAATACTGAAAACATAATTGACAGCAAGAAACAAGACAAAAGCTATAAATACTTATGCTATACCAATATTGACCTTCTCATTTGGAGTCGTGAAATGGAGTAACACAGACCTAGAAGCACTCAATACACTTACACGATCACAATACCACGATCACAATGCTACATGATAATGTAGCAAAACTAATACATCAACAACTTGCCATACAACAAAGTAATAAAACAACACGTTCCCACATACAAGTATGCACCACAAAATGTACTGGAGAATGATGAATACAAATTATATGGAAACAGAAACATTATAACAGATAAAAACACCACGTAACAATCCTGGGAAATACGGAAGCGTCCGATCCCACCCGTCTGCTTTGACCCATGACGTCACAAATATGGCGGAAACGAAAGTAAACCGCCGATTCCAATATGGCGCATATAAAGTCGTTACATACACATTATGAGGACGAAAATACATCGAAAACCAAACACACACTTTAGAAAAAAGTGTAATGACACTAACGGGACAAGCGCGGGAAATGGAGTGATTTTGGGTGGGAGCAAACTAAATATAAACAAATTTAGACACTCACTCCCATACAAAACCACACAAAACGACGAAAATAACCCACATCACAAAACTCCCCAAATACCACTAAACACAATGTCAACTGGAATCGGACACTTCCCTTGACCTATATAGCTCAACAGCGGCTCCCGATGCAATACATTAGGATCAAACACTTCCCTTGCCTATATAGATCAAAAATATCTCCCGATACCAACACCAACATACACAGCCACACCTTGGGATCGAACACTTCCCTTGATCTGCGCACTTAATTTTATCCGTCATATCCATCCCTCAACAAAAACAACCGATTAATTTCACTAAAATTACCACACGACGTACAGCTAACACTAAATTAACCTTCACACAAAACCGTTAACTCACTGAAACGAATTCCACTACAAACACAGCCGACACTAACAATTCTGGATAATAAGCAAAAGCAAACTGAGCCCATAACACCACACAAACGAAAACCCTGAACATACCACGGGAGAGCACAACAAACCACAACACGCCACACTCACAAACCAAACTCCGCGCCGTCATGACGTCACATACAACACCCTTACGTCACGGGTCAAAGCCGACGCGTGGGATCGGACGCTTCTGTCGACCCCAAACCTGACATACTCACCAATAAAAAGAAGAAATTAACACAACTAATCGAAATATCCATACCCAATACAACAAATATACAGAAGAAAACAGGAGAAAAAATTGAAAATACATCCAACTGGCTGAGGAAGTCAAGGACATGTGGCATCAGGATAAAGTTGAGATTATACCAGTTATACTGTCAACTACAGGAGTCATACCACATAATATCCACCAGTACATCAGCGCAATACAGCTACATCCAAATGTATATATACAACTACAGAAATCTGTAATTATTGATAGATGTTCAATTACCCAAAAGTTCCTAAATGCAACGTAACATATACCGTACAGTTAAAAGGAAGTCACGCGTGATCAAGGTCCGCGTCACTTATTTTTGGCCAGACATAACGTCTGAGAAAAAAAAAAAATAGTGACTGGATCAACGACGAACTTTGACGGTTGTCATGGGACGTCCGCACCGAACAAATGCAACGAATAATAACGAACAAAATGAGATTTGGAAAAGGGATTAGCGTTCGAGCTTCGTAATAGCAAGATGTATAAAGCAACGTTTGGATTTCCGCTCCTAAGTTCATTTATGTAGTACAAGTGTAAATTCTGTGATATTAAAATTGCACGTACACTATTCGCTCTTGTTACATGAGCAAAGTTTCTCCGCTACGCAGGTTAACTGCAAAATGGGGCCTTATCTGTGTCTGCAGCCCGAAGCGTGGAAGTGCAAAGTAGGTCCGGGTACCTTACCAGTCTGCATGCCTAAGGGATTTCACGACAGGCATACATTTTCAGGAAAATTTACTTGTCTATAGTTATAAATACGATTGTTCTAATAATTAAGTGTAATTAAACAGTCAATAGCCGAATAATGTGAAATTCACTAAAACTTCATGCAAATATACGTCGACTTTGTTATTATATTACGTCTCAAATACAAATTAAGACTCGCGATGAAAATAGAGATTAAAAATTAAGTTCGAAAGGGGGACGAACCGTCGCCTCATGCACGTTCGTCTTACATAGTTCACACGCGAACTACTTTTTTATCTCATTTTGTTCGTTGTATTTGTTAGGGGCAGATGTCCCATGCAACCTGTACGAGTTCATTGCTGATTCAGTCACTCAATTTTTTATTACAGAGGGCAGCTAACCCTCTGAATGAATACGCTGTGCTACCGTGCCGGCTCTTGCTATTTTCTCGGAATTGAGAGACTAGGGCACCTTGCTACTTGCACATTATGCTCTTTTAATGGCGTACTAAATATTTACAAAGTTTTAGGTAATCTATGATCCCAACGTCGTGGCCTCTCCTTGTGAGACAAAGAAGACTTAAGCACTAACCTGTGTCGCATTGGATCCCTTATATACCATCGCCTTGGACACATTTCCTTCGCTCTCTGTGAAACTGAACGGGCGAGATAGGACAAACTGACGGCTCGTCTCGCTTCGTGGCCCAAGTGAGAACTGAAGCAAACAGCTGAGAAACCTCATAGCCAAAGCTGTGCCAGGCTCAAATACCAGTTATCGCGGTACAGAGCACTCCGTCGCTGTTTATACGGCGGAACACAAGCCAAATCAAACAAGCGAGAAGATCATCTCAAAGACACCCCAAGAAAACTACGCAGCATCCTGTGACAACAGATTTAACACCAGCGCTCGAAGCCTTCGTGGGCCCCGCATCACGTCGCAGACGTGGACGTACCCTTCGCACCCAGCCGTTGTAAGTCACGCATGAAGACCCGCAGTGACATTCCACTGTCCTTGACGTTCGGAAATGTTCATCAAGTGTCACCATTGGCTGGGATACCCCCACGGGTAAGTCCAGTTTTGCTCTGGCTCTCGCCGTGAGTCGTGCACGGATATCCAAAGCCATTAAGGCGACCGTTCGCGTTAAGCGGGAAATCCTGGTTCAAGTCTCTGTCCGCTACAAATGTTCATTGTTATTATCTTAAACAGCTGAATGGTCTTCGTATTCGCAGCAGCTGTAGTCGCCGCAGTGCCTGTTCCTTCGGAGATGCATTAATCTTCGAAGGAACTTTGCATCTTTCTTAACACCACAGGCACTGCAACACCGAATCAATGAAGACGTACCCCCAGGCAGATGCCATTTTCCTTAATTTCCGGAAAGCGTTCGATACAGTTTCGCACTGTCGCCTGATAAAGTAAGAGCCTACAGAATATCAGACCAGCTGAGTGGCTGGATTGAAGAGTTTTTAGCAAACAGAGCACAGCATGTTACTCTCAATGGAGAGACTTCTACACACGTTAAAGTAACATCTGGCGTGCCACAGGGAGACCATTGCTTTTCACAATATATATAAATGACCTATTAGATAGTGTCGGAAGTTCGATGCGGCTTTTCGCGGATGATGCTGTAGTATACAGAGAAGTTGCAGCATTAGAAAATTGCAGCGAAATGCAGGAAGATCAGCAAGGGATAGGCACTTGGTGCAGGGAGTGGCAACTGACCCTTAACATAGACAAATGTATGTATTGCGAATACATAGAAAGAGGTATCCTTTCTTGTATTATTATATGATAGCGGAACAAACACTGGCAGCAGTTACTTCTGTAAAACATCTGGGAGTTGCGTACGGAACGATTTGAAGTGGAATGATCAGATAAAATAATTTGTTGGTAAGGCGGGTACCAGGTTGAGATTCATTGGGAGAGCCCTTAGAGAATGTAGTCCATCAATAAAGGAGGTGGCTTACAAAACACCCGTTCGACCTATTGCTCTTCAGTGTAGGATCCGTACCAGGTCGGGTTGATGGAGGAGGTAGAGAAGATCCAAAGAAGAGCGGCGCGTTTCGTCACAGGGTTATTTGGTAGCGTGATAGCATTACAGAGATATTTAGCAAACTCACGTGGCAGACTCTGCAAGAGAGGCGCTCTGCATCACAGTGTAGCTTGCTGTTCAGGTTTCGAGAGGGTGCGTCTCTGGATAAGGTATCGAAAATATTGCTCCCCCCTACTTGTATCTCCCGAGGAGATCACGAATGTAAAATTAGAGAGATTAGAGCGCGCACGGAGGCTTTCAGACAGTCGTTCTTCCCGCAAACCATGTTGTTGTTGTTGTTGTTGTTGTTGTTGTGGTCTTCAGTCCTGAGACTGGTTTGATGCAACTCTCCAAGCTACTCTATCCTGTGCTGCTTTTTCTCCCAGTACCTACTGCAACCTACATCCTTGTGAATCTGTTTAGTGTATTCATCTCTTGGTCTCCCTCTACGATTTTTACCCTCCACATTGCCATCCAATGCTAAATTTGTTATCCCTTGATGCCTCAAAACATGTCCTACCAACCTATCCCTTCTTCTAGTCAAGTTGTGCCACAAACTACTTCTCCCCAATCCTATTCAATACCTCTCCATTAGTTACGTGATCTATCCACCTTATCTTCAGCATTCTTCTGTAGCATCACATTTCGAAAGCTTCTATTCTCTTGTCCAAACTATTTATCGTCCATGTTTCACTTCCATACATGGCTACACTCAAAATACCTTCAGAAACGACTTCCTTACACTTAAATCTATACTCGATGTTAAATTTCTTTTCTTCAGAAACGCTTTCCTTGCCATTGCCAGTTAGCGACCTCTGCTGTGGAAATCGTTGAACAAACCGTTACTCGGATGCTAGTATTTAACTAAATATAAATGTCTGTCATGCTCCGACTGGCTGTATTTATTTTTGCTGTTTGTGTGTACAACATGTTATTAGTTTTAAAATTACATAACTATCTTCAGAGAACCACATGACTATCCAGTAAATCGACTTTGCAACACAGAACGGATTTATAACTTCAGTTGCTTCATCCCCTGCTCACGTTGTTAATGATAGGTTCTAATCGCTTTTCCACAAGTGTTCTGCACACTGTATTCTTTGAAGTGCGGATTTCATGGGCAAGTCGATGGCTACTTATTGATGAGTTTTCTCTTGCACTAGTCCATTTTAAATCTGCTGTGTCGTCCGAACAAGACACAGCCAGGGAAAAAGCACTACAGGCGCAAAGATGCGAGCTGGTGCCGGTGCCATAGAGACTCGCCACGTGCACGAGTTTCACAAGGGAACCTCCCCATCGCACCTCCCTCAGATTTAGTTGTAAGTTGGCACAGTGGATAGGCCTTGAAAAACTGAACACAGATCAATCGAGAAAACAGGAAGAAGTTGTATGTAACTATGAAAAAAATAAGCAAAATATACAAATTGAGTAGCCCATAAGTAAGATAGGCAACATCAAGGATAGTGTGAGCACGGTTCTGTGGTTAGCATCAGCAGCTGCGGAACGAGATGCCCTTTGTTCAAGTCTTCCCTCGAGTGAAAAGTTTGCTTTCCTTATTTTCGCAAAGTTATGATCTGTCCGTTCGTTCATTGGCGTCTCTGTTCACTGTAATAATTTTAGTGTGTTTTCCGACCGCTCCACAAAACCGTGCGAATAGTAGTCGAAAGGACGTGCTCTCCAATGGGAACCGAAAACATTTGATCGCAAGGTCATAGGTCAACCGATTCCTCCACAGGAAAACACGTCTGATATATTCTATACTGGTTACGGCATGTGCGTCACATGACAGGAATATGTTGTCGACCTACCTAACTTGTACACTTGGCGAATGGGTAAAAAGATCCTTCCACCTTGCCCGATTTAGGTTTTCTCGTGGATGTGACAATCACTCCCAAAAAAGTGATGAAAACATAAGAGTGTCACAAACTGCAACAAATGAATGCAACAGTCTCAGTTTTCCCTGTGCTCTGTCAAAACTTAAGTTCTTCACGTTTTCAAATTTTTCCGTTTAGGTGTAGCGTCCCCATACTACGGCGCAGTTACCTCATCGGACGGACGGACAGATAATTGTCTGAAAATAAAAAAATTAAACTTTTCACTCGAGGGACGACTTGAACCAAGGACCTCTCGTTCCGCAGCTGATCACGCTAACCACGGAACCACGGCGCTCCTGAGCCTATACTATCCTCGATGTTGCCATCTTGCGCACGGACTACTCAGTTTGTACCTTTTTCTTATTTTTTTCAAAGTTCCACACAACTTCTTCCTGTTTTCTTCATTGATCGGTGTTCAGTTTTTCAAGGCCTATCCACTGTGCCAACTTATAACTAAATCTGAGGGGGGTGCGATGGGGAGGTTCCCTTGTGAGGATGAAGATATCGACTTAGCCTCGGCCAATTGCTGGCCGAGTACCATCAGCCAATGACCAGACGACAACGCACACAAGCCTACTCGGAAGACAGAAGACCTGATCTCGCCCATTTGGTAACAGATTTAAATGTCGCGTGACTGTCCTCCCGTCGGGTAGACCGTTCACCGGGTGCAAGTGTTTCGATTTGACGCCACTTCGACGACTTGCGCGTCGATGGGGATGAAATGATGATGATGATGATGATGATGATGACAGCACAACACACAGTCCCTGAGCGGAGAAAATCTCCGACCCAGCCGGGGATCGAACCCGATCCCTGAGGATGGCGGTCTGTCCCGCTGACCACTCAGTTACCGGGGGACGAGGGTGAGAGGCGGACTGGTGACAGATCATCGTCCAGGACTGACAGCCTTGAAACGTCGTTTGGTGAACTCTTACAAGTGAACAACCTGTTGTAAATGGCATTTGCTATGCACTGTGAAGTGCACCTACGATTATTTGCACTTAGCCACTGGGGGACCTTTTTGTGTTGTATTAGAAGCAGTGTAACAGACTTCCTTATTCCGCAAGGCAAAAAATAAACTTTTTTTAACTAATTTGTGTGACTTTGATACTAATTTGTTGCAATGTTATTGAACCTTCGGTCTCCTATCCTGTTTCCTGACCCTGGGGCATAGCTGTGGAGCAGGGAGAAATTGCCTTAGCGGTGTACTGCACCAGAATCCGTTTCACGAACTCGGAAACTCGACCTACCGGAACAGAGGCAACTCGGCCTCCACGGCAGTAGCGACGAGGCCTTAACAAAATCTGTGTTAAAATTTATTCGTTTCGAAGAAGAAACCCTGTACATCAGAATTTTAATACAAGAATCTGTGAAAGAGCGAAAGGAAAAAATAAGTAAAAATACTAAAATTTCGTGGTGACTTTCCTTGTAACCATGTGTTCATAAAATGTGCTTCCACATCATTCGTTTAATGGAAAAATAAAAATGAATGTGTGTGCAGTCCTGAATATAGGTCGCGTCATTGCAAAAAAGTTTTCTCCTGCACGGTCCGTATACCTCCGGTGACGACGCACCCGGAATACAATCGCACAAGCAACACGACTGAGCATTTCGTGTGCACAAACAAGAAATCAAAGAGATACCAATGATCAAAGATAACGCACAGTTTTATGGAGACGCTCGGGCGTTCGAAGGTATTCACGCACAGAATTTCAACACTGTTACCGTGATTGAAGTACCTAACCAAAGACAGGTATTATACGCAGAACCACAGACCATTTCAAATCCTACTTTGCGACCAAACACACTGGTGCGCTAAAGTGAAGGACGGAAGTAACTTTCCCATGAAATGTCATTGCCAAGTCACTTAAGTCGTTGAATCTTTGACCACACATAGGAAGAACTGCTACAGTATAGTACAGAAAGTATGTGGAACAAATATGAACGAGACGAACTTAAATGATCCTTTTATTGACACTGTCGTCCGGCGACACCGCAGTGGTGTCGTGAGCGAAATAGCGGCCAACAGTCGGCGACACCACAGTGGTGTAGTGTGAATGGGATCGCTCAGCGGCCGGCGACAGCACTTTAGTATCTTTTGCATTCTGTTGGTGTTTTGTTTAGGTGACAGTAAGTTACACACGTCAACACGATTTTTGCTTTTTATAAGTACTTGTGCACTTTCATCATGGCAGACGAAAGAGACGATACGATTATTTACGATGAATGCGCGGACGTCTTGTCTGACGTCCCCGACGACTTGGCCAATTGAGAAGAAGACACTGGATATCAAAAAAATTAAAGTGAAGAAGAATCGTCGGAAGATAATGAAATACGTCCATGAAGAATTCGGCGAACGCTACGGTTGCCAACTGATGATGAATCAGACGAAGACGACACTATGATTTACTGAGTACCAATAATAAATTTGAAGGATTTCCGGGTCCACACATTTCCCAAAGATACACAGAGCGTCACGGATATCTTAGAATTATATATTGGAAACGATCGATTTGAATATATTAGCAAAAAACCAACAAGTATTACTTGAAAAAAAAATCAAAGATCTATGATTACTGGTCAACGAATCCGTTGACAGACACACCGATATTTCGCAAAGTGATGTCCCGCAACAGATTCAAACAAATATAATTTCTACATTTTCCCGACAACAACAATTAACCGGATAATGCCGATCGGCTTTTCGAGGTGTAATTCATAATTGATTATTTTTCCAAAAAGTTTAAAGAAACGTTTAATCTGAGCCAAAACATCTCAATTGATAAGGGAATAATACCGTGGCGTGGACAGTTAAATTTGAAAGATTACAATCCGTCGAAAATTACGAAATATAGCATACTCACTCGGATGCTGTGTGATTCGAGTAGGGGATACATTTCCTCATTCTAGATATATTCCGGCGGTGGACAACCCTTAGCAAAAACAGTGACTTAACTATTGACACCTCATGGAAAGTGGCACCACCTCTACATGGATAATTATTCAGTGCAGAACTTGCATAGAAGTTACTTGAAGAGAAAATTCGAGTTTGTGGAACGATACGGCAAAATAGATAATTTCCGGAAAAATTAAAGCGCGCAAAAGTCAATGTGTTTGAAGCTTGTCATCAACGGAGAGGTTCCAAGCGGCCGGCGACAAGCCAAGTAATCATAATTAGCGCTGTCGGCGCCAAGCGAATAAATTTGTACGATACGTGCGGACGGCAAAGTGTTAAGACAATAGTTACACCGAAGTCACCGCGATTCATGATCGTCCACAGGACATTAAAAAAGGCGAATTTGGTTTCAGTAGGGTGTGTTATCACACAGGCGCCAATACATGCTCTGCAACGTACTTCCACGCTGGCCACAAGTTTGTTAAGGTGTCCCATTCCTCCGTCACCACGGTTGGCAACTGCTGTACAATGGTGCATGTGGATGTGCTTTATTACATCTCCCCGATGCATCGCACACGTACTCGATGGGATTTACGTCTGAGGAACGGGCAGACCAGTCCGTCTGCCGCTAATTATCTCGTTCCAAAGAGCTTTTCCACCTGCGCAGTTCGATGGGGTCGCGTACTGTCATCCATAAAAATGCAGGCAGAGGTGAATGCACTCTTCAAGAGACACAGATGTGGAAGGAGTACAGAGTCACAATACTGAACGGTTAGTGTATCGCGTTCAAAGATTTGGAGGTCAGTACACCCTGCTACATTACGTCTTCCCAAACCCTGACACCTAGACGACCAGAACGATCATGTCCGATAGTGTTCCTTGATGTATTACGTAACCTCGTATGACGAGAGGTGGGAGCACTTAAAAGCACTCACGAACATTGTTGAACACAGCCTGCTCCCGCGGTGAAGTAGAGCTCCCAGGGTGTCGAGGAGCTGGTGTCTAACTCCACGTCCAACCCACGTATGAAATGGCGGCGAGATGACGCTGGGGGCCCTTGGTACGATGGTGGTGGTGTAAGCGCTCACTCGTCGCATCTGGCAGGACAGCGGCGCCGAGTTGGTGGGTCGTTGGCGCCAATGTCTTCCCTGAAGGCGGTGCGAATGCCAAGTAGCACTAAGGGTAACGTTACTGTCCAGGTCGTCCCACGGCATGAAAACGCCGTTTTTGGTGTTCCGTGCCAGCGCTTTGCGGTCCACTTTCTGGCTCTGTGACAACCAGTGATGTGATGGTGCTGGAATCCACATAATTTAACGAGTTCGCGAAATAGGGTAGACTCGAACTGACGGCACTTCTGTTGAGACATGCTCCCCGCATCGAAGCCGGGTGATCCATGTACCCAGGAAAGTTTGTTATCAGATGTTACGGTCCAGTCTTTTCTGAATTAGTTGTTAATGGCGGCTGTAGGTTCGTTGCTTTGTAATGCGAGAGAGAAAAAGAATAGAGAGTAGGAATGACGATACAGTTGACTTCTTCCACAATGCTGCCATCAGTACAATTAAAACTCTGCTTCTGGTCGCCACCAACAGTTGCATGAACCCTCTTCCGAAAATTCTCAATAATATTAAACATTCTCTTCAAATAAAACATTGTCACGTAGAAGAAGGTGTAACTAGATGAATGACGAACACTAACTCCACTTAACGAAGGTTTATTTAGCACTTGCACATACAAGAGCTGGGGGCAAACTGCCTCTGGCCAGAACTCTTACAGTATATATAGAGCTACAGTACATTCCAGTACAATGATTCTTCACATTTGTGGATACTTCTAGAATGTACTCGAACCGAATATAGAAATTAAAATTGTACAGTCCAAGTGAGTTTTGAACTCACGAGCCGCAATGCAACAGGTTGGTATCATAACCACGACACCACTATACTACTCAGCTTCTTTTGCCACAATATGATATTCCGCAGGTCCTTTTCTCACTCAGAAGCAGGCACAAATAAAAGAGAAATCCACTGCAATTACTTTAAGATCCACATTTCTATTCTGCAGTTCACAAATGCCTGACAGAGGGTTCATCGAACCACCTTCAAGCTATTTCTCTGTCGTCCTACTCCAACAGGGAAAAACTAACAGTTAATGATGATCACTTCTCCCTATGTAGGTGGGCGCAACATTTTTTCGCAATCGAGGAGAAAGTTGGTGATTAAAATTTCACGAAAGTCCAACTGCAAACCGACGTCAGTGATATGGGCCTGTCATTCTGTGGATTAGGATATGCATCAATTGTTCTGAAATAAGAATAGGGAACTTTCGCTCAGTATATACTTCTTCATAACAATTCTCATAATCGTAACAAGTCCCCCTGAAACATGCTAAACTTTTTCCACATAAGTTCCAAGTCGGCTCAATACTAAAATGGAAAGACTACTCAAAAACATCTTTGCATAAAAAATAGTGACGATGCTTTGCTGGTATATCTTATTGAGGAGAGGCGTTCAGTGTTGTACTTTCGAGCGATTCTTTCATTGAACTACAAACTAAACTTTTACAGCCTAAATTACTATCAGTAAAAAGTAATTTAATTTCTTCTGTTTAGTAGAACAAGCCGACATCTTGCCCCCACCTATCATTGCGTTACTGCTTGGTTTTAGCTTGCCGGCACGGTAGCTCAGCGTGTTAGGACAGAGCTGGTTGGTCACTGTAATAAAAAAATGAGTCAATGGATCAACAAACTAACTTCAGCTGTGACCAAATACAACGAAAATTAACGAACCAAATGGCGGCCACGGTGGTCTAGCGGTTCTAGGCGCTCAGTCCGGAACCGCGCGACTGCTACGGTCGCAGGTTCGAATCCTGCCTCGGGCATGGATGTATGTGTTGTCCTTAGGTTAGTTAGGTTTAAGTAGTTCTAAGTTCTTGGGGACTGATGATCACAGATATTAAGTCCAATAGTGCTCAGAGCCATTTGAACGAACCAAATAAAGCTGAGTGGTAACGTGCTTGCCTCCCACGCAGTGGGCTCGGGTTCGATTCCCAGCCGGGTTGGGCATTTTCTCCGCTAGTGAACTGGGTGTTGTGCTGTCATCATTTCATCCTCATCACCGGCACGCAAGTCGCCAATTATGGCGTCGACTGAAATAATGGCACTTGGCAGCCGAACTTCCACAGATTGGGCCTCGCGGCCAACAATGCCACACGCTGACATTTCATGGAATAGACACCATTGTTTTGAAACAATTCTCAGAATGTGTATATACACGAAAGATCAGAGCTTAGTTATTAAGAAGTACGACACATGTTCAAAGGAACAGTGCATCGTACTTCTTAATAACACAGGCACTGCTATTTCATATTTATTCGCCAATATCAGGCCCTCGACTGAGTAAGTCCTTCCTGGACGGGAATATAAGTAATGCACGAGTGCAGGTTTTAACACTTTGGACGACATGTGGAAGTTTGGGTCTGGCCATGATTCGCGCACGGATAGCCGAAGCTGCAGGGCGACTGCTCGCGTAAAAGCGGTAAATGCGGGTTGGAATCCCGGTCCAACACTAATTTTCCACTGTCTTCAATCTAATATACAGCCGGTAGTGGTTCATATTCGCAACTGCGAACACATTCTGTATTTTTCAGAACGTGCCGGGGCATTTGCGTGCGTGCTCCCCGTTCGAGCGATGGCCTTCGGCGCACAAGCAGCTTACAGCGGCCAGGTGCTCGGCGCAGTTTTAGCACCTGACGGGTCACGTATTCTCTCGGTACTCGGTAGCAACATGAAAACATCACACCACCTTTTTGTCGATACAAATCATATGAATTTTAGACACTACAACCAGTATGGAAAATGCCCAATTTTGCCGGAAACATTAGTCCTATACTACTTGATGTAGCTTGGAATTTACACTGTGTTATGTTGCGTGGTGCTGTCCGAATTGTTTCGGCGTAACATTTTCTGCTTCACTCGTACCCATCATTGCTTCGCTTTTAATACCTTGCTCTTTGGTGTCCATTTTCTTCTCGAGGTCGCCAGTTTGTGGATAAAATTAACCGCAATAAATAATACGAACTTACACTTGCTGACTAAGAGCATACTGTTTACAGCTTGCAAATAATTACACAGCACTGACGCGCGCACAGAACGTGAGTAATCCGGAGAAGTATCAAAGGCTAACCGAACTGCGCCGCTCGGCGCGAACATAGATACACTGTGTGCACCAAAGAGAACGCACTGCACCCGGAGAACTTTTCTAACTTTTACTCCCACAAAGGCCGCTCCCTGTTTGACAATAAAAAGAGTCGTGGACTTAATTCCGTGAGTTATACGAGGTGTGGGAGAAAAGTAAAGACTGACAACACAGCGAGCTATTTGGCAACGCCGGCCGCGGTGGTCTCGCGGTTCTAGGCGCGCAGTCCGGAACCGTGCGACTGATACGGTCGCAGGTTCGAATCCTGCCTCGGGCATGGATGTGTGTGATGTCCTTAGGTTAGTTAGGTTTAAGTAGTTCTAAGTTCTAGGGGACTAATGACCACAGCAGTTGAGTCCCATAGTGCTCAGAGCCATTTGAACCATTTTTTTATTTGGTAATGCCATGTTGTTCTGTTTGTGTAGACCGATGTATTCAGCACTTCCACATGCTCGGTTTGGAGTTGCAGCTCCTTCAGCCATCACGTGACTTTTGAGGGTGCCATCAGCGAAGTTCTGTTTTTGTTGCGTGTCACGAAGAAACGATCAGCGGAATCTACTTTAGGCATCAAATTTTGTGTTAAACTTCAGGAATACGCGAGTGTGGCCTTTGAGAAGTTGAAACAGGCATAGGGGAGCATTCCGTATCAAGAGCGCGAGTTTCTCGCTGGCAGAAATCATATTTCGAACACAGAGCACGTTGAAGATGAACCTCGCTCGCGGAGACCAACTACAAACACCAACGAAAACATCGAACGTGCGCCTGCTCTTATGAGATCAGACCGCCGTTTAACAGTAAGGATGTCGGGCGACATGTTTAACACTTTCACCGTACATCAAATTTTGACTGGAGTTTTGCACATGCGAAAGGTTTGTGCCAAAAATGTACTAAAAAACCTCAGAGCCATGCAGACGGACAATGGAAGAAATGTGTACGTTCATCTCCTTGAGTGTTGCCAATGGCCACGAATGGTTCAGTCGTGTTATCTCAGGTGACGAGTCCTGGGATTTTTAGTACGTCACTGAAAGAATGCGGCAAAGTGAGGAGTACCACACACCAAATTAAAGATCAAAACAATGCTTATTTGCTTTTTTGACAATGGGGGTATCGCACATAAAGAATGCACCGGCGTTACAGACAAGTCGATATTCCTGTTCCACAGCCCCTCTGTTCCCGAAGTTGAAAGGTGTTTTAAAAGGATGTCATTTTTGGCCTCAGGAGAACATTCAAAAGGATGTGACCAACCTTTTTAGGGTCGAACCAATTGAAGCCTTCCAGTACTGCTGCCTAGATGGCAAGGACTTCGCCGATGTATAGCTGTCTAAGGGAACTACTGGGGAGGGGAAATAAAGGGCGAGTCAAAAGTCCTCTGACACCTTCAAAAGTTGGAAGATCAAAAGGGAAAATTTAAGTGTGATGATGGGAACATAGGTTTGACGTGCGCCCGCAACTTTTGGAGTGAATGTCATTCATAGCCGCCATCTTGAAATCCGCCATTTTGGATTCAAGTCAATTTTTTTTTTAAATGGTTAGGGGGTGTATGACACATCAGATAACATTCGCTTGAGCTCTGGAATTGAGTGGTGTAGTTTGTTTTTGTCTATCTTGTGCAGTTTAGAAGTCATTGATGTTCAAAGTTACCTTGTGACGACTAATGTCTCCCTTTGTTCCAGGTGATCTAAAATGGGTTGACACGTGAACAGAAGAACGAAATAGTCCTTATATCAGGGGAACGCAGCTACCGAACAATGGCAGCTGACTACAGACGGCACCCAGACAGAACCGGTAACGCACAGCATGGTGGCTCACGTGATCACCGCATTCCGGGAGACAGGCTCTGTTCACGATAGGGCGCACGTAGTGGGCGACCAAGAACTGCCACCAATGAGGAAACTGCAACTGTGGTTGTTGGGCCGTTTGTGAAAAGTCCTATACAAAGTACCCGTCGTGTGGCCCTAGCATGTGGAATAAGCCAAACCTTCGTTGTCCCGATCTCGTTGTTGTGGTCTTCAGTCCTGAGTCTGGTTTGATGCAGCTCTCCATGCTAATCTATCCTGTGCAAGCTCCGTCTCCCAGTACCTACTGCAACCTACATCCTTAATCTGTTTAGTATATTCATCTCTTGGTCTCCCTCTACGATTTTTACCCTCCAACGCTAAATTTGTGATTCCTTGATGCCTCAGGACATGTTCTGCCTACCGATCCGTTCTCCTTGTCGTGCCCCAAGCTTCTCCCCAATCCTATTCAATACCTCCTCCTTAGTTACGTGATCTACCCACCTAATCTTTAACGTTCTTCTGTAGCACCACATTTCAAAAGCTTCTATTCTCTTCTTGTCCAAACTATTTATTGTCCATGTTTCACTTCCATACATGGCAACACTCCATACAAATACTTTCAGAAATGACTTCCTGACACTTAAATCTATACTCGATGTTAAATTTCTTTTCTTCAGAAACGCTTTCCTTGCCATTGCCAGTCTACATTTTATATTTTCTCTACTTCGACCATCATCAGTTATTTTCCTTCCCAAATAGCAAAACTCCTTTACTACTTTAAGTGTCTCATTTCCTAATCTAATTCCCTCAGTGTCACCAGACTTCATTTTACTACATTCCATTATCCTCGTTTTGCTCTTGTTGATTTTCCTCTTATAGCCTCCTCTCAAGACACTGTACATTCCATTCAACTGCTCTTCCAAGTCCTTTGCTGTCTCTAATAGAATTACAATGTCATCGGCGAACCACAAAGTTTTTATTTCTTCTCCCTGGATTTTAATACCTACTCCGAATTTTTCTTTTGTTTCCTTTACTGCTTGCTCAATATACAGATTGAATAACATCGGGGATAGGTTACAACACTGTCTCACTCCCTTCCCAACCGCTGCTACCCTTTCATGTCCCTCGACTCTTATAACTGCTATCTGGTTTCTGTTCAAATTGTAAATAGCCTTTCGCGCCCTGTATTTTACCCCTGCCACCTTCAGAATTTGAAAGAGAGTATTCCAGTCAACATTGTCATAAGCTTACTCCAAGTCTACAAATGCTAGAAACGTAGGCTTGCCTTTCCTTAATCTTCCTTCTAAGATAAGTCGTAAGGTCAGTATTGCCTCACGTGTTCCAACATTTCTACGGAATCCAAACTGATCGTCCTCGAGGTCGGCTTCTACCAGTTTTTTCATTCGTTTGTAAATAATTCGCGTTAGTATTTTGTAGCCGTGACTTATTAAACTGATAGTTCGGTATTTTTTTACATCTGTCAACACCTGCTTTGAGATTAGAATTATATTTTTCTTTGAGGCTGAGGGTATTTCGCCTGTCTCACACATCTTGCTCACCAGATGGTAGAGTTTTGGCAGGACTGGCTCTCGCAAAGCCGTCAGTAGTTCCAATGGAATGTTGTCTACTCCGGGGGCCTTGTTTCGACTCAGGTCTTTCAGTGCTCTGTCAAACTCTTCATGCAATATCGTATCTCCCATTTCATCTTCATTTACATCCTCTTCCATTTCCGTAATATTGTCCTGAAGTACATCACCCGTGTATAGACCCTCTATGTACTCCTTCCACCTTTCTGCTTTCCCTTCTTTGCTTAGAACTGAGTTTCCATCTGAGCTCTTGATATTCATACAAGTGGTCCTCCTTTCTCCGAAGGTGTCTTTAATTTTCCTGTACGCAGTATCTATCTTACCCCTAGAGAGGTTAGCCTCTACATCCTTCCGTTTGTTCTGTAGCCATCCCTGCTTAGCAGTGTTGCACTTCCTGTCTATTTCATTTTTGAGACGTTTGTATTCGTTTTTGCCTGCTTCAATTACTGCATTTTTATATTTTATCCTTTCATCAATTAAATTCAATGTTTCTTCTGTTACCCAAGGATTTCTACTAGCCCTCTCTTTACCTACTTGATCCTCTGCTGCCTTCACTATTTCATCCCTCAGAGCTACCAATTCTTCTTGTACTGTATTTCTTTCCCCCATTCCTGTCAATTGTTCCCTTACGCTCTCCTTGAATCCGGATAAATCACACCAGTAAGTGTCATCTTTACAAGCTGCAGATGCAACGTCGACTTAATGAGGATGACCTTGATCGCCAGTTGGAGTTCTGCCTGTGGGCTACTGAACAACACGAACTGGATCCTTCGTTCGACAGGGGAATACTGCTCAGCGACGAGGCGTGTTTCACCTTGAACGGGGAGGTTAGTCGACATAATTGTCGATAGTGGAGTGACGCAAATCCGAACTGAGTTGCCCAATTCGAGAACATAGTCCAGCAAAGGTGTGGTGTAGCATATGGGACACCCGCATCATTGGGAGTGTCTGATGCTGCTGCTGCAGGACCTTGTGTTGCCTTCCACACTGAACTCTGACAGCGTTTTCCCATCTTATTTTCAGCACAATGGAGGCCCTCCACACTATGGCATTGGTGTCCGTGAATGGTTGGAGGAACAACTGCCAGGCAAGTGGATTGGCCGCCGTGGTCCCGTGGAGTGGCCGCCAAGATCCCCTGACTTAGCGCCCCTTGATTTTTATCCATGGGGACATATTAAGCAGAAGCATCCGTGATTTGAGACACGTAGAGGAACGCGTACAACACGCCTGTGACCAAATTGCAGGAGACACTATCCTCCGTGTGCAGTCAGAGTGGTTGCGGCGACTACAGTTGTGCACTGCACGGGATGGACAACACGTAGACCATGTGTTCTAGCAGTCGGTATGAAGGTAATTTCCCAACTCTTAACATTAATAACCTCTAAACACTGCAAGATAGACAAAAACAAATTACACCACTCAATTCCAGAGCTCAAGCGAGTGTTATTTGATGTGTCATACACTCCCCTTCCGATTTAAGAAAAATGACGAATATAAAATGGCGGATTTTATGATGGCTTTCATGAATGACATTCACTGTAAAAGTTGCGGCCCCACATCAAACCTATGTTCCCATTATCAGGTTTTAATTTTCCATTTAATGTTCCAATTTATGAAGGTGTCCAAGGACTTGACTCGCCCTGTATTGTTTTTATATTTATTCAAACTTTTCTACATAAAAAAATCAGTCATTACGTTTCACACACAGCTCCTATGATAACTTTGTAACGTTCATGAAATATTGATCAGCTTGGTATTTTTTTACACTAACTGTAACAACGCTACTGACCAATCCACTCAGAAGACCTGTAGTGTCATTTTAAAAGCTGAACACACATTCGCTTCACGGTTATTCTTTCCATGGAATTCCAGAAGATTTTGTATTCTAATTTTTAGGTCACGTCCCTTGCTCTTGCAGGGGACCCTAAAAGCTTCAGCTGACAGAAGAACGTCCGCTGCCGGTCTCTGCTATAAAAGTTCAAGCATTTCAGTTGCAGGGTCGACCATTTCGATTCGCTCTGTTCGTCCAGGACGTGATTCTGTAGGAAGGACGCGTCCGCCTGACGACTCCGTCGCAAGCGAGTTCTCCCGGGCACCTTTGTTTCGCTGCATTTGATTAAGGTTTACAGCACGCAATAGAGGGATACCAGTCGCGTTTGTAGCCCTACTGCACAGGTGAATTACCTAAACAAGGTCACTGTTCGTTGAACATGCGAAATCAAAACCGCATGAACACACACACACACTGCAGTTACAGCACTTTAACGGCTACGAATGAATTTAAAACACGATGCATGTGTTGACCTCTTAAAAGCTCATTTATCTGTGGAACTCTGCTTTTGTGTAAAACCGAGTTTGGAGGTTAACTCATCTGAAGAGTACATACGCACGAGCCGCTGAAGAAACAATATTTCGTAAATACAGCACGTGCCCCCGTACCTTGTTTGACGCAAATATTTAGCTTTTTTAACAAGCAGTGCCTTATTTATGCTTCTTGTGACTTTGGTCATAATTTTCAGTTAGGTGCTGTTTCTCTATCGACTTTTGCTTCTGTAGTACGTAGCTATTTTGTTAACCTTCAAACATACATTGAACACAACGGCAGAGTTTTACACATTAAGGACAATGGAGGTAGAACAGACACCCCACATTTTAAAATCCTTTTTATTTTGTTTTAGCCGGTAGGGCTGGTGTACTTCCCTTGTTGTTGTTTTCTTCAGTCCTACTACTGGTTTGATGCAGCTCTC
The DNA here is from genome assembly GCF_023897955.1 of Schistocerca gregaria. Taxonomy (NCBI): domain Eukaryota; kingdom Metazoa; phylum Arthropoda; class Insecta; order Orthoptera; family Acrididae; genus Schistocerca; species Schistocerca gregaria. Next base: position 667,673,187 of record NC_064923.1, read on the forward strand.
CATGCTACTCTATCCTGTGCAAGCTTCTTCATCTCCCAGTACCTACTACAACCTACATCTTTCTGAATCTGCTTAGTGTATTCATCTCCGTCTCCCTCTACGAATTACCACTGTCAAATCTGTTCTTCGCCAACACCTACAAATATACCTTGTGGCTGAAAGCATACACACGACAATATTGTCGTTTGTTCTAAAGATGACGATCATGCAAATCTTAAGGACTTCTGCTATTGTATCATCTAATGATGATCCACTAAGCTCTTATGCTATCTTAAGTTTAACAGTGGGAGGAGAATGTTTTTAACGTTATGTGGCCAATACCTGACTGCAGAGTCAGAATTTTCTAATGTTTATAATGAATAACCCAGCTTTCAGTCTCTGAAATGCTGAATGAAGCAAGAAGACAACTGTTGCGAACTGGTTAATATTGCACTATTTCGCCAGCCCATGTGGCCGAGCGGTTCTAGGCGCTTCAGTCCGGAACCGCGCGACCGCTACGGTCGCAGGTTAGAATCCTGCCTCGGGCATGGATGTGTGTGATGTCCTGAGGTTGGTTAGGTTGAAGTAGTTCTAAGTCTAGGGAACTGATGACCTCAGATGTTAAGTCCCATAGTGCTCAGAGCCATTTGAATCATTTTTTGGTAGCATTTCCTATGAGCCAGCAGTAATCGTATGGTAACACAATTAACACAATTTTTCAGTTAACGAACAAGCCTCGTTTTGCTCTGTCACTTACTGTAAAGTTTACTTTACTTTATACGGGGAAAGTTTCTGCAAATAGAACAATAGCTCAGTTATATACGACAAATGGAATGGAACCGCCTTTATGCTTGTGAAGTTGACAATCACGACGTCAGATTGGTACAATTTAGGAGAAATCGTAAACTTCAACGTGAACAGCCAGAATAAAACATCTGTTCACCTACTGCCACATACAAGCGTAAGTTGTCGGTATTGATTTTCCAAGAGTACATATAAATTTTGTATTAAATGGAATCGATGGTCTCCCCACAACTGATGGCGCACGAAAGAAGATCGAATACGAGATAATGAGTCCGACATCAAGTAGCACACCAGTTACTTTGAGCATGGTCGTATGCGCTTTCTTTTTTTCCGCTTTCTTGTTATCATTTAGGCGAACGCTTAGGGATTATCCCAATTTCAGCCTACGACTGAGGACACCACAACTGATAAAATGCAAACCTAACGTAATGGGTGCTAAATCGACTCGCAGGTAGACTGAAGACTTAGCATACGGTAAAGCTGCAACATCCGGGATGTATACTGCTCAAAGCCTGGTTTACATAGAAGCGCAAGGGCAGTATGTTTTAACCTGAAGGCGAGCGCAGTGAACAGCATTCGGTCGTGTTCAGTTTCCGTTCACATGGTCCGCTTATTATGTCTTTCGGTGAACCATCAAAGGAAGTTCGCGTGTCCTCGGCTTCAGTGTGAACAGTACACAGCACTAGTTTTCGCTATTTTATTGTTTTAGGAGCGTGAATATAGACATACGTTTTCCTGAAAGTAAATAAATATAAATTATTTTGATTAATATAAAATTAAAAATGTGAAACATCATTCCCGTGGCTTACTTTCTAAGTAACTGTAATTAGATCACCAAGATATTGCAGTTTTTTACTGGGTTTTATGTAATGTATTCATTTTTCAAACCATTCTACCTACATCTCCAACAAGCTATATAACATCTTATTAAATAGCTTTTTTTTAATATTTTTGCATTAATGTCACTTCATTGGTTTTTCCTTACAGGTACTATAACAAAAATCCATGGCTACTTCTCGTACAGCACTGAAGAAACTAAAATATAGCGTCTATTAATAGCGAGTGAACCACTAGCGTAGCTGTCTCCACTTGCGAAAATCCGGGGTGTAAATGCTCGCCTTTCTTCAGATGATATTTGCCATTGGTAATTAGTGTCCTCTTTCCAAAATTTCAACTGCACTGAGAAGCAAGCGAAAAATCTCCTACCGATATACATGGAATATTTTTTGAGTAAGCCTAAGGGGGGCTGGAGACTGTAATTTAGTAATCATCACACTGCAACCAGACGTTTCGCGCTTGTATAAAAATTCAAAAATTTATGTTTTTCCTTTTTCTACGGGCTTTACCTGTATCGTCAGAAATACGCCCTCGGCCAACTAGACTGAAACCTGACTACCTAAGGTGTTAGCGGTAAAAGGAACAAAGCTTGCTACTTCTCTTCCGGTCTCTCTTGTTCACAGGGACGTGGAAATGACAGCGGACACTTGCTAATTGTCTTCAAACGCTCGTTCGTTTGTGTTCGCTTTTATGCGCTCGCGTATATACGAGGCATAACGTGAATCTCCCGTCTCCGTGCGCAACAAACACAGACGCATTCCTAGTGGAAGCATTTCCTTGTTTGAGTGCCGCTGGAAGGCCAATAACCAAACAAGAAGCTAAATGATGGGACTTAGGTTGTCAATAAGTTATTACTGGTAATATAAATGCATAGTACGAGGTTCGGGGATGACTGAAGTTACCAGACGTCCTATGAGGCCATCTCGAGATTAGAACGGATAGCCATCAAATAGCTCTGATTATGTAAGAATGTAATATTGTCTTTGGTTTAATGTGAAGTTCGGTTTGTTACTTGATTACCCATGTCACTAGTAGCGTCAGGAATGCTTAATTCATTTCACTAGTTTTCACTCTGACCCTCTTCTGAATATTTGTAAAGACAGTCATCGTCTTAGATCGGTTACAGGCCGACGAGCGTCCAGCAACTGTCGGTACTTCGAACTACAGGGCAAGTCTACGTTTAAGTCGACAGGAAGATCGCCAGCAACTGTAACGTGAGTTGACAGTAATGTGGTGAACTCTCACTGTGTACAGACAGCTGCAGGGTTGAGAGTAGTGTAGGTGTTGACGCGGTAGGTGTGATAGGTTGCTAGAAGAGCCCTTTTGGTCAGTTTGGTCGGCCGCGCAAGATGGCACGAGGAACGGACTTCGAATCAAGTCAGGTCATCTAGGTCTAGGTTTCCTTGTTTCCTTCTAAACAGCTTAAGCCAAATGCCGGAATGAGTAAATTGAACAGGACCAATTTCCTTCGTCATCCATGTCCGGTCTGACCTTATACATCAAGCTCCAACATGATTACGACTGTTGCTTTGAGGGACTAAACTGCTTAGTTCTCATCCCTCTCATAACTCGGTGCTTGTCTGTTAATAGATAGCGTTGTGAGAGGGCTGGATGTCTTATTACCGAGACGGGATGCCTACGTCAAATAAAAATAAGCGATAAGGGAATAATTTGCGGTTAAGTGTGAATCGCATTGCATTATACTACAGATGTTTTTATCTGCACTGTCACAGGTATTTGCACTATTGTGGATGACATCTATAAAGTCATAGAATTAGTACAAATGTGGAGAGTTTTGAGAAATTGGGGGTAGAAGGAAGCTCAGCCGAAAGTTCCTCGGCCTCATGCTACTGGGAATTGGAAAGTCGTCAAATTTTCATGAAATGTACAGTTCACGCGACAGTACCTTAGTTATCAGAGAGTACGGAGGGTAGTGAGTTGTTCTGATTTATCTCTCTCTCTCTCTCCTTAGGTCGGCCAAGAGTGTGCACTCAGAGTATAAAGGCTCGGAAGAAACCCCTCATCGAAGGTTGATTATTGATGTGGCCGACATGTAGTCTCCGTATCGAGACTGATGCTTTACTAGGGCGTCTTCCACGTGGCTGTGGATACCATTAGAATACTCGACTTGTTAGTATGTTTTCGTGGTTTGCTACACGGTTTCCTAGGCACATTAAAGGTTAAGTGCACTAGTTGTGCTCCCAAGTCAGTCCCAGGAATTGGGAACTGCTTTAATGTTTCTTGGCCTATTTGTCGGAATGTTCATATCTTTGAACACCCGCGTGGCGTGATCGAGATGAGTACAGCGCTAAGCTCTATTAGAACGTGTTCAATTTTTATGCAAATATTTGCCGTGGGCAGTATTCGTGAGTAGCCTTTAAGCTGCTCATTGAGTTACACTGCAGTAAAACAGTTGTTTATAGCATTTTCTTTCTCTTTTAGAGCTTGTCTAGTCTCTAAACACGTTCTCATCGACGAGATTTTTTAACTCCAATCTTCCTTCCCTTCTAATAGCGGCATCATTATCGAACGAACTGCGATGCACGAACAACAACAGATTGGAGGTAAGTAAAACAAATATGTGCCACCAGATTTTGGAACGTTTCCAACTCATGGACAATAACAATGAGTTGAGCGCATAACTTCCAGATCTGAAACGTTTAGAGCAGATGTGTGCAAACTGCGGCCCGCGGGTCGCATGCGGCCCAAAGTAAGTATCAGTGCCGCCGAAAAAGCGACGTATTTCGCACAATAGGTAAAAAATTCCCGTAATGTAAAGTTGTGATAAACTTAATATTTTTCAATTTTAAACTCCCGCCAGATGAAGCTACTCTCTCATTGGTTCCTGCAGCCTCCCACTCATCAGCGGCTACTGTTAGTATTAAGTATATTACGTGCAGCTAAAAAGAATAAAAAACTTCTTCCAATGCGGCCAGGTAAGCTAAAAAGTTGGACATCCCTGGTTTAGAACATGTTCGTGATGCTATCGGCAGAGTGTTGTTTCTGCCTTCTATTTCGGACCCTTCCCACGTCCTGAGTAACTATATAAGAAGAATGACATTCACTTAGTCTGGATTCAGAGCCACATGTAAGATTCACACATCGCATGTGCTACGCGCTGCTCGACGTAATCACATTGACTACATGCATTCGTCGCAAACTACCGTATTATGGTACGTGGCGGAAGGTACCTTGTACCACTACTGGTCATTTTCTTTCCAAACGAGCAACAAATGTCTATCACTCCGTACTATCTCTAATTTCTGTTCTCTTGGTGGTCCATAAACGAAATGTCCTGTGGCGGCAGTAAAGTAGTTTAGCTGTCCACTTCAAATCCACTTTCGCTAAATTTCGTCACTAGCGCTGTGCGGAAAATATGGTTATGTTCCCTCCATGTAGTCCGTTTTCAGTTTCTGAAACATCTCCGTAATGTTCTTGCGTTGGTCGAAACAACCTGCCTCTGAATTGCTTCGATACGTTCCTTAATTCGACATGGTAAGAACCAAAAACATTCGAACACTACTCAAGGTGAATCTCCTTTACAAAAGAAACACACTTCTCAAAATTCTCCCAATGAACCGACGTGAACTATTCACCTTTCCTGCTATCGTCGTTAAGTGTCTGTTCCATTTCATATAACGTTAGAACGTTATTCCCAGATGTTTAATCGACGTGACTGTTAAGCAGTATCCAACTGATGACCCATTCCAAAAATAGATCGTTTTTCCTCCTCGTCTGCATTAACTTACATTTTCACAACTAGAACAAACTGCCATTCATCACACCAACCAGAAATTTTGTGTCTTCTTACAGCCATTCATTAACGATACTCTCCCGCACACGACAGGATCAGCATGTCCGTCAGACCATTTGTGTACTTCGAAAATAGGAGATCTTGTCATACTTCCCTGGGGCATTCCTAACGATACACCGATCTGGTAAACACTCGCCTTAGAGGATAACGTATTGTATTCTACCACTTAAGAAGCCTTCGAGGCACTGAAATACTTGGGAACCCATTCCATGTTCTCAGTAACCAGTCTGCAGGAGGACAAAGTGGGAGAAACTTCTCGGGAAACTGGGAATATAGAACCAGTCTGTTGTCCTTCATTCATGGTTCGCAGAATATTACGTAAAATATGGCTAAAGAGGGTTTCGCAGGAGCGACGCTTTCAAAATCCGTGCCGATTTGTTTGGCATAAACTTTTTGGTCTCAAAATAACTTATGTTCAAACATAGAATAAGTGCCAGAGTTCTGCAGCAAAACTGTTAAGGTTATTGGTCTGTAACCTCGGAGGTCCGTTCTTTTGTCCTTATGAGTCACCTGCACGTTTCTCCAGTCGCTTGGGACTTCGAGCTGTGCGAGAGATTCCCGATAAATGCAATCTAGGTTAGGGTTCAATGCCTTACAGCATTCCTCAGTAAAACCGAACTGGGATTCCATTCGGAATTTACGGCATATGTTTTCAACGGTATCAGTTGTTTTTCTATGCCACAGAAGATAAGCGCATAGACAGTAGCGGTAAGATATCTTGTCTCTAATCTTACAACACGAGGACGATATCACATCGTGAAAGCAATCTGCTTACTGGGCTCCCATATATATAATGTTACGAATATTCACGGATGTTATATCGTTATCCATTTAAGTTCTTGTTTCCAAAACGATCACAAGGTCTGCTGAGTTCCATTTCAGTTGGAACAAATACGTGATGCAAGAATTTACCAACTGCGAATCTCGTTCAAAAAACAATACGTCCTGAAAGAGCCGTAGTCGAGTTGCTGACAGCTTTCCCAGGAGCACACATGCCCGTAATAATCTTCACGAGAGCAGTTAACAGTGCTGCTGCTGCTGTTACTCGATTTAAGCAGGCCTGGAGATGACAATGTATTGTCGAAAGTGGTAGCCTAAAAATAAAACTTACGTAACGGCTACTGGTATTGTATTATTGGAAACTGACCAGCCGTAGTCCCGAATTCCCAGACAGAGGAGCGAATTACATTCGTAGTTTAAAGACGCTCGGAAAACACGTTTCAAGCGAAGAGAACGCAGCGATCTGACCCAAATATGTCAAGCAACGAGATGAGTATCAAAAAATTATAAATAAACATTCAACTGTTTTGTGGCATGATGTGTCCAAAAATAGGAAATGTAACAGATCAGAGAAAAATTTGATGCGTCCCTCAATGATGCCGAAAATCACACACAGAAGTTAAGATGCTGTTACATTAATTAACTTTTGGAGACCACTGAATGAAACTCCAACAGACAAATATCCTCCGGAACTCTAAAATTCTGAGATTCTGCCTGAGCTATAAATTCTCACTCGCAACCTGATTTGTTGCACATGATTTCGAGCATCATCGAATTGAGCGTCAAAGGACTGTTATATATCTCACTTTTAGACAAATCATTATACAAAATACGCTGACGGGAAACACTGGCTACCAAACAAGGCGTTGTGCGACACAAACTAAAGTCGGCGGGCGTGTCCCCACACCCGAAAGATGAAGCCCATTGAAACTTTGCGCCAGGCGCACAACAGGCGACTATTGCTGTACACCGAACGAATACCCTCATTTTATATATTTCAGTCCGAACATGTTAATTTCTTACAGATCCTTTGGAGAAGCGTTTTCAAGTTTTATTTGCATTGTATAATGTGTTCCTTAGCTTGGTTTACTGAAAATGTACGCATGATTAAAAAAACAAAACTCAATGGGCCTAATGTATGCTCGTTCCACAGACTCACGGTGAGGACTTTGTCGTGGGTTTAGTAATGACAGTAACATTATGACCAACATACATGTAACTACTTGTTTAAGGAAATCTATACTAAGGACCATGACGTACTGTTAAGAGGAGCAGAAGTTCAGTAGTTGACAGTCGCGGGTACCAAACGCAATACCACCTCCAGAGCCCAGCTGAAAATTTCCGTCGGAAACTGCACACAACATACTACTACTCGCCACAGTGAGAACTAATTGAGGTTAGCCTCTACCTGTTACTGACGTCTGTAATTATGCTTACTGCCCTAACAAGATTATGACAGTCAGGCACTGCTCACTTAACTACAACTACTCGTAAACCTCAGACACTTCCAGTGACTTGTACAATCATGGCCGAAAATCTCCGTATACATCACGGGTGTGTTTTACACGTGCCTCGTATCAAAGGATTACACCAAGCCCAGACACCATGTGAAATCAGACACGTTTTTGGCAGTGAGTAAGGGACTCAGTTACTAACGGTAATTGTCGCGTTGGTACGATTGGGTGGGAAGCCTGCGAGGGATTCGTCAACTTCCTGATTTGCAAGGCTTTCCTTCATCGCGCAGAACACTAATGAGTTTCCTACGGAAGGGTAACCATCAACAGTGCTACAACAGACCCTGCAAAGAGGTTGGAATGTAATCCGTTTACATCGGAACCTCTTCTGTCCTGGCCGGCCAAATACTAGCGATCCTAAGTGTAGTACGCGATCCATCCATCGAACTTCCCAAGTAACGTCGAGGATAATGCCACAGTCAAAGATATTAGGTCAGATTTCATGGTCTTGCTGAGAACCGAGAGACATTGTCAGTAACAATGACGTCACAGTGGCGTAAAGAAGTGTTACTGGCCTGTTGACCAGCAAGAGAAGGTTGTACGAAGCGCTTGTTCGCAGAAGACGAGTCTCTCAAATGGGCGTGTGAATATGGTAGGTGCGCGGCGATTGTCATTTACCGGAATGTTTAGTGGGTTCCGTAGAAGCAGTATAATTTTTGGTCCCATTTTTCGCAATTTGTAGTCGGCTGCAATTTGCACGAAAGTGCTATGAGACAAAGATGCCACTGGGATGTACTTTAATAACTTTCACATGACCTGACGACAATTTTTTTTATTATTCCAAAATGACGAAATGTCGAAAAGCGTAAGGCGATTTTGTAAATAATAAATTTAGGTCAAAAATTATTAAATTTTTAGTCTGCCACTACTTTCCTCGATGATAAATACCACGGAGGTAGTTCCAATCCGAGATGTTATGTTCAGACAGCAGTTCCACTTCCAGAATGCAGGGAATAACTCCTCCTGGTTCGAAGAAAGCGAGAGGAATTTATTAGCTCCGACATGAACATCTACCACCTTTGGTGTGAACAAAGTATCTACGGTGCATCGAATCCTCTCACCAAAAACACGGTAACGACTATGCATAACGCTTCGGGGAGAGTAGAACCACATTCACCTTCAGTGTATGTTCAGTTACTAGCAAGTTGTCACGTAGTGTTAACCACACAACACTCCGTTCGCTTGATATATACTGTTTCAAGGTACTCCTCCACGATGGTAGCTCATTGGGGCCGTGTGTTATCTATCAGGAGGAAGGTGGGACCCACTGCACCCCTGAAAAGGCGGATATACTGTGCAAAATGACGTCCCGCTACACCTTATCTGTCAAAGACATGCAGGGGTGTGTGTGCACCAATCATAATCCCACTCACACCATCAAACCAAGACCTCCATACAGGTCCCTTTCAAAGACATTAAGGGGTTGATATCTGGTTCCTGGTTCACGCCAGATGAAAACCCGGCGAAAATCACTGTTCAGACTATACCTGGGCTCATCAGTGAACTTAATCTGGGACCACTGTACCAATGACCATGTATTGTTCTTCACACCAGGCTTTACGGACTCTCCTGTAACCAGGGGTCAGTGGAATGCACCTTGCAGCTCTCCGGGCGAATAAACCATGTCTGTTCAGTCGTCTGTAGGCTGTGTGTCTGGAGACACCATTTCCAGTGGCTGCAGGAAGGTCCTGAACAAGGCTACCTGCAGTACTCCGTGGCCGTCTGCGGGCACTGATGGTGAGATATCTTTCTTCTTGTGGTGTTGTACACTGTGGACGTCCGGTACTGTAGCGCCTGGACTCGTTTCCTGTCTGCTGTACTTTGTTGCCATAATCTTGAGATTACACTTTGTGGCACATTGAGGACGCGTGCTACGACCTGCTGTGTTTGACCAACCTCCAGTAGCCCTAGATTGTACCCCCCATACCGTTATCAATGTGTGTTCTTTGAGCCATTTTCGACAGTCACCATTAGCACGTCTGAAAACGTCTGCATACTTACTCGCTGCACCGTACTCTGACATACACCAACACACCTCTGCATATGTGGGCTACTGCCAGCGCCACCGTGCGACGACCGCAGGTCAAATGCACCGCTTGGTCGTACCCTGAGGTGATTTAAACCTGCAAACCGCCCACCAAAGCGTTGTTTCACTATGTATCAGCATTATCCTTAATTTATGAGCATGCGTGTACGTCTGAAGATTTTCCCATTGAGAATGATATACCGTGTTCGATTTACTATAATATTTTCAGCCCAATCACACAACTGTTCTGATAATCCGTATGCCGGCCTTTTAAACATCAGGTAGCCGTGCGGAATTTTGTCTAACGCCTTCCGGAAGTCAAGCAACACTGCATCAACCTGGACGCTGGTATCTGCTGCTTTCTGCATCTCGTTGATGAATAGATGGTTGGGTTGGTTTGTGGAATTGAAGGGACCAGACTACTAGGGCCATCTGTTCCTTTTTCCACGAACAATGGAGATGACAAGAGACGACACAGGACAAGAAAGACACATACAGAGACCAGGAAAAAGGAATTAAAATCACACCGAGTGTGACAGTGGTTGGCCAACCGTAGAAACAAAAAAGGAAAATCCAATCACCAACAAACTCATTAAAAACAGCAGTCTAAAATCGTAGGCCAAAGGCCAGACTCAACACAAAAAGGACAAACACTTAGATCAAGCGATAAAAAACCCCCTGCACGCATAAAAATCTGCCATCGCAACGTCATCTGATGAAAGTGCAGGAAGCGTATCAGGCAGCGCAAACATCTGCCTGAGCGGATTGATGAATAGAACGAGCTGGGTTTCACACGATAGTTTTCTTTCGGAACCCTTGTCGACGCCTACAGAAGTGTCTTAATACGAGAGCGTAAGCCGTGTTCCAACATTAAACAACGGACTGAGGTATGCAGTTGCTTGCGTCTGTTCGACGACCCTTCTTGAAAACGAGAACGAGTTGAGCTTTTTTTTTCAGCCACTAGGAACGTTTCAGTCCTATCTATGGCGCGCTGCTGCTAGAAGAGGAGAAAAGTTCTTCGCATATCCCATGCAGAACTGTACTGGTATCTCGTTAGATACAGTGACTTTTCCTCTGTGGAGCGATTCCAGTTTTCCCAACCAGTGTCACCTTTTTTTCGGTATCTAATTTCGAAGTTCGTGCGAAGATTTAAAGGAGTGTAACACGTCCTTTACACGACATCTACGTTTAGATTTATATTGGAAATTTGTGGTAAGGCCTTATGGGGCCAAACTGCTGAGGTCATCGGTCCCTAAGCTTACACACTATTTAACCTAACTTAAACTAACTTACGCTAACGACGACACACACACACACACACACACACACACACACACACACACACACACACACACACACACACCCACACACCCACACACCCATGTCCAAGGGAGGACTAACCTCCGACGGGGGACGCCACGCGGACCGTGAGAAGATGGATCAAATGGCTCTGAGCACTATGGGACTTAGAACTACTTAAACCTAACTAACTTAACTAACCTAAGGACATCACACACATCCACGCCCGAGGCAGGATTCGAACCTGCGACCGTAGCGGTCGCGCGGTTCTAGACTGAAACGCCTAGAACCGCTCACCCACTGCAGCCGGCGGCAGATAAATACTACAAAATTTGCACAGTGCACGGCAGAGGGCACTTCGTATCAACGGAGGGCATTTCAGTCCTGTTCTATTAGCGCAATGTGCGAGGAGAAAATGACTATGTATATGGCTGTGTTCGGACCATAATCTCTTATCGCTTCCCCAAGATCCTTATTCGGCACATGTAACAGTGGCATTAGAGTTGTTCATACTCTAATACAAGTTTCCAACAGAGCTTGAAGAAAACAACGTCCTCTTGCTTTCAAGAATTGCTATTTGATTTTCGAGAGCGTGTGTGTTAGTTTCATGTGGCCTATCCGACCTGCTAGAATCTTAGTAGAGCAACATTGAACGATTTTTGTGTTTGGTGTCCTGCTTACCTGTTAAGTGTTCCACACATTACAGCAACATTCCAGAACTTACCGGACGCAGTCTGATACATAGGATTTGTTGCATGTATTCCTTTGCATTTATCCTCAGTGAAAGAAAGCTGTCATTCATTAAACAACACTGAAATTTTGTGAAGTTTTTCTGGACTTTCTACGGTCGCCCTACGATGATAGTTTCCTATCGCCATTGTCAGCAAACCGTGTCAGTGCTGCTGACCTTATCTGAGCAATCATTTGTCTATAATGAAAACATCGGTGGTCCTATTATGACTCCCAAGATTGCTTTCGTTTTGTTGAACATTCGGCGCTCCGTAGTACGTGCTGGGCTCTATTAATCAAACTTTGATCCAATAGCGTATCTGTGAGAATACTCTATACTGGTCGTACCTCTTACTGTTCAGAAGTGTTACACAGTATTTAATCTATGTCCGTAATTTGAAACATGCTCAAGTACACGTTCTCATCCACATTGATGCATTGTCACTGCTCTGGACAAGTTGTCTCAACGGTCAGGCGCTGGACGGCCGCTCAAATTCCAGAACGACCATCCTAATTTAGGTTTCCGGCGACTTCCCTAAACCAGTCCAGTCAATGGCGGGATGATTCCTTGGGAAGCGCACGGTCGGTTTCCTACCCCAATCTGAGGTCCGCTAATTACGACCTCGTCGTCGAGAGGACTTTAAGACCTAATCTTCCTTTTTTTGTCAAGACGACCGGAGCATGTAGCTGTGTATATATGTGACGGCGTTACCTAACACTTCTCACGTCCAGAATTCCGACAGTACATATATCCCCTGGTGTAATGCGCGCGCGCGCGCGCACGCACGCACGCACGCACGCACGCACACACAGTTCTGCCGTATTGTGGGTATCACGGCAGGCGGTTAAATCGACAAGCGGGAAGTGATCCCTTTGCTTCACGTAACGCTAACCAACGGCGAAACCGCTACTTTCACCGTTGCGAGGCACAGCTCAGCCGAACGAGGAAGGTTGAGCATGATCACACAGAGCTGACAGCTCTACGATGACGTAACCTGTTGTCAGCTGGCGGTAATGCACGTTCGACAGTACGAGAAATTAAATGCCAAACGAGGAGGGAAATACACAATTCTCTATTTCATTTACAATTTTCAGTCCAGTGTTATAACCTAACAGTGATTGCTTGCAGATATTACTTTTTAACACATAATAGATCTTTTACTAAAATCTGTGGCACCAGTTTGAAAGCAATTTGCGAAGACAGGAAAAATTTGTTAAACCGCATCTACTCAAGTAAGCATGCTCGTCTTTATTTTTGCAATTTTCAATATAGACATTTTTATTGCGTCGTGTCTTAGAAAGCTAAAATGTTGTAAGAGATTTTTATATATATATATATATATATATATATATATATATATATATATAGTTTTAGCAATCCACGGGATGTGTAATTGGAAGTATACACTGACACCAACAGTTGTGTTAAGTTACGTCATCCATGGCAATCTGGCGTACAACAGAATATAACTAGCAACTATTCTGCTGTGTGTCACATATGAATGTCATGGAGTCCATCAAATAATATAATGCTGAATATGCAAGAGTTTTACTTCATTTGACGAGTAATTATACTCGTAAAATAGTCCGCACCAGGGTGAAACAAATAGCTTTCGTTCAGACATGCAAATGTACTTCCCAAACCGAGATTTTATTTTTCAATCTTTTTTTACGTCCATACCCAACGCTCAGTATGACGTGGGGAGGAAACAGGAAAAACAGAATTTTTTCCTGATTAATATTTTCATTGTTGCACAGTTAATAGTAAGAGGTCAACCTGGGATGTGCGCCGGCATTAGTAGTTAACGACCGTAAACATGTCTGAGCAGCACAGATGAACCTATCCTTTCTGGTGTTCCTCCGGTTGGCACATCTCAGCGAGCAATTCAAGGACTGAGTTTAACCATGAATACGCCCCATTCCTGCACATCCCCCCCCCCCTCCAACTCTGAAAAAGGATTTGCAGAGATGTTTAACTGCTGCAAAATGGTTTGAGTCTTACCTAACAGGAAGCAAAGGGTGCCGTTGCGATATACCTGTGGAATAAGCAGGTGACTGGCAATGGCAAGGAAAGCATTTCTGAAAGTATTTTTGTGGAGTGTAGCCATGTATGGAAGTGAAACATCGACGATAAATAGTTTGGACAAGAAGGGAATAGAAGCTTTCGAAATGTGGTGCTACAGAAGAATGCTGAAGATTAGATGGGTAGATCACATAACTGATGAAGTATTGAATAGGATTGGGGAGAAGAGAAGTTTGTGGCACAACTTGACCAGAAGAAGGGATCAGTTGGTAGGACATGTTCTGAGGCATCAAGGGATCGCCGGTTTAGTATTGGAGGGCTGCGTGGAGGGTAATAATCGTAGACAGAGACCAAGAGATGAATACACTTAGCAGATTCAGAAGGATGTAGGTTGTAGTAGGTACTGGGAGATGAAGCTTGCACAGGATAGAGTAGCATGGAGAGCTGCATCAAACCCGTCTCAGGACTGAAGACCACAACAACAAGCAGTCACTCTTCATTTTATTGGGAATTAATTATGTGGTGTTCCTCAAGGCTCCATTGCTTTTTCTTGTGTCTCCTACATTGCCAGATATTTCGTTTATAGATGATTCAGATTTAGAAATGGCTGCTAAACAAATTTCCACTGACATTAATAAATAGTTTAAAGCTAATTCACTGTTAAACTTTGAAAAGACTTACTGTACGCAGTTCAGAATCTGTACGAGATTTCCTTCCAACGTGTGTATAATCTATGAAGACATGCAGATAGAACACGATGGCAGTGTTAAATTTCTGGGATTTTAACTCGACAAATTCAGTTGGGAAGGCCATAGCATAGAAGTGCTAAACTGCCTAAATAAGTCTATTTTCAGTGCGAATGATGTCAGATGTAGAACATATCAATATAAAAACTTGCAGACTGTACTTTCATTTTATTATGTCGTACGAGATAGTTTGTGATAAATCGCCAATACGAGCCAAAGTCTTTAGAGTGAAAAGCGTGTAAGAAGACTCATTTGTTTTTTAAATTCAAAAACATGATGTAGAAACCCGTTTGACAAACTGGGTATTCAAACCATTGCTTCTCAGCATATGTATTCCTTAATGAAATTTGTTGCAAATACTATATCTCTGTTTCCAAATAATTTCAGTACCAGGAATAAGGACAATCAACATAATAACATTCGTCCAAAAAGGGATCCAATATTCAGGAACGCGCATTTTCAATAAACTGGCAGCAATCATTGAAAACTTTATTTAGGATAAAGCACATTTTAAATAATGTCTGAAAGCCTTTTTGGGAGGCAACTCCATCTAATCTGAGATGAATACCTTAACAGGGACTGGTTTAAGTAAATCGGTGTCTTACATTTCACTTTTGACAGCACTTAGACAGGCAAGATTAGGTATTTTGTGTATGACAAATTTATTAAAGCTGTATAACTATGTTTCATTCTGACAGTGTATTAATACTGTCAATATTAGCTGTTCCAGTTTATTGTAATGTATTCACATATCTTGACAAATCAGGAAAGTGAGTATTATATTCGAATGTTCTATGTTTTTTATGTTATTTTTCTGACATGTTTCACACCCCACGAGAATCATCTCGTTTTTGGGTCTATGGAACGGAAACTGAATCTAATCCAGTCAAACGCATTCAATAGATACGATACATCAGAAGGTGAGGAGCCCTATTAGCCTCCTGTCCACCTGTGAAGCGTGTTCATATACGTGACCCAACCGGGCACATAATTTTTAACCTTTCACAGGTAGTAATAGACGGCAAATCATCGAGTAAAACTGATCTGCTGTTCCTGATCTATATAAATGACCTGGGTGACAATCTGAGCAGTTCTCTTAGATTGTTCGCAGATGATGCTGTAATTTACCGTCTAGTAAGGTCATCTGAAGACCAGTATCAGTTGCAAAGCGATTTAGAAAAGATTGCTGTATGGTGTGTCAGGTGGCAGTTGACGCTAAATAACGAAAAGTGTGAGATGATCCACATGAGTTCCAAAAGAAATCCGTTGGAATTCGATTACTCGATAAATAGTAAAATTCATAAGGCTGTCAATTCAACTAAGTACCTGGGTGTTAAAATTACGAACAACTTCAGTTGGAAGGACCACATAGATAATATTGTCGGGAAGGCGAGCCAAAGGTTGCGTTTCATTGGCAGGACACTTAGAAGATGCAACAAGTCCACTAAAGAGACAGCTTACACTACACTCGTTCGTCCTCTGTTAGAATATTGCTGCGCGGTGTGGGATCCTTACCAGGTGGGATTGACGGAGGACATCGAAAGGGTGCAAAAAAAGGGCAGCTCGTTTTGTATTGTGACGTAATAGGGGAGAGAGTGTGGCAGATATGATACGCGAATTGGGTTGGAAGTTATTAAAGCAAAGAATTTTTTCGTCGCGGCGAGACCTTTTTACGAAATTACAGTCACCAACTTTCTCTTCCGAATGCGAAAATATTTTGTTGAGCCCAACCTACATAGGTAGGAATGATCATCAAAATAAAATAAGAGAAATCAGAGCTCGAACAGAAAGGTTTAGGTGTTCGTTTTTCCCAAGTGCTGTTCGGGAGTGGAATGGTAGAGAGATAGTATGATTGTGGTTCGATGAACCCTCTGCCAAGCAGTTAAATGTGAATTGCAGAGTAGTCATGTAGATGTAGATGTAATTGAGGATGAATTTCTGAGCATATTTCCACGCGTTGTGAAAAATTTGCGCGTCGCCGAACCTTCACCGTTACTATGTAATCCACCTTAGTACAAACTGGGAAAACTCAACGGAAAGAACATACAACGAATGCTTGTGTGCGTGCGCAGAAGTGTTCTGTAGGATTCAGGTCAGGACTGTGCAGGTGAATCCATTACAGGGATATTGTCGTGTAACCACTCCGCCACAGGAAGTGCATTATGAACAGGCCCTCGATCGTGTTGAGAGGGCAATTGCCATCCCCGAATTGCTCTTCAACACTGGGAAGCAAGGAGGTGCTTAAAAATATCGGTGTAGGTCTGTGCTGTAATAGTGCAACGCAAGCAACAAGGAGTGCAAGGCCCCCTCCATGAAAAACACGACCACACCATAACACCACCGCCTCCGAATTTCACTATTGACACTGCAAGCGCTGGCAGATGACGTTCACCGGGCATTAGGAATACCCACACCCTGCCATCTGTTCGCCACATTGTGTACCGTGATTCGTCACTCCACACAATGTTTACGCTCCTTAAACCAAGCGAGGCATCGTTTGGCACTTACCAGCGTCGTGTGTGGCTTATGGGCAGCCGCTCGACCATGTAATCCAAGTTTTATCACTTCCCGCCTAACTGTCTTAGTACTTGCAATGGATCGTGATGAAGTTTGGAATTCCTGTGTGATGGTCTGGATAGATGTCTGCCTATTACACATCTGTTGGCAGCCTGTCAGTCAACAGACGAGGTCGGCCTGTACGCTTTTGTGCTGTACGTGTCCCTTCACGTTTCCACTTCGCTATCACATCAGAAACAGGGGACATAGGGATGTTTAGGAGTGTGGAAGTATCGCGTACAGACGTGTGATATCCAATCTCCTGACCACGTTCGAAGTCCGTGAGTTCCGCGGAGCGCCCCATTCTGCTCTCTCGCGGTGTCTTATGACTACGGAAGTCGCTGATACGGAGGTACCTGGCAGTAGGTGGCAGCACAATGCACCTAATATATAAAACTTATGTTTTTTGGGAGGGGGGGGGGGTGATGTCCGGATTCTTTTTGCATCACATAGTGTATAAAGAATACCTCCTGGTCTGATGTAAATGAGAGCCTCATTCTGTAATCTTACGAAGACAAATCAATAAATAAGAAAAAATGTTCAGCAGTAGTCAAACTACAATTTATTTTTTCGCTATTAGGCAACTGTAACAAACTCAACTCTTCTGACGACACTCCCCCCACCCGCCCCCGCCATTGTAATCAACCTTTTTCTTTTCGGCAGTTTGCAGGAACGAAGCGTGGAGCGAACAGCGCGCCTGATACAGTATTCAGGAGCACCAGAAAGAGCGGTAGCCGGGAATTCTGATGCAATGACTATCTTGACACGGTCATCAGATGATAGCGGACGCTGTTATTACGCTACTGGCTTACCCAAACTTCGGCTAACGGCATCCTTATCCAGATGCTAACGGCGTTTCCCCTAAATGTTAACGACCACTGTCTCCATCCAAACTAAAGTGTTTTCTGCCCTAAATTCTTCGCGGTCGACTTTCTGATATTTCCTCAGGGTGCGCGCTGTTATTTCTTTCGCCTGCACCATACCTTGCGAGTAGTGATTGGTCAATAGTGATTAACTCTCACGTTAGGTTATAGTTGTGGCTGGTCCACTTTCGCCCCCCCCCCCCCCCCCCCCCCTCCCGATACAATTACCTTAAAGCAATGAATGTGCGTCATTTAACTTTTGCATATCTATGGGACGAAATCCTGGAGTACTGGAGAGTAAACGGCATAATAGATTTCATTTTAATGGGTTGCTCAGAGGGTTTTTGACACTTTACGGATGGTTTTTGTGAGTAATTGTGAGTAATTGTGTCGGTGGAGAATCCTCAAAATTGTATCTTGCTACCAGCAATTCCAGTTTCGACTTTAACCTCACGACTGCACAGATACGCATTTGTACTTCAATGGTCTCTACATATCACCCACCCTTCATCCCTTTCGGATACCTTCAAACCGTTTACTATCCAACGGCCAGCTAATTCTTTGAACAGTTTTTCCTCTTTATTTATAGATTTATTTAACCTGTCAACGTAAGACCATCAGGTTCCCTCTTGCATCTAACCTGACAGCCTATACATTTCCATCTCATTCGACATGAGGTCTACGCAATTCACACAGAAGGGTTCGGCAGAGTGTTTACAGAAGCACATTCAGATATTAGAGTAGAACGGGTGAGAAGTAGTCTAACGGCAAAAATGAAGGCCTGCATCATTCCGTACGGTCTAGTTTCTCTTATTTAACGCGCTGTTATTAGGTCGTTTTCTTGTCTTTGTCTGTCTGTTCGGCACAAATTTTGTAATTTGCAAATTTGTCAAATCTATGGTTGGAGACCGTCGCTGTTATGTGAAATGCACTTCCGCGTTGGTTCCTTGTTGCCAGGATTCAGACAAGCGATCTAGACTTCTACATAAAGTTACAGTTTTATTTAAAATCTTAATAGTCAAGGTCGCAAGTAAAGAACATTAACTTATGACAAGATTCCACATCCTCAGATGCCTGCATAATCAGCTGAAACTAGCCATTACTTCATATTATTTACTTGCGATGTTGACTATTAAAAGATGCTTTTATTAATAATCCTTTTTAACTTCACGTAAAATTTCACGCAACTGCCTCGGTCTCCACCACGTCTTTGTCAAAACTGCGTTAATCTCATCTCACCACACAATGAGAAATAATACACGCTTTCAAGAAACTTAAAATTAACCAGACGAGAACGTCTCTCAACATGCTGTTCAACAAATTTGCAGTGGATTTTAAACTAACTTTCCGATTAGCTAGAGACTTTAAACTTTCAGCATTGGTCAGTGTTGGATGACCAAACTGTATTAACTGTCTGGTGTGTGGCATAGACTACATTGTGTACCACAGCCATATCCCCCTGTTCCTGTTTAAGTCGCGTATGTTTCACGAAAAGAAGGTTTGCTGGTAAATCTCCGTGTGATCTCGTACCTCTCATTTTTACCGTCATGGTCTTTTCGCGCGATGTATATTGGAGGAAGCGATGTACTGGTTGACTAAGGTGAAGAGAAACTGAAATGGACCTCAAATTTACCATGGGGGTCTGTTGTAATCTCATGAAAATGTTTGAAAGACTTCACACACACACACACACACACACACACACACACACACACACACACACACACACACACACACTAAAAAGCAGAAATGATTACTTTAATAAAAAACAATTTTAAGCCTATAACCTTTTTAAGCAACGAAAGAATTTTTCGCATCCTCATACAGACTCCTAACGCTACAAAGACAATCACACATTTTCAGGACTGAATGTTTAATAGCTGTTAAAATACTTTTATGATTAAAACAAAAACCACTGGGGTGCATGCAGTACATAATTGATGTACGAATAGTTCACCTCCTTACTATTATCTATCGCGTGTGCCCCACGTTTTTAGTTTTAAATCTTTTTAGTATTTTCATAGGTATTAAAAATTCACAATAAATTTTCAAGACTATTTCAATAGGTCTAGGAGAAATTTTATACTTTTTGGTCCGATTTAAGAAAGTGGTGTACTAAGAAAGTGATATACTACAAAATTTTATTTAAATTATTTCATTACTATGGTTATTTTTAGTCGTTCGGTCATGCCCCTTATGATAACCGGTTTCGGCGTTAGTCATCATCAATTTTTCCTATTGCTCAATACTGAATATATACACTCCTGGAAATGGAAAAAAGAACACATTGACACCGGTGTGTCAGACCCACCATACTTGCTCCGGACACTGCGAGAGGGCTGTACAAGCAATGATCACACGCACGGCACAGCGGACACACCAGGAACCGCGGTGTTGGCCGTCGAATGGCGCTAGCTGCGCAGCATTTGTGCACCGCCGCCGTCAGTGTCAGCCACTTTGCCGTGGCATACGGAGCTCCATCGCAGTCTAACACTGGTAGCATGCCGCGACAGCGTGGACTTGAACCGTATGTGCAGTTGACGGACTTTGAGCGAGGGCGTATAGTGGGCATGCGGGAGGCCGGGTGGACGTACCGCCGAATTGCTCAACACGTGGGGCGTGAGGTCTCCACAGTACATCGATGTTGTCGCCAGTGGTCGGCGGAAGGTGCACGTGCCCGTCGACCTGGGACCGGACCGCAGCGACGCACGGATGCACGCCAAGACCGTAGGATCCTACGCAGTGCCGTAGGGGACCGCACCGCCACTTCCCAGAAAATTAGGGACACTGTTGCTCCTGGGGTATCGGCGAGGACCATTCGCAACCGTCTCCATGAAGCTGGGCTACGGTCCCGCACACCGTTAGGCCCTCTTCCGCTCATGCCCCAACATCGTGCAGCCCGCCTCCAGTGGTGTCGCGACAGGCGTGAATGGAGGGACGAATGGAGACGTGTCGTCTTCAGCGATGAGAGTCGCTTCTGCCTTGGTGCCAATGATGGTCGTATGCGTGTTTGGCGCCGTGCAGGTGAGCGCCACAATCAGGACTGCATACGACCGAGGCACACAGGGCCAACACCCGGCATCATGGTGTGGGGAGCGATCTCTCACACTGGCCGTACACCTCTGGTGATCGTCGAGGGGACACTGAATAGTGCACGGTACATCCAAACCGTCATCGAACCCATCGTTCTACCATTCCTAGACCGGCAAGGGAACTTGCTGTTCCAACAGGACAATGCACGTCCGCTTGTATCCCGTGCCACCCAACGTGCTCTAGAAGGTGTAAGTCAACTACCCTGGCCAGCAAGATCTCCAGATCTGTCCCCCATTGAGCATGTTTGGGACTGGATGAAGCGTCGTCTCACGCGGTCTGCACGTCCAGCACGAACGCTGGTCCAACTGAGGCGCCAGGTGGAAATGGCATGGCAAGCCGTTCCACAGGACTACATGCAGCATCTCTACGATCGTCTCCATGGGAGAATAGCAGCCTGCATTGCTGCGAAAGGTGGATATACACTGTACTAGTGCCGACATTGTGCATGCTCTGTTACCTGTGTGTGTGCCTGTGGTTCTGTCAGTGTGATCATGTGATGTATCTGACCCCAGTAATGTGTCAATAAAGTTTCCCCTTCGTGGGCCAATGAATTCACGGTGTTCTTATTTCAATTTCCAGGAGTGTAGTATGAAGTTTGCCTGAACGGCATGTACACATCACGATTTTGAAGGCCTTAGTTCAATGGAGCGGACCAAGCAGTGAGGTCATCGATTTAGGGAAGGATGAGGAAGTAAGTCGGCCGTGCACTTTCTAAAGAACCACCCCGGCATTTGCCTGAAGCGATTTAGAGAAATCACGGCAAATCTAAATCAGGATGGCCGGACTCTTGTTTGAACCATTGTCCTCCCGAACGATTCCGGTGTGCTAACCAGTGCGCCACCTCGTTCTGTCACAATTCTGAAGTGCCCACTTTTAAATTGTGGCTTGTACTATACATGCCTTACGGAAAAACTTAAGGAAAAGATAGATTTTGCATTGAACTTGCGGAAAAAGTGAAGATGGCGAACGCCGAAAGCGGTAATCATAAGGTGCAGATCTCTCTCCTCTGGTTTTTGCCCCTATCCCTTAGAGGGGACCTCTGGTAAGAGTTTCACTAGAGAAAAATACTAAGTTAAGTCTAAATACACTTTTAACTGCATGTGCCCAGACAGCCGACGGGGGAAATCAGCTCAAAGGGCGGTGGAAGTCAAGGGTGTAAAACATCCAATGGCACCGAACCTAGTAGATCACTACGTAGATTAAATCACTCTAGGTTGACACCTTTATTTGGGTGTTTTATTGCCCACACATTTTAGAGAGAATGTGTGTGTGTGTGTGTGTGTGTGTGTGTGTGTGTGTGTGTGAGTGTGTGAGTGTGTGAGTGTGTGAGTGTGAGTGTGAGAGAGAGAGAGAGAGAGAGAGAGAGAGAGAGAGAGAGAGAGAGAATGGGTGCCAGCCAGCCTGTAATTACTAGTACAGCACTAGTATGGGACTATTCCACAGTATGACGTTTAAGAGAATCGTCCAAGAGGATGTTCAAAAGTGCTGTAAGAGTGTCGTCCCAGTCTTTCATCATACCTATTTAAGAGTCTTCTCCAGGGAATATACAGAGGGCTTTTAATCTGCTACTCTTCGCTCTGCAGCGCGGAATGTGAGAGGTTTCAAAATTTGCTGCAAGATTAGAACTGTGTGCTGGACCGATTCTCGAACCCGGGACTTTCGTGGGGAACTGTCTTCCCAAATGAGCTACCCAGGCACGACTCACGGTTCGCCCCCACGGCTTTGCTTCCGCCAGTACCCTCTCCAATCTTTCACATCACTATCTGTTCTTTGAGGACAGCTAGTCCAGCAAGGTATGCAAGAGGGATTCTGTAATGTCTGGAAGATGGGAATGGCATAAGTAAGGCTGTAAACTCAGTTGGTGAAAGACTACCCTAGGAAAATAAGGTTCTGGGTCCGAATCCTGGTGCAGCACAGTTTTAACCTGCTAGGAAGTTTCGCGGTCTTCACATCCCGCATATAATGCTTTGACTTCTGAACCTGCGAGGGCGCTGTTGGCTTTTCGCGCAGCGCAGCTTTTCAGAGTTAGTTTAACGTTCCCCAGTTCCGCGTGACCCACAAATACCCGCGGAACACGTGAGACCCAGTTTCTTGCAGAGTTCGAAAACCTGCTCGACTGCAGAGCAGCGGACCGCGAAGCAGACAGCCGGCAGCCGCGTAGCGTTACACCCACGTCACCGTGACGTAACTGTTATGCGGAACTCTGAGCACCACCTGGAGGCATTCTTCAGAGAAAGGCGTCGAGTTTCAGAAAAACTATACTGAGTACGCCTTAAAGGAAGTGCACATTCACGGTTACTCTCGCTGCACTTTTACCAATCCTCAAGAGGGGGTTCCATCACTGTTGATTTCTGAGAAATCGCCAGTTGCATCGATACTGAAGGTCATTGGGAACTGTTGTGGGGAAACAAGCGTAGAAACTTAGCGCCATTAAGCACACCGCAACCCACTTTCCAAATTCTCCGAAGACACCTTCTCTTGACGTTCTTTGAATCTGCAAGTATAAGCGTTATTCACCAAGAAACTGTTTAAAGTCTCTTTTGCAGTTCTGTACAAATGAGTCGTGCGACGCGATGGTTAGCGCGATAGACACTCGTTTCTCAGGAGCGGCGTTTTAATTTCCGTCCGCCTGATTTTCCAGTTTCCGAAATATTCCTGGATGAAGAGAACACGGACGACTTCCTTCCTCGTCCTATACTACTCCAAGCCAGTGCTCTATCCATAATGCCCGCCACGTTAAATTTTAATTTTCTCAAAATGTCTGGAAAGAGGCAGGCACACTGAAGCTGATGGGATAGCAATGTGACGAGTCAGAGAGCAGCAAATCGCTTGCGAATTCAAAAATGGACACGACAACAGCTGGGTAGCCACAGGATCGTGAACCGCTTCGACATTATGTGCCGAAGCATCCATCCCCAACATTTGTACCTCCGCTCACCGCTAGTTACTGGCCAGAGATATTATTCCGGGCAGAGGGACAGCGTCACTGGACGTTGTAAGGCCGGTATTACACTATCAAATTTCTTTGTCAAATATTTGATCAAATCTAGGGCTTGGCTGTAGATCTGATCAAAGAAGTCGCTTGCTTCTGTTCACCGCAATGTGACATGTTACCATATGGAGTGCTAGCATCGCGGCAGCGTTCTGTCATCTGTAGTGTTTTTATAAACATTGCCGATAAATACAATTGGTGTGTACCAAAACTACAAAATTAATAGATGTATGAAGCTGCTGATGCGTTTTACAACGTGAGGCACACTGAATACAAAAATAGATTAAAAAGATTGGAGACCTGACCTAACCTAACCCTCTCCTGTAGCACGCAATCTGAGTGTTAGAGTGAGCCTGTCTTCTGCAGATATAGCAGTTATTAAGTGAAAATTGTGCTTTGTGATATGAGGATACACTTCACTAAGCACATACAGAAATGTATGATCATCCATTCTTAAGTAATGGATGTACGACTTGACGTCCTCCACTATAAGCTCACGTAACAAGTTTTGTTGAATGGTTTTATCGTGTCGTCGTAAAACTCATGACTTCATCCAGGTACTTTTCGTTTTTTCCCCTTGCTTCTCTTCCGCATGTGCTCACAGTGCAATTGTGGTACATGCAACTGCTGCGGTTAATAAGAGGTGGTTGTTGTCGTCGTCGTCGTCAGCCATCTAACTTTGACGAAAAATATGATGACAGTGTAATACCCTTTTTAGCGCCATGTCAAAGATGTTTTTGACGAATATTTCATCACATCTTTGATCAAATCTTTGACAAAGAAATTTGATAGTGTAATAACGGCCAACGCATGGAAAAAAGGTCGCCTGGACCAACAGGTCCTGTTAAAAGCTTCTACATGCCGATGGCTAGGTTCGAGTAGGTTGAAAATCATGAGACGATGCATTCTATAATGGACAATCAAATGAAACCAGGTCGCTACTGCAGAGTAACGGTAACGATTTTATTAATTCAAAAATGTACTTATACACAGTGCATATTCTGAAAAACAGTCGCCAAAAACTGTTGCAACACTTATCCCATTGCGACACTAGACGGTCGATTCCATCCTTGAAGGAGCTAGCAGGCTGCTGTCGGATACAGGCCAGGACCCAGTCACACACTCCTGTAGTGCCCACACTAATAACCAGTAACCGATGGACCTCGTCCACGGTTATTCTGCGGTTGTCCAAGACTAAAGCATTCATTTCTGCGACCATTTCCGATGCGATGACACGACGAACCTGTCTAGGGCGAACATCGTCTTTCAGTGACTCGCGCCCCTCAAGGAATCGTTTGCACCATTTCACAACACTAACGACTCTGACTGTACTAACCGCACACAGCCTTCATCCGTCGATACATTTCACGGCGTCAACTCCCTCCGCCGCCAAAAATCGAATCGCTCCTCGTTGTTCCTCCTTACTCGCCTGCATGTTCGGTAGTGGACGATAACTTGTCTGACCACCCTCCCTTCGGCGTGAAACTATACTAGCGCTATGCAACATCAAACGGTGCGCACTCGTGAGTCTACCGATAGATGGCGCCACCATACCCAGTTACGTGGTGCCACCTTACGTGTATGGCAAAGGTAGACGCACTGACCAGGTTTCATGTGAATAAGCCTCATACTTAGCAAAAGAGCATCGTTCAGGCAAGTGGTGGTTGTAGAATGCTCACGAGGGATGAAATGGGACCCTTAGATACGCCTGACATCGCCTTTCACCACCGAACAATGCAAGACCCTACTGACCCGTGCCGCGCGGGATTAGCCGAGCGGTCCAAGGCGCTGCAGTCATGGTGCAGCTGGTCCCGGCGGAGGTTCGAGTCCTCCCTCGGGCATGAGGGTGTGTGGTTGGTTGGTTTGGGGAAGGAGACCAGACAGCGAGGTCATCGGTCTCATCCGATTAGGGAAGCAAGTCGGCCGTGCCCTTTGAAAGGAACCATCCCGGCATGTGCCTGGAGCAATTTCGGGAAATCACGGAAAACCTAAATCAGGATGGCCGGACGCGGGATTGAACCGTCGTCCTCCCGAATGCGAGTCCAGTGTCTAACCACTGCGCCACCTCGCTCGGTGGTGTGTGTGTGTGTTTTTTTCCTTAAGATACCTTAGGTTAAGTAGTGTGTAAGCGTAGGTACTGGTGACCTTAGCAATTAGGTCCCATAAGATTTCACACACTTTTTTTGACCCGTCATGTGCATCAGTTTGCTAGCATACAGCACCGCGCTCGCAACCCGTAGCTTCCGCAAGGCAACGCACCACCCCATCGCTCCCAGACTGGCAGAATTTTTTTACACTGCTTTTGTGCCTGTCAGGCGGCTTGGCGTCAGCCGATTCAGCACACTGCAGGAGTTGTGCGCGACTCGGACCCTGATCGGAGCAATTCTGAACGGTACCGGATCACAGTAGCTCCCAAAACTTACGTCACCTGGAGTCCGAGGGAGGATGCGTTTTCGCCGACATCTACATCTACAGCTACATAATTACTCTGCAATTCACATTTAAGTGCTTGGCAGAGCGTTCATCGAACCACAATCATACTATCTCTCTACCAGTGCGCGGGAAAAACGAACACCTAAACCTTTCTGTTCGAGCTCTGATTTCTCTTATTTTATTTTGATGATCATTCCTACCTATGTAGGTTGGGCTCAACAAAATATTTTGGCATTCGGAAGAGAAAGTGGGTGACAAATTTCGTAAATAGATCTCGCCGCGACGAAAAACGTCTTTGCTTTAATGACCTCCATCCCATCTCGCGTATCATATCTGCCACACTCTCTCCCCCCTATTACGTGATAATACAAAACGAGCTGCCCTTTCTTGCACCCTTTCGATGTCCTCCGTCAATCCCACCTGGTAAGGATCCCACACCGCGCAGCAATATTCTAACAGAGGACGAACGAGTGTAGTGTAAGCTGTCTCTTTAGTGGACTTGTTGCATCTGCTAAGTGTCCTGCCAATGAAACGCAACCTTTGGCTCGCCTTCCCCACAATATTTATGTGGTCTTTCCAACTGAAGTTGTTCGTAATTTTAACACCCAGGTACTTAGTTGAATTGACAGCCTTGAGAGTTGTACGAGGGCTACCCAGAAAGTACAATACGTTTTGGAATTAAAAATAAATAAAGTATTGGAAATTTTTTTTATTATACACAGATGAGAGCCACACTTAAATACTACTTTTCTACATAGTTGCCATTTAAATCAAGGCACTTATCGTAGCGATGGACGAGTTTGGAAATTTCTTCCTCGTAAAATTCGACCGCCTGCGCCTTCAACCACCTGGTTACCTCTTCTTGAAGCTGTGCGTCGTCATCAGAACGCTGCATAGCCAACCACTTCTTCATTGCTGGGAATAAGTCGAAGTCGCTCGGTGCCAGGTCGGGACTGTACAGCGGATGAGGATTTGCCGTGCGCGCCCGGGCGTTGTCGTGAATCAGCAAGATCTTTGAGCCCAACATTCCCCTGCGCTTGTTTAGCATTGCTCTTCTGAGGGTGTGCAGAGTTTGGCAATACCTTTGGGAGTTTATTGTAGTGCCTCTTTCCAGGAAATCCACAAAAATCACACCTTTTCTGTCCCAAAAGACACCATCACCTTCGTTGCCGACATTGTCTGCATACATTTCTTGGGTTTTTGGGGGGAATGTGTGTGCCCCCACTGCATTGACTGCAATTTTGTCTCGCAGTTCACATGCTTAACCCATGTTTCGTCACCAGTAACGATGCGATCGAATCATGAGTCGCCATCTTTCTCGTAAGAGTCCAAAAACGTTAACGCTGCAGCCATTCGCCGGTTTTTGTGAATCTCTCAAGATTTTTGGTTCAAATGGCTCTGAGCACTATGGGACTTAACATCTGTGGTCATCAGTCCCCTAGAACTTAGAACTACTTAAACCTAACATCACACACATCCATGCCCGAGGCAGGATTCGAACCTGCGACCGTAGCAGTCGCGCGGTTCCGGACTGAGCGCATAGAACCGCTAGACCACCGCGGCCGGCAAGATTTTCGGTATCCATCTTGCACAAAACTTGTGGTAACCAAGCTTTTCGGTAGTGATTTCGTGCAACAAACTTCGTGAAATTTGTGGAAAACTCAGAGAGTTCCGTTATTGTGAAATTACGGTTTTCACGGACCGCAGCATCGACTTTTTCGACAAGTTCGGCAGTCACTATGCTGGGTCTTCCACTTCGCTCTTCGTCGTGAACGTTAGTTCGGCCATTTTTAAATTTTATGACACATTGACGCACTCCACCTTCAGTGATTATGTTGTCCCCATACACTTCACAAAGCTGTCGATAGATTTCTATCGGTGTACAGTTATTTTGCAGTCAGAAAACTTATTACAGCACGCACTTTACACTTCGCGGCATTTTCAGTTAATGCTGACATTTCAAACCGTCACGGTAACTCAACGAAGTACAGCACGAACCTCTCAGTAGCACGGCAGGATGTCGACTGAGCGGCGGAATGCCATGACACCAAGATGGCCGCGCTAGCCCCGCCCCTAACGGAAACAAAAGAAAACGTAACGTACTTTGTGAATAGCCCTCGTACTATTGATCGAGTAATTGAATTCCGACGGATTTCTTTTGGAACTCATGTGGATCACCTCAGACTTTTCGTTATTTAACGTCAACTGCCACCTGACACACCATACAGCACTCTTTTCTAAATCGCTCTGCAACTGATACTGGTCTTCGGATGACCTTACTAGACGGTAAATTACAGCATCATCTGCGAACAGTCTAAGAGAACTGCTCAGATTGTCACCCAGGTCATTTATATAGATCAGGAACAGCAGAGGTCCCAGGACGCTTCCCTGGGGAACACCTGATATCACTTCAGCTTTACTCGATGATTTGCCGTCTATTACTACGAACTGCGACCTTCCTGACAGGAAATCACGAATCCAGTAGCACAGCTGAGACGATACCCCATAGGCCCGCAGCTTGATTAGAAGTCGCTTGTGAGGAACGGTGTTAAAAGCTTTCCGGAAATCTAGAAATACGGAATCAACTTGAGATCCCCTGTCGATAGCGGCCATTACTTCGTGCGAATAAAGAGCTAGCTGCGTTGCACAAGAGCTATGTTTTCTGAAACCATGCTGATTACGTATCAATAGATCGTTTCCTTCGGGGTGATTCATAATGTTTGAATACAGTATATGCTCCAAAACCCTGCTGCAAACTGACGTCAATGATATAGGTCTGTAGTTTGATGGGTCACTTCTACTACCCTTCTTAAACACTGGTGCGACCTGCGCAATTTTCCAATCTGTAGGTACAGATCCATCGGTGAGTGAGCGGTTGTATATGATTGCTAAGTAGGGAGCTGTTGTATCAGCATAATCTGAAAAGAACCTAATAGGTATACAATCTGCACCTGAAGACTTGCCCGTATCAAGCGATTTGAGTTGCTTCGCAACCGCTAAGGTATCTACTTCTAAGAAACTCATGCTAGCAGCTGTTCGTGTTTCAAATTCTGGAATATTCCATTCGTCTTCCCTGGTGCAGAAATTTCGGTAAACTGCGTTCAATAACTCCGCTCTGGGCGGAAGATGCTGCTACACGTTCCTAGCTTCAACCGCTCCTGTACTTCGATTATATTCTTACCTCTGCTAAAATCCAGCGACAGGTATACAGGATTGTAAGACCTGACATTGTCATGTGAGGGAGGTACAGCGGCCTGTACGGTATCAATAATGCTTCTCTAAACAGATTGACAGTGCTCTTCATTAAACTTTCCGCCAGATGACGATGCTTGACACCAGCTGCCAATCAATAAGACCCTAGTTCTGGTCGTAACTGCAGCATCAGACTTCAGACAGACAGTAACAGCGAAATCCGAAAGCAGCAAGGTCAACACTGAGACACCCATTTCACGGACATGAACCTGTTGCTTAACTTCTTCGCAGCAGGGAAAGCTTTATCTCAAGTATAGCCCTCTTAGTTAAGTTGAAGAGAGAAGAGAAGCTTACTTGATACCACCAGACCACTTAATCGTCTTCGAGTGGGAGCTGGCCAAAGTGAATCTGCCATGTTAAAATGAGGACTCTGCGTTAACTAATTTGTCTCCGTTACCTTTGTGTGGTGCTGAGCTGACGATGAGCCATTTCCCTCACTACCCTGTTTATGCCTTCTCCCAATGCATCGTGATGGAAGAGAATGTGTCATCAGCATGCCCAACAGCAGTGCACTTTGCTGAGGCGCTACACTTCATTTAAATGGTTGTCATCAACGCGACAAGAAAAATAAGGAAGGAGAAGTGATTTATATTATTTATAATAAATTTTAATGGTCTTGATCGCAATGTAATGGAAGAACTAGTTTTCGCTGATTAACAAGCATCTCGAGGCCTTACACCACCTGGTACCTAAATAAAGGTTGAACTATCACAACATCGTTACTAAGCGTAACGTGTCAATATCCAAGGCTGGTTCGAACATAACTCAAGTCTAAATTACTTTTCTTCAGATGGTTAACACTAATTAGGTATCAACTACAGTGTAAGCGTCATCAGAGGATGATGCTCGTCAAACGAAACCGATTACCATTGAGTTCTTACTAGATTATATTGTGATAACATTAAAATCCGTAATAATTACACACAGGAAGATGATTTCGCTTTCCAGGGTGTATCAAAAAGATTTACGCGCTTGTTTGCTCCACATGTATGCAAGCAGAAACTTCGGAAGAATTTTAATGTACGCCTCTATGCATACATGATACAGTCACAGTAATGTGACCACTTTTCAAAAGCCTGAATAACCACCTTTTGCAGCATGGACGTATAGGGAGAGAGTAAATGAAGTTCTGGAAGGTACCGACCGGTAGCTGCGCTACATTTATCGGTTCAGGATCCATGGCGCGTACAGCTCTATCAAGGGGGTCACACAGATTCTAGACAGGGTTTAAATCCGGGGAGTTAGGTGGCCAGGGGAGTACAGTACAGCACACTCATCCTGGTGTCCTTCAACTACACACGCGCACTGCGAGCTGTGTAAGACGCTACGTTGTCCTTTTTGACGCCATCGGGCGCAGGAATAAAGATCTGCATTTTGTGGTGGGCAAGGCTCCCAAGTATAGATGCATATTTGTGTTTATTGTGGCTTCCAGAATGACGAAGTAATCCAGAGACTCCCACGATAACATTCCCCAAACCGTAACGTTGCCTCCTCCAACTTGGACCCTCCCGCCTTTTGTTGCAGGGCATACGCGCTAAAGGCTATGTGTCCGCTGGAGCGCGAAACTTTATTCATCAGAAAAGGTCACCTTCCGCATAACAGAGGATGTCCAGTTGCAATACTGCCCTGCGAATTCTAGCCATCGTCCCCGATGAACAGCAGCCAGAACGGCTGCAAGAACCAGGCACCAGCTGCGGAGGCCTACACACACCAACGTTCGCCAAACGGTCATTGGGGAGACACTGTTGATAGGCTCTTTGTTCATCTGGGTGGTCAGCTGCTCAACAGTTGCATGTACACTACTGCGTGCTGTAGCAATTTTAATGGCCAGTAGTGTATATTCGCCTGGGCACATCTCCGCAGCCGTCGCTCATCCCAGTCACCTATGGCCCATGGTGCAGGACCGTTGCCACTGCGCCGGTTTTGGATAGCGCCATTTTGCGATGCACAGTATACTGTAACCACGGCGGCCCACGAACTGTTTACACACTTAGTAGTTTTGGAAATGCTTCCACTTTTGGCCCGAAGGCCAACGAGCATGCCCTTTTAGTGGTCGTTAGTGTTTTCACGTCTCCTCCCCCTCCCCCCCCCCCCCTCGACATATACTTCGTGTACACCCAACTACAAGTGCTGCCGTCTGTGAGTGGTTACTGCACGTACAATATAGACGGTGGACATATTAATGTGACTGGACCGTGAGTTGCTAATCTGAAGCCCCCCGGCGCGTTTTCCTGTCCGTTTGTACGTGAAAGCGAATCTCAAGAATTAGTATAGGAATGTTGATACAGAGAGATTGATTCACGAGAAAGGTTTGCGTATTCTGTTTATAACCGCTACGCTAGACAAGTCGTCCAGACCTAGATACTTACCGCGACCCATGAGAAGCAGGGGCAGGTCGAAAGTTTAAGTTTATTTTGGCTCCAGTTTTGTCAGTTCATGTGATAGCCGGTAGCTGACTGCCCAGTGTAACTACCTCGCTCACTCGTTCATCTGGCGTTTCCCATAATTCCGAGTACATGGTGAAAATTTCATTTTTCAACAGGGCGCAGCACCATCGCACTGGCACCTGCGTGCCAGAGCATTTCTTAACGATGAGCTACCTCAATGAGCGATCAGATGTAAGGGGCGTACGTATCTCTCGCTGCACTATTGACCTCCAATGTTGCCTCATCCCACGGTATGCGATTTTTTTCTGGGAGTTTGTAAGAAACTCCGACTGTATGCCTCCCTTTCCGACAACTTTGGGTGAAATGCAACGCTGCATCGCGACAGCAATGAACGCAATAACTGCAGACATGCTGCAAGAAGTATGGGACGTGATTCTCTATCGTCTGTCTGTCGTGCGTCTGGACGAGCGCACATTGAATATTCAGGAAAAACAAATTAAAACTGATTCTACATCTGCAACATACTTCGCAGGCCATTTAATGGTGTGTGGCGGAGGGTACTTCTGGTACCACCAACTGATCTCCCCCCCTTCCCTGTTTCACTCGCGAATTGCGCGTCGGAGGATTCATTGTCGATAAGCCTTTTTTGTTAGCTGTGATTTCTAAATTGTTATCATTTCGTCGGATTTAAGAGTGTGTAGGAGGAAGCAATACGCTGTCAGACTTTCCGGAAAGTGCTCTCACGAAACTTCAATTGTAAACCTAACCGTGATGCACAAAGCCTCTCTTATAACGTCTCCCGAATGAGTAAGGATCTCTGTAATGCACACGCACCGAGACTAAACGACCCCGTGACGCAACTTGCCGCTCTTCGTGGGATCTTCTCGATCTCTTCTATCAATCCTACCTCGCGAGTAAGCCGTATTGATGAATCGGTCCAAGAAGCGCCTTGCAAGCCGCTTCCTTTGCAGTTGAGTTATATTTCCTTAAGATTCTTCCACTGAAACTCAGTCTGGCATTTACTTTTCCTGTTTTATGTGCCCACTCCACTTAAGGTCGCCCTGGACAATTACTTCTGGATATTTTACGGTAGGCACTGTTTCCAGCAGTTTTCCACCAATAGTGTAGTTGTATAGTAGTGGCTTTCTTTGCCTATTTGTGCGAATTCATTTACGTTCATGGTCATCTTCCGGAGCCCACAACATTCATCAATCCCCTGCAGGTCGTCCTGCAAATCGATACCGTCTTCTGGCTTGTTGCTTTCGCACTGAGAACCGTATCATCTGCAAATAGTCTTAAAAGTACCCGACGCGTTCTTCTACATCTTTAATGCAGGATGTATCAAAAAGGATGGCGCAAACTTACACGGCTCAAAGTAGAAGCGCAAATGTCCCAGTAAACACGGGTCCGCAAACGAGCCGCTTGCGAGATAATCGCCACTTTATGGTTCTTCGCCGCCACGACTTCATTTTTTGTAACATCGTCCGGTTTCCCCCTTGCGCACTTGAGACCGTCCTATGTTCGCTGTTTACACAACGGAACATTGCCGAGAAATGGAGTTGGAATCACACCATACACGCAGAACGTAAAGCACTGATACAATAGCCTGTCTCAAAGGGGATCAGTCGCGTCTGAGGAGTGCCACGTGAGCTGTTGTTACAATGGAACCGTACAGTAACGAAGAGTATGCGGATATGCATTCCATGTACGGTAGGGCTAATGGCAATGCACGGGAGGCTGCATGCTTGTGCCAAGAAACATATCCTGATCGAAGACACCCCGAAAGTCGTACATTTACAAGGGTCCATCAGCGGCTGATAGAACACGGGGGTTTTGCACATGGCAGAGCAGGAGGTATGCCTGCTCGCATTGCACCTGAGGTTGAGGGTGTGTTGGAAACAGTACAGCGCTCTCCAGAAATGTCGACGAGAAGAATTATCGCACAAGTGGCTGTACTAAGCCACAGTAGTGTATGGAGAATTTTACATCGCAATTTATTGTACCCTCTCCATCTTCAACGAGTTCAATGTCTCAATGACGCGGACTTTGTTCCTAGAGTGATGTATTCTCAGTGGCTGCAACAGCGGGCTGTCGTCGACCCTTGTTTCTAACATTTTATTTACAGACGAAGCAGGATTCACACGCGATGGTGTGTTTAACTATCATAATATACATTTGTGGTGTGAAATAAACCCACATGCTGTTCGTGAGTCACCGCATCAGCAACAATTCTCACTGAATGTTTAGTTAGGGGTACTAGGCGATCAACTCATTGAGCTATACATTAGTCCACCACAACTTAATTGACGGAGGTACCTTAGCGGCCTGCGGCGTCATCTTCCAGGATTGCTTGAGGATGTTCCCCTTCAGCAACGTCAGAGTATGTGGTACATGCATGATGAAGCTAAGGCACATTTTGATGCTGGTGTGAGACGGCATCTAAACGAGCAGATACTGCCGAAGATGGATGGTTCGAGACGTACCTGTACCTTGGTCTCCAAGATCAGCTGATCTAAATAAATCCTTTGGATGTTTGTGTCTGGGGTCACCTCAAAAGCAAAGTGTACAGCACGCCCGTTAACACCGTTGAAGAACTGGAGCGGATAGTTGTACATGTTTGTCATAAATTCCGGAACGATCCAGGAGTTTTCGAATGGATTCGAAATTAATTGCAGAGACGGGCACAGTATTGCATCGAGATGCAAGGAAAACACTTCGAACACCATCTTTAACAGGTACCGCACACCTGAAATGTAAACTAATTGCGATGTACAACCCAATAGTAAAGTCTAAATTTCAAATTATGTGTAGTAACTACGGCGATGTTTACAATGATGTCAGTGGCGGCTTGGAACCATACAGTCGTGATTATTTCGCAAGCGGCTCGTTTGCGGACCCGTGTTTACTGGAACAGTTGTGCTTCTATTACCGTGTACTTCCAGCCGTGTAAGTTTGCCCCATTCTTTTTCATACACCCGGTATACACTGTAAAAAGTAATGGTCCTATCACACTTCCTTGGGGTTCTGTGGAAATTACCTTTTCATCTTTCGATTTTGTTCCGTCAAGAACGACCTGTTAGTTCTACCTGCAAGAAAGTCTTGAATCCAGTCGCAAATGCGGTCCGGTACTCGGTAGTTTTTTTTTTTTTTTCCCTAAACGACAGTGCCGACTAGCTTCCTGAAGCCAAGGAGCTCTGCGTCAACCTGAGCGCTATGGATCTCGTGGAGCAACAGAGCCATCTGACTTTCGCAAGATCTGTGTTTGCGGAACCCTTGTTAATTTTTGTAGAGACAATTTTTGTTCTCCAGAAACGTAAAAGTACCCCGAGGTTGTATGTCCATCCATGTAAGGTATGCCCTAGAAACATCGGATTGTTTCGAAAATAAAGACTTGTTTAGTCCTTACAGTGATTTAAAAGTTGTTATAATTTTATATCTTCATTCACATAGAATTGATATAGGCTTTTTGGAACACCCTGTGCTATTACAGGAAGACATACGGTACTAGAAACTAACTCCCGATATTAAAGACAAAATTACGCAATTAGGAGCCCACGGTTTCGTGGGATGTGACGTACTTTACACTCAATACATAGATGTAAATTCTTTCCCATATTGTGACAGGTTATTTGTGATAAGCTATTACAATAGAAGAGAAACAGAAATAAAATTTTAACTTTTTGTGGAAAACGAATAAGCAACGCACGAAACTATGCCAATATAAAGAGGCCGGTTCGAGAATGTTTCTTTTCCCACACAGGCGACTTATTTGACGACGCCCCCCCCCCCCCCATCCCCTAGCAATTTCCCCCTCTTACACTTTCACCCATACCAGTTTTCGCTACTATAGGGTGCCCCACACAAAACGCAGTTTTTAATTTAATAATAAAATACATGGTTTATTTGAAAATTGCTAGTATTATTTTAACATGAAAAACTGCGATTAAACATGGAACACAATACGAGGCAAATGTTCTCCACGGTTTCGTCTGCACACGTCGACTCTGTACAAAATTTTCGACAATTTTAGGGCAACGTTCCGCTCGAATTTTAGCTTGACACGTCTAGTTTCTGCCTCGAGTCGATGGATGGTTTGTGGACTGTTCACATAAACAAGATCTGACATACGTCCACAAAAAGGTCACACGGTGTCAAACCACATGACCTCGGTGGCCGGTTCTGATCGCCTTGCGAGAGACGATACGAACAGGGAATCTTTCTTTCAGCAGCCTTGTTGTTTCAATGGCCGTGTGACAGGTTTTCTGTGCGTCAAATCCGTCTGTTTTCTTTATTCGCATAACTATTAAGCTGGAAGTATGGCTCGTCACTGAAGATATTTTTTTCCTTTTTTTTTTTACCAACATCACTGTCTAATTCTCGTTCTGTGAACACCCAATCGCAAACGTTCGACGCTTCAAATGGTCCACCGGCTTCAACTCTTGTGTTAGTTGGATCTTAAAAGGATGCAGATGCTGATATTTTCTTATAATTCAATACAAACCGGAACGGCTAGCAATTGAGAGCGGTGGTAGATCGAGTTCATTACTCTTGGCAACGCTCTCACTCTGTTGCCTACGATCTTAGATCTCTCGTACAAGAAAGTGCCGAGTAGCTGGATAAAGGCACAGCTAATCAGTGCTGCTTGGCATGGAGGAGGTCATTCTGTTTAAGATGTCCCCTTATGTCTGACCTTTGACTATGTTCTAAGAAACTGTTGTAGAACTTAGAACATAATCAAGCCAAAAATAATGGGATGGCGAACAAAATGACCTCCTTCATGCCAACCAATGCGGATTCCGAGAACCGCGATCAAGTGAAAACCGACTTGCTCTTTTCTCACAAGGCCCACTGAAAGTCATGGACTAAGGCTGTTAGGTTGATGCAGTATTTCTCCATTTCCAAAATATCTGTAACTCGTTATCACACCTCGCTTATCATCAAAAGTGCGACCATATGGGCTATCGAGCGAAATTTGTTGGTAGATTGAGGTGTTCTTGGTAGGGTGGACGCAGCACGTTATCTTGGATGGAGAGACATTAACATATGCAGAGGCAAAGCCATTGGCCCCAGGGAAGTGTGTTGGGTCCCTTGCGATTATGTTACATTAATGCACTTATCAACGATATTGACAGTGACCTTAGACTTTTACAGATGATGCAAGTATCTATAAAAGTACAATGTGAAAGAATCTCTACAAATATTTAGTCATATCTTGACAAAATTTCAAGATGCAAAGATTGTCAACTTACTGTAAAGGTTCAGAAACGTAAAACTGTACACTTCACAAAACGAAAAAAGTATTATTCTATAATATCAGTGGGTCACAGTTGGAATCTGTGAACTCATACAAATAGGTGGATGCAACATTTTTTTGGGACATGAAATGCAACTATCACATAGGGGCAGGTCAGTCGTAGATAAAGCAGGTGGATGACAGGTACATTGGTGGAATGATAGGGGAAAACCGTCTACAATAGAAATTGCTAACATATCACTCGTGCTACCAATCCTAGAATATTACTTAAGTGCGTTGGAACCGAACTAGATAGGACTCACGGATGGTAATGAAATTATACGGAGGAAAACACGAATGGTCACAGGTTTGTTTGACCTGCGGGAGTCTGTCCCAGAGATCTTGAAAGAACTGAACTGGCAGACTAACTTCGTTTACGTCTATCTTGAGGAAGCCTACTTTCTAAGTTCCAGGAACCGGCTTTAAATGATTAGGCCTACTATGAATTTACAACTCGCTCCATATCGCTCCCATAGGGATCGTGAGAACAAGACTAATTTACTCTCATTCTTTGTGTTTCATAGGTTCATGGAACGGGAAATAGCCCCAATAGCTGGTACAATGGGACACACCTTCTACCATAAACTTGTCAGTTGTTTGCGGTGTGTGGACGTAGGCAAAGAGCATTAACATTTGCAGAGATGAAGCTCTTTATTTTGCTACTAGCTTCGACCATGAACGATTACCCTAAGGCGTATGAGTAAATACAAACACGAAACCAGCTTACGTGTAACATGAATAGGGATCGTACATTTAAACAACTTATTGAGCTTACAAAAATAAGTATCATTTGAGGATCCCTGAATCCAGTGCGTTATTGTGACACAGATTTTAGCAAACTAGCAGAACGGAGAATGACTCCTGTAGTGATTCAGTTAGGAACAAAAACTTCTCTAAAACGTGTACAGTACTTGCTGCGAAAATATTTGCTCAGTCTGCCTTTCTAGACGCTATTTCAAAGTCCATGCAGTATTACACACATGCTGACGCTTTACAATATCCATGTGAACATTGGCTTTACAGGAGGAACAAGTTATTAAGGAACTATTTATAGTATTGCAATGTCCCTCTGTGCGAACAGTACTTTACAGACATTGGAAAACTTACTACTTTCTCATCAGTTTGAAAAGATGCAAACATAATCCGGTCCCCCATGGGGGCGCCGTGTTTGACATCGCATAGTGAACTAATTATTTGATGTTAAAGTTCCAAATATTAACTGAATGTAACGTTAAAGGGATTAGATTTCATAAAAAGTTATCGCATGAAAGTCCATAAACTGTTACAGCCACCGGCAGTCTCACTATTAGCGCTCAGCTACTATTTGTTTACATCAACTAAGGATGTCACGCCGTAACAAGAGCAGGCTAGGCACCCCACACATGAGAAATAACATTTGTATGAATAATAAAAAACCAAAATAATTTGATATATTAGAAGAATGCGCTCGGTAAACGTAAAAACCTATGAAAGTTAACTTTAGAAATTGTTATAAACTTGAGCTAAGGACAAATAGCAAAATTCGGTAAGATAAGTATAAAATGTCGTACTCACCTCATTATAAATAAAATCGTAGCACAAAAACATATCAAAAGTGCTAAAACTGAAAATATGTTTGACAGTTCAACCATTGACACAAGGAAGGCACTCATTGTAACTAACATAACTTTAATTTCAGATTTCAATGTGACTAAACTCAAAACTGCGATTTGGAAGAAGTGATCAGCACCGAGTGTTACGCACAACTACGATTTTTGTTGCCATCGCGTCGCCGACTACCGAATGTGAAAGCGTTCTGCTAGATGTATATTTTGTTCCGATCTTGCCATACCTGTCACGACAGCGTGGAGCGCTCTACAGCGCTATCTGTTATCTAGTGGCCTAACTCAATTGTCAAGGGTAGGGACTACTGACAAAAATAAATTTTTAAACCTTTATTTACAAAATTTGATGAATAACATCGACTTTCACGTATTTTTCAAGTAACAGGGAGTAAGTACATAGCAGTGAAATCATGGTTTAAATTAAGAAAAAAAACGTAATGCCTAAATTAAAGTTCATCGTTCTAGTTGTATCTTTGGCAATATTAGTTTTTTTTTTTTTAAATAATATCTTTGGAAAACAAATGAGACGGCTCGTAGCAACAGTTTTCGCCGGATGTTTGTTAGTGAGTTTCGGGAGGTATACGTTGGTGTTGGTACGTAAGGTAGTGTGTGGAAATCAAATATCGCATACAAAAATGAGTGCACAACTAAAGGATATGGTTTCCGTGGATTTCGAAGTTTTTGGGAGAGTTCAAGGTGTGTGAAATAATTGCTAGATAAATTCTCATAGACTGTTGGTGGAAAAATTTACACTACTAATTTTGATACTTTAACTAAATGTAGATAGTTGGTTGAGCGGTATGCGTTCTGAGACGGGTTTTCTACCATAATATTCCTTAACTGATACATCCACTGAATCACCTTATGCTATTGACTTTGAGAAAATTCTTGCCTTGTGTAGAGGGAGTAGGCAGTTCTGGCTTAATCATCTACATCATAATATGACAGAGCAAAGGTACCCAAAGTGTGGATAGTATAGGCTATTTTTGTTTGCAGTTTCTTTTCTTCCCATTATTTTCAAAGCATAATAGAAAAGGCGCAACCGATTTTATACTTATTCCATAAATTACCACATTAAATTCTTTGCAACTAAGACTAGAGTTGCACAGAACCGTAAATAAAAGTGTAGCTACTCAAGTTATACTAGTTTTTCAGCATCATGTGTGCTGAAATTATCTATCACACACAGAGAAAACTTTGCTGAAATTAAGCGTTTGATATTTTTAGTTCAATAATTATGTACCCATATAATATTTAAAAGAATTTGGGGATAGTGCACGAATTGATTCCACTTTGTATAAGGCTAACATTTTTACTGAAATGAGTTTCGCAACCTGTATTTTAATAAAGTGCCAACTGCTTCATACGGATGTATGCAATATCTGCACCATATTTCCAATTTTGGATAGAGGTCTTACAGGAAACCATTCTATAATTTTGCAAGATAACGTCATTTAAAAATCCGTCATGTTGCAAAGAATATTTCGGTTTCATTTCTATAGATTCTCAAAATACGCAGTGTCCACCAGTCGCGACAGTATTTATTAACCATATGCATGATTAATCTGCAAAGTTATTGCTAAACGTTGTGAGACTAATGTTGAAGCTTTTGGGACGTTAATGGTGATTGGCCAAGAATTTTTATTATCATTGATCATTTTACAGTAGGCTTTGTCATTGTTGTATGAAGTTGTAGTAACACATAGGCCTATGTATGTATAATAACTGCAGTACACACATTAAGCACCACAGTAATAAAATACAGTACAGGAAGATTTCTTAGAGCTAGTGTCCATGAAGTTATGCTATGCTCTAGTATGGTAAAAATCTGCACAGTAATAATTGGATATATTATAGAAGATACAATTATACATAACGTAGAAGCATAATTATACAAAACATAAACATGCCACATAATGATACAGCAGATTAGGGGAAAATTTATTAAATGCTAATATCCTCCTCAGGCATCTCGGAAATCTTTAATATCGTAAAATGGGTGATCTGATAGCTAGCTGTACCATTTAATTAAAAAATTTTTTGGAAAGTTTTAAAATTTTTTAGAAAATTTTAGCCTGGTAATTTGTTGGAAAATTTGAGTAGGTTCACTTTGCGAGGATTTACAGTTCTTGCTAACCAGTGCCTTGGTTTATCTAAATTAGCCCTATCTCTGCTGCTGTGTTCGTTTCTTCCCTGGCAGCCTGGCAGAGTGGTTCTAGGCGCTACAGTCTGGAACCGCGCGACTGCTATGGTCGCAGGTTCGAATCCTGTCTCGGGCATGGATGTGTGCAATGTCCTTAGGTTAGTTAGGTTTAAGTAGTTCTAAGTTCCAGGGGACTGATGACCTCAGATGTTTAGTCCCATAGTGCTCGGGACCATTTTTAGAAATATTTTCTGTGTGCTGTTCTGTCTCTTTGTGCACATATGATGTCACATGATATATCAACATTGTGACAGGATGAAGTTGGCATCCATTATTGCTGAATTCAGTTGTCCTGAAAATTTGATCTTAACTATGTGAATTGCACACACTCCAGCTACTTGTCTGGTTCCTAATAAAAACAAACTTTCTTCTTGTTAAAATGATCTCATATTGTCCTTACTTATATATAATGGGCTAATGATCACAGAATTATTGTAGGTACACAGCCTAACATGAATTCGTATTAGCTGTAAATTTTTTATACTTTTCTTTCCCCGACTTATTTTCTGTACATATTTTTTTTTTCTTTTTGGTGTTATGTAATTTTTTCGAATTTTTTGGTTGGATTGTTTGTAACCATTATCAATTTTAATATGCAAAAAAATTTTCAATGTGATGACAATTCTAAACAGAAAATTATCAAACAGAAATATGTTATTGCTCCCTGGAATAGATTATGCTACAGTATTTATGTAAACAGTTACTTCCAAAAGCAACATTTTTACCATGACATCTGTGTTAATGGTAAATGTGAGCAGCATTTTATTATAAGTTTATTTTAAAGTACTCTGGTTGATAGTATGGATATTATAAATAAATACAATCAAATAGATCATGTTGTGATACTTAGCGTTATAGTGCCATACTTTCTGTTGGACAATGTATAATTTTTTACATAATTGTTTCATTTTTTGTTTCAGGCGTGTTCTTCCGGAAAGTGAGTACCTTATTGCCAACTGAATCAACAGTGGTTATCCACATATTAATGTTCCTGAAGAGCCATTTTGAAGTGGAAACAATAGTGTTCATTTTATTTTGCAGTTATTTTTGTGTTGCTGCATTATTATCTTTCTCAAACATGTAATCTTCCCTGTGGTAACTAGTGTGAATCTTGAAAACAGTACTTCCTTAATACCTACCTTGCATCATTCACTTGATATATACCCTAAATTATGTGGATAGAAGCCACCAGATAGATTCAGCCTTTCTAGATATTTGAAAAACTTTAGATTCAGTGCCACAGCAGCCTTTATAAAAATTGGAAAATATATTAATATGGAACATCTAACAAGCTTTCTGAGACACAGCACATTTTTATGGATGGAAAGCCTTTCATGGGCACAAATGCAATTTGAAGCATGCTCTTGGAAGTGTGATGGATCCATTACTGTTTGTGTTTCTTATTATCAGTTTCAGTGATATATGTTGCGATGCTCTCAAAAGCTGAAAAATCTTGGATAAAGTCCCAATCTAGCACAAATTTATTGTTAGGCACAAAATGGTAATTGTACATTAATGACTTAGTGTATAAAGTATTAGATTTAGCAGCAGACCTAATACATGTTGAGTAGAATAAATGGTTAGTTAAAAATTCAGTAATTTTGATGTATCATTGGGAATTATTTAAATCATGGTTCATGCCCATATGATAAAAATGTTTTGATATCTTCGAGGAGATTTAATTAGTGACAAGAAAAAACTGTGGCTTACCAAAAATTGTGTATGCTCAAAACCTGACTGTCAGACAATGAGTGGAATAAAACAATGAAGAAATTGTGAAAGCTGGAGATGTTTATGGGAAGCATTCCTTCTGTACTTGATTTTTGAATATTAGAATGTGGTAGACATCTTACAGATGAGTGATTTAACTTAGTTCCATTACTTCACTTATATTAACAAGCAGACCATTATCTTGGAGTGATCTTAATCCTATTCAGCTGCTTCGTCAAAGTCTCAGGCCGCCAGAAGTCACTGTATTGTGTATTATTCCTTCATGAGTGCATTGTAAGGCACTTGGTGGCATTGGGTGTATGTGCTGCTCTGAAATGAATAGATGTGCACAGGAGAGGAAATTGTGATGGGTCACTTCAAGTGGCCAGACTGCTGGTGAGCATCAACAGGATAGAGTAAACCTAAAGTCAAGATCTTTCATGTCTCCCCACACTCCTCTGTTTTTTGTGTAAGTTTACTGGAGGATTAATTAAAAGTGTATTGTGTACCAAGATAACTAATGAGAACCACTTGAGCCCTGAGAAAAGTTGTGTGACAGGAAGTAGTTACATTTATGCTGTCATTTCAGCAGCTAGTGGCTGTCATTGCTCTCTCTAGATTGCAGGATCACAGTTTGATTCCTGGCCAGATTGGATATTTTCTTTGCTTGGGACTGGTAGTTTGCATTGTCCTAATCACTCATGTCATCTTCATCGGACATGCAAGTTGCTGAAGTGATGTCCAATAGGAAGACTGTTCCAGGCTGCTGTACAACCCCCAGTGTCACTTGGCCCATAATACCATATGATCATTTCCATTTCACGGGCTGTGTAAGGAAAGGAGACAGTCATAACATTTGAGATGTAGTGCTACAGAAGGATGCTACAGATAAGCAGATGAATATGAAATGAGGAAGTTCGTTGCAGAATCTATAAGGAAAGCAATGTGTGGGGAAACACTGACCAGAACAACAGGCAGGTTTATAGGACAAGTGTTGAGAAATCAGTGAAATATTTTAGATACTGATGGGAGCCACAGGGTGCAAAACTGTGAGGGGAAGAAGATTGTGGAGCAAATGGCAGGCATTTTTATTGACATAATGCTTGGAAATAGCTGTTTGATTACAGAAGAGATTGGACTCCACTACATTACTGTTAGTGTGTGGGATACATATAAAATTGTACTGAAAAGGACGTAAAGTACATAAATAGGACAGTCACTGTTTGGTGGGAAAAGGTGGATTATTTTCAGATTAAGTTCTAATCTGTTCTGGTGGGAATCACTGAAAACTCCAACTTGTCATAAAAATTGAATATTTTGTGTTGCAGATTAAATGTAAAAAGTGGCTGTTTTATTGTGAAAAGATGAGTTAATAATAGTACTGATTACTTTGCAATGTTGATTTTCTTGTTGCTCACTTCTGTTGCTTCTAAATTACTTCTGTGTCAACCCTTCACATTTCTTTCAAATACTTCTTCACTTTTATCGAATGAGGCTGTGAGTGCCAGTGCATTTTGTAACTGCTGTTCATAAGTGTTAATCTGAATGAGCATTCCCACTAAAGCAGATTGCCCAGCCACTAATGAAGTAGTGTTATGCCTATGATGTGCCAACTTTCTCAGTTGTAAATCTTCTGAAGTTTTCTTCAGTATACAGTGTCCTGTTGTTGCAATTCAAAAGACTATTTTCTTGCTGCTGTCATGTTTTGCTTTGTGTGAC
Organism: Schistocerca gregaria; assembly: GCF_023897955.1. Taxonomy (NCBI): domain Eukaryota; kingdom Metazoa; phylum Arthropoda; class Insecta; order Orthoptera; family Acrididae; genus Schistocerca; species Schistocerca gregaria. The sequence goes on from NC_064923.1 coordinate 667,717,843, forward strand.
TGCCGAATTAACTCTTTCACCACAAAAATATTTTGCCATAATATAGCTGCTGGTTAGCTGCTTTCACCTAGGCTGTTAGCTGCAAGTGGCTCAAAAAATGACATATGTATGTTTTTCTAATCTTGTTAACTTTTGAGATAAGGCTTACCAATTTTTTTCCAAATAGAGCTTCAGCATTGTTTTGCTCCGGTGTTGTGGGATATTTTTCCTCTTCTTAATTCATCTGTGTGGATTCCCTTGCCTGTGCTCGAATCTCAGAAACCTCTTTAACAAAGCAGTTTGTGTCAGAATGCTAGTATGTAGTTCCAAAAGGGAATGTTCCACAATTGTCAACCTGTTAGGCTGTTTGTCTATTATGCTGTTCTCTGCAATGATCTTTGACAGCATGCACGGTGTGACTCAAGTAAATCATACCACAGTGACAGGAGATCTGATAGACCCCGGATTTACGTATACTTAGTGCTGTGGTTGGCAGGAGAGCCAACACCGTGTTACTAGAGGAGGCCAAAAGGCACGCGATTTAGCTCACGCAGGCTGGCTTGAGGTCTGGAACAGGACAAGGAAATTATAATTTAGAAAAACGGACGTAGCTGGTGGAATAATTAACTTTAATCCATTAATGACGAACGTTGCTCTGGACGGCACATGATTCACAATATCAATAGTAACTGAACATGGTGCCTTGCTAGGTCGTAGCAAATAATGTAGCTGAAGGCTATATTAACTATCTTCTTGGCAAATGACAGCGTATTTAGTCAGTGAACCATGGCTAGCAAAGTCAGCTGTACAACTGGGGTGAGTGCTAGGAAGTCTCTCTAGACCTGCCGTGTGGCGGCGCTCGGTCTGCAATCACTGATAGTGGCGACAAGCGGGTCTGACGTATACTACCGGACCGCGGTCGATTTAAAGGCCACCACCTAGCAAGTGTGGTGTCTGGCGGTGACACCACACTTAGAGCATCCTTGACACTACAAAACAGTGTCCGTGTTTTATCTGTTGGGCAGAAGACAGTCTTCACCTCGTGTTTTCAAAGAATTTGTCCAATCTTTCCAGATAATGCACCATGAAATGGAGCAAATGCAACTGCGGAGTCCTCCTGAAGTTCCCCTTCAGTTTCCTCTGTTTGTACAGTGGGTGTAAAATGTAGAGCTTTCTGAATTTACCGTTCTGTGTAGCAGTTTTTCCAGTGCACCATCCTCAGACGTTACATTTTTAGAGGGTGTGAGGACTATATACTAATGTTTTGAGCCTGCTGTTCCTCTTTGCCTGGTGGTGGCAGATGTCTGCTAAGTATAGATCAGTGTGTCTTCATGTGGTACATGCTGTGGCCAAATGTGCCATCTGTTTTTCTCGCTACCAGGGTATCCAGAAAGGGGAGCACTCAATCTGTTTTGACTTCCATGGTAAAATTGATTTTGTAGTGTACGGAATTGAGGTGTATGAGGAAATCATTCAGCTTGTCTCTTTCATGTGGACATATGATTGTGTCATCAACATACTGGAAGAAATGGGTAGGTTTCCATGTGGCTGGTTCTAGGGCTTCCTCTTTGAAATCCATATACATGTTGGAGACAACTAGTAAAAGTGCACTTTCCATAGCTTGTAGTGGCTCCATCGAAAAGAAAGTGTGTCGACATCAAGAGATGCTAAAAAAGATTGGTTCTCTCTATCAAATTTCTAGTCAATAATTTCCAAAGATTCTTGTGAAGGTGCTTGAAGAGGGAGACAACAATGAAACAATAGCAAGAAAATTGTGTGGTGTCAGAACTCCTGCCAGTTTAATTAAATAGAAGTTTAAATGTGTTTTTGAGTTGTTGGCTCATTGCATAATTTTTGTGATCAATCAGCTGTCATACTGCCTTCTACTGTTTTATTAATTCTTGTAATAAGTGGCTATGGTATGAATAGTTTACTGGAGGTTGAGTGAATTTTTTTTATTACTGTAGCTATAGTTATATGGCATATGTTGTTTGTTTTAGCAAGAATAACTACTCACTCACCAGTATCAGGACCTTGTGAAAGGGCACTGATGACTACGCTATTTAGCACCCAACATTTTTAAATCCATATGCCTATCTGTCCATTCTTCCATCAAACCTCATGAGGATGTCAGAATCACTAAGCCTAAAGTTATTAAGATGCCTATCAAAATCCACCTGTTAGTAATATCATGTGGATTTTTCAGATGTAAGGACTAAGCACATCCTTCACGTATTTAGTGAGTGAGTACATCAGGGCATTAATATTTTAATAATGGGGTGTAAAGGCACCCTGTCTTTGTAGACCTTCAAAAGTCAGTCTTGGGCACCTTTGTCTGGCAAGCGAGATTATCCGGAATGACTCCCCCCCCCCCGCCCCAACTCCCCTCCCCTTCCCGACGAAGCAACCGTTGGACGCGAAAGCCTGAATTACGTGTGTATGTTTGTGTCCATCAACCCGCCAGTGCTTTCGTTTGGTAAGTCACCTCATCTTTGCCTCAAAAACAAAGATTCCATGGCTTACCAAACGGGAAAGCGCTGGTAAGTAGACACAATAAAAAACACACAAACACACTCACAGAATTTCAAGCCCTTGCAACCAACGGCCACCCCGCCAGGAAAGAGGGTAGGAGAGGGAAAGACGAAAGGCTGTGGGCCCCAAGGGAGAGGGTAAGGAGCCACCCCAATCCCAGGAGTGGAAAGACCCACCCTAGGGGGAAAAAAGGACAGGCACACACTTGCGTGCGTGCGCGCCCACACACACACACACACACACACACACACGTTAAATGGCAAAGAGTTTGGGCAGAGATGTCAGTCGAGGCGGAAGTGCAGAGGCAAAGATGTTGTTGAACGACAGATGAGGTATGAGTGGCGGCAACTTGAAATTATTGGACATGCACCTACCCTGTGGATCCTACCCTTATAACTGCCCTCGGTGCAAAACCTGTCCCATGCACCCTCTCACCACCACCTGCTCCAGTTCTGTAACCCGGAAGGTGTACACGATCAAAGGCAGAACCACGTGTAAAAGCACCCACGTGGTTTACCAACTGACCTGCCTACACTGTGATGCTTTCTATGTGGGAATAACCAGCAACAAACTGTCCATTCGCATGAATGGACACAGGCAGACAGTGTTTGTTGGTAATGAGGATCACCCTGTGGCTAAACATGTCTTGGTGCACGGCCTGCACATTTTGGCACAGTGTTACACCGTGCGGGTTATCTGGATACTTCCCACTAACACCAGCTTATCCGAACTCCGAAGATGGGAACTTGCCCTTCAATATATTATCTCTTCCCGTTACCCACCCGGCCTCAACCTAACATGTCTGTGTGTGTGTGTGGTTGTGTGTGTGTGTGTGTGGTTGTGTGTGTGTGTGTGTGTGGTTGTGTGTGTGTGTGTGTGTGGTTGTGTGTGTGTGTGTGTGGTTGTGTGTGTGTGGTTGTGGTTGTGTGTGTGTGGTTGTGGTTGTGTGTGGTTGTGGTTGTGGTTGTGTGTGGTTGTGGTTGTGTGTGGTTGTGGTTGTGTGTGGTTGTGGTTGTGTGTGGTTGTGGTTGTGTGTGGTTGTGGTTGTGTGTGGTTGTGGTTGTGTGTGGTTGTGGTTGTGTGTGGTTGTGTGTGTGGGGTTGTGTGTGGTTGTGTGTGTGTGGTTGTGTGTGGTAGTGTGTGTGTGTGTGTGGTTGTGTGTGGTAGTGTGTGTGTGTGTGTGGTTGTGTGTGTGTGTGTGTGGGTGGTTGTGTGTGTGTGTGTGTGGGTGGTTGTGTGTGTGTGTGTGTGTGTGTGTGTGTGTGTGTGGTTGTGTGTGTGTGTGTGTGTGTGTGTGTGTGGTTGTGTGTGTGTGTGTGTGTGTGTGTGTGTGTGTGTGTGTGGTTGTGTGTGTGTGTGTGTGTGTGTGTGTGTGTGTGGTTGTGTGTGTGTGGTTGTGTGTGTGTGTGGTTGCCTGTCCTTTTTTCCCGCTAGGGTGGGTCTTTCCGCTCTCGGGATTGGAAAGACTCCTTAACCTCTCCCTTAAAACCCACATCCTTTCGACTTTCCCTCTCCTTCCCTCTTTCCTGATGAAGCAACCGTTGGTTGCGAAAGCTTGAAATTCTGTGTGTGTTTCTGTGTTTTTTATTGTCTATCTACCAGTGCTTTCCTGTTTGGTAAGTCATGGAATCTTTGTTTTTAATATATTTTTCCCATGTGAGAAAATAGTTTCTTAATTTATGGCCAATTTTTAGTTTCATGTCCTGCAGTGTGTGTTAATGACATGAACTGTAAGTAAATATTTCGTAATTATACTCTGATTTATGTTCATTGTTAAGACATTTTACATCTTTTGAAATTTTATGTGGTCTTACTGTGTGCAATTTTTGCTTTTAACTATCACTTGAAAACGGCATAAAAGGACGGAACCTGGGTCGTAATTAAATAAACAAGTGGTGGTGTGTTCATTCAAAAATCATTGTATGGCTGTTGCTCAGCAACATCAAAAACTGTTTACATCCTATCTGTTCGCATAATTTGCTCTGGTCTTTAAGAAGAGCACCACACGGATTTATAGTTCTTCATGGAGACAAGGCACAAATTCCACAAATAGAACTTGTCCTGCGAAGCAACACCCACAATTGATTGAGATGAATTTTGGAGATCACCACCAATGAAAGAAAAGACCATAGCAAGAAAAAAAATATGACCCAGAGCTTCTTTCAGGTGGTAGTCAATCTCAGTGCCCCCCCAAAGGGGCCCACAGCTCTTTAGCTCTTTTGAGAATATGTGGATGGCAAACATGGGTCCCAAGTCTTTGCAGTTCTTTTTCCTTTCATGTGTTGGAGTTTTATTTTCTGACTATATCTTTTCTCAAACTTGTTCTCTGGGCCAGATTCTCTGCTGACAACCTACCTTATTGGACAGCAATTATGTTTTTTCTGACTTTGCTCCTTTTATTTTACATCACATATTTTGATTAACTTATGTTTTCTACACACATTTGGGTTTGACCCTTCACCTTTTCAAAATTCTTTCGATGAATAAGTGGGTAATGTTGCCCAATACCCAGTGGGTGGCTAGTCCACACGGGGGTTGTGTGGTACCCTTAGAGTTGTAGTCACTTGACCACACAGGGATTGCACTAGTGATGACCTGAGCTGTCACGTTCCTGCACGGGCCAAGGAGAGGTGCCTGTCAATTTGGTGGCAGTGGGATTCTGGGCATTGGCCATCATGTCAGGTAGCATTTGCTTTGGTTGGGTGGTGCCTGTGAGGAGAGCACATTATAAGAATATGTGGTAGCATAGCAGATATTTGGCATCCTGAAATGACCAAAGTTATCAGCTGGTGGGTGTGAGGCTCCTGCAGCCTCTTCAGTCAGACTGCAACTCAGAGCAGGTCGTCATTATCCTTGGAACTATTCCCCATTGGCCATGTCATAGGAGGAAGACAAAGCCAAGTGACTTGCAGACATTTACTGATTTATACCCAAACAGATGGAGGGTCCTTTCTCTCTATTAAGCCAATGTTCTTTGTGGAGAATATTAAATTGTATTTGGCACACTTTCTTTTCTTAGCAAATTGTGAAGTGATTCCACGTCAGTTAAGACAACAAAACTTACCCAGTCCTGGGCATTACTGTCTTGTAAACAACTTTATGATTGTGCTAATGAAATATCCCATAAGATCCTAAATTTGGTACAGGAATTAATTTTTCACTGGGACCTAATACTGTAAACAGATGAACTACGCAAATACTTGGATTTGTATATTGTGTACTTTGAAGCCTGCCAGGCAAAACGCTTGACACCAGTGCATTCATACTCATTTTGAGGCAGATTTGCTTCCAAATGAGGTCAAAGTCATGCTTTACTGCTGTGATATGAAGCTATATTTCCTGCCCCTGATGTGGTGCTTTTAATGCCAGTGCTTCAGGCATACCTCTTCCTGTTGTACATACGACCCAATTTGTGGAGACTGGCCTTTGGTTACTACTGTAGACAAGTAGTAGGCAGTATCTGGTGTGTTCACTCCATCAACTCTTGACCTACAGCAATTGTGCAAATAAACTTAACCATGGGGACGATAAGCCCTGTCCTCTCATGGTTCCTGCAGTGCCATCTTTGGAAACCCCTACACTACAACCGCCGGCTGGAGAAGCAGGATTGTCCTCAGTTGCCTGCCAGTGACAGGGCGTTTCCTGGAACCTTATCCCCATAAATCCATAGATGAGCAATCCCCCACAAACTAGTGGCTGAAGGATCAACAGACTAGGTTCCCCAGCTGTGCGTTCTTACTCCACTCCTACACACACAGTAGGTGTACCCCACTGAAGATTCTCTACTGCTAAAAATGGTGGAAGACAAAAGGAAGAAACCACAGCAAAGGCTACTAGTATGATCTTTGAGGTAACCAGATCCCCTCATGCTGCCAGACTCCAGAACGTTCATTGATGTCCCACCTGACTGCAGGATTCTCCAGAAAGAAAGGAAAATAATGGAGCACACGACCCTGGACAGACTGACCTACACTAAGGCTAAGAGAAAATTTGAACGCCTGCATGCTATGCGTATGACATCGTCTTACGCTGCTGCTACAGCAGTTGTGGCATCATCAGCTCCGCCAACCCAAGTGACCTCTCAGAGCCAGAAGACTACACCTGCCCCCTTCTTGGTGGGGGTATTTCCCTCCCTGTTGCTCCTGCACCACCTACTTTGGGAGCAACACCCCCACCCCAACCATCGGAGCCATCCGTCCCCACTTCTAAGGCAGAGAAGCATAAGTCGCCTTCGGCTTCTCTCATTAGGAAGGGGTCCCTTGGGTAACTCCCTTCCCAGGTTTCTTCTAATGGGAAAGACGACACACACCAGTGGCTGAAGAGCCCAAAAGCAGCTGGTTGTACGGCTTCACACTCACCCTCAGTCCCAGAGACTGAGCCAGTGAAGTACTCCCAGCCAGGGAACCCAAGGAGCAGCGAGATAAATCCAAAACGAAAACCCCTAAGACCAAGGAAATTGCGGTGGCACCCACTTTACCGCTACCTACAAGCTCTGCTGCTGAGGATGGGGTGGAGATTTTGCCATCTGCTGATGCCCTAGATCTCGCCAGACCCTCAAACACAATGGATATAGACTGCCCAGGCAATAAATTGGTGGCAGCAGGTGACTCTGAGGTGTAAACTGCCTCATTGAATGTTCCACGACTTCCCAGTCTCCGGATTCCCCCTGCAGGTCCAGGGTAAGAGTAGGCCAGGGGTATTCCTGCCTGTCGTAAGAGGCGACTAAAAGGAGTTTCAACCGTTTCGGCCTTCCATGTGATGGTCCCCCTTGGGGTTTGACCTCCATTTTTCAAAATTCTACAGAAGTACGAGCCTCCTGGGGAAGGACACCTTATGTGGTGTATCACTGGTCCTCAGTGCACTAAGACCTTGGCACTCAGCATTGTAACGGCGTTGTAACCGCACCCACTATTCCTCAAATTGGGCCTAAACACCTGATGGGTTGCACAAGTTACGCACCTAGTGCGTCCCCATCTGCACCTATGATCATGATGGACTTTCCATGGCACCCAAAATCCAGCACGGTAGCCAGCCCGTTGTTGTGGGGTTGTCATGTACCCTCTAGGTTGTAGCCCCCTGACAACACAGGGATCGTACTGCCGATACCTGAGCTGCACCCTCCCCACGTCAGCCAAGGAGTAGATGCCCGTCTCCTTGGGGCATCAGGACTCCCGGCAACGGTCATCCTGTCAGGTGGCCCTTGCTGAGGCTGGGTGGCGCCCGTGGGGAGAGCCACTGGTCGGAGTGGGTGGTATCAGGGCGGACGTTTCGCAGATGAAACGTCAACATGTATCTGGTCAATCTGCGGCCGAGTCTTTTCAAAAGAAAGGTACTGTCTCTGGTTCTGGTTCTCCTGCCCTTTCCCCCTTGGCCACTCCCTGGGAGGAAGGACAGGCCCGCCGGCTTGGGGCGAAGTACTTCCCCTGCTATTTAGTCTGTTCTCGGACCGATGGGGGAACGTTTGCCACCTCCAAGCCCATGTTCTTTTTCCAGCACATCAAGGACATCTTCAGCTAAATCGAGGCTCTCAGTAAAATGCGTTTGGGGTCCGTTCTTATAAAGACCACCTCCGCCACACAGTCGGCAGAGCTCCAGGCGTGCAACTGACTAGGGGACATCCCAGTGTCCATTGTCCCGCATCTGGCACTGAATAGGACGCAGGGGGTTATTTTTCATCGGGACCTCCTGCTGCAATCTGATGAGGAGCTCAGGGCCAACCTGGAGCGCCGAGGCGTGCATTTCGTCCGGCGAGTGCAGCGCGGCCCCAAAGACCATCGCATCAACACCGGGCCTTTACCTCGCCTTCGAGGGGGACATTCTCCCAGAGAAGGTAAAGGTGATGTGCTACTGGTGCGACGTGCAACCTTACGTCCTGCCTCCTATGCGCTGCTTTCGGTGTTTGCACTTCGGGCACATGTCGTCATGGTGTGAGGCTGAGCCCATTTGTGGTGATTGTGTAATTCCTCTTCGTGAGGAACATACATGCACCCCACCACCTCGGTGTGTCAATTGTCCTGGCCTCCACTCGCCTCGATCTTTAGACTGCCCCGCGTATCAGAAGGAGAAGAAGAATCAAGAATTAAAAACTTTGGACCGTCTCTCTTATTCTGAGGCCAGGAAGAAGTATGAGCGCCTCCATCCCGTGACATTGACAACTTCGTTTGCCTCAGTTGTGTCCACTCCTTCCACAGTATCCTCACACCTACCCTGTCCCCCTTCCACCTCCTCACCCCATCCAGGGTCTATGCCTCCGCCTCCCAAATCCCTCCCTCCCAAATCCTCCTCCCTCGCGGCCCCTGCCCCCTCTGCCCCAGGGGCCACCCTTCCTCCTCCTCCTCCTCCTCCTCCTCCTCCTCCTCCTCCTCCTCCTCCTCCTCCTCCTCCCCCCCCCCCCCCCTCCGCGACCTGAGAAGCTATCCTCTTCTCAGGCGTCCATCGGGGACACGTTCTGGACCCTGGCTTACGAGGTCCAGCGTTCCAAAATGGACCCCGCGCGTAGGACCTTCTTCGGGTCCAGCCCACCATCCCCGTGGCTCATCGGACTTCCAAGAAGGCCTCCAAGAAGAAGTCTTTATCCCCCTCTCCACCCTTGTGCGTTTCGGCTGACGCTCCATCCGTGAGTCGCTGCTCCCGGCCGTCCTGAGTTTCGCCGGGACACTCTGCTGCCAGGCGCTCAGCTGGCCTGTCGTCGGCGAATGATGCTGCCCCTCCTACGCAACCCAGGAATGCGGCCGCAGCTGGTGATGACTCGATGGAACAGGATCTGCCTCCCGCCGGTTGTAGCGTTGTTCCCTCGAAACCTGGCCCTTCGCGGCCGACAAGGTGACCAGCTCTTCACCCGTTTCGTTCCACCTTTTTTCTGACTAGTGATGGCTTTGTTACATTGGAACATAAGAGGTATTAGATCTAATTGGGAGGAATTAAAACTGCTCCTCTGCCTGCACTGTCCGCTCATCCTTGGTCTCCAGGAAAGCAAGTTGCGCCCAACTGACCGTATTGCTTTTACCCACTATACCTCGGAGCGGTCTGACCTCACCCCTGTGGACGGTATTCCAGCTCATGGTGGGGTCATGTTGCTCGTTCGGGACGATGTCTATTACCGTCCCATCCCATTGACCACCCCACTCCAAGCAATAGCTGTCCGTATTACTCTTTCTGCCTTTACTTTTTCTGTTTGTACTGTCTACACTCCATTGTTATCTGCAGTTAGTCAGGCTGACATGATGCACCTGATTGTTCAGCTTCCTCTGCCGTTTTTATTGTTTGGTGACTTCAATGCCCATCATCCCCTTTGGGGCTCTCCTGCATCCTGTCAGAGAGGCTCCCTGTTGGCGGATGTCTTCAACCATCTCAATCTTGTCTGCCTCAATACTGGCGCCCCGACTTTCCTCTCGGACTCTACTCATACCTACTCCCACTTGGACCTCTCGATCTGTTCTACCACTCTTGCCCGTCAGTTCGAGTGGTATGTCCTTTCTGACACCTATTCGAGCGACCATTTCCCGTGTCGTTCGTCTCCTGCACCACACCCCATCCCCACGTCCTTCGAGCTGGAACATACCGAAAGCTGACTGGGGACTTTACTCCTCCCTGGCGACCTTTCCAGACCACGATTTTCTCAGTTGTGACAGTCAGGTCGAATACCTCTGTTATCATCAATGCTGCCGAACGTTCCATTCCTCGTACTACCTCCTTCACGTCGCGTTTCCGTCCCTTGGTGGAATGAGGCTTGTAGAGATGCTATCCGTGCTCGACGATGTGCTTTACACAGCTTTCGCCGCCATCCTACGTTGGCGAATTGTATTGGATACAAACGACTCAGTGCAATGCCGTAGAGTCATCAAAGACAGCAAAAAAGCTTGTTGGGCCTCTTTCACCAGCTCCTTTAACAGTTTTACTCCCTCTTCTGTTGTTTGGGGTGGTCTGCGCCGGCTGTTGGGCATTAAGGCCCACTCCTCGGTACCTGGCCTGACTTCAGGTAATGAGGTACTTGTTGATCCTGTGGATGTCTCCAACGCCTTCGGCCGCTTTTTCGCGGAGGTTTCAAGCTCCGCCCATTACCACCCTGCCTTCCTTCCCAGGAAAGAGGCAGAAGAGGCTCGGCGACCTTCCTTCCACTCACTGAATCTGGAAAATTATAATGCCCCCTTTACTATGCGGGAACTCGAACGTGTACTTGCACTGTCCTGGTCCTTTGCTCTGGGGCCAGATGCCATTCACGTTCAGATGCTTACACACCTTTCTCCGGCAGGAAAAAGCGTTCTTCTTCGTACCTACAATCTCGTTTGGACCAAACATAAAGTCCCCATGCGTTGGCGTGACGCCGTCGTTGTTCCTATACCCAAACCCGGGAAGGATACACACCTTCCTTCTAGTTACTGCCCCATTTCTCTTTCAAGCTGTGTCTGTAAGGTGATGGAGCGCATGGTTAATGCTTGGTTAGTTTGGATTCTTGAATCTGGACGGCTACTTACCAATGTTCAATGCGGCTTTCGTCGCCGCTGCTCCGCTATTGACCATCTTGTGACCTTGTCGACACTCATCATGACCAACTTTTTGCGGAAGTGCCAAATGGTAGCCGTGTTCTTCGATTTGGAGAAGGCTTATGATACCTGTTGGAGAGGAGGTATCCTCCACACTATGCACAGGTGGGGTCTACGTGGTCGCCTGCTGTTTTTATTGATTCCTTTTTAACAGATCGAAAGTTCAGGGTATGTGTGGGTTCCGTATTGTCTGGCATCTGCCTCCAGGAGAACAGAGTGCCTCAGGGCTCCGTCTTGAGCGTAGCCCTTTTTGCCATAGCGATCAATCCAATTATGGATTGCATTCCACCTAATGTCTCAGGCTCTCTTTGTCAATGACTTCACGATCTACTGCAGTGCCCAGAGAACATGCCTCCTGGAGTGCTGTCTTCAGCGTTGTCTTGACAGTCTAAATTCATGGAGTGTGGCTAATGGCTTCTGGTTCTCTGAAGAGAAGACGGTTTGCATCAACTTTTGGTGATATAAAGCGTTCCTTCCGCCATCCTTACATCTCTGTCCTGTTGTTCTCCCATTCGTGGAAACAACTAAGTTTCTAGGGCTCACACTGGGCAGGAAACTTTGTCGGTTTCTGCACGTCTCTTATTTGGCTGCCCGTTGTACACGTTCCCTTAATGTCCTCAGAGTTCTTAGTGGTTCATCTTGGGGAGCGGATCGCACTGTCCTGCTTCGCTTGTATCGGTCCATAGTCCGATCAAAGCTGGATTATGGGAGCCTCGTCTGCTCGGCCATCCCTCTTACTCAGTCTCAACTCCACCCACCATCGGGGGTTACGTCTTGCAACCGGAGCATTCTACACTAGTCCTGTCGAGAGTCTTTATGCTGAAGCTGCCGAATTACCGTTGACATACTAGTGTGGCGTACTGCTTTGTCGGTATGCCTGCCTGCTGTTATCAATGCCCGACCACCCCTCTTATCAGTCCTTCTTTGCCGATTCTCTCGACCGTCAGTATGGGTTGTACGTGTCTGCCCTGCTGCCCCCCTGGAGTCCGCTATTGTCGCCTGCTTCGACAATTGGATTTTGCCCTCCCTACCACCTTCAGAGAGGGTGAGAGCCCGACACCACCTTGGCTCCAGGCTCCGGTTCATATTCATCTCGACCTCAGCTCGCTCCCAAAGGAGGGTACTCCGGCTGCAGTGTTGTGCTCATGGTTTGTCGAACTTCGTGTGCGACTTGCCAGTCACACCTTTATTTACACTGATGGCTCCAAAACTGACGATGGTGTCAGCTGTGCCTTTGTCGTCGGGGCCGTCACCTTTAAATACCGGCTCCTCAACCAGTGTTGCAGCTTTACGGCCGAGCTTTATGCTCTCCATCAGGCCGTTCAGTATGCCCGCCGCCACCGCCATTCATCGTATGTACTCTGCTCTGATTCACTCAGTGCTCTTCAGAGCCTTGGAGCTCCATATCCGGTCCATCCCTTGGTGCAATGGATCCAGTAGTCCCTCCATTCTTTTGCTGATGATGGCTCTCTTGTCAGCTTTCTGTGGGTTCCCGGCCATGTAAGAGTGCCTGGGAATGAGGCTGCTGATGTTGCAGCCAAGACTGCAGTCCTTTTGCCTCGGCCAGCCTCCCATTGTGTCCAGTCATCTGACATTAGTGGGGTTGTTTGTAAGAGGCTTGTGTCATTGTGATGGGATACTTGGTCATCACTTCAAGGAAACAAGCTCCGGGCCGTAAAACCATTCCCAACTGCTTGGACAACCTCCCCCCAACCATCTCGGCGAGAAGAGGTCCTTCTGACCAGGTTGCGGATTGGGCATTGCTGGTTTAGCCACCGCTACCTGCTCTCTGGTGACCCAGCCCCGCGGTGCCTTGTGGTCCTCCATTGACAGTGCGCCATGTTTTATTGTCGTGTCCCCGTTTTAGTCAATCTTGTGTTGTCCTGTCTCTGCCATCTACTTTACAGGATATTTTAGATGATGGCGCTCGAGCAGCTGCTTGTGTTCTTCGTTTTATTACTTTGACTGGCTTGTCCAAAGACATCTAACTCTTTCACTTATTTTATCTGCATCTTTGTAAGAACTTTCTGGAGCCCCCCCCCCCCCCCCTTGTTTTACTAGATTTTATGTGCTCTTGTAATTGTGACTGGGCGCTAATGACTTCAGTACTTGAGCGCCCTTAAAAAAAAAAAAAAAAAACAGTCTCACAATGTGATCCTCCAGTGTAATTGCGGCAGTTTTTTCCACCGCCTGCCTGATCTACGGCAACTGTTGAGCTTTACACCTGGTATCTACATTGCCCTCCAGCAAAGCTGGTTCCCAGCAATGCGGACCCCTGCTCTCTGCAGCTATAAGGGATATTACAGGAATCGTAGCGACTAAAATAGGGTGTCAGGTGGAATTTGTGTTTGTTCTAAACTCGGTCTGTAGTGAATATGTGCGCCCTTCAAACCCCTCTTGAAGCTTTGGCTGTCAGAATAACGACAACACAGGAAATAACTGTCTGCAATGTGTATCTTCCTCCAGATGGTGCAGTACCCCTGAATGTATTAGCTGCACTGATTGATAAATTCCATAAATCTTTCCTACTTCTAGGAGATTTTAATGGCCATAACCCCTTGTGGGGTGGTACCATGCTTACTGGCTGAGGCAGAGATGTCGAAACTTTACTGAAGCAATCCGACCTCTGCCTCTTAAATACTGGGGCCGCCACATATTTCAGTGTGACTCATGGTAGTTACTCAGCCATTGATTTATCAATTTGCAGCCCAGGACTTCTCCCATCTATCCACTGGAGACCACATGACAACCTGTGTGGTAGTGACCACTTCCCCATCTTCCTGTCACTGCCCCAGTGTCAGGCATACGGACGTCTGCCCAGATGGACTTTGAACAAGGTGGATTGGGGAACTTTCACCTCTGCTGTCTTCCACTGGAGTTTATCTATCATCTCCGTAATGCTTTCGCGATGATGAAATGATCCTGTTATCAAGCACGCTGCTCTCCGTTGGATCTTCTCTATATCTTCTATCAATCCTATCTGGTATGGATCCCACAGTGGTGAGCAGGATTGAAGCAGTGGGAGGACAAGTGTATTGTAACCTACTTCCTTTGTTTTTGGATTGCATTTCCTTAGGATTCTTCCAATGAATCTCAATCTGGCATCTGCTTTACCAATGATCAACTTTATATGATCATTCCATTTTAAATCACTCGTAATGCATACACCTAGATAATTTATGGAATTAACTGTTTCCAGTTGCTGACCTGCTATATTGTAGCTAAATGATAAGGGATCTTTCTTTCTGTGTATTCGCAGCACATTACACTTGTCTACATTGAGATTCAATTGCCATTCCCTGCACCATGCGTCAATTCGCTGCAGATCCTCTTGCATTTCAGTACAATTTTCCATTGTTACAAGCTCTCGATATACCACAGCATCATCTGCAAGAAACCTCAGTAAACTTACGATGTTATCCACAAGGTCATTTATGTATATTGTGAATAGCAGCGGTCCTACGTCACTCCCCTGCGGCACACCTGAAATCACTCTTTCTTTGGAAGACTTCTCTCCATTGAGAATGACATGCTGCGTTCTGTTATCTAGGAACTCCTCAATCCAATCACACAATTGATCTGATAGTCGGTATGCTCTTACTTTGTTCATTAAACGACTGTGGGGAACTGTGTCAAACGCCTTGCAGAAGTCAAGAAACTTGGCATCTACCTGTGAACCCGTCTCTATGGCCCTCTGAGCCTCGTGGACGAATAGTGTGAGTTGGGTTTCACACGACAGTCTTTTTCGAAACCCATGCTGATTCCTACAGAGTAGATTTCTAGTCTCCAGAAAAGTCATTATACTCGAACATAATGTGTTCCAAAATTTTACAACTGATTGACGTTAGAGATATAGGTCTATAGTTTTGCACATCTGTTCGACGTCCCTTCTTGAAAACGGGTATGACCTATGCCCTTTTCCAATCCTTTGGAATGCTACACTCATTTAGAGACCTACAGTACACCGCTGCAAGAAGTGGGGCAAGTTCCATTGCGTACTCTGTGTAAAATTGAACTGGTATCCCATCAGGTCCAGTGGCCTTTCCTCTTTTGAGCAATTTTGATTGTTTTTCCATCCCTCTGTCGTCTATTTCGATATATACCATTTTGTCACCTGTGCGACAATCTAGAGAAGGAACTACAGTGCAATCTTCCTCTGTGAAACAGCTTTGGAAAAAAAATTTAGTATTTCAGCCTTTAGTCTGTCATCCTCTGTTTAAGTACCATTTTGGTCACCGAGTGCCTGGACATTTTGTTTTGATCCATGTACCGCTTTGACATAAGACCAAAATTTCATAGGATTTTCTGCCACGTCCATACATAGAACTTTTCTTTCGAATTCATTGAACGCCTGTCGCATAGCCCTCCTCACACTACATTTTGTTCGCCTAATTTTTGTTTGTCTGCAAGGCTTTGGCTATGTTTATATTTGCTGTGAAGTTCCCTTTGCTTCCACAGCTGTTTTGTAATTTCGTTGTTATACCAAGGTGGCTCTTTTCCATCTCTTACGATCTTGCTTGGCATGTACTCATCTAATGCATATTGTACGATGGTTTTGAACTTTGTCCACTGATCCTCAACACTATCTGTACTTGAGACAAAACTTTTGTGTTGAGCCGTCAAGTACTCTGAAATCAGCTTTTTGTCACTTTTGATAAACAGAAAAATCTTCCTACCTTTTTAAAATTTCTGTTTACGGGTGAAATCATCGATGCAGTAACTGCTTTATGATCACAGATTCCCTGTTCTGCGTTAACTGTTTCAAATAGTTTGGGTCTGTTTGTCATCAGAAGATCTAATATGTTATTACCATGAGTAGATTCTCTGTTTAACTGCTCAAGGTAATTTTCAGATAAAGCACTTAAAAGCAAATCGCACCTCATAAGAGCTTAAATACGGTCCAGGATATTATTTTCCAAGGGACCTGCTTTTGCAGTCTGACGATGAGCTGCACCCCAACTGAAAGCTAAGAGTAGTTCATTTTGTCCAGTGTGTCCAGCGGGATCTGAGGGATAATCAGGTTGCCATCGGTGCCTTCATCTTGGCCTTCGGGGGTGACACATTACCCGAGAAGGTCAAGGTGTTGGTCTACCTACTGTGATGTCAAGCCATATATCCCTCCTCCAATGTGGTGTTTCAAGTGCTGGAAGCTCAGCCATTTGTCATCCCGCTGTACTTCCTGAATCACATATTGAGGTTGTGGATGTTCATCCCATCCCAATACTCCATGTGCACTGCCTCCCATCTGTGTCAACTGCAGAGAGCATCATTTCCCTTGCTCACCAGACTGCAGGATTTTACAGTGAGAAAGGGAAATCATGGAATACAAGACCCTGAACCGGCTGATCTACCCTGAGGCGAAGAGGAAATTTGAGCGCCTAGATGCCGCCGCTACGAGAACAGTTGTAGCCCCCCCTCAGTTCCACGAGTTCCAATCAGCTCTCAGAGCCAGAAGACTACACCTGCCCCCTTTATGGTGGGGGCAGTTCCCTCCCTGTTGCTCCCACACAACCTACCTCGCCCCCCCCCCCCCCCCCCACACCGTGGGTTCACGGTCCTTTGGTGAGTACGTGCGTGGTGAGCACGGGGCCCTGAGCTATTGCAGCCTTACTTCTTTCCCAGGTTGCATTTCCTTTCCCGTCTTTGCTCCTTCCCCTTCGCCCTCTCCTCTCATCCTTTTGGCATTCTCTGGTCCCTCTCTGGGGTTTGACCTCCATTACTAAATTTCTATTCTGTAGTGTGAGCCATTTGGGGAAGAACACCTTACTTAGTGTCTCTGGCATGTACCCTCCTATTTCCTTCCACTTCTTCCTTCCTTCCACTTCTTCCTTCCTTCCACTTCTTCCTTCCTTCCACTTCTTCCTTCCTTCCACTTCTTCCTTCCTTCCACTTCTTCCTTCCTTCCACTTCTTCCTTCCTTCCACTTCTTCCTTCCTTCCACTTCTTCCTTCCTTCCACTTCTTCCTTCCTTCCACTTCTTCCTTCCTTCCACTTCTTCCTTCCTTCCACTTCTTCCTTCCTTCCTTCCACTTCTTCCTTCCTTCCTTCCACTTCTTCTTCCTTCCTTCCACTTCTTCTTCCTTCCTTCCACTTCTTCTTCCTTCCTTCCACTTCTTCTTCCTTCCTTCCACTTTTTTCTCCCTTCCTTCCACCTCTTCCCTCCTTCCCTTCCTTCCACCTCTTCCCTCCTTCCCTTCCTTCCACCTCTTCCCTCCTTCCCTTCCTTCCACCTCTTCCCTCCTTCCCTTCCTTCCACCTCTTCCCTCCTTCCCTTCCTTCCACCTCTTCCCTCCTTCCCTTCCTTCCACCTCTTCCCTCCTTCCCTTCCTTCCACCTCTTCCCTCCTTCCCTTCCTTCCACCTCGTTTTCTGCTGCTAGAGCACATAGCCAGGTCGGTAGGCAGCCCATGTGGTGGGGTCGCTCTGCACTCTTTTGGTTGAGCCCCCTGAAAACAAAGGGATCACACTTCTGATACCTGAGCTGTGACCACCTCATGTAACCCTAGGAGTGGTTGCTTGTGATCCTAGAGCATCAGAACTCCTAGCAATGGCCGCTGTGCCAAAAGGCCCTTGCTGTGTCTGGATGGTGCCCATGGGGAGAGCCCCTGATTGGGGTGGTTGGTAGCAGGGCAGACACTATGCAAATGACATGCATACGGGTCCAGAACTCGGGCTGTTCTTCTACAGCCATCTCTTTGAATGGAACTGATTGTTTGAGTGCTGCTTCTTCTTGCCTTTCGGCATTCCCTTCCATAGCTACCCCTGGGAGGAGGGTCTGGCTCGTCAGCTAGGGGAAAAACCTTTCCCCCGCTATCTGGTTTGCACCAGGACTGATGGGAATACTTTCACCAATACCAAACCTTTATTTTTTGTGGAGCACATTGAAGACAAGTTTGGCAAAGTGGATACACTGGGCAAAACTGCTGCAGGTGCCCAGTCTGTGGCCCTTTGTGCCTGTGACCATTTTGGCACTATTCATGTGTCCATTACCCCCCACCGGTCTTTGAATATGGTTCAAAGTGTAATTTTTCACAGGGACCGCATTCTTCAAACTGATGAGGAACTTAGATAATCTAGGACGGTGGGGTGGTTCCCACACTCCTTCGGGTGCCACTCCCTCCCCCCCCCCCCCCCCCCCCCCCCCACCACAACTGCAGAAGTGTCTCACTTCTTTGGTGTCTGCTGGTCAAGGGCACCCTTCCCGGGACACCCCCCTCCCCCCCCTTTCCCAGCAATCTCCAGTGTCCAGGTGAAAGGTCTACTGCCACATGACAACCACGAGAACCACGGTCTGTGCGCCCCCAGGTCGCCTGCTCTCTTTCTGATCCAGATCTTGCTGCAGCAGACTCCCTTTTGCAGTGTAGCCCTCCTTGATCTCAAACAGAAAAGAAGAAGAAATATAAGTCCTGGGACAAGGAGCCTCTGGTATCGCCAGAGGTCCCATCTCTTTGGTGACGGCTGGTGACCCGGTGGCATGACTGGCTTTAGCCTGTTCACCCCCTATTTGAATCGTCATTCTGTGGTTATCCAATGGAATTGTAATGGATATTACAATCATCTTCTGTAGTTGAAATCCCTTATTTGGTTTTACTCTGCAGCTTGTGTGGTTCTACTGGGATTTTATTTTACTGATGACCACTCACGGACCCTCCATGGGTTCTGTGCTTTCTGCCA
Source organism: Schistocerca gregaria (assembly GCF_023897955.1). Taxonomy (NCBI): domain Eukaryota; kingdom Metazoa; phylum Arthropoda; class Insecta; order Orthoptera; family Acrididae; genus Schistocerca; species Schistocerca gregaria. The sequence goes on from NC_064923.1 coordinate 667,736,570, forward strand.
AAATCGGGTCAGCCCACCTGCCGGCCTCTGGTTGCTTTTGTATGTTGGTCCATACAGACGTTTCTAGCATGTGGATTCCTCTTCAAACTACATTGGAATCAGTTGCTGTTAGGGTCCACCTGGACTCTGAGGTCACAGTTTGCAGTCTTTATCTCCCTCCTGACAGGACTCTTATGCCTGCTGCCTTAACTGCCCTTATTCAGCAACTTCCTCCTCCCTTCCTCCTTCTCAGGGATTTTAATGCTCATCATCCCTTGTGGGGCAGTGCATTTCCGGGGTCTTCTCATAGACCAGTTTTTTGCAGACCACGACTTGTGCCTTCTTAATGATAATTCCCCTGCCCGTTTCAGTGCCGATCATGGTACTTTTCTTCCATTGATCTTTCTCTTCTTTTCTCTCCCTCCTCCCTTCATTACACTGGTTGCCACTTGACGACCTTCGTGATAGTGACCATATCCCATTGATTCTCTTGCTACCTTCCCCGATGGCCAGGTTATCATGTTGGTCTTTCCATTGCGCCGATTGGCCTCTATATACTGCACAGGTCGTTTTTTTCTCCCTCTTCGTTGGGTTGTATTGATGTGATTGTTCGCACTGCTAGCCCTGCTGTCCCATGCTCATGTGGACCATTTCGCCGCCAGCAAATCCCATGGTGGTGCACGGCCATTGCCATTGCCATCCGTGATTGCCATCAAGCTTTGCAACACCTTAAGAGGCACCCATCTGCTGTCAATCTTATTACCTTTAAATGCATTCCCACCAAAGCATGTTACTTAATCAAACAGAGCAAACAGGTGGATTCAGAACTCTTTGTTTCTTCCCCCGTTTCTACTGTCCCCACGTCACAGGTATGGGCTACACTTCGTTCTCTCCAAGGTTGCCATCGGCAGTCTACCCTCCCGGGCCTTGCCCTCCTGGATATCCTTTGCACGGACGCATTGATTCTCACAGAACATCTTGCGACCCATTTTGCAACAGCATCAACCTCCTATCTGGCTGCTTTCCTTCACCGGAAACAGCAATCTGAAGCTTCCACCTTATGTTTTACCCCTTGTCAGTCAGAATCTTACAACGAACCTTTTACTGAATGGGAACTTCTTTCCACACTTTCTTCTTCTCATGACAAGGCCTCTGGCCTAGTCTCCATTCATAACCAATTGCTTTAAGATCTCAGTGCTCCACGACATCTTCTCCAGTTGCTTAACTGTATTTGGCTCCAGGGTGACTTCCCTTCTCAGTGGAGGGATAGCATCATGGTTCCAGTCCTTAAGCTTGGTAAGAATCCCCCGTTTCTCGAAAGCTATTGGCCAATTAGTCTGACAAACATTGGTTGCAAGTTACTTGACTGGAAGGTAGCACGTCGGCTCAGTTGGGTCCTCGAATCTCGGGATCTATTGTCTGCTTACCAGTGTGGCTTCACACAGGGAGGGTCTGCTATCGATCACTTTTTCCCAGCACCACCATTGGGTCGCAGTATTTTTTGACCTACGCAAGGCCTATGACATGGCTTGGTGCCATCATGTCTTACTTACACGTCATGAGTGGGGTCTTTGGGGCCCACCCCAGATTTTTATTCACCTGTTTTTGTTCCATGGGTTGTTCAAGGTTCAGGTTAGTACTGTTTTTAGTTCTCCATGGACCCAGGAGAATGGGTTCGGAGTGTACTTCTTTTCCTCGTTTCTATAGGTGGACTGGCCTCCATCAGTCCTTTGGTCACCTCTGCTCTGTATGGGGATGCTTACTTCATTTAGGTTAGTTCCTCTTCAATGGACTTTGCAAAGCAGCAGCTATAGGGTGCTATACGGCATGCCTCTGCATGGCTCCACACACGGTTTTCAGTTCTCTCCTTTAAAATCGCAGGTGGTCCTCTTCTGTCGCTGTACTACGGTCCACCCCGATCTGGAGCTCTACCTTGATGCACAACAATTACCTCTGGTCCCACAGTTTCTTCTGGGTCTTCTTTTTGACAACAAGCTCCCTTTGTTGCCTCATATCAGACTTCTGAAGATAGGATGTTTCCGTAAACTCGGTGTCCCTTGCTTCCTTGCCCACACCTTTTGGGGTGCAGATTGTTCCACTCTTCTCCGCATTTACCGGGCTTTAGTGCTGTCTCGCTTGGACTATGGTTGTTAAGTTTATGGTTTGGCTGCTCCTTCCACTCTGCACCTCCTGGATTCTGTCCACCATTGTGGTATCCATTTGGCCACCGGTGCCTTCTCTACTAGCCCTGTTCATAGTCCCCTGGTTGAAGCTGGGATCCCCCTTTTCTGCTTGGTGGTCCCAGCTTCTGGTTTCTTATGCAATCACTGTCTGTTCCTCTGCCACTCATCCCTCCTATCCTGTTTCCAGACCAAGCACGTCGTCCATCTGATTCCCACCCTCGGCGGGTTTACCGGTTGGGCTCCACCTTGCCTCTCTTCGCCGTGGTTTTCAGCTTCCTCCTTTGTCCTCTTCAGCTTCCTCCTTTGTCCTCTCTCCCATGTTCCCCCCCCCCAACCCCCCCCCCCCCCCCCCCAGTTGTTCCTTGGCACCGGATTCGGATGGATCTATGCCAAGGTCGGAAAGATTCCGTTCCTTCGATGGTGTTCCGTTGTTTTTTTATGTCAAATTTTGTGGGAGTTTCGGGATACTGTTGTTTTTTACACTCATGGCTCTAAATCTACTGGTAGTGTGGGACATGCCTTCACGTCCTCTGTTGGCATGGAAAATCATCTCCTGCCAACTGCATGTGGGGTGTTTACTCCAGAATTGGTCATTTCCCAGACCCTTACCTTTATTAAACAGCCCCAACTCGCCCATATTTTGTTATGTATGGACTCAAATGAATGGCCTTCAGGCATTTGATCGGTGTTTTTCCTGCCATTCCTTGGTCTCTGCCATCCACGACCATCTCGCTGATGTTCACTGTGCTGCTTGTTCCGTAAATTTCCTTTGGGTCCCTGCCCATGTGGGTAGCCCAGGTAATGAGCTTGCTGATCGTTTGGCTGGGGGAGCAGTCACTTACCCCCTTCTTTGTAACCCCTCCGGTGGTGGATTTACGGCTTTATATACAGGGAGTGAAAGGCTATTTACAATTTGTACAGAAACCAGATGGCAGTTAATAAGAGTCGGGGGACATGAAAGGGAAGCAGTGGTTGGGAAGGGAGTGAGACAGGGTTGTAGCCTATCCCCGATGTTATTCAATCTGTATATTAAGCAAGCAGTAAAGGAAACAAAAGAAAAATTCGGAGTAGGAATTAAAATCCATGGAGAAGAAATAGACTTCGAGGTTCGCCAATGACATTGTAATTCTGTCAGAGACAGCAAAGAACTTGGAAGAGCAGCTGAATGGAATGGACAGTGTCTTGAAAGGAGGATATAAGATGAACATCAACAAAATCAAAACGAGGATAATGGAATGTAGTCGAATTAAATCGGGAGATGCTGCGGAATTAGATTAGGAAATGAGATGCTTAAAGTAGTAAATGAATATTGCTATTTGGGGAGCAAAATAACTGATGATGATCGAAGTAGAGAGGATATAAAATGTAGACTGGCAATGGCAAGAAAAGTGTTTCTGAAGAAGAGAAATTTGTTGACATTGAGTTTAGATTTAAGGGTCAGGAAGTCGTTTCTGAAATTATTTGCATTGAGTGTAGCCATGTATGGAAGTGAAACGTGCACGATAAATAGTGTATACAAGAAGAGACTAGAAGCTTTCGAAATGTGGTGCTACAGAGGAATGCTGAAGATTAGATGGGTAGATCACATAACTAATGAGGAGGTATTTAATAGAATTGGAGAGAAGAGAAATTTGTGACACAACTTGACAAGAAGAAGGGATCGGTTGGTAGGGCATATTCTGAGGCATCAAGGGATCACCAATTTAGTATTGGAGGGCAGCATGGAGGGTAAAAATTGCAGAGGGAGACCAAGAGATGAATACACTAAACAGATTTAGAAGGATGTAAGTTGCAGTAGGTACTGGGAGATGAAGAACCTCTCACAGTATACAGTAGCATGGAGAGCTGCATCAAACCAGTCTCTGGACTTTGCACAATCATGGGCCAACTCTTGGGAGGCTACCTCCCTGCCTAATAAGCTTCGTGCGATTAAGGTGACACCTGTCCCATGGCATTCTTCCTTCTGCCTCTCCCGAAAGGACTCGACCACCCTGTGTCGTCTCTGCATCGGGCATACCAGGCTGACCCATGGTTTTCTTTCATGTAATGTGCCATCCCCACTTTGTAGTTGTGAAGCCTTCCAGTCAGCAGCCAACATTTTGTTGGAATGCCCCCTTCTTTTGGCTCTGCCTACTAAGTACAGACTTTCTTGCACTTTACCTTTAATGTTGGCTGACGATTGGCGGATGGTGGAACTGGTTCTCAGTACTTTTACATTCTAGCACTTGAACGCTTTTGAATAGCAAGTGGTCTTTCCTATATTGCACCAGAGGTGGGATATTTCCTGCCTCTAGCATAGCCTTGGGGTTGCCCACTTGCTGACTTCCCTCCTTTTGTTTTCACCATTGACAACGCGACTGCATTTTCACATTTTTCAGCCTTTTACCTTATACCATTAGGACTCTTCCGAGATGTAAATCCGTCCGAATTGACCACATTTGAAACAAGGGACTGATGACTTTGGTGTTTGGTGCCTTCAACCCCCAGTCAACCAACTAACCAACCTCGGGAGCACTGTCCCCCAACCATCGGGCACACCAGTCCCAACTTCTCAGCCGGAGAAGCAAAAGTCGTCTTCGGCTCCTCTCACTAGGAAGGGGTCCCTTGGGTCACTCCCTTCCCAGGTTTCTGCTAATGGGAAAAATGATAGCCACCAATGGCTGAAGTGCCCAAAAGCAGCGGGTCGTAGGGCTTCACGATCACCCTAAGTCTCGGAGACTGAATCAGTGATGCCCTCCCAGCCAGAGAAACTCAAGGATCAGTGAGAGAAATCCAGAAGGAAAACCCTCAAGACCAAGGGAATTGTGGTGGCACCAACACCACTGCTGCCTACAAGCTCTGCGTCTGAGGATGAGGTGTCGATTCTGGCATCCGCTGAGGACCTAGATCTCACCAGACCCTCAGATACAATGGATATAGCCTGTTCAGGAACTAAGTTGGTGGCCGCAGGTGACCCTAAGGCGTGGACTGCCTTATTGAGTGTTTCATGCCTTCCCTGTCTGTCATGTTGTCCTCCAGTGGAATTGTGACTGTTTTGCCACCACCTGGCTGAGCTATGGCAACTGTTAAGCTTTACACGTGATTTCTGCATTGCCCTCCAGGAATCCTGGTTCTCGGCAATGCGGACTCGGGGATATTACAAGAACTGTAGCGAATATAATAGTGTCAGGTGGAGTTTGCATTTATGTACTGAACTCAGGATGTAGTGAACCTGTGCCCCTTCCAACTCCTCTTGAAGCTGTGGCTGTCAGGATACGGATGATGCAGGACATAACTGTCTGCAATGTATATCCTCCGGATGGTGCAGTGCCCCTGAACTGATTGATCAACTCCATAAACCTTTCTTACTTTTGGGAGATTTTAACGCCGATAACTCCTTGTGGGGTAGAACAATGCTTGCTGGTCGTGTCAGATATGTTGAAAATTTACTGTCCCAACTCGACTTGTGCCTCTTAAATACTGGGGCCGCCACACATCTCAATGTGGCTTATGGTAGTTACTCGACCATTGATTTATCAATTTGCAGCCCAGGACCTATCCCATCCATCCACTGAAAAGCACATGATGACCTGTCTGGTAGTGAGCACTTTCCCATCTTCCTGTCATTCCCTTGGGGTCATGCCCATGGACGCCTACCCAGATGGGCTTTAAACAAGGCAGACTGAATTGCCTTCACCTTTTCTGTCACAGTTGAATCTCCCCCACATGGTGCCGTTGATGTTGTGATTGAGCAGGTCACTAAAGCTATAATTTGTGCGGTGGAAAATGCGATCCCTCATTCTCTAGGGTGCCCCCGGCAAAAGACAATCCCTTGGCGGTCACTGGAAGTCGCTGAGGCAATTAAAGAGCATCAGTGAGCTATACAGCGATATAAGCGGCACCCTTTCCTAGAGCACCTAATAGCCTTTAAGTGGCTCCGTACCCCCGTTTGCCAGCTTATAAAATGACAGAAACAGGAGTGTAGGCCTGAAGGACTCTGTTAACCCCACCACTCTCCGCTGTCACTTCCTTTTGATTCTTGACATGTTCCGGGGCCCTGAAGTTGTTTACACCGCCGGCTCGATGGCTGATGGTAAAGTTGGCTTCACCTATGTCCACAGAGCCGTATTGAACAGCATTACTTGTCCACTGGCTGCAGTGTATTCACTGCAGAGCTTGTGGCCATATCTCGTGCACTTCAGTACATCCATTCCTGTTCTGGTGATTCGTTTATTCTCTGATCTGACTCCCTGAGCAGCTTACAAGCTATTGATCAGTGCTATCCTCGCCATCCTTCGGTAGCAACCATCCAGGAGTCCACCTCTGGCCTGGAACAGTCCAGTTGTTCAGTGGTGTTTGTGCGAACCCCAGGACACATCAAAATCCCAGGCAATGAACTTGCTGACAGGCTGGCCAAACAGCTTACTCAGAAATCGCTCCTGGAGATGTGCATCTCCGAAACTGACCTTTGTTCTGTCTTACGCCACAAGGTGTTTTGGCTTTGGGTGGTGGAGTGGCATAACAGTATGCACAACAAATTGTGTGTCATTAAGGAGACTGCGAATGTGTGGAAGTCTTCCCTGTGGGCTTCTCACAGGGAATCAGTTGTCCTTTGTTGGCTGGGCATTGGCTATGGCTCACACATGGTTACTTTCTCAGTCGTGAGGACCCACCTCCGTGTCGCTGTGGCTCCCAAATGACTGTCGTCCACCTCTTGCTGGACTGCCCAATTTTAGCCACTCTGTGGTGGACTTTTAACTTTCCCAGCAACTTGCCTTTGGTGTTGGGTGACAGTGCCTCAACAGCAGCTTTAGTTTTATGTTTTATTCATGGGGGTGGGTTTTATCATTTGATCTGAGTTTTAGTGCGTGTCCTTTGTCACTCTGGGTCCTCCACCGTATGGATTTTAGGGTGGAGGTTTTAATGTGTTGCAGAGTGACTGGCTTCTCCTTTTTTATCCTCATGGTCAGCCAGCCGTGTTAATCCGCTTTCTTGTTTCTAACCTCTTCTCCTTGTTTCTTGCATGTCTCTGTGGTTTTCTTTTACTTTTTTGTCCATTGTAGTGTTTATCCTTCTGTGTCATTCTTCCTTTCTCCTGTTATTGTGCTGTATGTCGTCTTTGTTTTCTTCTTTCCCGTGGGTAATTGTTCCACTGGGAACACAAGGGACTGATGACCTTGCAGTTTGGCAAATGCAAAGTTGTCTAGCTGGGGGACAGTCAGTGCCACCCGTGTTCTATTACAAAGCAATCTGAATGTACTTCAGTGATGACGGTTGAGCATGATTGTAGAATTTTTGTACGTTGCTGTGAGTGGTGACACTAGATTAACAACCTGAATTGCAAGGACGGCACAAACCTAACCTCAACCTCAATGAGAATGGTAAATTTCTGGCTGATTAGAGCCAAAACAATTGATAGTGACTTAACAATGGCAAACTTGCCACATCTATTGACATGAGGCTTTCCCAGGCACATGGGGGCTCTGTGTGATTGGGGTTACATTTACCTAATTTGTTGCAGTACTTCCATGGGAACTACTATTCCCAAAATAATTTCCAGCCACTCGAGTGCATCATTGGATGACAAAAACACACACACCACAAAAAAGGTGACTTTGCAAAAAAATGACTGTTTAATCTGCAGCTGTGTATGCATTGATGTGGAACTCCCTGGAACCTCACAACCTGACTTCTCAGCTTTCTCCCACCAGTACCTCTCCAACCTTTCTTTCTTCCAGAAGAGTGCTGGTCTTGCCAGGTGTGTGGGAGAACATCTGCTGAGTTTGGTAGGCAGGGTAGAGATACTGGTGGAAATAAAACTATTGGGTTAGTCGTGAGCCATTCTTGGCTAGCACAGTCAGTAGAGCAATTGCCCATGAAGGGCAAAGGTTTCTGGTTACAGTTCCAGTTTGGCATACAGTTTTAATCAGCTAGGAAGTGTCAGTAATAAGAACATCAAATACTTCTGAAAATGTCCTTCAGTAACTAAAAGTCTGTAACAGGCTCCACATTGCAAGAAAGCACCCTATTGAAAACTGCAAAATTGTTTTTTGGATACCATATATCTACAGACACTAACAGATAAAAGGTTATTGAACCTTTCACACCTTCACAGTGGATACGTATGTATATATCATGTAAGTTAAAGACAGAATCATGCTCACAAAATGGAAAAAAAAAAACACAGGGGAAAATCTGATTAAGAAGATTCAAAAGTGCTCAGTCCAACAGTTACTGGTCTTATATGATGAACTCTTACTGTACCCACTTACACAAAAGATGGAAACTGATGTTTGAGCCAACCACCAGGTCACCCAGTGACCATGAGTTCAAATAAGATGTAGTGGAGTGTCAGGACAGTGCTTGTAAACAGGTACTCCACTGTGGGCTGTGATGATGGTGTGAGTTGGTTAGCCTGGTGGCGGCTAGGTTTGAGGCCATGTGAATGTCCGCTGACAAGTTGCAAAAGTGAGAGAAACATTTATTTATTTATTTATTTATTTATTTATTTACTCCCATTAGTTACAGTGGTTGCATTGTTGCAGTCAGTAGTCAGTGTTGGATGTTTGCCATGGAGTGCGGAGAAGTTGTAGAATCTAACAAGCAGCCTTCTCATAAATGGTCAGCTCACAGCACTAAAAGTGTGGCGACGCAGTCAGACCACCAGCACTTCAGCGGGTGGAGCAGTGCAGAGTCGGATATGTGCTTGGAGGCAGGCAGTTATGGGGCATTTGCTGAAGCTGGTTGCATTGGCAGTGAGGAGGCACAGTTCAGTGCAGAGAACATGCTCAGTTGAACCAGTGACCTCAGTGTAGACAAGAGCTACAGTGGCAGAAGTGTATCATGTGTCCACCCAGGACAGGTGGCAACTAGGCAGCTGGTCAGGTCTGGGAGTGAGCTCTGGACTCTTAGATAGGTGCCCCAGAATTGGCAGCAGTCAGTCAGTAAGTGCCGCTGCCACCCCCACCTCCCAGCTGGAAGGCACCAGTTCAGTACTGCAGCATCAGGCCCAGGTGCAACCTTTATTCCTGAAGTTTGTGCAGACAGTATCTAGTAGTGGCAGCCAGATGACCCATGTCAGAATGGTCACTGGTGTGGAGTACTTCTCATACCTGGCTGCAGGCTGTGGCTGATTGTACCCTCTAAAACTGGCATTATTTATGACAGTCTGACGCACCAGTGTTTGGCAGGCCAGCACAGATTGCCATATAAGACAGGGAGGAGCCCAATGCTGGGCCAGAATGGGTTCCTACTGCCTGCTTCAGTACTTCCGCTGTCTGATTCTCAGCTCTGGTGAGATCCAGATGTGTTGTAATTTTCCATGCGGCAAAACCTGGGCAGTGACTCTTGTTGCATCAGTCCTGGCCATCAACAGCATTCTTGCAAAAGAATGCCTTGGTGGCCTCATCTCCTGCTCCCCTGACACTTCTTGTATCAACCATGGTGACACCTATTGTTAACTCGGTCATGCCAAGTAAAAAGAATCTGTGGTGCAACGGGATGAAGGAACTGAAACCTCTTAAAACTAGTATCTCTATGAAAAACACATTTATAGCATTCTGCTACCACTACTGTAAGGAACTGTAACTTCCACTAAAGTAACCTGAGAGGAAACACAGCAAAAAAGAGAAGTTAGCCTTCTTTGTCTGTGACACACATCCCCCCTTCCAAACATTTAAGCAGTTTCTATCACTGCCCTCATGCAATTTATAGTTACTCTCTGTTTCCACTGTTTGTTCCTGTCAATAGCTTTGAATGTACTGTTTGTAGTAACAACAACACAACTGTGTTAACTGGTTTTGTTTACAAGTAACCGGTTTCTGTGTTACAATACACCATCTTTAGGCCACTCTGTGGGAGATCACAATAATAATGGGAATAATCACCATAATTTTTACATTGTGGCTGGAAGTGGGCAGCTCCTTCAATGGGGAATGTGGACAGCACTTACATGGTGGGTGCAAGAGAAGTACCCAATAGTGGTGGAGTGAGCCTGTCTTACAACTCTTAGAAATTCTGTAATAAATCAGATACATAATAGAGTAAATCTGAATACATCTGCAATCTCAGAAAAATGAGGTGCATCCAATGACACAATAATATTTTCAATACCATAAAAACTACAGAATTTAATATTTTACAGTGAATAACTATTTTCACAGTGGACCTTTGAATTAACAGCTTTTAAGCAAGTCGTGTGATTTCAGCAAACAATTTCTCGGATGAGAGCATTGAACTATAGCTATCATGCCTGAAAGCTATGTATGTGTGTCTAATTTATTTATTCATTGATTTATTACATTTTATTTCTTTTTCTTTATGCAAATGTTTTGTCATAACATGGCATCCACCACAATAACACAGTAGGTGAATGCAGCTTGAATACTTCTTGTCTTGTTCATACTTGTGTAACTATTAATAAATATTTTGCTGTTTTGCCAGTAAGTTTAAATGTTGATTATATTTAATATAAAAAAGTTGTAATTTAAAATTGGTCAGTGTTAACTGACACCACTATTCAAAATAATGCCAAGAGATGCTTCTACCAAGCAGGCATAAATAATTATTTAAACAATGTTTAATGAATATTTGTTGTCATTTATTGTGAGTGCATTTGTACAAGAATGCTGGCTTATTTATTTATGAACAAACATTTATTACATTTATTGTGAATAGTCTGTGTGTGTCAATGTTTATTACATTCTTTATTTAAGTATTATTCCATTATATTAGAGTTGTACAGAAAGTGATAAAGTTGAGGAACAATGTATTTTGGTATGGGTGGCCTTGAGCCAATGGAGAAGCAGTGGTAGAACACTGCTGGAATCAAGTTGAGAGGGACACTTTCTAAGTGGTGGCTCAAGGGAGCAGTGGGACCTTATGTTGCAATCGTAAAAGAGGCACTTTTACATTAGTTCTGCAAGAAGGCAGACCTGTTTGAGATAACATGAGTTATTCAGTCATGTAGGTGATTGATTCTTGGTTGTGAACTGCTGCTACAATGTTTTAACATTTGAAGGAGTGGGGCCTGAATGTTCTCCGATGCAGAGCTTTAATTTTCTGTTTGCATTATGGAATTGGAAAAGACAAAGCACACGTTTGTCTTTGTTATCTCTCGTGTGGTGTTGTGTAAACCATGCCGAACTGTGAATTATTTTAAACTACCAAATGTTTTCATGTATAGTGATCACAAAATGAACTTAAGATTTTTGTATCTCTCGGATGCCTATTTAGCATGAGGATTCTGCTACCATTGTTGTAACGCCCTCAAAACAGCTTTATTGCATTTGATAAGGTTATTTTCTGTTTGTATTTTAACTGGATATTGTAGCACCATTCTCCACTTACGCGAGATGTACTTTCTTCAGTAAACAATATTCAACAGAATTCTCTGGAGTTGTCCACATCAATTAGACGTTGGACTAGAACCCTTTGTATTAATTATGCATTTGCCTTTTATTTAATATTTCTGTTTACTTATTTATTAATCCTCAGTTCTAGCTAATGCATACTCTGTTTGAACGCAGGCTCACACATACAGGTTATTTGCAGTGAGTTAGCTGATGGACATGAAAGCAGATGTGTGCAGCTTGACTCGACGGCATTATCGAGCTTTTCTTCTTAAATAGAGCCATACATAGTTCCATTATCAAAAGAGCAAATAACCACAGGTAAAGTCACAATTGGTTTGCTTATATGAATTTCTGGTTAGAGAAGCTGCTTCACAGATTATCTATTAGCTAACATCTCGGCACCACAGACAGTAAGAAGTTTTGTAGATGCCAATGTTTTTTGAACTACCTACAAAACCTTGTGGTGGTGATTCCAGTTACAAATGTGATCAGCCAGTCACAAAAGGACCTGAAGATGGCATATTGTAACACCAAACAGTTGCATATAAATACAACCATTTAACACAGATGATGGTGTTAATGTTGCTACATACAATATATCAGGTGTTGTGCTAATATCCACCAGAAGATGGATGTGTGGAAACTTTGAATATGTGGCTGCCACCAACTTATCCCCATCAACTGTTTCTCATACTCAGAGACTTTAAATTAAGGCAAATAATGTGCTGTGCTGCTTTGTAACACTACAGACTGTGCCACATCTAGTGCCAGTAACAGTATTTTAGTATCTGAGTTAAAGAAGATTGACCATGTCAACATAATGTTTCTTTGATTATACAAACAAATTTTATTTATAAATAGGATGTTCTTTAGAGAAAATGCTTTCTGTGTTGAGAGTTGGTTACCATCAATGCAAGGTAATTCAGATCATAGAAACATTTCTGTTATCAAACACCCACCAGTGTTTCCTAGAGCTGCTGAAAAGGATTGATGAAAAGGCTGAAGGAATTCCACTGAATCACCATTATAACATGTGGAATTGTCCTATGAATACTATTGTATGTCGTGCAGTGCCTACTTCTTGTCGAGTGTCGCAGCCCAGCAGTAGCTTGAAAACAAAGCAAGCTTAGAAGCTGATAAAAATTACAAAAGGAAGTTCTAAAAGCATCTTGGGACAACAAGTATGCTTCAATGAACAATTAAAGCATAAGGTTCAGCATTAGGGGGAAATTACACAGTAATATACATGGTTTGTTGGCAGTCTGCCCTATTGTAAATTCAAATATGATGAAAGGTGATAGTTCCCCCACCCAATGAAAAGAGTTGGCTGTAGTTGTGTGTGGAGTACCTCTTTTAAGTGATGCTATTACAACAAAAGACGTCATACATTGATGGTATCACATCAACTAAATTCCGCAGAAAGAAGAATAAAAAGTTGAAGTGGCTTCTGAATTTCATGCCTATGCTAGTAATGGAAAACCAACAGGATATCTCATCAATAATATGTCAAGTTTTGGGGAACATAGATGAGTTTATGGTGGCTATGAATGTTGAACCCAGATGCAGAAGGCAGCAGTGATTTTTCAAGTTAATGTTCATTAAACTTGTGGTAATTCCAGTCCCAATGGTAGAGGACGGTAGAGGATGGAAATCACAAGAAGTGATTAGTTATCAAAAACTTTAATGATAGTTGGAATACAATGCAACTGAACAACTCACATTGGCACACAGTCACAAAGAAAGAGCAGAGTCAAAGATCATAACATGAAATGTGACCAGTAGTTTTCTAATGCTCAATGGCCACCTTCGTAACCTCTTAGTTCATCCCTATGAAATCCCCAAACCACCTTCCCTACCATCTGGCTCCTACCCTTGTAACTGCCCCTGGTGTAAAACCTGACCCCTGCACCCTCCCACCACCACCTACTCCAGTCCTGTAACCCGGAAGGTGTACACGATTATAGGCAGAGCCACGTGTGAAAGCACCCACGTGATTTACCAACTGACCTGCCTACACTGTGAAGCTTTCTATGTGGAATGACTAGCAACAAACTGTCCATTCACATGAATGGACACAGGCACACAGTGTTTGTTGGTAATGAGGATCACCCTGTGGTTAAACATGCCTTGGTGCATGGCCAGCACATCTTGGCACAGTGTGACACCGTCCGGATTATCTGGATACTTCCCACTACCACCAGCCTATCCGAACTCCAGAGATGGGAACTTGCCCTTCAGTGTATCATCTCTTCTCGCTATCCGCCAGGTCTCAACCTCCGCTAATTTCAAGTTGCCACCACTCATACCTCACCTGTCTTTCAACAACATCTTTGCCTGTGTACTTCCGCCTCGACTGACATCTCTGCCCAAACTCTTTTCCTTTACAAATGTCGTGAGTGAGTGAGTGTGTGTGTGTGTGTGTGTGTGTGTGTGTGTGTGTGTGTGTGTGTGTGTGTATACCTGTCCTTTTTTTCCCCTAAGGTAAATCTTTCCGCTCCCAGGATTGGAATGACTCCTTACCCTCTCCCTTAAAACCCACATCCTTCCGTCTTTCTCTCTCCTTCCCTCTTTCCTGAAGAAGCAACCGTTGGTTTGCGAAAGCTTGAATTTTTAGAGAGAGAGAGAGAGAGAGAGAGAGAGAGAGAGAGAGAGATGAATTATTACAGCAATTTTATTCACACTAAGAAACTGCAGGTGAATATAGCTGTGCTGCAGGAGGAAGCCCATAATCACATTCTTATCAAAGTTAGTGCCTGGTATATTGTAGCAGTTACTTATGGCCAACCAGAGTTTTCAGTACTATCTGTCTGCTTTGACTTGTGATGTAGTTGTGTTCTGTTTTGTGACCATTTGCACGTCATATTTGTATTACATGAATGCATTGTTTGGAGATTGCGTTTTGTTGTCTGTGGTGGCACACACTAGGGTGGAATGTTTATTTTTACAAGTTGTGAGTGGTGATGGTGAGGCATTGGACATTGTGGTTTTTGTTACTGTGTTTTCTGGAATTTTTTTTTTAATGTGTTGCTAGTGAGTTCTTTTCATGTTGTTAGTTATTTGCTAATCGTTTGTTTTTGGTTTTGGAACTGTTAGTTTGTGTTGTTAATGGTTGGAATTTTTTTTCCCTTCCTGTTTATCAGTCAGGGTTCTTAAAATGAAATATATGAATTGTATGTTGATTGCCACTGTGGCAGGCGATATGGCATCTGCTATTAAACGTCTACTGTTGTATGACCTTGCAGTGGAATGTGTTTTGTTTGGATTGTGCTTTCTTTCTTTTTCCCCGAAGTTGTATATAATGGTATTTTGTGTGTATTATGTTTTTATTTGGCTATCATGTGCGGATATGTGTATTGGCCAGTTGGTGGTGTTGGGGGAGGGGGCCTAAGGTTGGGGAGGAATAGGTTTCGTTAATGGTTGTTGTTTTGTTTCTTTTAGTTTTTCTTTTGTTAGAGCTATATAGGTTGAGTGAAATATGTGGCAAGTTTTTTATTTTGTTTTTTTTTAGTAACTGTTTTGGTATGATTTGTTATTAGGATTGTCTTACATTTAGTCTGATCTCACCTAAAACCTTGTGTTCCCACTTGTTCTGTTAGTTTCATGTTATTTCTGCAATCAAATATTTTTGTATCATTTGTTGTCTGCTTGACATAGTGGTCACCATATTGCATGAATACCCTCCATGCCGTGTTAAAGTGCACCATATGTATAAGCTCTTGCATAGGCTGTGGGAAGTCTTAGGTCAAAACAGATAGTGATACCACAGTCTTTGGTTATGCAATTATTTAGACCAATGAAGAGATTCCTGATGCTTCTCTAGCTGTAGGAAAATGAATTAGGATGATATGTGGAGGTGAGGCTGCAACATATAGAAGTCCTCATTTATGAGTTTTGATAAGATATCAGAAATAAATATCATTGACTACCAACCAGTCAAGGCAGTGTCTCTTGGCTTTCTTATCTGTGATAGATGTCTGTTGGTGCCACCTGATGACACTTTACAAGATACGAAATGGTATTGTGCTAGAAGTTGTGAAAGAAAAATACATCCAGCCAGTGGAAAGTGTGTGCAGTGCCAAATACAGTGCTTTGATGTTATTGATCATTCAGAATGCAGCCATAATGTTATCCTCAGACAGACAGGATCAGCAATCATAGTCTGAAAGATCAGATCTCCAGACGTGGGTGCACACAGATTTTTCACTTCAGTAGGAGCAAAACATTTTCTCCGTGCATGCCATTTACAGATTTTGATTTCGGCTCATTATATACAGGGCGTAAAGGGTGCGAGTGCAGATATTTCTTTGGTGTCTCAGGACAGTGTACTGAACAATGTTACATCAGTATTTACTTCATTTGAAGACTAACAATTATAGCCATTATATTTAGTACACTATGTGATCAAATGTATCCGGACACCTGGCTGAAAATGACTTAAAAGTTCATTGGCGGCCCTTCATCGGTAATGTTAGAATTTAATATGGTGTTGGCCCACCATTAGCCTTGATGACAGCTTCCACTCTTGCAGGCATACATTCAATCTGGTGCTGGAAGGTGTCTTGGGGAATGGCAGCCAATTCTTCACGGGGTGCTGCACTGAGGAGAGGAACTGATGTTGGTCAGTGAGGCCTGGCACGAAGTTGGCATCCCAAAACAAGCCAACGGTGTTCTATAGGATTCAGGTCAGAACTCTGTGCAGGCCAGTCCATTACAGGGATGTTATTGTCATGCAACTACTCCGCCAGAGGCCGTGCATTATGAACAGGTGCTCGATCATGTTGAAAAATGCTATCACCATCCCTGAATGGCTCTTAAACAGTGGGAAGCAAGAAGGTGCTCAGAAAATCAATGTAGGCCTGTGCTGTGATAGTGCCATGCAAAACATCAAGGAGTGTAAGCCGCCTCCATGAAAAACATGACCACACCATAACACCACTGCCTGCAGATTTTACTGTTGGCTCTACGCACACTGGCAAATGATGTTCTCTGGGCATTCGCCATACTAGCACCCTGCCATTGGATCACCACATAGTGTACCATGATTCGTCACTCCACACAACGTTTTTCCACTGTTCAATTGTCCGATGTTTACACTCCTTACACAAAGTGAAATGTCGTTTGGCATTTACCAGCATGATGTGTGGCTAATGAGCAGTCACTCGACCATGAAATCCTAGTACTTGCAGTGGATCCTGATGCAGTTTGAAATACCTGTGTGATGGTCTGGATGTATGTCTGCCTATCACACATTACGACCCTCTTCAATAGTCAGCGGTCTCTTTCAGTAAACATACAAGGCTGGTCTGTACGCTTTTGTGCTGCATGTGTCCCTTCACAAGTCCACTTCACTATCACATTGGAAACAGTGGATCTAGGGATGTATAGGAGTGTGGAAATCTCGCGTACAGATGTAAGACACAAGTGACACCTCATCACCTGACGACATTCGAAGTCCGTCAGTTCCACAGAGTGCCCCATTCTGCTCTCACGGTGTGTAATGACTGCTGGGGTTGCTGATATGGAGTACCTGGCAGTAGTGGCACCTCGATGCACCTAATATGAAAACGTATGTTTTTGGGGGTGTCCAGATACCTCTGATCACATAGTGTATGTTTTTAAGTTGATTGGTACATGTGGCGCAAGGAAGCAATTAGTTTATAGTCCCCTGGGCGGCAGGTCAGGTATTGAATTATGGATTCGTGGAGGCGAAAGAATAGCCTATAACTGACAGGCATAGCCCTCTTTGTGATGCAGCTATGACTGTGCAGGAAACATTAGGTCGCAAAGTTTGTGATGTGTTATGAGAAGACTGTTTAACACAGAGGAGGAAAAAAACCAACACACTGATGTGTTTACATAGTAAGGTACCATATACAAAAGTATGTGTGCACATGCATGCACTAGCACACATTTTCCCCACCATTTACATTATTTTCTATAGGTTCCAATGTAAACCCTATTACCTCAATAAATTGTTTTCCTGCCTTTAAACATTGTTTGGGCAAATAAATCAAATTTTAATGTTTATTTTGTTGTGCATTTGGATTTAAATTAAGGTTGAAAAATAGATCATACATTCAGCTCCGTAAAGCTGAAATTGCACATGTTGTAGTTCAATGTACAAGATGCATTGTGTGGCAACTGCGAAATATTTTTCAAGTGGTGTCACCCCAATATGAATTACACGTGTCCCAAGTGGCCCATGTTACTTAGATAAGATACATAACCTGCAAGTGCTACAGAAAATAGGCCTCCGGCGAGCCTTACACATCTTGTGCTTCATTAGGTTCCTGAGCTGCATGACGAAGTGGGAATTCCAACCTTCGTCCAGTGTTACAACCAATTTTTATCATTTCTGTCGTACTTATTGAAATCTGCACCTTCGGAACATTGGGATGTAATACAGGAATGAAATCTAGGAACACTGGTGGTGCTTCGGGGTTGCTAAAGGATTGAGACCAATCATATTAAAGTTATCATTGGTCCACAAATCTGAATATTTTTATTCTAACAATTATTTTGTTCAGGATTGCTTTTAACACATATGCTCTCCCATACAGATATAAAAAGAATAAGAAACAGGCTATACCACATGAAACACACAAATACACCCTTTATTGTTGTTTGGAGATACTGTTATGTTACCCAAATCACATACACAAGCAACAGAGCATAATGATAACATTATGAAAACATTTACACAGAAGTACTAGAAGACTTAAGTGTAGCTCGTTGCTTGAAAGTATTTAATTGCTTGTCACAGATGTGTCCATTGTCCAGATGTCTTGAGTTTAGTGACAAGAAAAATTCATGATGAACAGGAGGGATTTAATCTGAGGGGGACAGAATGTCAGCAACTTTAATCTTTTCAATAGTCTTGGTCCATCATCTTTTAATTACAGAGTGAGAACATGGTTTTGCCTCCTATATTTCCTGAAACTCACTTTGTGCCAGATGTCTCAACATAATGTCTTTCTTATGAATACAGATGACGGATATTCAGAAGTCACCTTCGATCCACAAACAGTCCTTGGATTGACATGTAGATGCAGTCTGAACATCAAAGTTACAAATTTCACAGAATGTTTTGAGTGTTCGGCTCAGATTGCTTTTACCTGCTTTCTCAAAACATTTAAAGAGGATAGTGGCAGTTAATTCCTACATTATTTTTACGTGAAGTTTTTCCTGTGTTAAACCTCTTCTGCTTAGACTTCTGTTGTGAGGTGCATCTCACCCTTTTCCAAGGATATCTCTCTGTTTGTTCTTCTGCCCCATCATGACAGTGACAGACTGCTCGATATTAAGTCAAATTCGACATCCTTTAAAGATACTTTAACATCAAGAAAGATTATTGTTGTTGTTACTTGTAGGAAATATAACTGAAGAAATATGCATGTGTACACCATCACACCTTCAGCAGCAGCCATTCAATAAACAAGGGTACCATCTTGAGTGTTCAGTTATACTACTTGAAAATACTCCAGGTTACTAAAGCAGTTTTATGCATAATGCAGAGTTAAATGTGTGCTTGGAACTAGGGAGATACCATTCTAAGTAATTCTCTGTCTACTCCATTTCCGTAAGTTACTTTAAAGCTGTTAAACAAGTATACTCTTCCAAACAACAAACCCAGAATGATACCTTCATTCCATTAGAAAATTGCCGTAAAAAAGTTTCATTTTGCTGTGTACCAGGGAAGTAACTTAAGCTGGCGTGAAAGCTAATGATACCTGTAATGGAAATATAGTGACACGATGTGTGATCCACCTGTATGCCATCATTTCTTCATTGAGGCACATGAACACACATCAGTGTGAGGAAGAATGACTGAAAGTGGGGAGACTATGAGCTTTACTTGGTGACTGCCTGGTTGTGTTGTAGATCTTTCCAGCCACTGAAGTGTGACAAAATGCTTGTAACTCACCTGGTGTCACATTTTGTTGGGATGTTCCTTATTTGCTAATCAAAGAGCACTGCATGAATCAGTGGAAAACTTGTCCCAAATTTTGGGTTTTGCCACACGATGTGTTAACACTTTTTTAGAAAATCTGTTATTTCCATAGTCAGGATGATTCCTTTGAAAATGACCAGGTCTGTTTCCTGTCCCATACTTCCACAATCAATGCTTATGCTCTATCTGTAATTTCCTCATTGTCAAGAGGATGTGCAGCCTTAAGCTTCCTTCCATTCCTGACATATGCCTTGACTCTTCGCTATCTTGTGGGATGATCATCTGAAGCAAAACAGTTCAGTTCACTTACTTATTTGTTGCAGGAAAATAACAATATTGTTTAGGAGCTTCACATATATCTAAGGACACTAACTTTTTTCTTCCTGTGAAAGAAGCTGCTTTTTCAACCTCTTTGAAAGATGTAGATTTTTTTCTCCAGATTATGTGGAATGCCAATTTTATGCCTTCTAAATATTGCATATGTTACAGAAAGACCCTATTATGGTTGACACATGCCACACACATTTTTAATAGTCATTAATTAACTCTACAGTAGAAATTCACTCATCACAGCACCGTCTCTTTGCCAACATACATTCTGATTCTCTCCACATATCTGAGAGATTGGTGGGTTGGTGAATCTGTGATTGAGCAAATGAATGAATTAATTGTTTATTTTTATTTTCATTGTGATTCATTTACAGTGAAATACTGGTGCTTGTTTGTTTTGTAGTGAATTTTAGATTGTTTTGTGATAATTATTTTTAGATTGTTTTGTGATAATTATTTTTAGATTGTTTTGTGATAATTATTTTTAGATTGTTTTGTGATAATTATTTTTAGATTGTTTTGTGATAATTATTTTTAGATTGTTTTGTGATAATTATTTTTAGATTGTTTTGTGATAATTATTTTTAGATTGTTTTGTGATAATTATTTTTAGATTGTTTTGTGATAATTATTTTTAGATTGTTTTGTGATTATTATTTTTAGATTGTTTTGTGATTATTATTTTTAGATTGTTTTGTGATAATTATTTTTTTCTCAAAGGACCTGCACTACCAATACAGTTTGTTTTTTCTCTGATTTTGCACTAATAATACCTTCTATTAGTCCTTTTAATTTAATTTGTTTATGTATTTTTCAATTTTCAGTACACAGTTGACGAAGCCAAGAAAGTGGGTGTAAAAGGTTGGATTATGAACACCCCAAAAGGTACAGTTCTTGGAAGAATAGAAGGAGAAGTTAAAAAAGTGGAACACATGTAAGGAATTTTCACTATTGCTTCATTATTGACTTAAAATTGCTTTTCTCATAATGTTTGCTTGCATGACCATATTCTGCAAAGGCCGCTATAATAATTATTGGTTTTTTCCATATTAAAAGTAACAAAACCAAAAAGTGGATTCAAGAAAGGCAAAAAATTGCCAAAAGTGAATGTGAAGCAAATTTTATTTCACCCTTAATCTCCACCAACAATGAAAGAAAAAGCAGTGATTTGCAAAATATGTAAACAAGGAGCAAAACCACTGTAAATTGTATGCCAATTTTATTAGGAAATACTGTTTTCAGTCTGTAAATATCAAGATTTATAGACATATTGTGTGCCCATATTTCCAGAATGATCACAGAAGATTCCTTATAAAAAAGAAGCGAAATGTCAGGTGAAAAACATACCTTAATTATTTACAGCAAGCTTGAGATGGAGAAACCAATAATAATAGATTATTCTTTTTTTTATTTTGAAAGTGTTATACACTTACTTAACTTAGCATGATTTATGAGGATGGATTGATAAGTCTGGTAAGTGTCTATTCAATAGTAGGTAATGTTAAGTAACTTGAGTGTAGGTGAGTGAGTGTGATTTTTGCTAACTGTTCTGTTCACTGGCAAATGGTTTGAATAAGCAAATGCTGGCTAGTAGCTGTTGAGAGTATTGATGTTATATGTTTTGTAGGAGTGTATGAGATCAGATAAAAGATAAAACAGTTATCTGTGTCAGTCATTTTTATTTTCCCCAACACTATGTTTCTAGAGCTTATACACTCACCTTCAGGTTGATCAGTGGATTACTTTACGTTTTTATTTGCTAGAAGTACCAAGTTGTCCTGTTAGACTTCCTTTTCACTGCAAATGAGGTATGATTGACACTTTTTAACTTAACATGGCACTGAAATTACAACAGTAATAAAGATACTTGAGGTGTTTCTGCAGAAAGAAACCTGAGGGTTACTATGAATGTACATTTTCCTCTTCAGATGCCACACAAATGTGAAATGATATTATGAACAGTCCAGAGATTGTACAGATGTAGAGACAAGTGCTTTGTAAGTCAAAGAGCTTTTGTGACCAATTTAGATTACAAAATAAAGATACAAATAACATATTATTTTGTAATATATCAGTTTGGTGATTTGAGGGTTGTTTTTGTGATGTAGGTCACTCAAAAATAATAGCAAAAATCGGTCATCTAGTAGGTTGAAGCTCCCAAAAAATCATTGTCATTGTCTCAAGCTTTGCCATTGAGCAAGTTCTGCCCATGTTTCCTATTGTGAATAAGCATCTTAAGTTTGTTAGAGAGGCTGTACTTGTGGGCTTTGTTTAGTTCACAAAGCTTTGTTAGATTACTATCTGTTGTCAAAAATGTGTCCTGTGTCATTGTGAGTAGCTATGGCAGATTTATTATAGGTTTTGTACATAAATTCATATGTATTCCTTAAATTTAGTTCAGAAGCTTTGGCTGATCTGACCCACATATTGCACTGGGTGTACATTGCATTTTATCTTGTAGACACCTGAGGCAACATTAAATATTTATTGAGTAACCTACATCATGAAAACAACTTGTGAATCAAAAAATTAAGCAGTTTCATTATTGTTTAACATGTTGTAATTCCAATAGAAATTACATTTTATTTGTAATAAAATAAAATCAAAGCAGAGAACTGGCTACTCCCAGCAAACAAACAAAAAAGTATGAAATCCACTGATCCACCTGAAGAAAAGGGCGTAAGCCCTTGACATGTGCTGTGGGAGAAAATAAAATTGACTGGTACACATAATGGTTTTATCCCTTATTTCATAAACAGTTGCAGTTTACAGGCTGCAATCCAACATGTATGACACAAGATTGTATTAGATTGGCCTTAGAAATAATTTTTTGGTTTAGTAAGAATATGTTTTGTAGAATGTTATTACAAAACTTATCATCCATTCTCATATGTCATCAATAAATCACAAGAATACATTTGTGTGTGTGTGCCCATTAATTGTTTGTGCAATCTGAAAAACTGTAATGATTTGCATGCTTCTGTATAAAATCTCTTTTCTTGCTGCAATATCTTTGCAATGCTTGTCAGCAGGTTTCCACCTGTATAGTACCATTTCTACTTCACAAGTAAATTTGTTTCAAAATAGCTTAGCACTAATGAAAACTGAACAGTTTCATGTCATTGGTATCGTCTAAAATTTTTAGTATTCAGTTTCAGAAAATTAACTTATTCATTAAAATAAATGTATCAGATTAAACCACGTAAGAATGTCCCCAAAGCTGATTTCAGAAAAGACAATTTAGAAATAACTGTAACATTTCAAAATCTTTACAAAGTCTTGAAGTCCTTGCAACATTATGTACATATTCTTCAAAACCTTCACATTTCATTTCTTTTCCTCATGTCATTTGTGACAATTTATGACACTGCAAATCATGTGTGACATTCATCATTTAAGCTTGTGGTTTAAAATTAGCACACCCGTGCAACAAACAATAAGTTGCTTGAGATGAAGTGGATAAATCTGATTACTCAGTACATCAATAATCACCACTTATTTTCATATTACATAAAAAGTAAATCTTCAAGTTAATAGTGGTATAAGAAAAAGTCACCACTCACATGGAAGGAAGTAATTTGCAGTGACATTGGCGACAGTCATCGGAGACAGTCAGTGTACATCAAAACAGGAAGAATTTTTAGAACTGGCTTTGACATCGGCCAATAAGGGAAGAGGTAAAGTAAAGATGATCTCTTTCAGAAAAGTGTCACATTCTCCATATCAGTCACAATGTAAGAGTCTGTGATGTTTTTATGTAAGGGTGCTGGCTTTTGTAGAAAAGAGTAATGAGAGGCAGAAAAACTGCAGATTGCCAGGTAAGGGATGTGCACAGCAATTGGGATGGTAAAATATGATTTTTGGCAGACCATGCTTGTTAAGTGTAATCTTTCATGTAGGGAATAATTGAAGTGAAAAATGATGTAAGTTTTATTATCTGCAGGGTACATGAAGGTACAAGAGTGCAACTTCAAAATACTGTATTCAGACCCTCTCTCTCCGTGTTATTGGGTAAAAACTTAGCTGGGGAAAATCTTTTCACACATGCTGTATCAAGCAATACAATTACTTAAAATGAAAGAAGTATAAGATCATGTCAATTATCAGTCCGAAAAACTGACTGTAGCACAACCTAAAATAGTTTGACACTTTGGAAGTGTCCTAACTGTGCAGTACCATAAGGATTTTTATGTCTGTCTCATTTACTACCAGCTATTGTGTACTGCAGGTTTCATTGATGAGCACAAGAGCAAAAAAGAAGAAAAGAAAGGCAGTAACCTTAACATCTCCTTTCATTGCAGACCTATTCATTAGTGCAAACTTCCACAGTAGACTTCTTACTGGGCACAGGATTCTTAAAGAAAAAATAAGAGGGCATGCTGAAAAATAATACTTCCAGAATTGTCATTCTGTTCTCAATGTTTGTTGAGGTATTGAATGAATGTCATTGGTATACTTTCCTGCTTTGCTGATGCAAATTGAAACTTGCTGCCACTAGAGGGCTCTGCATTGTACTGTGTAACGTGGCACTTCCTAACATACCTATGTCACTTCATGAGAAAGAGCGTGCTGTAATAGTTTCTAACTGGAAAAAACCTGCCTCCAGTTGAAATCCATAGAAGAGGGAGCTCTGTGACTAGTGATGATTGTATTGACATCAGTAATATGTGATGTTTGATTGTTCTTGCTCATAATGAAGGAAATGGTGGTGCTAACCTCAATGTGTGTGATGCTTATGGCAACCCTAAATCGGATTGATAAACTCGTCAGGGAAAATCATTGGATAACACACACAGCTTTCATATGGGTGTTTACAGTCCATCATTGCAGTACAGAAAACTGTGCATGGTGGGTGCCTCGAATGCCCACTCCTAATATGAAACAGAGGAGACTGGACATTGGTCAACAATTTCTGTTGCATTTTGAGCAAAAGGGTGATGGAGTCTGTAACAACATTGTGACATATGTTGAAAGCTGGTTTCACCATTTTGACCCTGAAAACGAGCATCAGTGGGTTTCTGCCACAGAGGATCACAGTTGCCAAGAAAGTTAGACTGTGCCATCAGCAGGCAAAGTCATGCACAATGTTCTGGGATTTTCAAGGTGTGATGCATTTGGAATTCATGCTTAAAGGGACAACTATAAACTCTGCATGGTACCCAGAGACCCCCAGAAAACTGGAAGCACAACTTAGAAGAGTTTGTCGACACATGGTGCACCCCTCTCCTTCAGTGTGACAGTACCAGACCACAAGAGTACTGTGACATCTACAACAATCAGATTCTTTGGATACACTGTTATTGATCATCCTCAATACAGTCCTCAATTGACTCCATCCTGTTTCTTCATTTGTTTCCAAAACTTACAGAG
The DNA here is from genome assembly GCF_023897955.1 of Schistocerca gregaria. Lineage (NCBI taxonomy): Eukaryota > Metazoa > Arthropoda > Insecta > Orthoptera > Acrididae > Schistocerca > Schistocerca gregaria. The sequence continues at coordinate 667,761,715 of NC_064923.1, forward strand.
CACTTTCGAGGACTTTGTTAGTGATGAAGTAGTGCAAGAAGGGATGATGTGGTTCTGTCAACAGTCAGTCATTCTACAGTGATGGTATTGTCAAATTGGGATAAATGTGTGCATCACCAGGATGACAATTTTGAGAATTACATATGCGTGCAAAAAGCTGAGATTTTAGTTCTAGTTCTTTTGCAGAAAACAAGTGGCCCTCCCATGAAATTTTACCAGAAAAATGTGATTAACTCCACAGTTATAACAGTCAATTCTCAAATCAGCAAAACTGTTATTGCTGTGCAAAACTCCTGATCACTTTAAAATATGCACTACAGGTTCTTGTTGTGAAACAGGGAAGAAATAAATGGTCTATTTTTGGCATAAGATGTCACCCCAGAAAGAAAAATCCATTTTTCAGCAAAGCTGCCTCTGATATGACTTATCTTTACAGATTAAAACTGTGCACAGACTGAGAATGAGGTTAAAGTTTACCCCTGATGAACAAACACAAAACTAATCTATTACCTTTCTCTTACTTCTCCTTAATGAACTGAAGCCATCCTTTGCCCCACGTGGCATTGATGAAAAACAAACACACACACACACACACACACACACACACACACACACACACACACACACACACACACACACACAACTTGATATGAAACAGAGGAGACTGGACACACCACTTGCCACATAAACCCCTTGCTAATATACCTGTGCTATAATAGATACTGTGTATATTCATAAAGCTATTATTTTTACCTGAACTTGTTCCAGGAAAAAATGGCTTCAAACGACTGGAAGCCCAAGTTCCAAAATTGAAAAAGCGGAATTCAGAAATGAAGCTCCAATTCGTCAATACTCATTTGCTTCTTTCACAGTCAAGCACTGACACTTGTTTTATGAACTGCTTACTAAAAAGTGATATAACATTGCTATTTTCCGTAAGTTAAATAACAATAAGCTACATACTTACAAATATTGATTTTTTTTGTCTTAAATAACAGAGGTCATATTTTATGATTTAATGTAAGGCAGTTGTTATAGTGAAATATGGAATGTATAGCGTGCATGTGCATGTAAAAGCATGAGTTCATAACAGTGGCAAATCTGTTCTTGTATCCTGGCCAAATTGAAGTGTGAACGCCTGGCAAAGAAGATCTTTCTTTGTTATATTAGATGTGGAGAAAAAGAGAATCTAGTTATTTCTGTATTTCAGGGCTAATGAAGACTGGAATAGTAGATACAATATTTAACTGTCTGCATTATCGTTCCCTGCGTGTAATGGATACAAAATAAGAGTAAAGATGACCAATTACTCAGCAACGTTTGTAGAGTTACATATGTAGCTTTAAAAATTATACCTAATTTCTTATTTAAAGCTAAGTGGGAAAAAAAATCGTACTCAAATCTCAATTGCCCTCAATCCTTAAGCTATTCCTCACACTGCGTGTGTTCCCCTGCTCCCACCCCAAACTATGCCATGCAACCGTGTCACTTCTCCCATCTGCTGCCATGCAGGAATCTGCTGTCCCTCCATTGTCCATCTCCTCTATTCCAGTGTCACATGCTGTGTCTTGATTTCTTTGCATATCATCAAACTCCTGCAAAGCCCACTCACCCTTCCCACCACTAAAGCTGAGGAAAGTTCCACATTCTGGCCATAATTAGCCATGTTATTCTCTGGTAATGGTATCATTGGAAGCACTGTGGAGGGGTGTGGTGTCAGCACACTGCTACCCCAGTTGTTTCCAGCTTTCTTGACCTTCTCACCCAACTTGCTTCACAGTTGACGTCACGAGGCTGAATGCATGCTGTTCCAGCCCTCTCACCAAGGAAAAATCCCTGGCAGTACCAAGGATCGAAGCCATGTCCTCCGCATAGCAGCAGGCTCACTGACCAATGAGCTACAGAGGTGAACCTTGCACCACTACCTTTAAATTTAATCTTCCTTTCCATTACAGCTCTCTTCTGCCATCAATACAGCCTTCACCGGTGCTGATATTCTAATTTTCACTCTCTCCAAAGCCTACAGCTATCTTGCTATTTAGTGTACGTACTGTATCCAATAAACTGCCTCCTCCATGTCTGCCTACTTTGTTGTGACTCCCTGTTTCTCCCTTCTCTGATCTGGGGCTGCTCAATGTCGTAAGTTCTTCAGTATCTTAAACTCAAGGCAGGGTTCAGCAACCACTGTTAATTGTTGTAATGAAGATTGTCTGGGAGAGGAACCCTCAAATAAAATAAAACATCTAGACTGAAATACTGCACTACAGTACCAAAAACAGTTTATTATTATTGAGAGGGACTTTTGTTTGACATAGTTTCATCTCTCTATATTAAAAATTGATTAGAAGGAAATGAAATCCATGAAAAAAAGTATACATATATATATATATAAGGCTTCCTTATTACCAAGATGGCTACTTCACAACGAGTAACCAAACTTCTTACAGTATCAAATAGTCGCAGTGCCTGTCCTATTATTTGCGAATTGCACATCACCCTCAACTTTTATAAGGATGTTGTGAGATCCTATGATATTGTCAACGCTGACATGCAAGGAACGTCAGGAGAAAGAATTTAAAAAAATATGAAGAGTATTAATGGCATGTATAGGATAGGTAAAATACGATTGGACCAGAGAACATTTACAATCAGACTAACACGGGATTGATCAGCCCCTCCTCCTGCTTCCAGTTTTTCCCATTTTTTAGTGAGTTTATGGACATTTAACTTGCACCATCCTGTGAGCTCATATACGTGTTGATAGAAAATTGGTTTGTTTGCATGTTGTAGACAAAACATACCTAGTTTCTAGAGCACCCAAAGAAAAGGTGATTTGCATGTTTCTCTTCTCCACAAGAGCAGAAAGGTGTCTCTACTACAATTTACTGCGTGTGAAGATGTGTATGTTAAAAACAAAGATTCCAAGACTTACCAAGCGGGAAAGCGCCGGCAGACAGGCACATGAACAAAACACACAAACACACACACGGATGGATATGTGTGTGTGTGTGTGTGCGCGAGTGTACACCTGTCCTTTTTTTCCCCTAAGGGAAGTCTTTCCGCTCCCGGGATTGGAATGACTCCTTACCCTCTCCCTTAAAACCCACATCCTTTCATTTTTCCCTCTCCCTCCCTCTTTCCTGACGAAGCAACTGCCAGTTGCGAAACCTCGTAATTCTGTGTGTGTGTTTGTGTGTTTTGTTCATGTGCCTGTCTGCCGGCGCTTTCCCGCTTGGTAAGTCTTGGAATCTTTGTTTTTAATATATTTTTCCCATGTTGAAGATGTGTATGGAAACATTCATGGTTCAATTTGAGTTTGGCTGTTAGGTGTGGTGCCTAAGCACTGAATTGGTATGGGATGGCCACCATTGACATCAATCACTGTGGTCAATTTATGAGGTGCATTCAAGTTACAACTACTCAGGTGTTCGTTCTTTCTTCTTTCTTTTTTTATTCAGAGCTGGAAATGGATTGAAAAACATGGTTTGTTTTAAAGTACTTGTGCACTTGTGAATGTGTGTGTGTGAGGTAGCAGCACTTACAGCACACAGATCTCAAGTGGCAGCAATGAAAGTGAAGACAGTTTTGGTACTTAAACTGGCGTGTTTTCATTACAAGGATCATGTGTAATCATTCATTTCTTGAACTTGCGTGGTGTGATACCAACTGAAGTTCAATACCAGTTCAGTGAGACGTATTGTAGAAATGTATTTATGGTATCATGGAGGTATCTAATGTACATTCATAAGTGCTACAGTTCCACAGAAGGCAGAATGTCATATGAAAACAGACAAATCTCGGCCACGTACCAGTTGATCTGACGACATGATGATGGAGCAAGTAACTTTGGAGATTCACAGAATGAGTGTAGCAGACATCACCTCCACAGTTGGCATTTCCAAGGAATTTGTGCGCATAATACTACATGAAGACTTTCAGATACAAAAAGTGTCCGCAAGGTGGGTGCCACGAATGCTGACAGTCGTCCACAAGGCTGTTATATGGTATGTTGCCGTGCCATCTTGGCATCTGATTGCATTGGACATAAATTGTAAGCAGACTGTCCTTGCTGATGGAAGCTCGAAGAGAGCTGTTTACAAAGTCAGTAGGTAATTGGAGAGCTCGGATGATCGTAACGTTACAAACAATTTCTGAGGGAGCAAGGTGCTGCCTAAATAAATCTTTATTACATTGAAAGGAAATATCTGCGATTGGGTATGCAGAGATGTTGACAGTAAACATAGCATGGCAGCAGAAGGCATGACTGGTGAGAAGAAAGGTACGACTGACTGATTCGTCATGCTCAACATTTTCACTGTTAGGGACACTATCACTAACGCTACTGTGACCCGTGACAGGTAGTGAGGGAGTGCGAGTTGGGAGTGCCTACTGAATACTTGACAGGAATTAAGTTATTTGTGGTAGCTCCACTTAGGATGAGCTCTGAGTCATCATCATCTGAGATGTGGCTGGCAAGAAACCACACTGGTGGAACTTGTTGTAGGGAGACTGGGTGGTTTGCTATGAAGCATGAGTGTCATTGTATTTTCTGGGGGACTGACAACCTGATAGGGCCCCAAATATGACAGAGTTAGGACTGAACAAACAGCATCATCTTGTAACATAATAGTCACAGCTTGCAATGCCTTTTTGGAGAAAAACTTGGAGTAATGTATGTGCTTGGGTTCATGGTATGTGTATGTGCGTGATATGAGAGTGAACTTGCTCAACTAGAGGACAGTACCTTGTTGCCACTAGTATTAGAGCTCCCAACAAATTCAGCAGGTAGTACGAGGGGCTCGATGTAAAGGATTTCCGCCAGCAAGGAATTCAAATCATCTTGATACGCTGCCTGTATGCCATGTAGAACCTGTGGAAGTGCATCAGACAGAGAGTCTTAAGTGACACATTAAAGCTACTTTCAGCACTTGTTGCCAGCATTCGATCAATAAGTTACTTTGTGGATGATAAGCTATAATAAGAAATTGCTTGGCACCACATAGAATGCACAAGCAGTCAAAGAGCAAAGATTGGAACTGGCAGCTCTGATCCATGGTGATGGATGAAGTGGAGGGGGGGGGGGGGGTAAAGAAGAAAGAAGGTCCAATGAAGGGGGAGAGGTACAAGTGGTCATGGTGTATTTGTTGATGTATCACAAAGGACCGGCTGCATGACACCAGGGGAAGAGCAAGTTGAGATGCGCAGGGAGGTGGAGTTGTTTGTAGTTAGTGACTGCATCTCAGGACCTGTAGACCGCAATCTTGCGAGTTTTGCCAACTCAAAGAGGCTTGTAATAGCATGAAGGCACGACATATAATCTACTACAGTGTTATCCGTGCCTTTGATAAAATGGGTATCTGTCATATATTAGCTGATGAAGTCCACATGCCGAAAACGGGAGATCACTGGTGGGATTACACAGCATGTCAATGAGGTGATGGTGGTCCATGTAAATAGTGACGTTGTGTGCCTATATATTCCCTCAAAAATAGCTTTTGGCTTCATAGAGAGCAAGAAGTTCCCTGCAAAGACGGACCACTTATGCTGAGAAAGACACTTTTTTGGAAAAGAAGCGCAATGACTTGAGAGGTCTTGCCTATATGTCGTTGCAACACTAGTATTAAGAGTCCTCCACAAATCCAGCAGGTGGTATGGGGGGCTCGATGCAAAGGACTTCTGCCAGTGAGGCGGTATCGCTAGCATCAGTAGTGATTGAAATTGGGGCATTGGTGTTGGGCTGAGCTAGTGTGACTGCATCAGCTAGAGCTGTTTTCAGATCATTAAAGGCTTGAGTCATGTCTTCGGAAAATGTGACTTTGCTATCACCTGTAGTATGCTTGTCTTGTGAGGTGTCAGTTAGGGACACTTAAAGAGAGACAGCATGAGGAATGTGGAATCTGAAAAAATTTTATCGTGCTCAAGAAATGCTGAGGGCATGGCTGGTGTTATGCTCATAGTGTGAGCAATGCATTTAGATATGGGACATAAACCTTTACAGTTTACAGTGCGGTCTGTGAAAGTAACTCCATTCAGACGCAACTGTGATTTGTCATTTATCTCTACGCCATTATCAGAGAGTTCGTGGAGTACTTGAGAAAGGTGCTGCTCATGTTCTTCAGCAGAGACAGAAAAAAATTAAAACGTCATAAATATAAGCGTAACAAAATGGAAACTGGAGAAAGTGTTCACAAAATGTTGCCACATCTGAGCTGTATTTTTGAGTCCATAAGGCATAAAGCAGTATTCTAACAAGCCAAAGGGAGTTATAATGGCAGTTTTAGGACGTCATCTTTGTACATTGGAATTTGGGGATATGTCTTATGACAGTCAGTGACACTGAAATGCTGGGCACCATGTAATAGCAATGCAAAATCTTGGATGTGGGGGATGGGGTGATTGTGACCAGTTGCCATCAGAACAACATAAATTTCCTGTGCTTACCAGCTCCTGAATGCACTATTTAGCAAGGTGAAGTTTTGTAGCCGACAGGTGGCATGCTTTCTCTTGGACAGGAGGTCCTTTGGTGGTGTGTAGCTTATGAGAAGTATTGTTTGTAATAACCTTAATGGATGCCATTAGCACATTTGAAGTCACATGAGCAGTAGGCACGTCACATTCAGTACTGTTAAATAGAGGACTGATCTGAAGTGCGGGCTGTCAAGGCTGCCTCTGCTGAGTGTGTCATGGGTGTGGTTGGTGTAATCTGCAGGTGCGGAGGCTAGATTGGCTGCCATGTGGTGTGGTGACTTGGTCAGGAGGGTGTAGTCCACATTGGTGGTGGGTGCGATGATGCAGGCTTGTAAGAGTTTAGTGGGAGTGCTAGAGGTAGTTGCAAAGCTCACTGGCTCGACTTTTGTGAAGGGGGCATTGTCTGCCGCAGTTGCAGGATTTGGCTGCACAACTTGAAGTACTAATGGGTGTTCCTGATGAGAGTGCAGCAATGTTTGTCCATGCACATACCAGGTGTACTAATGTGTTGTTGAGTGCCTGCAGTGATGCATTTGCCACGTGTAGAGCTCAGATATCGTGGTGCTGGTTGGGGAGCTATCACAATGAATTTACCAAGTCAGAAGTGAGACACTTGAGTTCAGCTAACTTTAGCAGTCGTCACTCTTGAATTTGTAGATACTCTGACAGAGGAGCCCTCAATGCTTTGGTTGGAGGAATTCTGTGACAGTGTGGCCATTGAAAGGTCTGGAGAGAGTCCATAGTGTTGTGGAAAGTCTACGTCTGTACAGGTACGTAGATGTCAGCCACATTAAATGTCCAATCAAAACAAAATGGTTAAGATGAATGAAGCCATGGACCATGACTTGACAAGTTGTTAGCCACTCACAGAGACAGGGCAGAAGGTGTCGGTGGTGTAGCAGACAATGCTGGGAATATAACAGTAGTATCTGCACGAGTGTCGACCAGGAAGAGCGTGTCATTGTTGAGGTCATGAACATACAATCTGCCTTGCGGTAGTTATTATGTGATGGCCGGTGTTGATGTAGTTGCCCCGTAGGCTGCCTGCAAGATGTTGCATGTAATTCATCCTGTGGTACAAGTTTGGGTCTGGCGAACAAGGCGGGCAGCACTTCTAAGTCCCATCCCTGCAGTTGATCGACACCTGTCGTCGTGATGGTGGACCGATTGAGACCTTGTTGGAGGTCGAGCAAGCAGGAGTGGTGGGACCAGCATACTTGTTACTTCTGCCACTAGGTAGCACCTCAACCAGCATTGTCAACTGGTGTGCACAAAACTGTGTTCTGGTGTTCACATGATTGCCAACTGTTGGCAGTGTTGATGAACTCGGCACAGCGATGAGCTGATCATGTCTTATGATTTTGTAGGCATCACCTGCCAGCTGTAAACATCTTTCTAGTGGGTCGGTAGCATGGAATAAGAGTTGTAGTCGGAGGGCTTGACAGTATTTTAACTATTCAGAGCAAACACAGCATTTCATCTGATAGGAATGAAGTTTCTATTAATTCTCTAATCTTTTCTCAAAGTTGAGAAGGTGTGAGTTCACTGAGCGATACTTCATGCGCTAAGTGATGAAATGCCTCTTGGGGGGAACTTCGACAATTGTTCAAGAATTGTGGATTTTTTATTTTTGTAGTGGTCCCTCGTCAGTGCTGCTTGGCAGAGATCGGACATCAAATCTGTATGCTTGTATAGAGTTGTAAGCCCTGCGAAGAACCACACTTCGTCAGATAGGATGCCTTGGATGTTCAAAATGCTGTCCACTAAAGAAAACGATGTCTTCGAACTGTCCTTATAAGAGGTACATGTATATAAACAAGCATAGCAGGCGCTGTAACAGACACGACCAGTGTGACAAAGAAGGGGGTGACCATTGAAAATCAGACTGCACAACTTAGTACACTATGTGCATTGTTTACAGGTTCAGGTGCACTAAAAGTGCTTGATGTAGGAGCACAGGACAAGGTGGAAATTGTGAAAGTCAAATTGTTCATTGGTGTTAATGCACTGCTTCTGTTGCACTGGGCTTAACACTTGTTAGTTGTTGAATATGATGAGATTATATGCACATGTCGGCAATTAGGTGTCTGGTGGAAAGCCGGTGGCCTGAGTTGTAAGTTAGGCTCAGCAAGCTTGACAAACTGGTCACCAACATTACAGGTTATTCACGCACTGAAAAGCCACTCGAAGGAGCGATATAATATGTTAAATGTCCTGGGAAATGTCCATGGGACATAGAAACTAATCCAGCAAAGTTTTGTATTTTGAGCGAGCTGTACCGGCAACAGTTCAGTTTTCAAATTTCACGCAATTCAAAGCACCATGATGCCAGATAAAAGCAGGAGAAATGAGCGCAGGTGATGTGATGATGAAGTCAGTTGCTGTGTTGTAGCAGTCGTTATTGTTGGTCACATTGTCCTGTGTTATTTCATACGAGGAAATTGCCCGAATCATGGAAGTTCATGGAAAACGTGTAACATGGGGTCATCAGTGTAGGTGCAGGTGCTTTTCATAGTGAAATAACATCACAGACACCATTTTAAATGAATAATGCTTTATTATGAGTTACATATTTACACAAGTGATCGAACACTTCAACAGTAAACAAGAGATTGTTCAGCTCCACTCTACGAGCCAAAGATATTATAATAGATACTTCACATTACTTCATCATTGATTGATCAGTCTTTGCATCTTTGTCTATAGTGTTTGCTTCTTACATAATTGCATTTCTTTGTTTTGTGTACATGTTGCTGAAGTGACTTCATAAAGCACCCAATTCGCTTATTGCTCGCTCAACATAGAACAAACTCTCCATCAGTAGTGAAAGCATTGTCTGTCGTAACCCAGGATTTTAATTTTGGTGCAACAGGATGCATCAGGAACACAACATTTATGGTCATGTAATAAGTAACATTTGGTAAATTTTTCTTGGTGCACACACTCCGTAGTTCTGAGTTTGTAGAAGTCACTAATAGTCAAAAATCTTTGGGCCGCAAGTCTTTTATTTGGCCTTCTACCAATCTTGATAGCACAAGAAGGTCTTTACATCAAACACTCTACTACATTGCTACACACAATATTGTTATTGCATCTCCTTTGCTTTTGGGAACTGAAATTCTGTATCTTATAAAATTAAGCATGTCCTTCATAATCTAATCCCAGTGCAGTTAACGACATTTTATTGTACTAGAACATGAATTTTACAGACAATTTACTTCCTGTCTCAGCTTTTATGTATGCAACTTTCTTTGCTCACTTTTGTAAGGAAAAAGTGTAAAAAAAAGTACTAAGTAATTTTATATAGTATTAAGTTAAAGCATGTAAAATGCATAATTATAGTGAAATACATAAAAACGTGTAGTGATGAAAAGAAATAAATAAACACATACCCCATTCATTAAGGGAGCAATATTTTATAATTCTCTGCCAAACAACCTGAAACAGCTTTCTGGTAGAATTTTTTAAAATGTGTTAAAAATGGCTTATATTGAACTGCCCATAGAGTATGGTGCTGACATGATTTGACCTCAGGAATGCTATGTTAAGTATACTTAAATGATATTTTACTTAATTGCATGTAATCTATTTATATTGTGTATCAATAATCTAAATGTAATTATTGTAACATTGCCCATGCATGCTCAATACATGTTTCGAGCTGCAAGATAAATAAATAACATAATTTGTGAAGATTTACGCTTTTCATGTGAGCAGGAATGAAGGAAACGGATATGTAATTGCATAAAAATCTGGGCTCTACTGATCACTTAAACAGTGTGCCAAATGTATACTAACATTTTCTTGTTTCCCAGCTGTACAACTACACGTTAGGGACACTTAATTTGTCCTTAAAGATGATGCAATGAGCCACCTTCTCTATTTTGGATGTTTTTTACCTTTTTAAGATTCTTTTGTGCACTTCCCTTTTATAGAAGTTTTATTATTTTATATACTTTACTGTTCTTGTTCACCAATTTCCTTATTATAACCATACATTAACTCAGATTTGTGCTGATGATTGCATTGTCTGGCACTGTTCAGACAAAAGCAACCACCACTGTCTTGTGCCTGCATGTAGTCTGTCAGTCATCCAAGACATGTTGTGCACATACCATTCAATCATTTCTTCACACATCTTTCTATTTCTCATCGAAGGTCACCATACATTTTGTGCAGCTTGAACTAGTGGATGAATGTGTTTGTATTTGGAAATATCATAATTCAGATTCTTAGGTACAGTGAATTCCATAAGGTATATAATTAGTGTTTGAGTTCCATCTTTTGCTTAACCTTTGTGGCCTTGCATGTTATTGGTTCAGCTACTATCCTTCTGTTCAAGCAACTGGAACATGTTATCTTTCTTCTGCAGAGTTTTGATATCTGCATTTTTAATTTCTCAGAAGTTATCCACCCCTTCTCAAGTCGTAAAGTACCACACTCTTTTCCTTGTAACCTGCCTGAACTGAGTGTTAAGTCTCCCTTGCTCTCTTATTTATTGCTGGACTTGAAAGTATAAAATTTATATAGTACAGTTTATCCTTGCTCTCTTATTTATTGCTGGACTTGAAAGTATAAAATTTATATAGTACAGTTTATCTTCACATTAATTGCCTAAATTATTGTTAGTGATTGTGTGGTAAAGGAAACTAAATTTTCTTTGTTGACAGAAGAAATTAGTCATCTTGTTGTAGTGACACATTTTGGTCCAAAGTTTGAGCATTGCTGCAGTTGCTCCAAAAAATCATAATTTCATACCTTTTTTTATCTGTTAGTGAATGCAGTTTGACACACACTGTAAGAACTTACCTTTTTGGTGCTGTAAATAGCTCTTTCCTTTTGCAGTTATAAATGTGAGAGGTAATGAACCTTTGAGAAATATTCACTTGTATTTAAGTTGTTTGTGTGTTAGTTGATATTGTGTTGGCCAAGAATTTGAATTTTTGCTGTAATTGCTACAATCTGTCTTTCAGAACTGTAAAAACTCTTTTGGACTGTCATATAGTTACTGAAATGTAAAAGAATTTAAACTTAAATCTTTAACAACTTGCAGTTTTTAAGTTATCAGTTGTCACATCAACTTCTATACCATAAGCCACTTATCCTATAGGATGTTGTTATTACTTGTAGATAATTTAATAGGCTCAGATTATTTGGGCATCTGTGACATTTCTGTTGTTTAAATTCTTGTTTCATACTAATGAATATACAGGATGGTCATGAAATAGGCTCTGCCATTGATTGCCAATATATTTAGAACAAAATGAAATGAAGCCACCATTTTACAATGATAACAGTAGTGTAATGTTTTCTCAAGTGTTGAGCGGTTCTCAGTACAAACTGGTGAGTACCTCAATAACTCCTATTAAATGTCAGCAATGTTTCCTGTGTATCCAGAAACTCTTTTCTGATTTCTGCCATGTTGCTGCAAGGTGGTACAATGGTATCATCCTGTATTAAACCTTATCTATCCTTTCGTAAATTTAAGATGGATAAGGGAGAAAGGAAACAGAAGGGAAGGAACAAACTATATCGGCCTGCATTGGGACTTTATGCGGAATCAGTGGTGATGAGTGAAAATGTGTGCTGAAGCAGGAGATGAACCTGGAATCTGCTGTTTTACTAGGCTGTAGCTCGTGGTCTAGTGGTTAGTGTTGGTGCCTCTGGATCACAGGGTCCTGGGTTCGATTCCCAACTGGGTCACGGTTTTTTCTGGCCTGGGACTGAGTGTTTGTATTGTCCTGATCATGTCTTCATTCTGGGAAATGGTGAGTCTGTGCAGTGAAATGATTGGGAATTTGTACTGGCAATGATAGCCAAGCTGTCGATCACCCCACAAACTGATATCATCATCATCATCATCCTGTTTATTAGGCAGTTGCTTACACTGTACCATTTGGAGACACTGTTTGTTGCAAATGTGTAGACACTCTCGTCACACCTTCTGCATAACTCACATTCACACCTAGCACCACCTATCTGCGGTCTTTGTCGATGTCCTCTATGCTTGATAATTTTTGATTCACTGAAGGTTGAACGTAAATGTGCATCTGCACTGAGGGTTGTGGATTCATTGCCCATTTATGTGAATCAGTTGTATGAATGCGTGGTGTCTGTTCTTTCCTTTCAGTTATCTATGTTTGATTCATACGATATGTATCACAGCCTCAGGTTTTGCGTGATGTCTGTTCTTTTTGACATGTCGGAAAGAAGAGACACCACACATTCATATAAGCTTACCTGTTATGACTTATCAGCCTACATCTAATTGACAGGACTTTCAAACAAAAAAAGTTGTGTGTTAAGTGTCCCCTTCCCCTTTTGTGAATGCTGCTTGCTTTTCAGGATTTTGTGTCTGTTCCACTGTAGTTTTCTATTCTCGACTCCTCCTTTGTGTAGTACTGTGCTCCAAATTGTATTTTATAAGCTCGTGTGAGGAAGAATATTATCTGCTGTCATCTCTCCAATTATTCACACATTGTACTTTTAAATTTAGAGTGTAGTGGAGAGTACTTTCTATACTTGGAAATTTTCTCTTGCTTGAGTGCTAACCGTATAAAATTCTTTTGTACGTGAAAATATCTCAAGAGTATAAAACAGTTGTCATAATTATTCAAACCTTGCTATACTAAGTGCAAATCTTTCAAGTATTTGGGAAATGTTTATGTTTATTCTTCACTAACCAAGGTATACTTAAGAGATTTTTAGGCCTCGTAAATTTTTCACTAGTCATTTATTGTCAATACACTTCACTGCTGACAAAATTGTTCTTTCTTTTTTTGTGATTTTTCAGGAAGAAGTGGCTACAGGAAACAGGCAGTCCTATGGCCAAGGTAGAAAAAGTAGAATTCAAAAATGAAGTCAAAATTACTTCATGTTCCAATAATGATTTCAAACTAAAGAATTAAATTTATGTATTATTTATTTGTGAATATTACACTTGTTTCTAAACTATTTATCTATTTATTTATTTATTTATTTATTTATCTATCTTTCATACCAAAGAATTTGTTGCTACTTTTATTTTGTAACAAAAATTTTAAATAATCACAGATAACTTAATTTTTGAGGTATATAATACCACTGTTTTCAGAGGTCTAAACATTGTTGATTTGATATTTTGATGGATACAGGCAGTTGACTTGTGATGATCTGCAGACACTGCATTTTAACAAAACACACTGCAAGTATAACAAGTGATGTATTTTAACAACAGAAATTTCCTGCCTAGCTGTGTAAATGGTGCTTCTGGATTGTTCTCATTCATGTTATTAATTCTAAGTATCTAGAATTTTTGTATGTCACTGACCAACAACAAATATGGTTTGCAAAATAAAAAAAAATTGTAAAACATCTTACTGTAACCATGTTTTTTTTCCTTCATCCCCTCATTTATTACTCACTATGGTTTTCAGTTAAACATTAGTAAAAACCATGTTAATTTCTTGTAGCTATGTTAATCAGTCGCTGGCAGAATTTAATTTTGTCTGCTTCCTTTTTACTGTTGTGTGAGTAAGCTGCTCAGAGAACAATGAAAGGAAAAAGTAGACGGAGTATTGCTGGGTGTTACATATGAAAATAGTTATTTCTGATGTAACGTGTTATACCCTATCATCTGTTTCATTATCAGATTGCATGCTATAAACTGTTCTATTTAATTAAATAGAAGTACAAATGATATTTTCATGAAGTCGTAATCTGAAGGAATTAAGTTGGGGAAAAAAGTTTCGGTTTACTTGTCACATCAGATCTGTGTAAAATCTTGAGCTCGTGGTGAAATCCTCCAATCTTCTTTGTCAGCAACAAATGACTGACATGGCTAATGTTGTTGTGACTGTTAATATCAGTTAGACAGTTTGTGATTGGTTAGTGTATGTCATGCTGCTAGAAACTGTGTCCCTGCACATCCAGTGCCAGCACACTCATAAAAAAATAAATAATTCAGTGCATTTCTCTCTGTCTTTTCAGTGTTGAGAAATTGCTTCCACAGAATACTAAGATTGTAACTGCAGTCTTGATTGAAGCTGTCAGAAATTCCAATTTCTACTGCTTCTTTAATCACAGAATCTCAGTACATATAATTGTGGAACAAGATTTTAGTTTCATCAAACATTATTCTGTGTCTATTTGAGAGAATAGTTCAGTCAGTGGCTGAAATTTGTTTCTATCCCTTCACAATCAAGGTTATAACCAAATGGAAAAAAGGTAAGTTGAAGAAAAAGCAAAGTGAAAACCATGGTAATCAATGGTTAGCAGGACTTATCACAAGCTGTCTCATAAAACCAAAATGAAGACAGAATAGACACTGAGATGCTATTGTCCTGTGATGTATCTTTAAGATTACAGCATTGTCTGTTCTCAGAGAGTTGCTACTGTGAGGTAAAGTGACTTTAGTTAATCAGCAAACCAGAACAGCAAGGAAAATGGGAAAGGGGGGGGGGGGGGGGAAGAGAGAGAGAGAGAGAGAGAGAGAGAGAGAGAGAGAGAGAGAGAGAGTTGCCAACATTCAGAGTTTCTCATATTGTTATTTTAGAAAATAAAATTTTCTTCACTCGCTGAGACTACAGCCCTCTGTACAAGGCAGAGGATTAAGTGTACAATTTTCTAGAGCATGTTTGGAAGATATATTTGGAATGTGAGGTGACCATTCCATGTGCAGAGGTTTATAATGATTTGCGTGTTTAGTGGTCAGCTTACACGCCACATATACACTATGGGTCAAGTTTTAGATAAGTGTAACAACTATGGATTTGTGGTTAAAACAGGGATTTCACTTTGAATGTTCAATCATTTCCCTGTTCTGATAGTAAAACATGTATAAATGTGTAAACACTGTTGTGTATTGGAATGATTGTTCTCATAGAGATACTGATGAGTATCCACAATAATATTGAGCCTTTGCCTAAGATGGTGCCATTCGAAAGGGCCTCATTCCTTCAGCTGTTTGCGTGGCAATCAGTTCACATTAGTTTAAAGTTCACTGTGTGCACTACTAGTGGTTTGTATCTGATCAGGCTGGAACCTGATTACCTCCTAATGGGACAAAAGGAGGAGATTGGAGCTGAAAAATGTGGGATAATTGTAGCTCTGCATCAGGAAGTCTAGTCTCTTAAGACATTAGCAACAAAAGGAAGTGTAGCCCAATCTACACTGCTGTATACATCACAGGGTTCAAGCAAACTGATGCAAATGTGTTTTGCAATCTGGAAGACACCCCCCCCCCCCCCCCAAAAAAAAAGTAATGTCACACAAGGAATATCAGTTCGTGTATGTACAGACCACATGACAGAGGACTGGTACTGCACCTGAAATTCACAAGGGAGTGAACAGTATGTCAGCAGCTCCAATCTCTGTCTCAACAGTGCAACAAGATTTAACTGGGTGCTTAGCAGCCAAAGAGCCTTTATTATGCAAACAAAATAATGTGAAAAGATGCAGTGGGCACAGAAATGTAAAAACTGGAGCATGCAGCAATGGTCCAAGGTACTGCTCGTACACAAATCTAAGTTTGAAGTGTCTGAGAGCTGCCATTGAATGTATGTCCATTCACTTCATGGAGAGTGTATGAAGTCAGAATGTCAGCGGTGAAGCATGGTGGAGGTTCAGTCATGGTATGGGGATGTTTCACAAGCGATTAAATCGGTGGTCTGTTGAGAATTAATGAAACATTAAAAAAGAAAGGATATCACAGGATACTGATTGACAATGCAGTTCCATCTGGCAAAATTTATTGATCATGGGTTTGCTCTGCAGCAGGACAATGATCCCAAATATTCTTCTAAATTGTGCATAGGATGTCAGCAGGACAGAGAAATGTGGGGAACTGAAGAATATGATTTGGCTAAGACAGTCCCTTGCTTTAAATCCATTGCACTGTTATGGGATGAACTCAGCAAGGTGGTCAGAAAACTGAGGCCATCGAATGTTGAAGATCTGTGGAATAATTAATGGACATGCTGGACTGCAGTATCTGCAAAACCACTACAGAAACTCATCTCCAGAATCCAAGGGTTTGTGCAGTTGTTATGAAAGCAAAAGGTGGATTCTTTGAAGACACTAAAATCCAAACGATATTGTATTGTACCTAATGGTAGACATGGATAATATTTATTTTGTTTGTCTCTTTAGTTTATACTTTGAAGTAAAGTATATGGTTTTTATCAGGGATGATCGAAAACTTTGGCCGTTATTGTACATTTAAAATGTCTACTAGATCTTTGGTCATGACATTCCTTTGTTGTATAGTGTAGCTATAAAGCTAATACATGGGTGGTTTGATAAATCTAGGAAAAAGCATTAAAAATTTGTTTCATAAACAACTCACCTTAATTCTGTCTCCTTAGAACGATATACTCTTGAATCCCAGGGATCCTCAAGCTTTTGCATTGCATATGAAAAATAGATTTTGTCCAATTTCTTTCCAGAAATCCACAGTTTAAAGTTATGAAAGACGAAAAAATCACTTGGGACTAAGTCTGGTGAATAGCATGTATGGGGATCCAATTCAGAGCCAAATTCATGCAATTTCGCCATTGTTATCACTAGTGTTGGATGGTGCGCTATCCTGGTGAAAGAGTAATTTTTGTTTGTCAACCTTAGTATCTGTTCAGCCAATGAATGTTTCAAATGATTCAACAATGCCCTCGCTCAGTTGAAATGCCTATAGTGTCTGCAGTCTCACTAATTTTTATTTGGAGGTCTTACATTGCCATATCATGGTTTTTGTCAATGGTTTCCTTTTTGGTGACATCAGTTGGACAACTCAAGCGTGCTTTGTCTTCGATGTGTGTCCAATCGCATTTAAATTCATTGATCCAAAAGTAAATGGTCTTCAGTTATATTGCACAGTGCATGTGAACAGAGTTCTGTTTTGATTTATGTGACAGTCCAACCCTTCAAATGAAAATATTTAATAGTAACATGAAACTAGATTGTCTAAATTTTCAATCACAGTTGACACGCTGACCAATTCAAATGGCTGTCAACAATGAGCTTGACACTACATTGTTGAAATTCTTTATACAGTAAAAACCCCTCAAAACAGTATCACTTGGGATTAAAATAATCTGAATTGGACAAGTTTCTGGATTACACAAAACTCACTAGGCTACATAAAATTTGCCAGGTATCATGCACAAAAGTACAAATTTGTAATTATGCATGTATTTATGTAGCTTCATTACCACACAGTAATGTTCATTTACTGTATATTGTATAACAGTGCACCAGACTATTACATTAATGATAAATAATATGGAATTTCTATATTTTTACTCTTAACTTTAAATTCATTTATAGTTCTATGTACACACATCTTATTCCCATATTTAATTTGCTTTTCATTTAACTTTTTTTTTGCTATGTAGCAAAGAGGAAAACCTGTTTCAAGTTCCTATTCAGAATTGTTGTTAGTTCAGTTTTTTGCTCTGTACAATAGTTTCAATAGCTTGCGAGAATTTGTGCATGCTGCAAACTGCATAACATCGTTTAGGCATGCAATAGCTTCCCCGGGCTTATTAGTTTTCCTATGGACATCATTTTGCTCCTTTTTCTTCATTTCTTCCTGATCATCTTGTGTGTTGTGGATTTCTATCAAATCTGTTGCTGAAGTAAAACTGGAATGAGTAGTCAGAAAGTCATCATTTCGAATGTAGTCACCTTCACTACCTGAAATGTTTCACATTTTAAATAATTCAGCAATTGCTGCTGCATTTCCTTGAGGTTCAATGTCCACAAGAAGCGTCTTGTTCTTCACCCCCCCCCCCCCCCCCCATATTGCCAAGCCAATCTAATTTATCACATCCAGGATAGAAACTGTCCGTTTAAGAGCAAATGCACTTTTGGCTTAAACACTAAGAATAAGAGGATGCATCAATAACCACCTATAATGGAATCAAATAGCTAAATAACACCTTGGCCCATTGCTTATGTGAGGCTGGTTGAACCTGGCCAGTTTTAAGTTTGTTAACTTGACTTTCGGGTGGTGGGATGCATTACCTAGAAAAAGAACTTTGCGATTTACTGTTTTCATTTTGGCAATGGTATAGCCGGGCCCATTCTTCCGTAAGACCCTCACCGTCAACGTCTTTTTATTGCTTCGCCATGTGACTAGAAGCTTAGTTGCGTGTGTATGTTTTTGAAAGAACGCGGTTTTGCCACTTTTCCAGTCATCAGTGGCGTCTCCATTTCACATAACATGTTTCCACATAGCGTTACCGTGAGTCTTTCCTTGGAAATTTTTCCGCAGGTGTGTTTTTCACCTTCAATTGCTAAGAGATTTTGAAGGTAGTGCGATAAGTGTGTCCAGTTTCATCAGCATTGAACACGTCTTACGGGTCACAATTCACAAATACGTTGTACAGTATTGTCTTCCATTCTGTTGCTACAGATCCTTAGCTTCCCCATATACTTGATTCCACACAATGTGCGTAGTTCAACACGGATCCTGACAAAGGTCAGTTTCTTTGCCCGCTCACTTGCGGACCGTTCCTAAAGTATCTCGTTAATTTCTTCGTTTCCCCTCTTCTTCGCCTTTCTTTTCATTTGCTCTTTCCCTTCCATCCATTCATCCAATATCTTATCCTTGTTTCTTAAAGTACTATATATTCGTGTGCCGCATTTGAAACGTAGCCTTATTTCGTGTACAGAGAGAATAGTTTCTTTCTCACTTACCTCGATTACCGTAATCTTTTCGTTAATTTTTAGCGACGTATACTTTTTCTTCGACGTAATGTTATTACTTCAGATGCTTCTAGTCAACCGTAACTGCCGCAAAATAATACAAGTTGTGCAATTCTTTGGAATGCTTGACTTCGCTGAGTACGACCATTCATTGTTTAACGGAACACCATTTCAGCAGCGTGTTCGTAGGTGCGCAGCAGTTTTCCAGTGTGCGCCCGGGCGCATCAGTAATAATCGTAAACGAATTGCCTACAGACAGAGCCGCCATGAACGAACCGTTTCCTTTGATGTACCGACACTGCACGTAACGTCGTTGTTGCACACGGCGGCGCGGTTTGATGTCCACACCCGCAGCGTCGCGTTGCGCCGAACCTCTTTTTCTTGGTTTTGCGCCAGTTAACAGCATTGTCAGGGCTGTACAGTCTTTGCGTTGAAAGTAGCGTCCTATTAGAGTCGTGAATAATTTATGTACACTATAAACATAGTAGTTCTATATAAGCTGTTCTGCATTATACAATTATTTATTAAAATTTGCGTTCCGTGTCCGCGTTAAGCACATTCCGGAAATTTGAAATTTGTGGTAAGGTCTTATGGGACCAAACTGCTGAGGTCAACGGTCCCTAAGCTTACACACTACTTAAACTAACTTACGCTAATGACGACACAGACACCCGTGCCTTAGCCACGTTCCAGTTTATACATAGAAAGTAGCAAATACATGTGTATTGAAAGCGTCGAGACCGAAATACTTGTACTGTTTGGGCAGATTTCCGAATTATACACGATCTGCTTTGATCAAGCTTTGCTGTGCGATCCTTCAAATAATCAAGCTTACCAACCGTGATGGCGCCACAAATCTTCCAGTCTTTCATGGAAATTTACCAGACTTATCAAATCACCCTCGTATTTTTTAAGAGTGGAGTGGGGTGGCAGTAACACACAGTGCTTCTGATATATTATAGTCACAAATTATTCCTTCAGTTAAAACACCCAGGCTGTGAGGCTGTGGTTGAAGCACTAAACTATTCACTGATATTTCATTCTCATCTGCAGAGAGAAACGCAACTGACAGTGGATATCTGAACACATCTCCCACAGATGGGGACAAAATAGCACTTTTCAGTTTGGAAGTTTAACTGAAGTAAATGCCAGCCATGAAAGCCTAAATTGTACTACAAATAATTCTTAGTTCGCTAGATGTAGACCTTTTCACTTTGAAACGTTTTTAAAGTTACTAGTTATTCTTTCTTTTTGATAATTTAAAAAACCAAACAGGAACCCCTTAAATAAAAACTACAATTTGTACAAGGGCCTCCTTTAGTTTTTGCAAATCACACCTGAATTAGATAGTGATATCAGAATGTGACATTAATATTGTTTTAACATCTTTTATTACAGAACTTAACGTAGAATTTGTTTACATTGAGTGTTAAAGAAACACACTGTGAAAAATTGTAAATTTTAGTGGTTGATATTTTTTTAAATTTTCGTAAATGCTTATCTGATCAATATATTGAATTACTTCATTCAGAAAATACTGTTCATAATGGATTTCCAGAATTTCGTTACTGTTCTGTAATGAATTTTGTGAAGGTTGACCAAAATAGATAGTAGTTGTAAACAAGCATCAATGCTCTGCACATCGTGATTGATGGGGATCGGCATATGACTTAACAACGTAATTGTGCCTTTTTTTTTTTTTCAATAGCTTCGATGTCACTGGCGTGCCAAAGGTTTGTCTTTCATTAGAATGCGTACGGTATTTCGAGTTTTCCTCACTCGCTGCGTGGAAAAGTTCTGCAATACCACCTAGGATACATATTAATAGTTTCTTGCTTGCTTTACTTTTCTTGTGTTCAGTTATTTAAAGAACATAGTAATCCATTTCATGATGGTTTTAAGACAATAACTAAGGAAGAATGTACTAATTAGTTTATTTTAACACAATTAAGCTCACTGCTAATTGGTAGAAGTTGTAGGTAATTTTTCTAAGCTGATGTGTGATTAAATAGGTAGTAGTTTACTTAAACCACAATTAGCATTTTGACAATTATTTTATTTACAAATAACCAAGTACATCACTGCAGCAATGTAAGAGCATAGTGATGAAAAAGGAAGACAGCTCTTTCATGTATAGGCATTAAGTAGCAGAAATTGAAATACAGGTATACTTGAACAGGAGAATATGAATCATAAGTGGCTTCCACCACTGTAGATTGTCACAAATGTACTTTCTTAATGTATATGTAAATGTTATACAAAGGTATCTCTACCAGAAGCCAGGTACTTTGAATACCAAAATCTTCCTACTAGACAGTCTGTTCTAAGGGGAGTGGAAGGCTTGCTTCAGGATGATTATTTCCTTTCACAAGGGATATTTCTAAGGATATTTTGTCATAGGTGACACCCATTTCTGCCTGGAGCCTGTTAGGTGAAATGTGTTATTTATTCAGTGGAGGTTTATAGAATTATTTTATGTTTTAATAACAAGACTACTATAGAAGACCAGTTTCATGACTCACTGATGGACCTCTTACTGAAATGCATTTTTAATAAAAAATTATGCTCATTGATATGCTGAAAAACTTGAACTGGCAGATGGTTGAAGATAAATACCAACTGTCCTGTGAACAAACCAGCATTAAGTGAAGTGTCTAGGAATATACCACAGCCCACTATGTATGAGACCACAGAGGCAAGATTAAACTAATTATAGTGCACACACACATTTCTTGAGTCATTCTTCCAACACTACATACTGGAATGGAACATGAAAAAACACCAATAGGCATTACAAAGGGAAGTACCCTCTGCCTTGCACTTAACAGTGATAAATGCAGATTGATATGACAGTAGAAAACACTGATACTGCACAGCAGGAATATTTATAGCTAAATTGACTGTGCCTTCTTACTACTAGTCGTAGGAGTGAGATTTCCGTAGGTTCTGACTTGGTTTTGTGCATTTGACTGAGAGGAGGTCCTTTTGAAATCGTTTTAAATTTCTAAAACATTGGAAATAACTATCACAGTGTAACGTTCCCTCTTTCTGTTTATTTAGGTTTGATTTGTTTGATTGTTATTCTTTATTTCTATTATTCGGAATCTTTTTTTTTTTTATTAAATTGAGCCTGAAACTTACGTAATAAATACTTCGCGTGAAGTACGATTTGCAGCATAAACAAAAATTAATTTCGGAAATGTAATCCACTGAATATTAAAAGTAAAGCTTTTGAACAACGCGCGTGACTGACTAGATACATTCAGAGGGTACGTACATTCGCGTGCGAGTGGTTGCGGTCTGATGAGAAATTTTCATTGTGAAATAATTTCGTCGTAACACACTCGGAGATTGCGAACGTACATTCAGAGTAGAGGCACGTACGTTCTATCATTCCCCGTGGCCTGGGTAAAAGAATGGCAATTATTTAAATCTAAGAGTATTTCTTTTGCATCGGACTAGTATTTTTATAAGAAAAAAAAAGATTGCAGGTTCTGAATGTCTCGGCAAAACGAATCGGAAGTAATTTTAGCGGCCACGAAAGGAAAGTAGAGAGCACAATCACGTACCTCTATTGTTGAGCAGCGCCGTTTTGAAGATCTTCGGTTCCATCTAAAACTCGCCTTCTCTGCTTAACATAAATACTCCATAGGCATGGGAATAAGGCTTGTTGTGCGATGAAAATAATATAAAACACATCTTGCGTCTTTTAACTCTTTCATTTACCACACACACACACACACACACACACACACACACACACACTAGTAATTAGACAGTACGACAGCCCACCAGAACAAAAAGTAGTCGTTCATACAAGAAATAAAAAACGAAAGGCGAAATTGTTCCTATGTCTCTCAAAGATAAAAAGTTTACCAGATATTTCTCTGGTGTGTCACTGGAACAATTTTTCAGCACCTCTGCGATTAAATCACAATATTTTCAGTTCCTTTACAACTGCAAGGTGAAGTGCTGCTCACACCCATGACCTGTTGATCTACAATGAAGGGACAGTTTGGTCAGCCACTATGGTTTAATGTTCTTTCCTATAAGGTAAAGGCACCGGTAGTTGACACTTTCAAATAAAAGTTTTTAAAATAAGTATATCGCTTTATTCATAAATAGTTTTGACTGTTGTCGTATGGTGGTGTCATCTACAGTGTAATTTGATTACTATCATATTTTTCTAGCAGCCATCTTGAAGTGGGTGCTTTTGTTTGTAAGAGTGTGTTTGTGTTGCTCTGCTTTCGTTCATTTTCTTCTCGAAATCGATAAGGAGGTAAGTTTTTTGGTGTGGGAAAGCAAACGTAAGATATTTTTTGTGTATAGTTTTTTACATGGTTCCAGTATTAAACAAAGTAAGCAAATTTGTGAATTTAGGTTATGGTATGGTCAGGGATCAAGTGTCAAGTACTGGTGCTAATATGTTCCTTATTTTTAGTAGTTGACACATCTGTCAACTGCTGAATCCAACAACTTTTTAATACCGTTTTTATTCCCTGTATCCTCATATGCTTAACTCTGTGGAGTTTGTGTTAAATTTATCGTTGCATGTATAGATCCAGTAGTTGACACCCTATGCAACCACTACTTCATACCATGCAACTACTGACATTAAAGTAATGTGACATTATGTCTTATATTATTTAGGTCATTATAATGCCACCAGTAAAAGGGAAGATGCCTCAGTTATCCAGAGGAACAAATGCAGCTTGACATCGATGCAGTACTTAATGGAATGCCTGTTTCTACAGCAGCAAAAAGTTTCTCGGTTCCTCGAATTACTTTAATGTACAAAGCCAGACGCCTAGAAATCGTCGCATGGGTCCTGATACAGTTCTTACCAAAGAGGAGGAGGATTTATTATTACACTGGATTTCTACTATGGCTAAGACTGGATTCCCCATAACAAAACTCGAACTTCAGGACAGTGTGCAACAGCTGATTGAACAACTGAAACGTAAAAATCTCTTTGTTTGTGACCGCCCAGGTAAAACTTGGTACAATCCTTTTTTGAAGCGCCATCGCAATATCGGGATTAGAATGTCACGAAATCTTACATCAAGCAGGGCAGGAGTAAAGCCAGGAGCTATAAGAAACTGGTTTGATGAGATAAATATTTAACAGAGAACTATTTTAGGTCATTTCTTCAAAGTCCCGAAAGAGTTTTTAATTTAGATGAAAATGCTTTCTTTCTGAACCCCAAGGGAGACAAAGTGTTGGCCCTGAAAGGAGAAAAAAAGTGTACTAGCAAGTGAATAGTGACGAGAAAGAATGTCTGACGATTTTGTTGACTGGTAATGCAAATGGTGATTTAGCACCTCCATTGACAGTGTTTAAATACATTAGAATTCCACAGGAACTAGCAGAGAGTGTATCACAACGTTGGGGAATAGGTAAATCTGAAACAGGTTGGATGACAGGTCCATTATTCTTTGAATTTATAACGAATGTTTTCCATCCTTACCTTATAGAAAAGAAAATACCACTGCTAGTCATTGTGTTTATTGATGGCCATATGTCACATCTCACCTTACACACTAGTAAGTTTTGTAATGAGCTTGAGATATACTCGTAGCTTTACTTCCAAATTCTAAACATCATCTTCAACCTATGGATGTTGCTGTCTTTCATTTGTTAAAAGAAAGTTGGGAAAACAAGGTACATCAGTAGAGATTGGAACATTTGGATCAACCAGTGCTTAAGAAGGTCCATTTTGCACCCTTAGTGGAACAAACTTTAGATGAGTTCATTAAACTGTCTGTTCTGCAGAATGGATCCAGGAGAACTGCACTTGTTCCATAGAAACCAGAGGCTATAGACTACTAAAAAATTCCATCAGTGAGTGATGTTATACTTACTACTCACACAACTGCCACTTCTGAAAAATTAAACTTAAGAGTTGTATTAGTGGTTCTAGAAACATACGTTGGGAAAGATAACTTTCATGTTTTGAGTGTGTTCAAGTGATGTGTGGGAAGGAAATATAAATGACCAGTCTTTGTTTTTGCTTTGGAAGGAAATTAAAAATGATTGTCATAATTCTATCCTTTCCCGGTCTGTTGATGGCACAAACAACTGAGTCGCAATTCAAAATGAAAAAGTGAAGGAAGGAAATGTCCATCCAGATGAAAAACAAAATAATGAAGTAATTGAAAAATAAAAAAAAAAAACAGGAAGACATGAAAAGCTTGGCAGGCAACAAACAAAATAAAGAAAGAGAGGAGACTAATGTAACAGAACAGTGTGTCACACCCAAGAATTAAATGAAAAATTCTGATTTTCCTCAGTGTGCTTCTAGTGGAAATATTAATAGGAAATCAGGGAACAAACTAATCCCCTCCCCATTCAAAGTGTATTATTTTGGCCACAGAATACAGAAAAACAAGGGAGAAGAAGATTAAGATAAAAACTTCCAAGTGGTGTGACACCCAACCATTGACAGGAATATCATCATAAGGAAGGAACAACTGAAGCTTCAAAGAGAAAGACTAAAAGCTAAGAGAGTAGAAGCACGAAAACTGAAGAAAGGACAGTTTGAGATAGCTAAGAAACTCAAGAAGCAAACTAAAGCAGAGAATCGTAGAAAGCCAAAAGTGCACAAGAAAAGAACAATTTCAGTGTCCTCAGATTCTGAAGATGAAGAATAGAGTGAGTCAGGCAGCAGTGTGGATGACATTAGGATGTTCCCTGATAATGATTCACAATCGTCTGATGGCAAGAAAGACGACAATTCTGATCAAACAATTATATCAGAAAAAGAAACAGCAAACAAAGAAGAAAATAGGAATAAATTTTATAAAAATGGCGAATTTCTTCTTGGACCTTTTCCTGGAAAGAAGAGAGATTTCAAATATGTTTGTATTGTTCAGCATGTATTTGAAGATGGTGAAATAGAAGTAATGGCTCTAAAATCTTGTAACTGTCAGAAAAAAGTTTTTTATGTTGAATAAAATGGTGTTAGTATTATTAGTCCATCACAGGTTATTGACAAGCTTCCTTTACCACTCTCAAATATCACTAATAAACATTTGAAATATGAATTCCAAAAAAGTATTGCTGTCAACTACTGATGACTGCACTTATTCTTTTGTTATAATTTTTATTTACCATTTAATGTACCTTAACATAGTGAATTACAATAAATATCAAATCACAAAAGATCAAAGAACCTGAAGATTAATTGTGTTTGCGCCCAACATCCACTTGTATTCATAAAAATCAAATTAAAGTAGTTTCATTTATTAATGTGTCAACTACTGGTGCCTTTATCTTAACTACCTTGAAGCTTCTGGAAGACCTGTAACAGAGTCAGTTCACTAACATTTGTGCAGCTACAACTTATTTGAGGCAAGGAAGAGAACCTTGTTAAATTGTGTCCTCAAGTAACTTTGAGCTACATCATGCACACTGGGTAATAAACTCTGTAGATCAACTTCCACCTCCATTTAATGTGGGGTGAAGAAAGTAATAAATTTGATTTCACAATGAAATATGTAGATAAAATCTCTGTGTAAACCTTAAATACGAATTCCCCCTACCCCCCGCAAAAAAACTGGAATAACATTATCGGGGGCGGAGTTTGTGTAGTACGCATATCTGCTTACAGGTGTGTATAGAGTAACACATTGCCAGTTCATTGCCGCCTGTGTTTCCGACCTGGCTTGTTCTAAAAATGCGGCTGAAACTGTTTTAATGTTGTAAGCGACTTACCAGGATGACACTATGGGAAAAACTTAAGTGTAAGAGTTTGATTTAAAAATAGCGACATGTCGATTGATGACAAACCTCGTTCTGGATATCAATCAACTGCCCGAATCGACGAAAATAATGAAAAAATTCGAGAGTTTGCGCTCGTAGATCGTCGACGCACAATTAACTGTCAAGAGATTAATGGGTTATTGTGGAGCTCGGTTCAGCAACTTTTAATAGTACAGGAGCACACTTGCACATATAGCCATCTCTGGTAGATAGCCCTAGGCTAAAAATGTAATGGTTCCGCAGCTCACCGCACCTTACTCGCCTGACCTGGCTCCCTGCGACTTTTTCTTATTCCCAATCATGAAAAGAGGCGTGAAAGGACACCGATTTGACAATATTGAAGAAGTTTAAAAAAAGAGGGAGGAGCAGCAGCCATTTCTAAAGATGACTACAAAAAATGTTTCGAACTGTGGAAGCACCGGTCGGACGAATGTATTTAGTTGTATTGGAGAAATTTTTGAAGGGGATAAGGTTGTTTTATATACAATTTGAAAATGTATAGCCTTAAAAAAATAATTCCGTTTCTTTGGGTACCCCCTCGTATATATCAATAAAGGAAGGTTAAGTCTGTGTTACTTTGATGCCAAAACATTATCCAGTCTGCTTTAACTAAAATAGGAGCAAGCGGATGATGGTCAACGGGATAACACAATGTGTTGTTTTTTTTCCAGTGGCAACTACAGATGTAAATTTGGTCCAACATTACTTTCTTAGTCCAGCCTAAAGGTAAGTCTTCCAATTCATCTGTAAACTGTCTAACTCTTGCCCAAACGCACACTGTTTTTGGTTTTGCGCCTTGTAGCTTACAAATTGAAAGGAAAGTGGGTAGGACATACACTAGAGAAAAGAACTGACACTCTAGGGAAATTTGATGCAGTTTTATCGTTCCAGGATCTGTCTGGTTGCACTGTTCAAATAAAAGGTGCAGTTTACACACATTAATTTATTATCTTTAACTAGAACACGAACTTTCACCACCTGCTCGTTTCTTCAATGACACACTGCTCATTCACCTAAACAACCTCAAAGTTGTTCTTTTAAGCTCTTTAATTTGTTAGAGATGGAAAGTGTAGATAAAACATGCTTACAAAGGTAAAACTCTCTACAAGCTGAAGTTGTTTTTAATGTCACAGTGCCATGCTAAGCATTGTGCTATCGGAGGTGGTGTGCCCTTGTTTTCCTCTGACCTGTGAACTTACTTAATCGATATATGGTTTTTTGCTCATTACATGTGGGTGGTGATGCATTGTGCGATGTGCAGTGTGTGAATGTATATAATTTGCCTGTCAAATGAAGCGTAACAGCCAAGTTATGTAGCTTGAATGAGCCAAAATGAAGTGTTATCTTCCAAATTGTGTCACGCCGATGCTGTTTGTGATAAAGTATACCTTAATTATTTTTCCCGAGGGCATGCAGCTTTACTGTATGGATAAATGATGATGACATCCTCTTGGGTAAAATATTCCGGAGGTAAAATAGTCCCCCATTCGGATCTCCGGGTGGGGACTACTCAGGAGGACATTGTTATCAGAAGAAAGAAAACTGGTTTCCTACAGATCGGAGTGTGGAATGTCAGATCCCTTGATCGGGCAGGTAGGTTAGAAAATTTAAAAATAAAATGGATAGGTTAAAGTTGCATATAGTGGAATTAGTAAAGTTCCGTGGCAGGAGGAACAAGACTTCTGGTCAGGTGAATACAGGGTTATTATTACAAAATCAAATAAGGGTAATGCAGGAGTAGGTTTAATAATGAGTAGGAAAATAGAAATGCGGGTAAGCTACTACAAACAGCATAGTGAACTCATTATTGTGGCCAAGATATATATGAAGCCCATGCCTACGACAGTAGTACAAGCTTATATGCCAACTACCTCCACAGATGATGAAGAGATTGATGAAATGTACGATGAAATAAAAGAAATTATTCAGATAGTGGATTTAATAGTCATAGGTGACTGGAATTCGATAGTAGGAAAAGGGAAAGAAGGAAATGTAGTAGGTGAATATGGATTCGGGGGAAGAAATGAAAAAGGAAGCTGCATGGTTGAATTTTGCACAACCATAACTTAATCATAGCTAACACTTGGTTCAAGAGTCATAAAAGAAGGTTGTATACACGGAAGAAGCCTGGAGATACTGGCAGGTGTCAGATAGATAATATAATGGTAAGACAGAGATTTAGGAACCAGGTTTTAAATTGTAAGACATTTCCACAGGCAGATGTGGACTCTGACCACAATCTATTGTTTATGAACTGTAAAACTGCAAAAAAGTGTGAAATTTAGGAGATGGGACCTGAATAAACTGAATGAACCAGATGTTGTAGAGAGCTTAAGGGAGAGCATTAGGGAACGATTGATAAGAATGGGGGGAAAGAAATGCAGCATAAGAAGAATGGGTAGCTTCGAGAGACAAAATAGTGAAGGTAGCAGAGGATCAAGTAGGTAAAAACACGAGGGCTAGTAGAAATCCTTGGGTAACAGAAGAGATATTGAATTTAATTGATAAAAGGAGAAAATATAAAAATGCAGTAAATGAAGCAGGCAAAAATTAATAGAAACGTCTCAAAAATGAGCTCGACAGGAAGTGCAAAATGGCTAAGTAGGGATGGCTAGAGGACAAATCTAAGGATGTAGAGGCTTATCTCACAGGGGGTAAGATAGATACTGCCCACAGGAAAATTAAACAGACCTTTGGAGGAAACATAACCACTTGAAATGAATATCAAGAGCTCAGATGGAAACCCAGTTCTAAGCAAAGAAGGGAAAGCAGAAAGGTGGAAGGAGTATGTAGAGGGTCTATACAAGGTCGATGTTCTTGAGGACAACATTGTAAAAATGGGAGAGAATGTAGATGAAGATGAAACAGGAGATATGATACCACGTGAAGAGTTTGACAGAGCACTGAAAGACCTAAGTCGAAATCAGGCCCTGGGAGTAGACAACATTCCATTAGAACTACTGACAGCCTTGGCAGAGCCAGGCCTAACAAAACTCTACCATATGGTGAGCAAGATGCATGAGACAGGCGAAATACCCTCAGACTTCAAGAAGAATATGATAATTCCAATCCCAAAGAAAGCAGGTGTTGACAGATGTGAAAATTACTATCAGTTTAATAAGCCACTGCTGCAAAAAACTAACAAGAATTCTTTACAGACGAATGGAAAAACTGGTCAAATTCAACCTCGGGAAAGATCAGTTTGGATTCCATAGAAATGTTGGAACACATGTGGCAATACTGCCCCTATGACTTATCTTAGAAAATAGATTAAGGAACGACAAACCTATGTTTCTAGCATTTGTATACTTAGAGAAACCTTTTGAAAATGTTGACTGGAATAATCTCTCAAATTCTGATGGTAACAGGGGTAAAATATAGGGAGCGAAAGGCTATTTACAATTTGTACAGAAACCAGATGGCAGTTATAAGAATCGAAGGGCATGAAAGGGAAGCAGTGGTTGGGAAGGGAGTGAGACTGGGTTTTAGGCTCTCCCGGATGTTATTCAATCTGTGTACTGAGCAAGCAGTAAAGGAAACAAAAGAAAAATTTACAGTAGGAATTAAATCGGTGGAGAAGGAATAAAAACTTTGAGGTTCGCCGAAGACATTGTAATTCTGTCAGAGACAGCAAAGGACTTGGAAGAGCAGCTGAACGGAATGGATAGGGTCCTGAAAGGAGGATATAATATGAACAACAACAAAAGCGAAACGAGAATAATAGAATGCAGTCGAATTAAATCGGATGATGCTGCAGGAATTACACTCCTGGAAATGGAAAAAAGGACACATTGACACCAGTGTGTCAGACCCACCATACTTGCTCCAGACACTGCAAGAGGGCTGTACAAGCAATGATCACACGCACGGCACAGCGGACACACCAGGAACCACGGTGTTGGCCGTCGAATGGCGCTAGCTGCGCAGCATTTGTGCACCGCCGCCGTCAGTGTCAGCCAGTTTGCCGTGGCATACGGAGCTCCATCGCAGTCTTTAACACTGGTAGCATGCCGCGACAGCGTGGACGTGAACCGTATGTGCAGTTGACGGACTTTGAGCGAGGGCATATAGTGGGCATGCGGGAGGCCGGGTGGACGTACCGCCGAATTGCTCAACACGTGGGGCGTGAGGTCTCCACAGTACATCGATATTGTCGCCAGTGGTCGGCGGAAGGTGCACGTGCCCGTCGATCTGGGATCGGACCGCAGCGACGCACGGATGCACGGCAAGACCGTAGGATCCTACGCAGTGCCGTAGGGGACCGCACCGCCACTTCCCAGAAAATTAGGGACACTGTTGCTCCTGGGGTATCGGCGAGGACCATTCGCAACCGTCTCCATGAAGCTGGGCTACGGTCCCGCACACCGTTAGGCCCTCTTCCGCTCATGCCCCAACATCGTGCAGCCCGCCTCCAGTGGTGTCGCGACAGGCGTGAATGGAGGGACGAATGGAGACGTGTCGTCTTCAGCGATGAGAGTCGCTTCTGCCTTGGTGCCAATGATGGTCGTATGCGTGTTTGGCGCCGTGCAGGTGAGCGCCACAATCAGGACTGCATACGACCGAGGCACACAGGGCCAACACCCGGCATCATGGTGTGGGGAGCGATCTTCTACACTGGCCGTACACCTCTGGTGATCGTCGAGGGGACACTGAATAGTGCACGGTACATCCAAACCGTCATCGAACCCATAGTTCTACCATTCCTAGACCGGCAAGGGAACTTGCTGTTCCAAAAGGGCAATGCACGTCCGCGTGTATCCCGTGCCACCCAACGTGCTCTAGAAGGTGTAAGTCAACTACCCCGGCCAGCAAGATCTCCGGATCTGTCCCCCATTGAGCATGTCTGGGACTCGATGAAGCGTCGTCTCACGCGGTCTGCACGTCCAGCACGAACGCTGGTCCAACTGAGGCGCCAGGTGGAAATGGCATGGCAAGCCGTTCCACAGGACTACATCCAGCATCTCTACTATCGTCTCCATGGGAGAATAGCAGCCTGCATTGTTGCGAAAGGTGGATATACACTGTACTAGTGCCGACATTGTGCATGCTCTGTTGCCTGTGCCTATGTGCCTGTGGTTCTGTCAGTGTGATCATGTGATGTATCTGACCCCAGGAATGTGTCAATAAAGTTTCCCCTTCCTGGGACAATGAATTCACGGTGTTCTTATTTCAATTTCCAGGAGTGTAGATTAGGAAATGAGACGCATAAAGTAGTAAAGGAGTTTTGCTATTTGGGGAGCAAAATAACTGATGATGGTCGAAGTAGAGAGAATATAAAATGTAGATTG
Source organism: Schistocerca gregaria (assembly GCF_023897955.1). Taxonomy (NCBI): domain Eukaryota; kingdom Metazoa; phylum Arthropoda; class Insecta; order Orthoptera; family Acrididae; genus Schistocerca; species Schistocerca gregaria. Next base: position 667,793,913 of record NC_064923.1, read on the forward strand.
GCAATAGCAAGGAAAGCAATCCTGAAGAAGAGAAATTCGTTAGCATCGAGTATAGATTTAAGTGTCAGGAAGTCGTATCTGAAAGTATTTGTATGGAGTGTAGCCCTGTATGGAAATGAAACGTGGACGATAAATAGTTTAGACAAGAAGAGAATAGAAGCTTTCGAAATGTGGTGCTACAGAAGAATGCTGAAGATTAGATGGGTAGATCACATAAGTAATGAGGAGGTATTGAATTGTACAGGAGAGAAGAGAAATTTGTGGCACAACTTGACTAGAAGAAGGGATACATTTGTAGGGCATATTCTGAGGCATCAAGGGATCACCAATTTAGTATTGGAGGGCAGCGTGGAGGGTAAAAATCGTAGAGGGAGACCAAGAGATGAATACACTAAACAGATTCAGGAGGATGTAGGTTGCAGTAGGTACTGGGAGATGAAGAACCTTGCACAGGATAGAGTAGCATGGAGAACTGCATGAAATCAGTCTCTGGACTGAAGACCACAACAACAATTATATCTCACTTTTTACGGTTGTCTTTCTCAAACTTTCTTGATTAGTGGACCTGCTACGCAGTGCCGTGTTACTTGTACCTTGTACAGAAGGTCGAAAGCTGTAAGAGAGCTCCAACTGTGCAGGCTACTAAATGACGTAAACGATTTTCGACAACTTACGTATTTCGTATCCAAAGTATAGGAACATTTATAACTTTTCAACTTGTATCTCGCATAAATTGTTACATGTAATCATTTCCGTGGAGAATTTCGGAAGAGAGTGAAATTTATGGTAAGCTTTCTACAACTGCTCCTGGACATTGTTATTATTGGCAGCACCTCTTGCTCTATGCCTTTTTAAGGCATCATCAAGTTCCGACGCCAAAGTGTAAGCAACCCTGCCACTGGAGGTGGAGACATTCTATCGCCGTCGCACCTTGACGATGTTCTGTGCTCGCACTACTTTCACGTCTTCATGTGCATCAAACCACAGCGTATTGTGGGAAGTTCTCTACTTAAGTATTACATAAAGAAATGTTTTTACTCGCATATATTTCGTTGGCTTGAGAGGAAGAAGTGTAACAAGTTGTTCATTCAGAACATCAGGTCACACCGCACCCATTGATGACTAGCATTCAATTAATTATTATTTGATTTACCAGTAGCAAATTCGTAGTATGCATTTCTATTTTAAGATACGTGTGGTGATTTATTTATTTACATGTTGTAACGCCCCAAGGACAGAAAACCCCAGTTAACAAAGTTTGGGGAGCAGGGAAGTGACTCATCTTGACAGTGACGGCAACTATTGACGATAAAATCTACACTGGTAATATTTTGATTAACACTTATATCATTCAGATACTGAAAATAGCATACAAAAGGGGTGATAAAAGTAAAGGATTATCATAGATTCTTTATCAAATATCTATAGAATAAATTCAAAGTCATATGAACGAAGGTTAAATCCAAGAAAGTAATTCAGTCAAAGATAACATTTACCATGGAAGAGATTTGTAGCCGCATCGAAAAGGAAATTCTATGTGACTACAATGCAACTTGGATATGGAAATGTTCAGTTAGTTAGTTGTTCTTGAGACACTCTAGAGTACTTTGCGATAGTTGTATGGATGCAAACGCTATTAGATTCTGTTTTGGAAGTTTGATAATTCCTGAGACAGAAATTGAAGTATTGCCAGTCATTCGACTGAAGAAAGTTATCTTTACCATTCTCAACACGACGGTATAGTAAGACGAGTGTTAGACTCCAATGGAATGATACTGGTTTATCGAACTTAGCCTTCGTACTGATGAACAGCTACAAACCTTGAGACCAATGGATCAACATCAGAAAAACAATTCGTAGTCTTGAGTAGGAAACAATAAAACGAAGACACAAAGAAAGACCAGTATGCCGACTAGTCAAAGGTTGTCGTCAGTGTCAAGATTACTGAACTGAACAGAATATTATCTTGAATGACATATCGATGTGCGTGTGTTGTATGGACAAACAATCAATTACACAAAGAACAATAAAATCTGAGTCAAAAGGTAAATCTTACATGTCGCCTAACTCATTAAACGGACAATACAATGTGTATTACTCCAAGTTGATTGACTCTTTAAACATTTTTAGTGACTAAGTGAGTGCATAATGGACAGCAAAAACTGATTAGCTTAAACCAGTATTATGGCGTATTAATAACAAAAAAAACATATACTTCAACATAAGTTATGTCTGAAGTTACGTCGGACCGTTGTCAATAACTTGACGGAATAGAAGACAGTAAAATTTTAACCTCGCTATGTATGATGTGAAAAAGTCCATAATGATGAAATCATTTCATCACGGAACTAACCGGGAATAAAAATAAAAATAAACGATTGCAGTTTACCAGTTCGAACAAGTTGAGAAGACTGTTGCGGACAGATAACAGAATATTTCTAAACCAAGCGAGGTGGTGTGTTCTTACGAGAGTTACAGGTACCGTTCCACGTCATACCGACGGGGACGAACATCGTTACGTGTCGCGTCTCCTCCCGGCGAGTGAAGGAGGAGGGAAGGGACGTCACAATGTCAAGTTCCTTCACCAAATTGAGGAGCAAATTTCCAAGGTAATGGAACGTGTCAGTACATGAAATTACAACATAAAAGTAATAACAGATAAAAAAATGTTTATGAGCCCAAAAAAGCAAAGCTATAAGTTTCAGTAAACGCAGTCAACAATATAACATAAGAATCAGCTTAATTTTTCAAGGAACTCCTCAACAGAATAGAAGAAGTGACCCACGAGGAAACTCTACAGTTTGGAATTGAAAGTGCGTGGATTGACCTTTCTGCACAAGAGTTAAGGAAGTCCGATCGAAATACAGGTAGGATTTGTGCCTAGTATTAACTGAGTGAAAGCTGCTTATTCTTGGGAATAAACTGATATTGTTAACAAGACACGACAGTAAAGAATATATATTTTGAGAGGCCAATGTCAAAATACCCAGACTAGTGAACAGGCGTCGACGAGAGGTGTGTGGACTTTCACCACTTATTTGCCCGAAACGCCCGTTTCTGAGCCAAAAATATCCTTCCAGAATGGCAAGAGTTACCCCAAAATATAATACCATACGACATAAGCGAATGAAAATAAGTAAAGTAGACTAATTTTCGTGTCGAACGATCACTTACTTCAGATACCGATCGAATAGTAAAAATGACAGCTTTAAGTCTTTGAACAAGATGCTGAACATGGGCTTTCCACGACAGTGTACTATCTATCTGAACACCTAGAAATTTGAACTGTTCAGTTTCACTAATCATATGCCCATTCTCTGAAATTAAAACGTTGGGTTTTGTTGAATTATGTCTTAGAAACTGTAAAAACTGAGCCTTACTGTGATATAAAGTTTCTTTATATTCTACAAGCCACGAATTTAGGTCTTAAGCTGCACTATCTGAAACAGAGCCAATGTATGCACGCAACATCCTTTACTACCATGTTAGTGTCATCAGCAGGCAGAAATATTTAAGAGTTACCCATAATACTAGAAAGCATATAATTTATATAAGTAAGGAACAGCAGTGGCACCAACACTAATCCCTAGGGCACCGCCCATTTGAACATACCCCTCTCAGACCCCACATCACAGCCATTCTCAACACTGGTAATAATGACCTTTTGTTGTCTATTGTTAAAGTAAGAGGTGAACCTAATGTGAGAGGAAGAAGTGTAACATGTTATTCTGAATGAACAACCATTAATTCAGCTTCTTGGACAAAAAAGTGATGTGTCTTTTTAATTTCCTTATTTCTTTCCTAACATCACTCATTCAAATCACTAGCGAATTTTCATTTAACCATGACATTGTTTCTTGTATTCTGATCGTAAATGATTGTCTTGTTTCAAATTTTATTGCACTATTATTACCCTCCAACTACTTTGATCACAAATTTTTCCACGTCTTATAAACCTACGAAAGATATTTGCCCTGTTTGATCAGGCGCTATCATGATTATAGTATTCTTGTTCAGTACATCTAATAGCTTGTAACAGTATAAGATTCTTAAATTTATTGAGGTGTAAAAAGTTTAAGTCTTTGTTTGGAATCTATTCTTAATTTCCATGATTTCAAATCTCAGACCTGCTTTCAATAAAACATGTATGGAAACGAAGATTCAAAGAATCATCATTGCCCAGGTAAGCCTTATTTTCTTTTAACTATTTTGGATAATACTTCATTAGTGTGACTCAAATCTCTTTACATCTTCCATCTCTGTAAGAGCTGCACTTCCACCTTATCCTCCAAACAGATACTGTGTAAATACATTGTCACATTTGCGATGTCAGGTCTCTTCCTTTACTCTTCAATACAAAAATTGTTCAGGTATTCCTTCCATAGATTCACCTGACCAATGATTAGGTCATCCTTTCCTTGGGTTCGCTTACCCTTCCTCTTGCCATATCTTTATAAGATCAGTTCCACACCATCTTAAACTTTTTAACCAAGTGCCCAGCCTCTGACCCTTACCTTTATATCTTCCAATGATGAAGTTTCTCTGTAGCAGATGACTTTACCCAGTTATATTAAATGTCTTGTTTCCTGATTGTGTCTTTCACGTTCCTTTTCTGTGCGTTTTCTCGCAATGCTGTAATTCTCGGATATTCCTTAGGACCATGAAATTTAAGAGCCTTCCCTCATGTCATCCTTTCTCTGTAATGTTCCCTGTATTTTGTGTAACAGTCATGAACGTGTTACCAAATGTTATTTGCCAATGATCTATTTCTTGTTACTAGATTATAAAGTACATATTTCTTTATTATCAAAGTGGTGTTACTCCACCCACCTCAAAAATAACGAAAAAATAGTTTGGGATGTCTGGGACCCAATGGTTGTATCTCACTTTTTCATTTATTTAGACTAATACTCGTTTCATATAATACTGGACAGAAAGTTCTGGTTGAAAGTTATAAGTTATTTAGGAATAACGGAGATGACTCACTGAAAGCAGATGCACTGCGTTATTGATAGGTGAACAAACAAAAGGTACATAGCTTTGCTAGCTTTCAGAACGAACTACTTTGTAATGTGCAGTGCACAATAGAGTAACACCTCGTGTCGCAGCGGACAGAAAAAAAATTCACCTTTTCAATCCAGGTATTGACAACGAACAACGTATGGTACACCACACTGCATATGATGGAACTTGTCAGAAGATCAGTAAAGATTTGTAAGACGAGCCACTTTTGTAATATCCTGGCCAGTCGTTAATCGCCCATATTCTCTCCAGATCTGGTCTTTTCCATGTATTCCTACTAGATGCCCTAAAAATATTAGTTCTTCTTTTGCGAAATGTGATTTTTGATAACTTGATAGTAATGCCTTTTTCGTAAAGCTGAGTTAGTAATAAATATGCAAAGTTTGTTCCATGTCTTTGACTCCAGCAAAATATCATCTGCATAAAAAATTAATTCTCGCAGTAAATCTTTACCTAAGGGTTCATCCAGTGCTCATATAAACACTGAGACCGAAAGGTAATGCTCTAAACTGATACAAACTCAGTCAAGCAAGGATATAGTATACTTTTGCGAATTTTCATGACGTTTTAGCCTGCAGAACCCGATAGTCAAATCCAGTGAGCTAAAGTAGTCCCCTTGTTCAAATTTATGTAACACTTTGTCAATACAGATGGGTATCTCTCTCTCTCTTTCTCTCTCTCTCTCTCTTGCTCTCTCTTTCTCTGTCTTTATATGTTTAGTGAATGTTCGACTGATACCAAGTGCACCCCTCCTGTAGTTTTCCTAATTTCTAGTACGAGATTCACAATTAATAATGTATTCTGGGCTATTGTGCAGTGGTCGAATGGATTTCACCTTAAAACACGATGTTTCGTCCCCATCTGCGAAGAACATTTGAAAATTTCTTCCACAAATGAGGACGAAACGTCGAGTTTTAAGGTGAAATCCATTCGACCACTGCATAATAACCCGGAATATTTTTTGACAGTTCCGACCGTGAATGTTTACGTTTTATAATAGAGAATTGTTATATACCCTTAAATTTATATCACCTTATTTTCCACCATTTTGTTTATTTCTCCGTTTACTGAAAGACGTAAACTTAATGGAACAGGATACGGTATACAAAAGAATGGTTCATTATCTTTTATTTTAACCTGACAGACATACTAGGTTCGTCTGATAAGCCTTCTAAATTTCCATGAAAGAATGGAAGATTTTTGTTGCGCCTTCATGGTTGTTAAGCTTGATTAATCCAAGGAACATACAAATAATTTCAACAATGTACAACATATAGTTCAGACGGGATTGACGAAAATACCACTGAACTTTTTAGGCATGTCCTGACTTCCACGTATTTTCTTTTTAATGGAGAATACTGCGAACAAACGGAAGGAGTCGCCATGGGTAGCCCACTCTCACCGGTGGTAGCGAATTTGTACATGGAGAACTTCGAGGAGGAAGCCCTGTCGTCATCCGAATGGAAGCCTACTTGCTTTTTCCGTTACGTGGACGACACGTTCGTCATCTGGCCACATGGTATGGATAAACTCCTTGACTTCCTTACACATCTAAACTCCATACACCCCAACATCAAATTCACTATGGAGACTGAAACGGAGGGTAAATTACCTTTCCTTGACGTCTTGCTCAGGAGAGGGGCTGACGGCACCCTAGGTCATGGGGTGTATCGAAAGACAACACACACTGATCTGTGTTTGCAAGCAGACAGCTGCCACCACCCTTCACAGAGGAATGGGGTACTTAAAACTCTTGTACATAGGGCGCGCACTATCTCTGACGTGGAGAGTCTACCCCAGGAATTGGAACATCTGAGAACTGTATTTCGAAAAAATGGGTACTCAGAGTGGCAGATCCAACGTGCTCTCCGCCCAACCACTGCATCACAACCTGTTGAGATGGATGAAGTCACGAGGGAGGAGGCAGTCACTGCATTTATTCCATACACAGGCGCACTCTCGGGGAAAATCGCCCGCATTCTGAAGAAACACCGGGTCGGAACTGTGTTTTGTCCTCCGAATAAAACTCGTTCACTGGTTGGGAGCGCCAAAGATGACCTCGGTTTGAGGAAGGCCGGCGTGTACCAGATTCCGTGTCAATGTGGCAAGTCGTATATTGTTCAGACGATGCGTACCGTCGAGGATCGATGCCGTGAACACCAGAGGCACACTCGACTAATGTATCCGAGAAAGTCGGCGGTCGCTGAACATTGTTTGTCGGAAAATCACGCTATGGAGTATGACCGCACGAGGATTCTGGTACAGACGTCGAGATACTGGGACAGCGTTGTTAGAGAGGCCATCGAAATTCGCACCAATGACGACCTCATAAACGGTGACTGTGGCTATAATCTTAGCAAGGCTTGGGAACCAGCGATTGGGTTAATCAAGAGTAAATCGAGCAAACGCATAGTTGTGACGACCACGGCGGACAGAGCCATCACACCGACGTCATCTCAGACGCTGTCACGATCTGGTCCACTGCGCGACCGTGGCGCGGGGCGCGGACGGCGGTGGGAGCGCGCCGCGGGCGGAGGGTATTTAAATCGGCCGCCGCCGCGACCGAACCCAGTTCCCCCTGAGTAGCCATAGCGTACGGATTTCCGTGCCGGCGCGTTCACAGGAGCTCAGTCCGTCAGTTCACCTGATGATGGCGACATGTTTGATCGCCGAAATATTGTGCCCGTTGGACACTATAGACCGGCTGTACACCCGTGGATATTTTGATTAGCCATCTAAATTGGTCAATGTGTTGACTGTGATTCAAAATGGAAAACTCCGACTGTCGTGCAGTTACTAAACACTTTCATTTGAGGGGTTGGACTCATACACAAATCAAAACATGCACTATGCAACATTAATGGAAGACCATTTACTTTTGGATTAATGAATTTAAATGTGATTGGACGAGTTCCAAAGACGAAGCGCGCTCCAGCCGTCCAATGGAGGTCACCACAAAGGAAACCACTGACAAAATACAAGACCGCCAAATAAAAATTAATGAGACTACCGAGACTGTAGGTATGATCAACTGCACGAGTGCATACCATCATGCACAGAGACTCTGTGCGAAGTGGGTGCCACAGTTGGTCACAGTTATCGAAAAGTGCATCCGGCACAAATGTTCAACATAATGCCTAGCGATGTTTAATCCAATCCGCAAGACATTTTGCGATGATCTGTAGCTGTTGATGAAGCGTGGATACATCACTACACACCAGAGTCAAAACAGCAGTCAAAACAACGGACAAAGACTGGTGAAAGTGCACCGAAGAAGGCAAATTCCATTTTTTACGATGGAACTGTGATGGCCAATGTTACTTAGAAATCCCATGGAATAATCCTCATAGATTATCTGGAAAAATTCAGAACCGTAACTGGACCCAAATATGTTTTTTCGTTGCATCGTTTGAAACATTCATTGGCTACACAAAGACAACAATTATATTTAGCGCCAAGTGATTTCTTTCTGTTACCTAACTTGGAAATTTAGCTTGCTGGGCTGATAGTGGTAGTCAACAAGTATTTTGCAGAGTTTGATGGAATCTTTTTTTCTGATGGAATGAAAAAGCTGGACCAAGTATAGATCCCTCAAAGGAGACTGTCGAGAAGGACTTGTCAAATGAAGCTGATTGCATCTTGTCTTGTCATACCTTGTAGTAAGTCTGGTAATTTGTTTCTTGGGATTTGCCTGGTTCTTTCCGTAGTAGCAGTGTCGCTGGGTGCACCGATCTTGATGCGTCGCTTTGATAGAAAAATCTTGCCATTGTTTTACATTGTAACGACGACGTTATTTTGTAACTGTTTACTCTGGTCTTATTTAGACAAGATACACAACCTGGCCTCAAGCAATACAGTTCGTTATTATACTGTATACTGTTTTAATAGTTTTTAATATGCACTGCTTGTGATGCGGTACTAATGCACTGTTTATTCATATGCTATATAACGGACTGTGTCGGTTATTTAAAGTAGCGTGCGTTAAGATTCAGTTAAATAACATACAAGGCCCAGAGATATGATTTAATTAAATATCAGAAAAAGCTCCGGTTGTCTCACTTAAAATTCGACCAGGGATATTATTTTCTGCGTCTTATTCACAGACATAGATTACTATACTGGCAAAGACATAACTTTTGCAGAAGGCTGACGTCTGGTGTGATAAGATGACGGCAACAGGAAGTTTTTGTGTGCCACTAACACGATTTTCTGAAACGAAATGGCGATGCAGGCTTTACAGGGTGCCTTAAAGAATTTCTGGAGTTGAGCAAGTATTTGTGTTCTAGTTGAGTTTAACACATACAATAGAATGACGAGAAGAACATCAATTTACGTATGTACACGTTTAAAGCAGGCTGTAGTTTTCGTATGAACACTAAAATGCTTAAAGACATGTTATCGACGACAATCTGCTTATAGGAGCACTTTCACAACGAGCGTACTATTCGAAGAAAAGCCAAAGATGAACAAAACTGGTTAAAAGCACATCATTAAGCTGCATCTGTTAATACTAGATTATTAAACCCCACTATAACAGCTAAACTATTTAAACACTGCGGATAAGACAAACTGTAATGTTATGATTTAGGATTTCATAGAGCACAAAAGCAAAAATATGCCCGCAAAAGACAAAGCTCCGGCTCTGTCCGGCACACACTTTTTATCTGCCAGGAAATTTCATATCAGCACACATTCCACTGCAGAGTGAAAATTTTATTCTGTTTCACGACGCATGTATTGACCATTAAGTCAAAACTCTAAAGGTAAAGTATCAGTTTATTTCCGTTTCTTATGAGTGTTTTATCAGTAAATAAAAGGCTGTTTGTACTTACTTTGCTGTATTGCTATTCTAAACTGCTGGATTCAGTGACACCAATGATACTGTATACAGTCTTGCCAGTCTAGTAACGTACGTCTGCGGTCGCACTGAACTTTAAAGTTAACGTATGACTGTCACTGTTAGTATCTTTGTGGTTCATTGCAAACTAATCCTACTAAAAAATTTGGATTAAAATCACTTATTAAACTCTCACAACCTATTTAGTTGACAGTCACTTGTTAATGAATTCTCATTTAATAAAATAATAAACAGTTAATATGTGTCTCTCTCTCTCCCCTCCATAGTGTCAACTTTGGGAAGTAATTATTTCATAGGATAAAATTAGCACCGACTTGGCGGAGGGATAGAGAGATATCGTTGGTTAAAGAATGTGCACTGTGAAAAATAAACTATGTTGTATTTTCAATACCTTCTTTACGCAGAACGGATAAATAAAACTTTACTGCAGTCTCAATTAAAACGCCAGAAATCAGATCAATAACCATATATTAGCAACAAGAACGAATGATAAGTAGGACAAACGAGAAAAAGAAGTTAACTAACAATGTCATCTGGTAGCTTATACAGACTGAAATAGTCTACGATGTGACATACTTTTATTCCTTTACATAGTAATGTTAAGAGTCTTTTTTGTATTTAAATTATATTAAATTTAAATATCACTTTTTATCACTAAAGACAGGTTAAATTACGTCGCCTACATCTGACGAAAGTGCGAGAGTGGCTTCACAGTCCCCCAGGACTATGGCTGTGCACATAAAAGTGTACTCCACAACCAGAGTCCAAGAGAATAAACGACACTCTCACTTGAGTAGTTTACAATAACATTTTGCCTGTAAGAATCCTGATAATCACTGAATGCTAATTGGGTCTAAAGACTGGAATCTGTTTGAATCAAATTCAAAAATGCTGAAAAATCAACAGGGATGCGTTTCAAAATCACATGAAATCAAATGAAATTGCCGCCTAGGGCAGACAATCCGGTCCCCACCCCTCCACTCCGGCCCCTTTTAGATTAGATTAGATTAGTACTTGTTCCATAGATCATGAATAAGACACTTCGTAATGATTGGGAACGTGTCAGGTTAATAAAAGGTGTCTATACAAGATATTACATTACACAAAATATTACATGACACTCAATATTTTAAACTTTTTTTGTGGATGTTGGGGAAATTACCCACTTACTATATCCAAAAATTCATCTAATGAGTAGAAGGAGTTGCCATTAAGAAATTCTTTTAATTTCCTTTTAAATGGTATATGGCTATCTGTCAGACTTTTGATGCTATTAGGTAAGTCACCAAAGACTTTTGTGTCAGCATAATTTACCCCCTTCTGAGCCAAAGTTAGATTTAACCTTGAGTAGTGAAGATAATCCTTCTAGTGTTGTAACCATGTACACTGCTATTACTTTTGAGTTTTTTGGATTGTTAATAACAAATTTCATAAATGAATATATATATATTGTGAGGCTACAGTGAAGATCTCTAGCTCTTTAAATAAGTGTCTGCAGAATGATCTTGGATGAGCTCCAGCAATTATTCTGATTACACGCTTTTGTCCAATGTATACTCTTTTACTCAATGATGAGTTATCCCAGAATATGATGCCATACGGAAGCAGAGAATGAAAATAGGTGTAGTAAGCTTATTTACTCAGATGTATATCTCCAAAACTTGCAATGACTCTAATAGCATAAGTAACTGAACTCAAACGTTTCAGCAGATCCTCAGTGTGTTTTTTTCCAGTTCAACCCCTCATCAATGCATATGCCTAGAAATTTTGAATATTCTAGCTTAGCTACTGATTTCTGATCAAAGTCTATATTTATTAATGGTGTCATTCCATTTACTGTGTGGAACTGTATATACGGCGTTTTGTCAAAGTGTAATTGAACACATTTGCAGAAAACCATTTAATGATTTTCTGAAAAACATCATTTACAATTTCACCAGTTAATTCTTGTCTGTTGGGTGTGATAGCTATACTTGTATCATCGGCAAAAAGTACCAGCTTTGCATCTTCATGAATATAGAATGGTAAGTCATTAATATATATTAAGAACAGCAGATGACCCAAGACCAAACCTTGCGGCACCCCATTCTTGATTGTTCCCCAGTTTGAGAAATCACCAGTTTTTTTTTGCATATTATGTGAACTGTTTATTTCAACTTTCTACACACTTCCAGTTAGGTATTGTTTAAACCATTTGAGCACTGTCCCATTCATACCACAGTACTTGAGCTTATCTAGACGTTTTCCATGATTTACACAATCCTAAGCCTTTGATAGATCACGAAAAATCCCAACGCGTGACTTCCGGTTACTCGGAGCATTTAATATTTCATTACTGAAAGTATATATAGCATTTTATATTGAAAAACCCTTCTGGAAACCAAACTGACATGTTGTTAAACCTTTATTTTTGCAAAGGTGTGCAGCTACTCTACAATGCATAACTTTTTCAAGAATTTTGGATAAGGCAGTCAGAAGAGAGATTGGGCAGTAGTTGTTGACATCAGATGTATCCCCTACTTTTAAGCAGTGGTTTAACAATGGCACACTTCAGTCTATCTGGGAAAATACCGTGCTTCAGAGAACTATTACATAGGTGGCTAAGAATCCCACTTATTTCTTGGGAACAAGCTTTTATTATCCTGCTGGAAATGCCATCAATTCCATGTGAGCTTTTATTCTTGAGAGAGTTTATTGTCTTCCTAATTTCAGAAGGAGAAGTGGGTGGAATTTCAATTCGGGCCTGCTTCGCATACGTTAATCTGGCAGCTTGGGCGCGCCAGTAACATTTTTCCGAGTAGCATCTGGCTGCTTGCTACTACTGCTACTTCTGTTGCGGGAGAAGGTACTACCACAGTCTAACATAACAGTCGCGACGCTCACTGCTGTAAAAGTTGTTGCCGTTTGACAGATGGAGCGACACTAGCACTCCAAGCGGCAGGTAAGGTGAACATCAGACGCGTCGTAAGCATAATGTTTGTTTGCATCCAATTCCTACGTAATTGCCGAATTATTTGAGTTTTTTCTTGCCTCCAAGGGTTTGTGTAGTATCAGAACGCATATATGTTTCTAAAAATGATTCTAAAATAAGCGCAAGTATGGACAAAAACCATGAATAGTGTGGCAAGCTACAACACATTCGTGAAGAAACACTTGTGACATTGGACAGAACTGCAGCTTACCACGTTGATATCAAAAGAATATAACACACAGATTCACATGTAAGAAGCACAGACATGTACCGCTACATGCAAAAACGATCGACAGCTCGTTTATCGTTATGTAGGCCTACTGTGTTTGTTATTGTCGCCTGTTGCCACAAGTACGACCTTCATCTTTATATTATGCTAAGTTGGACAAGCGACTGCCAAATAGTGGAAGAAATATGCTGAAAATATTTTCATGAGCTGATTACATTTCACGAAAAACCAAATATTTGAATAATTCTCAAACAATCTGTCAGTGAAGAAGGTGCTAACAAAATAATGTCATCACATGAAAGAAGCAAGGAAAATTAAGTGACTAACAACAGAAGTGAATGAAATACATACCAAAGAAATCAACAGTCCAAACGAGTCAACTTCTTCAGTTTCTCATTTTTTCTTGTTGTTAGAAATTAAGTCTTGATTCCAATATTTGAGCCAGTAAACGAGTCTCTAACAAATATCTTGTCCAACAGCAGCTTAGTTTCTTCACAACATCCAGGAGGAAAACTTGGGATAGCCATCAATAAGTCCACATATAATTCACCACAGTTTTTCTTGTGAGAATGTTCATCAAAAACTGAAGCCATCTGATTTTCACAACCCCTCAAAAATAAACAAACATTTTCACTGCAAATAATCAAGCTTCCACAATTGTCTACATAACTTCTGAAGTGGCAATAAAATTTGTCATTTGCATCTAAGTCTTGGCTGTTGTCTACAAGTAGATTCCTGCACTTGACACAATTATGTAAAGAAAAAAAGTTTCTTCAACATGTAACCAAACACATATCTCATACTGTTTTGTTCTCCAAGGTCTGCTGTAACTTTGTAATGTCTCTTGCAGCGGTCTCTCCACGATATTTTCAGAAATTTTATAAATTATATAACTCAGTACATATCTCGAAATATCTCTTCTTATCTTACCGATTCCTAAACTTTAATCAGGAGAAAGAAAACTGGCGTTCTACGGATCGGAGCGTGGAATGTCAGATCACTTAATCGGGCAGGTAGGTTAGAAAATTTAAAAAGGGAAATGGATAGGTTAAAGTTAGATATAGTGGGAATTAGTGAAGTTCGGTGGCAGGAGGAACAAGACTTCTGGTCAGGTGACTACAGGGTTATAAACACAAAATCAAATAGGGGTAATGCAGGAGTAGGTTTAATAATGAATAGGAAAATAGGAATGCGGGTAAGCTACTACAAACAGCATAGTGAACGCATTATTGTGGCCAAGATAGATACGAAGCCCACACCTACTACAGTAGTACAAGTTTATATGCCAACTAGCTCTGCAGATGATGAAGAAATTGAAGAAATGTACGATGAAATAAAAGAAATTATTCAGATAGTGAAGGGAGACGAAAATTTAATAGTAATGGGTGACTGGAATTCGAGTGTAGGAAAAGGGAGAGAAGGAAACATAGTAGGTGAATATGGATTGGGGCTACGAAATGAAAGAGGAAGCCGCCTAGTAGAATTTTGCACAGAGCACAACTTAATCATAGCTAACACTTGGTTTAAGAATCATGAAAGAAGGTTGTATACGTGGAAGAACCCTGGAGATACTAAAAGGTATCAGATAGATTATATAATGGTAAGACAGAGATTTAGGAACCAGGTTTTAAATTGTAAGACATTTCCAGGGGCAGATGTGGACTCTGACCACAATCTATTGGTTATGACCTGTAGATTAAAACTGAAAAAACTGCAAAAATGTGGGAAATTAAGGAGATGGGACCTGGATAAACTGAAAGAACCAGAGGTTGTACAGAGGTTCAGAGAGAGCATAAGGGAACAATTGACAGGAATAGGGGAAAGAAATACAGTAGAAGAAGAATGGGTAGCTCTGAGGGATGTAGTAGTGAAGGCAGCAGAGGATAAAGTAGGTACAAAGACGAGGGCTGCTAGAAATCCTTGGGTAACAGAAGAAATATTGAATTTAATTGATGAAAGAAGAAAATATAAAAATGCAGTAAATGAAGCAGGCAAAAAGGAATACAAACGTCTCAAAAATGAGATCGACAGGAAGTGCAAAATGGCTAAACAGGGATGGCTAGAGGACAAATGTAAGGATGTAGAAGCTTATCTCACTAGGGGTAAGATAGATACTGCCTACAGGAAAATTAAAGAGACCTTTGGAGAGAAGACAACCACGTGTATGAATATCAAGAGCTCAGATGGCAGCCCAGTTCTAAGCAAAGAAGGGAAGGCAGAAAGGTGGAAGGAGTATATAGAAGGTTTATACAAGGGCGATGAACTTGAGGACAATATTATGGAAATGGAAGAGGATGTAGATGAAGACGAAATGGGAGATACGATACTGCGTGAAGAGTTTGACAGAGCACTGAAAGACCTGAGTCGAAACAAGGCCCCCGGAGTAGACAACATTCCATTAGAACTACTGACGGCCTTGGGACAACCAGTCCTGACAAAACTCTACCAGCTGGTGAGCAAGATGTATGAGACAGGCGAAATACCCTCAGACTTCAAGAAGAATATAATAATTCCAATCCCAAAGAAAGCAGGTGCTGACAGATGTGAAAATTACCGAACTATCAGTTTAATAAGCCACGGCTGCAAAATACTAACGCGAATTCTTTACAGACGAATGGAAAACTGGTAGATGCAGACCTCGGGGAGGATCAGTTTGGATTCCGTCGAAATGTTGGAACACGTGAGGCAATACTGACCTTACGACTTATCTTAGAAGAAAGATTAAGAAAAGGCAAACCTACGTTTCTAGCATTTGTAGACTTAGAGAAAGCTTTTGACAATGTTGACTGGAATACCCTTTTTCAAATTCTAAAGGTGGCAGGGGTAAAATACAGGGAGCGAAAGGCTATTTATAATTTGTACAGAAACCAGATGGCAGTCATAAGAGTCGAGGGGCATGAAAGGGAAGCAGTGGTTGGGAAAGGAGTGAGACAGGGTTGTTGCCTCTCCCCGATGCTATTCAATCTGTATATTGAGCAAGCAGTAAAGGAAACAAAAGAAAAATTTGGAGTAGGTATTAAAATTCATGGAGACGAAGTAAAAACTTTGAGGTTCGCCGATGACATTGTAATTCTGTCAGAGACAGCAAAGGACTTGGAAGAGCAGTTGAACGGAATGGACAGTGTCTTGAAAGGAGGATATAAGATGAACATCAACAAAAGCAAAACGAGGATAATGGAATGTAGTCAAATTAAATCGGGTGATGCTGAGGGAATTAGATTAGGAAATGAGACACTTAAAGTAGTAAAGGAGTTTTGCTATTTAGGAAGTAAAATAACTGATGATGGTCGAAGTAGAGAGGATATAAAATGTAGACTGGCAATGGCAAGGAAAGCGTTTCTGAAGAAGAGAAATTTGTTAACATCGAATATAGATTTATGTATCAGGAAGTCGTTTCTGAAAGTATTTGTTTGGAGTGTAGCCATGTATGGAAGTGAAACATGGACGATAACTAGTTTGGACAAGAAGAGAATAGAAGCTTTCGAAATGTGGTGCTACAGAAGAATACTGAAGATAAGGTGGATAGATCACGTAACTAATGAGGAGGTATTGAATAGGATTGGGGAGAAGAGAAGTTTGTGGCACAACTTGACTAGAAGAAGGGATCGGTTGGTAGGACATGTTTTGAGGCATCAAGGGATCACAAATTTAGCATTGGAGGGCAGCGTGGAGGGTAAAAATCGTAGAGGGAGACCGAGAGATGAGTACACTAAGCAGATTCAGAAGGATGTAGGTTGCAGTAGGTACTGGGAGATGAAGCAGCTTGCACAGGATAGAGTAGCATGGAGAGCTGCATCAAACCAGTCTCAGGACTGAAGACAACAACAACAACAAACTTTAATATATGATGATTATCAGTGCAAAGTATTTTCAAGCCCTATCACTCCTTGGAGCGTGCATTTACTCCATGGAATAGCTTCTCTGCTATCTATGTTTTCTCTTATGAAAAGAATGATTCAGATCTTGCCGATTAGCTGTGAAAGAACGAAGATGTATATGTATGTATTGTTGAGCTAGTCGCCATCTTGATGAGATTCTGTATGAGACGGAATTTAATACATGAACTAAACTAAAGTAAGTGTGTTCGCGTATTATTCAACTGATTATTATTGACAGTGTCTGCTTACTACGCTGTGTTTGCACGGGATCAGTGGGGAACGTCTGATTTACGCTGGACGAACCTGCCGTTTTGTTCGCTCAAGATATCCAGTTTATTACTTTCAATAAATGGGCTAACACAGTCTTACCATCAGATCTCCGGTCTTCCCCATGTGATCACCGAAAGTTAATAATTATTACAAATGTTTTCAGGAGATCGACTGACAATTTTCGTCGCACCAAGACTTCGAAATTGTTTCACTGCCTTATGGAATTTAAGTTAAGCTCAATTTAATCAGGATAGAACAGTATTGAACTGTGTGAATGTGATAAGCCTGCTTTGTGAATAAAAATTCCCTTAATATATGCATGTTTCTTACTATCCTGATCAGTGAAGCTAAATAAGGCGCCGTGAGAGAGGTTTTTAAATTTCAAATCCCACAAAAATATTAAAACTTCCCCATTTGGTAGCTTTGTTGTAGAACTTCTATCACTACTGCGTAACAATGGTGAGACCTTTAATGTTTGAGCAGTGTTGACCTCCCCCGGTCAATTCCTTCACAATTACTACTTGCCACATAAGAAGAGTTTATCAGTTTGCTTTGTTACAATCGTTAAATGCAGCAAAAAACTGCCTTGGAGATGGGTTGCTGCAAAAATCACCTCTCTGCCTTATAGTTGGAAAAAAGTTTTCCAATGTGTCCTGGTTTCATTTTACGTGAGAATAAGTACAATTTTGTTCCAGTCGGTACCTCAGCAGCAAATCACATGTAGAACATTCAGATGCTCTGAATCACTCCTAACACAGTTCCTTAGATGCACAGGCCCTTTCACACTGTATGTATTTAAGATATCAAAAATGTCATTAACTTTCTGACAAAAGTCCGAAGTGCCGATTGCAGATAATGGCATATGACCACAAAATACAAATTTGTCAATACCAGCTGCCACTGTGTGGCTTAACACACGAACTGCAGTACCCACTTTCATTTTTGAAAAAGCTGACAGTTCGACAGCTTTTTTAGTCAGCTTGGGAGATAACTTGTATTTCCTGTGCAAGTCATTTGAGTAGAGCTGAGAAATGTTCTTCCAAGAAGCAGTACCAATCAAATCATCATTTGATGTATGAATCATGTCATACCTAAACAGGTTGTTTCTGATACTCTTAAACAAATGTGGGGTGTCATAGAAGAAATAGATCTTCTGCTCCTCATATACCAAACTTGGATTGTCTTGTGTAATTCCTAGTCTCTTTCTCCAGTCCACAAAATTTGAACCCTGATCGGTCACACAAGTCTTCACAACCAAGCCAATTTCCTTAAGTCTTTTGACTACTTCATAAAATATAGCAGTCAAATGCATAGCTCCCACTGTTCCTTTACAAAAACAGTACAGCAATTGTTGTTTTAAACTTGAAAAAATGCCATTAATCATTATCACCAACACACTGTTGGCAATTATAGCTGTGCATGTAAGCCCCAAGTTCTCAAAACTGTCAGAAGTGTCGTCATATGTTAAATTGGCCATTAGAGACATTTCAGCCAATGACATATTCACCTGTTTATCATTATCAGAGAAATGATGCACCTTTTACTTTAAAAGATGGAATATATTGTCACTTATCCCACATTTTATTTGTATACCTTCCACATACCTTTATAATGTATGCACTGATGGAATCATAAAACATTCTGACAAAAACCTGTATGCCTGAGTGCTGCAACATAATAAATTTATTTCATTGGCATGCTAATCTGGCTTAACAACAAGTCAAGGGCATATTTTTTTAAATATCGGGATCCTATAGTCTTCAACATTCGTTTGTCCCTGTTCACTTTATCCTTCTGATACAGTTTCTGTCGCTGTCTGTGGGCACTTTCCTTGTCCCGTAATAGTTTCGCTCTAAGTCTAGCGATCTGCACATTATGACACTTCGCACGCTTTTGTAAGACACGAACAGCTGCACTTAATCTAACCACTTCATGTTCAAAGCAGGTCTGTGTTGATGATTCACACGAATCTGGCACTGATACATGGAGAACTGAACTTGCTACTTCTGTGTCATAGGACTGTTTCATTCCTTTAGATTGACTGTCGAATCTTTGTGGCAGTTTCCTCCTCATCGTCAGTTGAGGTGGCTTATTTGGAATGTCAAACAGTGTGGGTACTGCATCCACACGAGTTTGTTATTGTCTGCGTTCATGAACTGGTTTTGTTCTAAATGTAGCGAACAAAACCTAATATTATTATACAGGTAAACTGGGTCTTTCTTCATAAGGTCTTCTCGTCTGCTATTAACTAACCATTTTCTGCTCCTAAAACGAAGCATTCATTATTTATACACATATAGTTTGCAAGTGAATCCTAACGATAGAGTTTAGTAACATGATGGTATACAGGGTGACTCACCTAACGTTACCGCTGGATATATTTCGTAAACCGTATCAAATACTGACGAATCGATTCCACAGACCGAACTTGAGGAGAGGGGCTAGTGTAATTGGTTAATACAAACCATTAAAAAAAAGCACGGAAGTATGTTTTTTAACACAAACCTACTTTTTTTAATGGAACTCCGTTAGTTTTGTTATCACATCTGAACATATAAACAAATATGTAATCAGTGCCATTTGTTACATTGTAAAATGTTAGTTACAGCCGGAGATATTGTAACCTAAAGTTGACGCTTGAGTATCACTCTCCCGCTGTTCGATCACGTATATCGGAGAGCACCGAATTACGTAGGGATCCAAAGGGAACGGTGATGAACCTTAGGTACAGAAGAGACTGGAACAGCACATTACGTGCACATGCTAACACCTTTTCATGGTCTTTTTCACTGACGCACATGTACAATACAATGAGGGGTGAGGTACACGTACACACGTGTTTTCCGTTTTCAATTACGGAGTGGACTAGTGTGTGTCCCGACATGTCAGGCCAATAGATGTTCAATGTGGTGGCCATCATTTGCTGCACACAATTGCAATCTCTGGCGTAGTGAATGTCGTACACGCCGCAGTACATCTGGTGTAGTGTCGCCGCAGGCTGCCACAATACGTTGTTTCATATCCTCTGGGGTTGTAGACACATCACGGTACACATTCTCCTTTAACGTACCTCACAGAAAGAAGTCCAGAGGTGTAAGATCAGGAGAACGGGCTGGCCAATTTATGCGTCCTCCAAGTCCTATGAAACGACCGTCGAACATCCTGTCAAGGGTCAGCCTAGTGTTAATTGCGGAATGTGCAGGTGCACCATCATGCTGATACCACATACGTCGACGCGTTTCCAGTGGGACACACTCTATTCCACTTCGTAATTGAAACGAAAAACCACGTGTGTACGTTTACCTGAACCCTCATGGTAATGTACATGTGCGTGAGTGAAAAAGACCAATAAAAATGTATTAGCATGTGGATGTAATGTGCTTTTCCAGTCTCTTCTGTACCTAATGTCCATCACCGTTCCCTTTGGATCCCTACGTAATTCGGTGCTCTCCGATACACACGATCAAACAGCGGAGGAGTGGTACTCAAGCGTCAACTTTAGGATACGATATCTCCGGATGTAAATAACATTTTACAATGCAACAAACGGCACTGATTAAGTATTTGTTTATATGTTCAGATGTGCTAACAAAATTAACGGGGTTCCATTTTAAAAAAAACGTAGGTTTGTGTTAAAAAACATACTTCTGTGCATTTTTTATGGTTTGTATTAACCAATTACACTAGCCCCTCTCCTCAAGTTCGGTCTGTGGAATCGATTCGTCAGTATTTGATGTGGTTTACGAAATATATCCAGCGGTAACATTAGGTGACTCACCCTATATACCTCTCTGGATCCTTAGAAAACCTAAAAAAAAGACAGCTGTGGTGTGTTCTTTCTATTGTTGCTGCAATGTATTGCACTACAAACGCTGCCGCCTGTAGAAACCATTGTATAAATCAAAATAATCGCTATTCGGTTTCACGATCGTGCCGAAGTCATAGTGTAACCTACCGGCCGCTTGGAACGCTGCTGGCGCTGTAGGCAACAAAATCGAGGCGAAGTGTCGCGAATGTTATGTTAGACTGTGGTACTACTCATATGCGACTCAACTGCGAATGCGCATGAGCCCGTTCGCAACTTCTCGAACGAATCTAATGTAAACATCATGCGCGCCGCGCGTTTGTCCAACTTACTGGTGAAACACGGCGTGTTCCAACTTAGGCGAGACTAGTTCCACGAGTTTTGAGGTTATGTGAGTTCATAACTGAATTATGAAGTGGGGAATAGAGAATAATGTTCGCTTTTTGGATATCCATCCTTTGTATAAGGTGTCTGTGGTATTTCAGTGATGCTTATTATAAAAACAAGCAACATATTTCTGCCCATGAAACAGTCATGTGCAATCAGAACATAGGTGCTGCTTGAATAACTGAAAGAAAAATTGATTGGAAAGAGTAGTTCAAAGAAATTTGAAGGTAATTTATAAATTTGTGCACAGATCCTGGGTGAACTTTAACTGGTACCAATATCAATATATTTAAGATAAATATTCATAATATGAGTTACATCTTGCTTCACATTAATTCCATTGTTCGTAGTCCTGATTGTTACAATGCCTATGCAGGATCGCGCTTCCACTGCTCATGCAAATTCCTCTTGTCTGCTCCGAACCTCCTGCTGCAGGATGTTGGCAGTGAGTGAAATGATGAACAGACAGATGTGGTCGTCGCAAATGTACGAATGAACTTTGCTTTCCGAATAACTTTTTATAACACTTTTTAATGTACAGTTGAACTACACATTTTAAACAATACTGGTACAACAGATCTAATCGTATGTCCGCCTGCTACCAGTTATACAAAAAAACAGTTGAAGATACAGGAATTAATAAATTGAAGAACATATTTCTTTTTCCATTTTTTCCTACAGATGTATCAGAACATTATCCTTGCCACAAAACAATTGGCTAATTTATCTTTGTGACGGTCTATAAGTCATTCAGTTTACATATAGCTTACATTTATAAAAAGAAATGAACGAAAACCAAAAAATAATATGATTCAACATAATTGCCCCTCACTGTACACTGACATCATTTGGAGGTGCACAGTATTTGAGCTTATTTCCCTTTTTGAGGGTTGATAATCCTGACCAGTATAGGCATAGCCTTTACTTTCGACCATTGGAGCTATCAGAATGGTTATCAATTTATATGGGCATGTCAGCTTCTTTTAACAAATACTTACATAACTTTTCTCTCTTAACAAAGTGCTTGCTGTAACTGCATAGTCCCATTGATGTCAGTCAGCATCTGCAGAGTGTTTAGCTTGTGAAACATGTGTGTGCAGTGCAAGGTCCGTTATCGTCACAGTTCGCGCTCACAAGTTTATTACAAGGTCAGAGTGTACGTGTCAAGCATTTACAGTAGCTTTCACTGCACAAATTTGTGAAGCTGGTGTTCAGCGACGTGATCCTTTGTGAATCTTCGATGCAGTGACACCTGATTTCCATATCAGCGGCCCGAGGAATTTATGTCCCCTCGTCACTCTCACTTATTCAGTGGGGACACCAGCTGTACATCTGACATCCGTCGACAAGGTAAGTTCCTTGCCGCTTTTAAAACGTTGTCGAGCACAGGAAATTCATGTTACATGAAGTACTGTCATCGTTAGTTTATCAAGCGTACACCCATGTATATCACTTGCACACCTGACAGTTTGCAACCAGGTTTTATTTGATTTTGCGCTTTGTTTTTGAGCGTCTTTGATACAGCTGAATTATATAATATTTATGTACAGTCCTTTCCACATACTATACACATAACATAGAAATACACTTATCCTATTCATTTGCTGACATGCCATTATTGTCACTTACATACATTTTTGTCTGTATATATATTTTCATTGCTTGGCGTTTTGTTTTAGTACGTTTTGTTAACTTACAGTTTCGTTACATTATTCGATTCCAATTATATGAGTACACATTTTACTCTCATTTGGTTATACATTCTTCATATAACATTCATACAATAATAGATTCTGTTTTCATTTATGGCATAAATTGATGTACATTTAATTTCAATTTACAGTGACTTCTTGTCAGAACATATTTATCAATTCCAAAGAATTAAAGAAATTGACAATAGCCACTACAATAGATACTGTGTGCCACTCGGATAACTACTCATGGCCTTGCCTCTCTAGCATTCTCCAGTAAGGATCTATACACTACAGGGTTGAGGAAATTCCACAGAAAGGCATTTATGTGCTCAGTTACGTCTTATTAATAGACTTAACTGTGATCTCAAGAACAAAATAGCTTGTTGTTTGTAAACACAAGTCAGATCTGACGAAACAAATCATATAAAATACTTATTCAGCGTTTAAAAGTGCAGCTCAGTATTTACTTGTTATGTTCATTGCATAACCATTTCATGTGCTGAGGTTTACAGAGTCATATCATCAATACAATATGTTATGTACAAGGGGAGCGAAAAATAATTTTTACTTAAGTATCGAACGTACATAAAAATTTCAATGTAATTCAGGTGTTTGACACTTTCATCGGTAGTCGATGAACCTTAGTTCAGCATCGTGATATGTGACATACTGCAACTGTTTTCTTCTTCACATACTTCCACACTATCACATTCATATGTATCATAAGCTCACAACTATATTTACTTGCAGTGCGGTCCTTTCTTATGTTTATGTGGTACCTAACACTCTGCAAGCATTTATCTTTCTTCACTTTAGTCCGAGCCGACGCATTGTTGCCTGGAAGAAAAAACTGAACACTAAGTTACTAACTTACAACTAGATCTTTGTAGATAAGTGTATAGCGGCTCGATGGCTACTAATAATTTCTTCATATATTCAACCATCTATTCACTTTGGTGTGCAGTCGTGTTATCACAAAGCTTATTTCATGCCGTGTGTGCGTCTCTACTTACCTTATAAATCTGAAAAATAAGGTGTATTAGAGGCGTGGTGCGGCCTCTTAAGCAGTTTGCCACGTATACTGCTCTCGCTTGTTTACCTGCAGCAAGACTTTTCTCGTCCATCAAGTGTAATTAGTAAGTGCACTTTCAATACTTAAATTTGTAAATATTGTACATATATAGATATAACGCATATAGCAGCTTAGCTTAACTGAATATCTCTCGTGGTTTAGCGTCCCTTTCCTCTGCATAAAATCTCTTAACTTATCTTTGTGTGTGTGTGTGTGTGTGTATTTTGTAGATAGTCGTGGTTGTAGTATAGACTTTCTCTTAATGTTCTATGTCTCTCTTTATTAGATATGCTTTACAAATGCTAGTGCAGACTGCAGATCATCAGATTTGTTTGGTTTGGGCGCTCAAACACTTCCAATTGTGCCTGTCTGGCGCGCATGCGCTTGTTGTTTGTTGACTAGCTTGCTCCCCAATGCGCATGCGCTGCGTCGCTATGATATCACTTGTGTCGCGGCGAGTTATGTATTGTATTGCACACTACCTTGCATTTCTCAATTTGATTTATCTTTCACAATTGGGCTATGCGCAAGGCGAAGCGTTATATTTAGAGAATCGTCGTCTCTAGACACGTGAAAATAAAATTCTTCCTTGTTACAAACACTCATCTTATCGTTTACACATTTCACATGCAAGAAAAAACACAAACAAAAATTTTCCTTATCCACTAACCACATAAATTTTGGAATGTGACCTTCCAGCATCCTAAATCTAATATTATTACACATATATACAACTTAGAGGGTATACAGCCCTCCTTCAATATATAAACGTTCTCAACCCTTTGTGTGGGTAAAGAACCTTGTCTTTACTCGTGTTCGTTTTTGCCAATTTGTATGCGCCAAGGTAGGGGATTTTAGTAATTGTGTTTGGTCCAGTGTATAGTAGTTGCCACTTATAGTTAAGTTTTCCAATTTTTGTGGATTTTGGACGTGTTCCACAACTAAGTAACTCCTTTTGTCCTATATAAATCTATGTTGTACGTTTCAGCTTTCTGTCACAAATTCCTTTCCTATATTTAGCCCAGGTTTCAAGGTTGACCACTGCTTCTCGTATTTAATCATCCAGTGATAACTCCAATATTGGTATCTTTGGCAAAGGTTTCTCCCACTTGTCTACTTGTTTGCAATTGAACATCAGCTCATTTGGCGTAAATCCATTTAATGTATGGCGAAGGTTGTTAACAACTTGTAAGAAAGGAGTGACGTATTCAAACAACTTGGTGTGTTTACAAGGTGTATCGGTCCACACAAACTTGTTGAATTCCTTAAAAACCCTTTCTACAGGGAATACTTCAGGTTGTAATTTGGATATTAAAATGTGTTTGATTTGGTTGGAATCTACAAAATCTTTACATTTACAGCCAACAAGATATGAGGCATTATCTGTTAACATGACTTCTCGTTTTCCTACTCTTGAAAAATAATCCTCTTTTATTCGTCTTATAGTTGAACTGGCTGTAATGTTCTGTACAGCATACAGTTTTATGTGTGTGGTGAAAATAACATACAGACGTACTATACACTTTATTCCCCCCTTACCTCTGGGATAGGGTCCAGGCACATCCAACGATACCTTTCCTAGAGGTTTTTTTAGTTACAATGGGATGTAATTCTATCTGTTTGGAGATGTTACAATGTTTTGCTTTCTGGCAGACAATACACTTTCTTACAACCTGTAGTACTCTTCGTCTAAGGTTGGGGAAGTGACAATATTTACCTATTTTGTCAGTGCCTTTTGCAGTACCATAATGGCCCCAAGTAGTGTGTTATGTGAAAGATAAAACCAAATTCCTCTGGCAAACACACGCCCCATTGTTCTTGTTCGGAATGGTTCCTATGGAACAGAACACCTTTGTGAATAGTGGAAAACCTTTTTAACTTTTCATCATCGTTTTGCATGAGTTTCGCTCTTACCTTACTCCTGCGATTGTTTCCCTGCTGTAATTGCTCCTTGTTAACACATGTGGACATAGTATGATCAGAGTGTTTTGTCTTCCATCAGCATAACTCTTATTTCCTGCTCTAAAAGATCGTTGAATTCTTCTAAGACCTGTGATAATCGAGAAAGAAATATTCAAGCTTTTTAAAGGACCAAATTACAGCCAAACCCTCCAACCTCGCAACTGAATATGAAGGTTCAGCTTCGGAATGAGGTGCGTCTGACGAAGCTAATTACTTTAATGATGAAATTTCCCTCTTCTTCTACCATTTCAAAAAGGCATGTAGCGAGACCTTGAGAAGATGTGTCGATGCAGAAACAAAAATCCTTCTTCATATGTGCTTGAGATAAAATATTAGCATTTAAAAAGGCTTGCTTGATGTTCTCGAAATCAGTTTGATATTGCTTATCCCATAACCAAGGTCTGTTTTTCCAGGAGTAGTAGTAGTAGTAGTAGTAGTAGTATGGCATTCCGCCTTACGGCAGGTCTTGTCACGGGTTAAGCCTCTTCCACTTTTGTCTGTCCATAGCCAGTCTTTTCATTTCTGAATATTTGCCCCCTTTGATATTGTCCAGCATTTGATATCTTCTTTTTCCTCTTCCCCTCTTCCCCTTGTTCCCTCCACCATTCCTTCTGTTCTTTCCTTCAATAAACAGTCCCTCCTCAAACAATGTCCAATCCAGCTCCACTTTCTCTTTCTGACGACTTTCAGCATGTTTCTTTCTTCTCCAACTCTTCTTAATACCTCTTCATTCCTTACTCAGTTTTCCCATTTCACTTTTTCCATTCTTCTCCCTATCCACATCTCTAGTGCCTCCAATCTTCTTTCATCTTCCTTCCACAATGTCCAGGTCTCCCACCATATAGTGCAGCGCTCCAGATGTAACATTTGGCAAGTCTTTTCCTCATATTTTTGTTTAGTGGTCTACAAAGTAATTTCTGTTTCCTCTTGAATCCTTCTTTTGCCATTGCAATTCTTTTTCTAATCTCCCAGACCCTTTTCCAGGAAAGGTTGAGTAAAGTATTAAAAAATGGTTCAAATGGCTCTGAGCAGTATGGGACTCAACTGCTGTGGTCATCAGTCCCCTAGAACTTAGAACTACCGAAACCTAACTAACCTAAGGACATCATACACATCCATGCCCGAGGCAGGATTCGAACCTGCGACCGTAGCAGTCGCACGCTTCCGGACTGCGTGCCTAGAGTAAAGTATTACTCTTCATAAGTTGGTTAGGGATGAATTTCCTGAAAACTGAGCCTAGGCTGAAGTATGCCTTTAATTGCCTCTTGTTTTGAGGAACTGGGCAGTTCCCAAAGGCATCAAGTTTTTTAGGATCTGGCAGTATGCCTTCCGAAGAGATTACGTGTCCTAAAAATTTTACCTTTTCTTGACCGATATTAGATTTCTTGAGATTTGCAAGTGTTCTACCCAAGTGGGTGTGTCGACTTAAAGGTCGCCCACGTATACTCTTACCTTACTCAAAAGATCGGGTTCTAGCACTTTGCCCCCTGCAGAGATAAATACACCTGCACTTACGTTCAATCGAAACGGTATTACCTGAAATTTGATACTCCTGTTCCAACATATGAAGGCGGTATACTTCTGACTTTCTTCATGTAGTTTTATTTGCTAATATGAGGACCGGATATGGTTTATAGTAAGACATTTTGCAAATTGGAATTTTGCGGTAAGTTCCTATGGGACCAGACTGCTGAGGTCATCGATCTCTAGGCTTACACACTACTTAACGTAACTTAAACTAACTTACACTAAGGATAACACAGACACACACGCCCGAGGGAGGACTCGAACATCCGACAGGGGGAGCCACACGAACTGTGGCAAGGTACTGTCTTTATTGGATGAGAATTGTGGTTTAATTTTGACTCCTCTGAATTTCGGACCTTGCAGTTTTGCACTGGCAATGTAGATATACGCTCTCTGTCAAGTTTTCCTATGCAGCCTCATTACTTTGATACAGATCATCTTTCACATCACTACCATGATCATATCTGATAAAGCAAGTGTCGAACAAGCTCGTGCCCCTACTCTTCTTCAAGGTCACAGAACGGGGGCCTACCGTGATCGGTTCAAATTTTCCGCCGTGGCATCGATAATTGGTTAGGCGTAACTTAGACTGTTGGTGTATGTTGCTGGTAGCTTGTTTCTGCACATATTGTACAGGCTGGCCATACGCTGCTTGCCAGTTGTAGTCGTTTTTGTTGAATTTTTTCCCATTTCTTTTATATCCGTTCTTGAATTTACAGCTTTCTCCATTGCCGTTGTGATTACCGTTACCGTTATTATAAGTCTGTGTGGGGTAAGGTTGCCATCCGCATTGTACTACGAATCCGTTGTTCAGTTGTTGGTCCGCAAAAATCTGGATATTAAGAGGCTTGGGTTGTACTGAGCTCTGTTCATGTATAAAATCTACTCAGTCCAGTACAGACGGAAAGCATACGGTGTCGTGTTCCGGAATGGTAATGAGTTTTTCCCTAATGTGGGCAGAAAGAGGGCTCTTTAAAATTTTCAGCACTTCTACTTGAGATACCGGGATCATCCAGTATCTGGTTCTATCAAAATATTTTTCAAAATATCCCCTTAAACTTCCGTGTTTGCTATTGAATGGAGCTGGGTTGAATACTTCACGTCCGAGCCTCTCTAGTGCGGCCTCAGGTCAATATTTTACCCAGAAAGGCTCTCTCAAACTGTTCATAGTAGTGACAACGTTCCGCCATGTTCGTAGCCCATAGCAGAACGTCACCCTGTGTGTATCCAACAACAAATCTAATTTTCTGGGTTTCGCTCCAGATAGGTAAGTTTTTGCACACGTCTTGCAGCTAGCTGACTGCACCCGTCACCGACGCTTCCATTTGGATTGCATCTCCTGAATTTGAGAATATGCTTTACTAAGGTTTTGTAACTCACCTGCAAGTTGTTCCTGTTTATCGTCTGCGCATGATACTTTTTCCGTTAACATATTTATATTGCGGCACATGCCGATAATTATTTCTTGTTTTAGATGTTTACCTAGCTTAGTCAACTTCCCGAATAGTTCGTTAGATAATTCAGTGCTATAGTTTTACTCACCTCACTGAACTGCTCACTAATACTATTCTTGAAATTTGCTATGTAAACTGTTGGCCTATACTTTCCTGATGTTTTGTGAACTGCTGTGTCATACCCTTATGTTGGTGTGTTACACTTTCCTGAAATTTCTGTTGTGTTGTAAACTGTTGTGTTAGTTGTTGCATGAGTTGTATCAAATTGTGTGTGTCACTAGTATTTACATTGTTTTTACGAACTGTTCCCTGTTCTTGTGTTTGCGATGTCGTGAGCAAGTAATCAAAGGACTTTTCGTTGTCGCGCCCCTCAGTTTCACTATTTGAAAAGATGTTTCCCGGCAAGAACTGAGAAACTGTCTTATCAAGCGTCATAAAAGTGACATCATGATTACTTACACTACCAGTGCCATCATTTTTTGATAGTGGGACACCAACCTCGTTGTTTATGTTGCCATCGGCCATTTCATTAGTTGGCGCGTTACCTTCAATGTTCCCAAGCTCAGACTTCCGGCATCATGGCACATTGCATTTTGTAATGATTTGGTGAAGGCTGCCGGTCTTGCTTACGAGATGAAGGCAGAGCTCACCATCTACAGCATCGTTGACAGAACCGACTGCGGACCTTTGGTGCAGAGCCGGGTGGAGGGTCTGAATCAGAGGCTCAGACGGTTTTGCGACCGTATTGGCTGCAGATTCCTTGACTTGCGCCATAGGGTGGTGGGGTTTCGGGTTCCGCTGAATAGGTCAGGAGTTCACTACACTCAGCTGGCGGCTACACGGGTAGCGGAGGCTGTGTGGCGTGGACTGGGCGGTTTTTTTAGGTTAGAAGGCCTCGGGAAAGTGCGGGATGGGCTGCAATGTCAAAGGGTGCTTGGCAATTACAGGACGTGCTTGGATCAAGGAACAGTCGGAATTATAGTTGTAAACTGTTGTAGTTGCGCTGGAAAAGTCCCCGAGCTTCAAGCGCTAATAGAAAGCACAGAAGCTGATATCGTTATAGGTACAGAAAGCTGGCTAAAGCCTGAAATAAGTTCTGCAGAAATTTTTACGAAGTCTCAGACGGTGTTCAGGAAAGATAGATTAGGCAGAATTGGTGGTGGAGTGTTGGTGTCTGTCAGTAGTGGTTTATCTTGTAGTGAAGTCGAAGTAGATACTCTGTGCGAATTGGTGTGGGTGGAGGTTATACTTAACAGCCGAATTAAGTTAATAATTGGCTCCTTCTACCGACCCCCAGACTCCGATGATACAGTTGCGGAACAGTTCAGAGAAAGTTTGAGTCTCGTAACAAATAAATACCCCACTCATACGGTTATAGTTGGTGGGGACTTCAACCTACCCTCGGTATGTTGGCAAAAATACTTGTTCAAAACCGGTGGTAGGCACAAAACGTCTTCCGAGATTGTCCTAAATGCATTCTCCGAAAATTATTTAGAGCAGTTAGTCCACGAACCCACGCGAATTGTAAATGGTTGCGAAAACACACTTGACCTCTTGGCCACAAACAATCCAGAGCTGATAGAGAGCATCATGACTGATACAGGGATTAGTGATCACAAGGTCATTGTAGCTAGGCTCAATACCATTTCTTCCAAATCCATCAGAAACAAACGCAAAATAATTTTATTTAAAAAAGCGGATAAAGTGCCACTAGAAGCCTTCCTAAAAGACAATTTCCATTCCTTCCGAACTGACTATGCGAATGTAGACGAGATGTGGCTCAAATTCAAAGATATAGTAGCAACAGCAATTGAGATATTCATACCTCATAAATTGGTAAGAGATGGAACGGATCCCCCGTGGTACACAAAAAAGGTCCGAACGCTGTTGCAGAGGCAACGGAAAAAGCATGCGAAGTTCAGAAGAACGCGAAATCCCGAATATTGGCTAAAATTTACAGACGCGCGAAATTTGGCACTGATTTCAATGCGAGATGCCTTTAATAGGTTCCACAACGAAACATTGTCTCGAAATCTGGTAGAAAATCCGAGGAAATTATGGTCGTATGTAAAGTACACAAGCGGCAAGACGCAGTCAATACCTTCGCTGAGCAGTGCTGATGGTACTGTTATCGACCACTGTGCCGCTAAAGCGGAGTTACTGAACGCAGTTTTCCGAAATTCCTTCACCAGGGAAGACGAATGGAATATTCCAGAATTTGAAACATGAGCAGCTGCTAGCATGAGTTTATTAGAAGTAGATACCTTAGGGGTTGCGAAGCAACTCAAATCGCTTGATACGGGCAAGTCTTCAGGTCCAAATTGTATACCGATTAGGTTTCTTTCAGATTACGCTGACACAATAGCTCCCTACTTAGCAGTCATATACAAACGCTCGCTCACCGATAGATCTGTACCTACAGATTGGAAAATTGCGCAGGTCGCACCAGTGTTTACGAAGGGTAGTAGGAGTAATCCATCGAACTACAGACCTATACCATTGACGTCGGTTTTGCAGTAGGGTTTTGGAGCATATTTGTATTCAAACGTTATGAATCACCTCGAAGGGAACGATCTATTGATACGTAATCAGCATGGTTTCAGAAGACGTCGTTCTTGCGCAACACAGCTAGATCTTTGTTCGGACGAAGTATTGGCCGCTATCGATAGGGGATCTCAAGTTGATCCCGATTTCTAGATTTCCGGAAAGTTTTTGACACCGTTCCTCACAAGCGACTTCTAATCAAGCTTTGGAGCTATGGGATATCGTCTCAGTTGTGCGACTGGATTCGTGATTTCCTGTCAGGAAGGTCGCAGTTCGTAGTAATAGACGGCAAATCATCGAGTAAAACTGAAGTGATATCAGGTGTTCCCCAGGGAAGCGTCCTGGGACCTCTACTGTTCCTGATCTATATAAATGACCTGGGTGACAATCTCAGCAGTTGTCTTAGACTGTTCGCAGATGATGCTGTACTTTACCGTCTAGTAAGGTCATCCGAAGACCAGTATCAGCTGCAAAGCGATTTAGAAAAGATTGCTGTATGGTGTGTCAGGTGGCAGTTGACGCTAAATAACGAAAAGTGTGAGATGATCCACATGAGTTCCAAAAGAAATCCGTTGGAATTCGATTACTCGATAAATAGTACAATTCTCAAGGCTGTCAATTCAACTAAGTACCTGGGTGTTAAAATTACAAACAACTTCAGTTGGAAGGACCACATAGATAATATTGTCGGGAAGGCGAGCCAAAGGTTGCGTTTCATTGGCAGGACACTTAGAAGATGCAACAAGTCCACTAAAGAGACAGCTTACACTACACTCGTTCGTCCTCTGTTAGAATATTGCTGCGCGGTGTGGGATCCTTACCAGGTGGGATTGACGGAGGACATCGAGAGGGTGCAAAGAAGGGCAGCTCGTTTTGTATTATCGCGTTATAGGGGAGAGAGTGTGACAGATATGATACACGAGTTGGGATGGAAGTCATTACAGCATAGACGTTTTTCGTCGCGGCGAGACCTTTTTACGAAATTTCAGTCACCAACTTTCTCTTCCGAATGCGAAAATATTTTGTTGAGCCCAACCTACATAGGTAGGAATGATCATCAAAATAAAATGAGAGAAATCAGAGCTCGAACAGAAAGGTTTAGGTGTTCGTTTTTCCCGCTCGCTGTTCGGGAGTGGAATAGTAGAGAGATAGTATGATTGTGGTTCGATGAACCCTCTGCCAAGCACTTAAATGTGAATTGCAGAGTAGTCATGTAGATGTAGATGTAGATGAAACAATGGCCAATTCCTTTGACTCCATTGTGAATAGCCTTTAACAAATTTATGATTTTTTTTCAAAAATGAAATTTTGTCTGTGTCAGTACCTTTCAATTAAAGTAGATTTAGCTGCGTATTCACTAATGTACCTGATTATTATCTGACACTGTATTGTTGTGGTCTTCAGTCCTGAGACTGGTTTGATGCAGCTCTCCATGCTACTCTATCCTGTGCAATCTTCTTCATCTCCCAGTACTTGCTGCAACCTACATCCTTCTGAATCTGCTTAGTGTATTCATCTCTTGGTCTCCCTCTACGATTTTTGCCCTCCACGCTGCCCTCCAATGCTAAATTTGTGATCCATTGATGCCTCAAAACATGTACTACCAACCAGTCCTTCTTTTTGTCAAGTTGTGCCACAAACTCCTCTTCTCCCCAATTCTATTCTCCATTCTATTCTATTCTCTCATTAGTTATGTGATCTACTCATCTAATCTTCAGCATTCTTCTGTAGCACCACATTTCGAAAGCTTCTATTCTCTTCTTGTCCAAACTATTTATCGTCCATGTTTCACTTCCATACATGGCTACACTCCATACAAATACTTTCATAAACGACTTCCTGACCATTAAATCTATACTCGATGTTAACAAATTTCTCTTCTTCAGAAACGCTTTCCTTGCCATTGCCAGTCTACATTTTATATCCTCTATACTTCAACCATCATGTTATTTTACTCCCTAAATAGCAAAACTCCTTTACTACTTTAAGTGTCTCATTTCCTAATCTAATTCCCTCAGCATCACCCGATTTAATTTGACTACATTCCATTATCCTCGTTTTGCTTTTGTTGATGTTCATCTTATATCCTCCTTTTAAGACACTGTCCATTCCGTTCAACTGCTCTTCTAAATCCTTTGCTGTCTGACAGAATTACAATGTCATCGGCGAACCTCAAAGTTTTTATTTCTTCTCCATGGATTTTAATACCTACCCCGAAATTTTCTTTTGTTTCATTTACTGCTTCCTCAATATACAGATTGAATAACTTCAGGGATAGGCTACAACCTTGCCTCACTCCCTTCCCAACCACTGCTTCTTTTTCAAACCCCTCGAGTCTTATAACTGCCATCTGGTTTCTTTACAAATTGTAAATAGCCTTACGCTCCCTGTATTTTACCCCTGCCACCTTTAGAATTTGGAAGAGAGTATTCCAGGCAACATTTTCAAAAGCTTTCTCTAAGTCTACAAATGCTAGAAACGTAGGTTTGCCTTTTCTTTATCTTTCTTCTAAGATAAGTCGTAAGGTTAGTATTGCCTCACGTGTTCCAACATTTTTGCGGAATCCAAACTGATCTTCCGCAAGGTCCGCTTCTACCAGTTTTTCCATTCGTCTGTAAAGAATTCGTGTTAGTATTTTGC
This sequence comes from Schistocerca gregaria, assembly GCF_023897955.1. Classification (NCBI taxonomy): domain Eukaryota; kingdom Metazoa; phylum Arthropoda; class Insecta; order Orthoptera; family Acrididae; genus Schistocerca; species Schistocerca gregaria. The sequence goes on from NC_064923.1 coordinate 667,828,226, forward strand.
AGCTGTGACTTATTAAACTGATAGTTCGGTAATTTTCACATCTGTCAACACCTGCTTTCTTTGGGATTGGAATTATATTCTTCTTGAAGTCTGAGGGTATTTCGCCTGTCTCATAAATCTTGCTCACCAGATGGTAGAGTTTTGTCATGACTGGCTCTCCCAAGGCGGTCAGTAGTTCTAATGGAATTTTGTCTACTCCCAGGGCCTTGTTTCGTCTCGGGTCTTTCAGTGCTCTGTCAAACTCTTCCCGCAATATCGTATCTCCCATTTCATCTTCATCTGCATCCTCTTCCATTTCCAGTACATCGCCCTTGATAAAGCTTCTATATACTCCTTCCACCTTTCCGCCTTCCCTTCTTTGCTTAGAACTGGGTTTCCATCTGAGCTCTTGATATTCATACAAGTGGCTCTCTTTTCTCCATAGGTCTCTTTAATTTTCCTGTAGGCAGTATCTATCTTACCCCTAGTGAGATAGGCCTCTACATCCTTACATTTGTCCACTAGCCATCCCTGCTTAGCCATTTTGCACTTCCTGTCGATCTCATTTTTGAGACGTTTGTATTCCTTTTTGCCTGCTTCGTTTACTGCATTTTTATATTTTCTCCTTTCATGAATTAAATTCAATATTTCTTCTGTTACCCACGGACTTCTATTAGCCCTCGTCCTTTTACCTACTTTATCTTCTGCTGCCTTCACTACTTCATCCCTCAGAGCTACCCATTCTTCTTCTACTGTATTTCTTTCCTCCATTCCTGTCAATTGTTCCCTTATGCTCTCCCTGAAACTCTCTACAACCTCTGGTTCTGTCAGTTTATCCAGGTCCCATCTCCTTAAATTAGCACCTTTTTGTAGTTTCTTCAGTTTTAATCTACAGTTCATAACCAATAGATTGTGGTCAGAGTCCACATCTGCCCCTGGAAATGTCTTACAATTTAAAACCTGATTCCTAAATCTCTGTCTTACCATTATATAATATATCTGATACCTTTTAGTATCTCCAGGATTCTTCCATGTATACAACCTTCTTTCATGATTCTTAAACCAAGTGTTAGCTATGACTAAGTTGTGCTCTCTGCAAAATTCTACCAGGCGGCTTCCTATTTCATTTCTTAGCCCCAATCCATATTCACCTACTACGTTTCCTTCTCTCCCTTTTCCTACTGCCGAATTCCAGTCACCCATGACTATTAAATTTTCGTCTCCCTTCACTACCTGAATAATTTCTTTTAACTCATCATAGATTTCTTCAATTTCTTCATCATCTGCAGAGCTAGTTGGCATATAAACTTTTACTACTGTAGTAGGCGTGGGATTTGCGTCTATCTTGGCAACAATAATGCGTTCACTATGCTGTTTGTAGTAGCTTACCCGCACTCCTATTTTTTTATTCATTATTAAACCTACTCCTGCTTTACCCCTATTTGATTTTGTATTTATAACCCTTTATTCACCTGACCAAAAGTCTTGTTGCTCCTGCCACCGAACTTCACTAATTCCCACTATATCTAACTTTAACCTATCCATTTCCCTTTTTAAATTTTCTAACCTACCTGCCCGATAAAGGGATCTGACATTCCACGCTCCGATCCGTAGAACGCCAGTTTTCTTTCTCCTGATAACGACGTCCTCTTGGGTAGTCCCCGCCCGGAGATCCGAATGAGGGACCATTTTACCTCCGGAATATTTTACCCAAAAGGACGACATCATCATTTAATCATACAGTAAAGCTGCATGCCCTCGGGAAAGATTACGGCTGTAGTTTCCCCTTGCTTTCAGCCGTTCGCAGTACCAGTACAGCAAGGCCGTTATGGTTAATGTTACGAGACCAGATCAGTCAATCATCCAGACTGTTGCCCCTGCAACTACTGAAAAGGCTGCTGCCCCTCTTCAGGAACCACACGTTTGTCTGGCCTCTCAACAGATACCCCTCTGTTGTGGTTGCACCTACGGTACGGACATCTGTATCGCTGAGGCACGCAAGATCGCAAGATCCAACGGAGAGCAGCGCGCTTCGTTACAGGATCATTTAGTAATTGCGAAAGCGTTACGGAGATGATAGATAAACTCCAGTGGAAGACTCTGCAGGAGAGACGCTCAGTAGCTCGGTACGGGCTTTTGTTGAAGTTTCGAGAACATACCTTCACCGAAGAGTCAAGCAGTATATTGCTCCCTCCTACGTATATCTCGCGAAGAGACCATGAGGATAAAATCAGAGAGATTAGAGCCCACACAGAAGCATACCGACAATCCTTCTTTCCACGTACAATACGAGACTGGAATAGAAGGGAGAACCGATAGAGGTACTCAGGGTACCCTCCGCCACACACCGTCAGGTGGCTTGCGGAGTACGGATGTAGATGTAGATGTAGATGTAGAAGCCTCCCCACCAACGGCAAGTTCCATGGTTCATGGGGGGAGGGACACTGTATTATAGAATTTGAATGACTTATCTTGCACCCTTATTATGACTTTGTACAAATATTCGTATCTTCTATAGAAACGCACTTTCCATAATGGATCTTAATGGGAAGGAAAAGAGATTATCTACTTCGAAGGAGACGGCGCCAAATGTGGCCATATAAGCATACAGCGAAGCAACTTCATCTACATCCAAATGCCTACTCTGCAATTCACATTTAAGTGCTTGGCAGAGGGTTCATTGAACCACAATCATACTATCTCTCTGCCATTCCACTCCCGAACAGCGCGCGGGAAAAACGAACACCTAAACCTTTCTGTTCGAGCTCTGATTTCTCTTATTTTATTTTGATGATCATTCCTACCTATGTAGGTTGGGCTCAACAAAATATTATCGTATTCGGAAGAGAATGTTGGTGACTGAAATTTCGTAAATAGATCTCGCCGCGACGAAAAACGTCTTTGCTGTAATGACTTCCAACCCAATTCGCGTATCATATCTGCCACACTCTCTCCCCTATTACTTGATAATACAAAACGAGCTGCCCTTTTTTGCACCCTTTCGATGTCTTCCGTCAATCCCACCTGGTAAGGATCCCCCACCGCACAGCAATATTCTAACAGAGGACGAACGAGTGTAGTGTAAGCTGTCTCTTTAGTGGATTTGTTGCATCTTCTAAGTGTCCTGCCAATGAAACGCAACCATTGGCTCGCCTTCCCCACAATATTATCTATGTGGTCTTTCCAACTGAAGTTGTTCGTAATTTAACACCCAGGTACTTAGTTGAATTGACAGCCTTGAGAATTGTACTATTTATCGAGTAATCGAATTCCGACGGATTTCTTTTGGAACTAATGTGGATCACCTCACACTTTCCGTTATTTAGCGTCAACTGCGACCTGCCACACCATACAGCAATCTTTTCTAAATCGCTTTGCAGCTGATACTGGTCTTCGGATGACCTTACTAGACGGTAAATTACAGCATCATCTGTGAACAACCTAAGAGAACTGCTCAGATTGTCACCCAGGTCATTTATATAGATCAGGAACAGTAGAAGTCCCAAGACACTTCCATGGGGAGCACCTGATATCACTTCAGTTTTACTCGGTGATTTGCCGTCTATTACTACGAACTGCGACCTTCCTGACAGGAAATCACGAATCCAGTAGCACAGCTGAGACGATACCCCATAGGCCCGCAGCTTGATTAGAAGTCGTTTGTGAGGAACGGTGTCAAAAACTTTCCGGAAATCTAGAAATCGGGATCAACTTGAGATCCCCTATCGATAGCGGCCAATACTTCGTCCGAACAAAGATCTAGCTGTGTTGCGCAAGAACGACGTCTTCTGAAACCATGCTGATTACGTATCAATAGATCGTTCCCTTCGAGGTGATTCATAACGTTTGAATACAAATATGCTCCAAAACCCTACTGCAAAACCGACGTCAATGGTATAGGTCTGTAGTTCGATGGATTACTCCTACTACCCTTCGTAAACACTGGTGCGACCTGCGCAATTTTCCAATCTGTAGGTACAGATCTATCGGTGAGCGAGCGTTTGTATATGACTGCTAAGTAGGGAGCTATTGTGTCAGCGTAATCTGAAAGAAACCTAATCGGTATACAATTTGGACCTGAAGACTTGCCCGTATCAAGCGATTTGAGTTGCTTCGCAACCCCTAAGGTATCTACTTCTAATAAACTCATGCTAGCAGCTGCTCATGTTTCAAATTCTGGAATATTCCATTCGTCTTCCCTGGTGAAGGAATTTCGGAAAACTGCGTTCAGTAACTCCGCTTTAGCGGCACAGTGGTCGATAACAGTACCATCAGCACTGCTCAGCGAAGGTATTGACTGCGTCTTGCCGCTTGTGTACTTTACATACGACCATAATTTCCTCGGATTTTCTACCAGATTTCGAGACAATGTTTCGTTGTGGAACCTATTAAAGGCATCTCGCATTGAAATCAGTGCCAAATTTCGCGCGTCTGTAAATTTTAGCCAATATTCGGGATTTCGCGTTCTTCTGAACTTCGCATGATTTTTCCGTTGCCTCTGCAACAGCGTTCGGACCTGTTTTGTGTACCACTGGGGATCAGTTCCATCTCTTACCAATTTATGAGGCATGAATCTCTCAATTGTTGTTGCTACTATATCTTTGAATTTGAGCCACATCTCGTCTACATTTGCATAGTCAGTTCGGAAGGAATGGAGATTGTCTCGTAGGAAGGCTTCTAGTGACACTTTATCCGGTTTTTTAAATAAAATTATTTTTGCGTTTGTTTCTGGTGGATTTGGAAGAAACGGTATTGAGCCTAGCTACAACGACCTTGTGATCACTAATCCCTGTATCTGTCATGATGCTCTCCATCAGCTCTGGATTGTTTGTGGCTGAGAGGTCAAGAGTGTTTTCGCAACCATTTGCAATTCGCGTGGGTTTGTGGATTAACTGCTCTAAATAATTTTTGGAGAAAGCATTTAGGACAATCTCGGAGTCGCCACCAACTATAACCGTATGAGTTTGGTATTTATTTCTTACGAGACTCAGATTTTCTCTGAACTGTCAACAACTATATCATCGGAGTCTGGGGGTCGGTAGAAGGAGCCAATTATGAACTTAGTTCGGCTGTTAAGTATAACCTCCACCCATACCAATTCGCACGGAGTATCTAGTTCGACTTCACTACGTGACTCCCTGTCATTACTGCTGATATCAGTATTTCTGGTGCGTCTTGTTTGTAGGCAGAATTTAGTTTTAATTTGCTCCTTCAAGTCTTTCTTATTCCTAGTCTCACGGAGATGTAACAAATACGTACAATGAAAGTTTCATTAGTTTCTTGTAACAATAAAATGTGTGGCGGACCGAGACTCGAACTCGGGACCTTTGCTTTTCGCGGGCAAATGCTCTACCAACGACCCCTCCTCACAGCTTCAGTTCAGCCAGTACCTCGTCTCCTACCTTCCAGACTTCACAAAAGCTCTTCTGCGAACGTTACAGAACTAGCGCTCCTGGAAGAAAGGATATTGCGGAGACATGACTTAGCCACAGCCTGGGGGAAGTTTCCCGAATGCGATTTTCACTCTGCAGCAGAGTGTGCGCTGATATGTAACTTCCTGACAGATTAAAACTGTGCGCCGGACCGAGACGAGGTCTTGGCAGAATTAAGCCTTGAGGACGGGTAATGAGTCTTGCGAAAGGCAAAGGTCCCGAGTTCGAATCTCGGTTCCACACAGTTTTAATATGTCAGGAACTTTCATATCAGTGCCCACTCCGCTGCAGAGTGAAAATCTCATTCTGGGAACAATAAAATGAATCATTTATCTCAAAAGTTTTTTATCTCAACAACTGAAAGGTCTGTTCATATTTCGCTTGGCAACGTCCTTTAAACAGTCGCCATTGAATAATGGCTTACGTGGGCGAGCAAATAATGGAAACTGATTAATAATTGCTGCTTGAATATTTGAAAAAAAGTTGATTGGAAAGAATAGTTGAAAGAAATTTCAAGGTAATTTATAAATCTGTATACATATTCTGTGCGAGCTTTATTTGGTACCAATGTCAACAGACCTGCATTGTCAATATATTTAAGATAAATATTCATAATTTGAGTTACGTACTGCTTCACATTAATTCCATTTTGCGTAGTCCTGATTATAACAGTGCAGATGCAGGATCACTCTTTTGCTGCTCATGCAAATTCCTCTTGCCTGCTCCGAACCTCCTGATGCAGGGTGTTGGCGGTGGGCGAAATGATGAACAGGCAGGTGTGGTCGTCGTGAATGTACGAATAAACTTCGCTTTTTGAATAAGTTTTTATAACACTTTTTAATGTACAGTTGAAATACACATTTTCAAACAATACTGGTTTGACAGATCTAATCATACGACCACCCACTACCACTTATAGAAACAAACAGGTGAAGACAAAGGAATTAATAAATTGAAGAGCATATTTCTTCTTCATTTTTTTCATGCCGATGTATCAAAACATTACCCTTGCTACAAAAAAAAACTCGTTAATTTATCTTTGTCATGGTCTATAAGTCATTCAGTTTACATATAGCTTACATGTATAAAAAGAAAAGAAAGGAAAGAAAAAAATGATTCAACATAAGTGTAGCAGCAGCATTCATGGGCATCTGTGACATTATGCGCTCTTAAGTCATTACTTGGTGCCGCTCCTAGCCTTGGAATTGGCAGCATGGATGATTGCCAAGAATTTGCGTTTACATTCACTGCTTGGTGGCCATACCGCTGATTTTGTAATGGCTTTCTATTGTGTTGGTAATCTGAGTTTGGAGTAAAGTTGCCATTGCATTTCCTCTTACAGCTACCATTCTGCGAATTATTTAGGTCAACTCACATGATTACTATTGTTATTGTTGTTGGCATTCTAGTATTGTCGTTGGTATCCTGGTAATCATTACTGTAGTTATTATTGTGCCCTTGAGCAAAAGGAATATTTGCACTGCTATTTCTATTTCATGAATAATTATTGCTGAAATTGTTTCGATTGCAATTACCGTTGTTGTTACAGCTATCACTTCCATTATCATTTCCGCTTTGACCATGGTTGCAACTATTCATACCCCACAAGTAAGGGATAATTTCTTGATTGCCTGCAATCTGTTTTATGTCTTCCTGGATAACGTCCAAGGAGTCGACAAAAGATAGGAATAAATCAATGTTGTGGCCTGGTACATATACTAGTGTTTCTCTCAGATGGGTCAAAAGTTTTGCTTTTACTAATCTCATAACTTCACATGAAGATATGGGCTCATCCCAATATCTCGTTTTATTAATATAGAGCTCGAAGTATTTTATCAAGCTTTCTTTCTTCGGATTAAAGGATTCAGGATTATAAACCTGATTTCCAAGTTTCTCTTGTTTACTGTGTGACCAATATGGAGATGAACATCCACTCAAACTCCTCAGAGTTATCACACACGATGGAAATTTCATACACCCATAAAAAAGCTTCTCCTGTTGTACCCATACAGCTGTAAATTGTATCTTACGGTGCTCCAGTCAAGAGTCCAGAAACACATTTCTGAAACTTTAAATAAATATGATTGAATGCTGTTCGTCCTTTTTCGCGGAATATGACTGAAGCTGTCTGCTTTCCATAATGCTAATATCTAACTTGGGTGCTAGTGAGTCAGAAAAATTTCTCCACATTACACCCGTATGATTAGAACATGGGCTATACAAGGTAATAAATTCATTTCTGTAATCAGTCCTATTTTCAGACATATGATATTGCCACCTAAGTTGCTGTAATGCCCCAAACCGTCTTTAGCCCAAAAAGGGCATCATTTGTTTGTATCACCTCAGCTTACTATCGATTTTTATGTGCTAAAAGAGTAACGAGATTAATTTGTTTACATAGTTTTCTTATATTTTTGTGTTACAATGTTATAAATATGTGATACCTGATGGTCGAGAAAGGCTATGCCCAGTCAGGTGAGCTACTTTGGAACACCAAGCCGACTGGTGAATCCCAGCGTGCGGTGAAGACAACAGCTATGATGCAGCTGACCACTACGAACATTTCCCGGTGACTGATAAGAAAAAATACTTATTGTTAAAGAGAGAACATAATTTTTTTTCGCATAGAATGATTATTGGCTTGTTCTTTTGGAAATTTGAGCAGTAGTATCCGAGTGTTATTCGAGTCGTGAGTCTCAAGAGAGATTATCTCAAGAGTGTGATCAGATCGGCTCACACATACAATACATGAATTAGTCTGCAATGGGGATAGAACTCAATTCTGTTCAAAGCAGTTCTAAGTCGCTTACAAATGTATTTTGAGAAGACTATCGACTTGGGTAGAAAACGATTATTTGGCTGAGTGTAGACTCGTCAGGTATATGAAAAACCTCCGATTTATTGAAGTGTGAGATTAGTTTCTCCTAGTTGTAAGGTTGCAGTCAGCACTTTATCTTTTATCTGCTGAAATTCTTGTCTCAATTTTTCAGCAGAATCTTCACCAGTTGCTCCGATTCTTTAACGGTTTGCTGTACTGCAGAAGAAATTTCCACAGTAACACATTGGTTTATCTCACTGGATTTATTTTCAAGTCACTCAGGCATTTCATCTTCCCATTTCTTAGATTGATTGACCAAATAATCACCAATTTGTTTCTTACTGTTTATTTAGAGATTTTTAAAGTGGGCATTTAAACTGTCTACTGCAGTCTTTATGGGCGGTTGAGTTGATTTAGTTTTGCTGTACTTCGTCTTTCAGCTGATTTAATAAATCAGGAAGGCCTCTGTGCTTCTCATTTACCTCACTTAATTGAGATGTGATTTGCTGTAGGTCTTTTAAAATCATCATATCTGGCTCTTCCAGTTTTCTTTCGCATTCGGCTTCTGAAGCTACTTATTTCCTTCTGCGTTCAGCTTCTACAACCACAAATTTTTCTTCTTGTTTCCGAACCCTCTATTTCAATTTTATCAAGAACTTACAAAATGGATTCTGGTATCTAGATCAAAGAGTCATAGTTTCTACTGCTTCAGAGTTTTCCTGCGGGTGTTCCTGAAAATCTGACAAGATGTGACCAGATGCATCGTCATTTTTATCTAACTATGATGCAGAATCCTCTACATCAGCCATTCCTGTCTTATCACCCATTGGTGAAACTATGCAGTTCATTACGAGTGTCATGAGACCCATAGTCTAATACATTCTGGATTCTATTCTTGCCTTATGAATTTTCTTCACCATTTCACGTGGATTAGCTTTTCAAGAAAAATCTAACATTTTTGGAACACAAATGCTAACTGTATTCCTACTAAAAATCGCTTCCTCACCTAAAACACCTATATTCAAACAACAAAAAGTGTCAACCACAAAAGATAATAGTAAAATGTGTGAAGATCTTACCTCGGTTTAGCCAATAAATACTATTCACAATTAATTAGTGGTGTCAATTTAGCAGACTTGCAATATGGCAGCCGAACCCCAAAGAGGATATCTTGGCCAAAAAATGCCATATGATCATTTCATTTCAATTAATCAGTTGGAAACTCTTTCTTAAAACTTCACTTCACTTAACTTTCTTAAAACTTCATCCCTGGTAAAACAATGAAATATCTCAGTGGAAATATTTTAGTTCAGAATGCAAGAAGCCACAGATATAAGCGTCCTTACCTTAGCAATACCAGGATACATACACCAGGATATTGCATCATAGTATTATTGCTAATAGATTCGATGTTAATGGGCTTGTTTAGCAACAGTTGCCCACATACATACAAATTGTATTAGTTACACAGCAAAAATCACGATAATAACACACATCTCATAATTAACAATTATTAAATGATAATTACCTTATGTTACTGCTTTGACAAGCCCCATGTTACAGGGTACCATTTGAAGCTGGTTCCATCTTGACTTGACTTCTTGGTAGTAAGTCTTGTAATTTTTTTCTTGGGCTTTTCGTGGTTCTTTTTATAGGAGCAATGTCGATGGGTGCAGCAATCTTGATGCGTCACTTTGTTAGAAAAGGTCTTGCTATTGTTTTACTTTGTTATAATGGTGCTATTTTGTAAATAATTACTCTGGTCTTATTTAGACATTAACAAGATACACAATCTGGGCCAAGGCAACACAGTTGATTATTATATATTGTTTTAATACTTTTTGATATGTGCTGTGTGTGAACCATTACTAATTCCCTGTTTAATCACCCACTTTAAAATGGACTGTGGCAATTATCTACAACAGCCTGTGTTAAGACTGAGTTAAATAATTTTATTCTTTCTTGACATGCAAGACCCAGAATTTTTACTCAAATATCGGAAAAAGTTCTGGCTAGCTCATGAAAATTTGACCAAAGAGTAGTAAGTGGACAGGTTGGGTGCACTAGGCTATTAGTTAATGATCAAACCCTACCTACTCGCAAAAATAAAATATAAAAAATTAAATCAATAAAAATTTACTCACACAACGAACTCCAAATCGTGAAATTCGTTATCATTATTTTTAGTTCTCTTTATTCCTTTATATTTTAGCTTAAAGTTACCACCTTAAAAAAAACTGGAAGTCCCAGGTTGTTATTATTTTATTAAACCTGTGTGTCAAAATAATTTTAAATTTACTATCAAGCTCCTTACAAAATTTTGTCTCTATATCTAGATTTTAAATATTCACATCCCATAATGTAATACCATTCATTTACTTCCAACCCACTAATCTTCTTAAACGAATTAGAATTGCTTGGCTTATTAAGCTATTTCAGTAGAGTAACCATTTATATAGAATGGAAAATAACAAAATTAAAAATTCTCACTTAAATTTCTATACTGAGCAACATATGTTTAATTTTTCTTACCACCTTTGACTATGGAGGCAATTGTATCTTTCGGAATTTTGTCATTAAAAGTGGCAGCTAATTTCATTGTAGTTTTCTGTGTGGCTAACACATTGAATCTCCTAGACATATTTATAGCAAAAATAGGATAATTTTCAATAAAATTGTAGCGATTTGCATTGACATCATCATTAAAATGAGTGTCTCTTCTAAAATCGAGGACAGTATCACATGCTTTCAGATAATTATTTCGCAGGACTAAGATTCCATAATTCTTGAGAAAAACTTCATTTCTTCCATTTTTCACATAGATACTTTGTAATTTAACATGATCATATAAAGAATACTTAATTAGTTGATTATTTTCTCGATTAGTTTGGAAAACAACGAAAATAAAGTAACACATATGTTTCTGGAGAATTATAATAATTAGTAATATCTAGTACAAAATTTCTTTTTCCTTCAAATCCAGCTATTTCAATTGTTTGTGACCCAAAGAAATAAATAGCAGTATTTGGATTTTTTTAGTCTTTCTTCTTCTAGCTCTAGTGAAAATTCTGGTTCATATTTTACGATAGGAACACGAATTTCCATACATTCTACTACAGTTTTACCTTCTTTTGGAAGTGTATCTTTTATTTCAATTCCAGCATCTTTTTTATCAGCTCATCTAAGAATGGCATCTCCAACATTTGAACTCCAAATAAAAATTACAGTTAAATCTCCTTCTCACGTCATTTCTTTCTAATCTCTGAAAAATCCAGCAAACTAAATCTAGTGGTAAAAGTGCTTCATTTTTCTTACTTTTTATCTTACTGTCATTAATGATATGACCTTCCAAAGTTAACTCATGAGCTATAGTTGATGTTAATTGCATAAGGAGAGATGAGAAAATGAACGGATGCTCCATTCTAGACATAATATTGTTTTCTTTCTTTATAGTGATGATCTCAGACAACTGTGCCACATGTTAGCAATTAATTTTTTATTGGATTTTCTATCATATGATGGAAAATCTGTGCCATCAGCTCCAATAATACTAAATCTCATGTACAGCTGAAGAGGATTAGAATGAACCCCACGATTTCCAATATTTATATTAATCTCTGCGTTTTTGTTGGGGAGGTTTATATTATTTTTATTCTTCTATTCACAGGGAATGAGTAAAACTGATAACTCTCGATTTTGTTTGTGATTAATAAGGATAAAATTTATGAAGTCATTTGCAAAATTACTCTAACATAAGCACCACTAATGTCAATCAACTCATCGTTTTCATCAGTTACAGTACTCTCTCAATCTTGTATAGGTTAAAAATTGGAACATATACAGTATAAAGTGCTTCATGAGTTATTGGTCCATCAAATTGTGCATTAGGCTTGAATGAAGCAATAATATTAGTTTCTTCATGAAAGTGATCAGTATGTTTTACAAACATTCCAAATTAAAATTACATAAGTTAATTCAAATGGCATAATTTTGGGAACATCTTTAGCAACAGTCTTTTTATTAGCTTCAATAATTTGAGTATTAAATCTTAGCAAAGTTGCAATATTATCTCCTTTTATATCCATATACAATTTTACATTATGACAATTCTATTTAAAATTTCATCTGCTTTAGTATGAATATTTGGCTTTTGTGATGGAGTAAATTCTTCTAAATTTCTTATACTGTACTGACCTATAGGAATTTCTATTGTGTCTCCATCACAGTAAAGTTTTTATTTTTGATGTAATGTTTGGATTTAAAAAGGTTGAATCAAAGCCAACCTGTGAAACATTACTAAAGTTATCTCATATAGGTACAGTCAATCTTTTTTGAGACCAGTTGACTTGTCACTCTATTGAAATAATCTGCTCATTTACTACTAAACATTTTTATTAAGTAGATGACAGACTGTGAACCAAAAATAAGAATTCTAGAAAAGTATTCTAAAAACATACATGGTAAGCTATTACCAAATTCAATTGGATGTGCAATCATAGGTCCAAGTGGTTGTGGAAAAACAATATTAATGATCAATAATTATATTCTATCATCTTAATAGTTGAATTGGGACAAAAGTAATCATTTGTACATTGTTCTTAAAGTTTAGGTCAACCAAAATATCGAGAATTTATAAAAAGATGTAAAAAATTGAAGATAAGTGCAATACAAAAAAATTACTACTTCTGTTGAAAATAATGATGAAATTATTCCATTACATCGATGTCTAGATAATTCAGTAGTAGCACTTGATGACTTCGCTCTTGAAAATCAGGATATAGTTAGAGAATATTTTAGTAGAGGAAGACATATGGGAACAGATTGTTTTTATTTAACTCAAACTTATTCAAAAAAACAAAAAAATTAGTTATAATTTTAATTTTTTAAATCTATTTAGACAAGATGATACAAATTTAAATCACAGTTGTCATGAATTTGTTGGTGGTGATGTAACATTTGACAATTTTGAAGAAATGTGATTAAATGTTGGAATGATCAGTTTGGATTATTTACTATAGAAATTAATATAAAACTGAATGAAGGTAAGTTGTGCAATAAAATTCAGAATTTCATAATGCTAAAAGGCGTTTGGTTAAGCTATTTCATCTCAAATAAAAGTTGCAAAATACGCCCCAAAAGTTGTTGAAGAAGCTAGGTGAGATAGAGAAAGTAAAAGAATCATTAAAAGAGGAATATAAAAATGGAAAAAACTACCGTAAACAGAACATGAAAAATTTAAAAAAGAAAATCAGATAGTTATAGATGCAATTGAACAAGTTAAACAAAGAATTGAAGGATTAAGTGATAATGAGTTTAAAGCGATTGAAGAAAATAGAGAAGTTGAAAAACAATTGATTCCTATACTTATTGAGTACTTATGGAGAAGAGATTAAAAATAGAAAAAAGGATAAAAATGTTAAAAAAATAAATGTTAGTGAAAGAATGTTAGAATATATTAATACATTTTTGGATTAACATGTGTTGGGACATTTAAATTTGTTAGTAAATTACCCATAAAATTTTCTGCAGATAAATTAACTATTGGTTGGAGGACATATGAAGGTACAGAGCGATTAATGAATCTTTTAGCTAAAATACAGATAACCATGGAAGACATGAATACAGTATTTCAACTTGTGATTTATCAAATAAGTAGGTATATTATACCATTTGGGAGCATTATGTTCCGATAGTAAATCAAATAAAATAAAAGCGATTAGTGGAAACAAATATAAATATTTGATAAAAAATTTTTGATGACGTTTTTCCAACATCGAGACAAAAAAAATTATATGATTCCCTACGAAGTGAGGAAGACAAAATTGGTGAAGTTTTAGCCAAAAATATTCAGAAAAACCAATTGAATATGTTTGGATGAATAATGTCCTTCAGTTAATTAATAAATTAACCGTAATAGATGGAGGGCAATTAGCTGGAAATAAAAATTGCCAAAATTGAAAAAGTGGGACTAATGCAAATGTTGACAAATAAATTTTGTGATTTCATCATCAAGAAGACAAAAGAAATTCCATATTTGAGCAGGATTTTGACCCCCATATAATGCATCTCTTGGATTCAATGGTTCAACAACTTCTGGTAACCATTCCAATTTTTTAAGATTTTTGTAGTCCGGGGAGTTAAGCCTCACATTCCACATCTCTACTAAATTATACCCCACATTTCGTATTTCTGCAGTTCTTGTTAAAGTCTTTTGATAAAGGTCATCCATTGTTTCTTTAATTTCTATTGTTAATCGTCTCACTTGTAAAACATCATTTACAGCCATGCCAAAACCATCATGATATTGATAAACAGTATTCGTTTCTTTATGAAATTCATCTGCTTTTACACTGGCTATTTTTACTGCTTCACCATTAAGAGCATGCAAGATATTATTATGTTTATACTGTTTAACCTACCTATGGATTCATTATTATAATTTTTGTTGTTGTATATCCACTACAGAAATTGAATTTTCTGGTAAATATGTAGGTCTGTAAATGGTCATACAAACACCTGCAATTGTTAAATAACAGAATGGATCATTATTAGATATTTATAGAAATTATTTTCTTAATTCCAAACAAATTCTTCTTAATGTATCTACATCAGAATTACAGTACTAATTAATTTGTTTCTTCACAGTGAACACATAATTTTCTTTAACTCTGGAGCTATGCTACGTGAGAAATGCTTCTCTATCTTTTGGTTTCATAGTACTAACACAATAATATCCAGTACCTGGAATTGATCCTATATAATTTTCATTTTCCTGTGTACTGAACAAATTTAGGTAGTAGCCTTTCTCCAATTCTTTCAAATCAAATGTTTTTGGAAAACTACTAATTTGTACAGAATTACTGCTATCTACAATTTTTAGGCTTTACTGTTTTATCTCCAATAACATTAATTTAATTCCTGTGTACACAATATATGGTTTTATTGTATTTTCAACACAGTGCTTCAAAATGAATTGTGAATCATATCCTTGAACATAGTGAGATATGAATGAATAATACTTGTTTTCAAATATCATTCAATTACAGAATTCTCCATTTGTTTTAAATTTATATCTCCTTTTAAACTTGTGACTATTCAGAATACGTATAACTGTTTCTTGTTGAGCTCCATAACCAAACCACACATATCTTTCAGTATAAGTACAATTCACTCTCTCTTGTGGAACCCACCGTCATGTCATTCGAGATATTGACCAGCAACTATTTTTCTACATTCCCAGCATTGGCAAGCATAAAAACGTTTGATTTCTCCAGTAATATAACAAACATCTTTATTACAAATTGCACAACCTTGAACTATAAAATCCCCACCAAATTTTCTTTCAAAAGTACCACTTTTTTAAAATCTGTATTGCATGTAACATTTTTGATTTCCAATTTTCACTAATTGATTACAATTTCTGCAAAGTTGAAAGCCACATTTATACATCTCAAAGAAATCTTTTTACGTTCTTTACATTTATAAGTTGTATTACAAACTTCTTGGTGATTTTAAAGCATTCTTCTTTATAACAGTATTTATAGCAGTTTTCACAGTATATCTTGTTCTCCACAGTTTCGTGTCCTGGACAGTTACATAGTATACAGATTTTTCTCTTTTTCAAGTATGTTTATATTTGTTGTTATATGGTTTGTTACATTTATCAGACATTTGTTGAAACCAAGAAAACTTTCATACTGTTAATTACATCAAATTGATTTGATTTTTATGCAGATATATCTTTATTTTCTACTGATAGCCACTATAGATCACTGAACTGAAATTCTCAGTGCATACAATATTTATTTGAATATCCAACAATTCCTCAACATTTTTAATGTCATCTAAAGTGAAGCTTTCTTCATTGTCCCATTTCAAATGAAGCATTCCGTTATTTACATAAACTGATTTATAGTCCAGTAATGGGGTACTGTCCCTTCTCATTGAAGGACATCTGTTAAGACATAAGAGAATGACTTCCATTCTAGGGAGGCAGTTGTAGAGGGTAAAAAGTGTAGAGTAAAGCAGAGATTGGAATACATCCAGCAAATAATTGAGAACACAAGTTGCAAGTGCTACTCTGAGATGGAGAGATTGGCATAGGAGAACTCGTTGTGGGCCATGTCAACCCAGTCAGAAGACTGCTGAGCAAAAAAAGGTGTACCTTTTGCTTGCAGAAAACAAGGTAGAAGATTTTATTTTTTTAATCTTGTGCATATGGTGAAAGTATGTTGAATCAAAGTTTTCGACCTCGGGAAAGCTCTTAAGGGGGAAAAAACCAAGAAATTTTGTCACTTCTTTAGATTATCGCTTGTTATTCGAAAACTATGCATTCCACTCAAATTTCACCATTATTAAAATGGAAGAGCGTTAAATTTTGTGTCAAATGACGTACTTAAATGTCTGAATCTGTTGCAGACATTTGGCCGCAGTCAGTTGTCAAAGAGCGGTTATTTTTACCAGCTTGGTTAAAAAGTCGTCTCCAACGCCTGTAACTCAAAAATGGCTCAAAATGGCTACTCCAAACGAAAAATGTCAAGTTAGCAAAGCCGCAAAGCATGAAATTTCGAGTTAAAAAGGCATCTACTTTTTCAGTTTTATGCAATAATGTGCGTTCATGCACCTGAAAGCAAAACTAATTCCACACAGTTGTCTTTCTTTTTTTTTGTTAGTTGAAGTTATTCCATAAAATGAAATTTCCAATGAAAGGCGGCTATCTAATGAGTACATAAGTGTTTACTATGTGAGTCTTTTTAATTTTCTTCATTTATGTGTGTTTTTATTCATGTCTTTATTGGTGAGAGTGGGATGCTAAAATGAAAGCCAAGTACATAGTAATAGCCAATAAGAATTTACGTATGAGTAGTAAAGCAATTTGTACAAATGGAAAAATAAAAAGGCATGACAGTATAAAAAAATTTAAATATCAGAGATGCACTTTTTATTAAACAACAATTCCATTGGAGACTGCAGCAGGTCCTGGTCCAGCATCCGTTCTTGGGGGTTCAAAGTGATACCTTCACCAACTTCTTCATCCTGGCATATATCTTCAATCTCTTCTAAATCCTCGTCGAGCTCAATTTCTGCGGTGTTATCGCAAGATAAGCCACAACAGCATTTGCACATCTGCAGTAAGTCCAGATTTGAGACATCCACTGGAACACCACACTCCAGCTGATTTTGCTCTTCCTGTTCAATGGATGTACAAGTTCTTGTAGTTGTTTCCTTGACCTGTTAGGAAAACAAGCATGTCACTATCCTCACTCACGATTGCCACACTGTCAGACTCATCATCTTGGGAAATTGCTATTTCCACAACTAGATATTATCATCCTGTAGCACCTGGATACCTCCATCCACGAATTTCCACATGAGCATCAGGGGTTCTTGATACTTTCATTTGTGAGAAACTTCACCTGTGCTACTGCAGCATTTGTATCCTCGTCAAAAATGACACCTAGTGAGGAACCTGGTGTGTTTGAACAAGGAGATCTTACAGAATGCTTTGCTCCCCTTTGAGAGGCATCACTTGGGTAGCCATCGAATGTAACTATGATTCTGGATTCGTAGTGCTTTCTCAAATAGATTTCATAACTCATAAAGATGGCTCCAAACTTTTCTTTGATGTGCCAAACAACCTTATTGAGCAGGTGACCACTATCCACCACAAAACTTTTTTTTAGGTTGTTCATTCTGTTGGAGAGGTGTGAATGCATCATAGACAGGTAATTTTGTACCCTTGTTGAGATCGTCTTCTGAACAATGACATGTGCTGTGGGGAAAGTTAAGATGAGAAACAGAACTTCAAGTCTTCATCAGGTTGCTTGATAACACATAGTCTATGAAACAGTGTTAATGGGTTTATTGCAGGAATCTTCTTCTCTATTGTGAGACTGTAGTTCAGGATGTACATATTATAATCTAGAGATTGCGTATGAATGAGATGTTTTAAAATTTCTATCCTTTAATTCTTGTGGTTACCTTAATTCCTTCTACTAATGTCTCATGACAATTTACCGATTCACCACCAATCACTCAACTGCTTAGACACAAGTACATTTTGGAGAAGGTGGATGTTTAAAAGACAATCATTCAGTTTGGCACTGTCTGCTGCATTTCCATCTCTGCATGAAGCTCTTAAATCCACATATTGCTCACTTGTTCCTGATTATATATCACATAATTCTTAAATTTTTGGGCATGGGTGCATTATCTGAAGTCCACTTCGTGAGTGCAGAATCTGAAAACCCAACTCCGTAAGTTAAACTGCCTTTTTACATTGTCTTCATTAAAGTTTGCTCTATTGTCATATCAGGCCATATGGGACACCAAAATTTATCACTACACCCAATAGTGAGGTACCCTTCAGTTGTAAATTTGATGAATTCAACAAAATGCATCTGGTCTTTCAATGTGAGCATCTGTTGGAAGCTAAACTGAGCACTTTTAGCGTACAGGAGGTGACCAGAACCCTGAAAGTATGGTAGCTTTTTCTTAATGGTGTTTAAATGCTGATTTCTGTTTCCAGTATGCTTAGCCTAATTTAACGGTTTTGTAAGCATAAGCATGCGATAATGGTGCACCCATAATTTATCTGTTTTTCCCTCTTCTTCAACGCTGCAAATCGCATTTTCAAACTTGGGTGTCACATTTATGTAATCTTTGTTTTCATAGTATTTGAATATTGATGAACTGGTAAGGGAATAGTGGGATAATGGGGCTCTGACACCAATTTTGATACCAAATTGACATGCACAATAATGAAATTGGTCAATTAATTACCTCCTGACTCCCCACCCAGCCCCAACCCCCACTCCTACCCTTGGATGACGTCATGTGTTTTCCCTAGCTGACACGTGGGTCCCCACCCCCACCCACTCGCACGGAAATTGGCGGGAAATTCAAATTTTGGTGGGGGTGCTTTTTTTCTCTTCTCATGTGACTAGAGTTGGTGGGAGAGGTTCAGTCTGTGTTGAGCTGTTGTGGAAGCATTACGATGTGTTTAATCAGTGAGGTGAATGTGAAGCATATAGCGGCTGTCGATAGCTATATTGCATGTATACATTCAGAGGAGGAATGTAGCCACAGTTCACTACATGGGGGATAGAACGCTATGATAATGGAAGAGTGTAGGAGAAAGAAGCAGAAGAATTCGGTTCGGCAGATTGTGACCATGCAAGGCGATGGAGGCAAGATGCATGTATCAACTGATACATGCACATGCTCAAGCGCAAGCTCCTAAGATGTTCCACATGAAGCATTCACTCTTCTAAAACAGAAGAGGTGGGCAGTTGATGCTAATTCGCTTCAGTGGAAGCATATTCATATATGTGATATGTACCTTTGAAGAGCTTCATCTGCTCATCGCCATCCAATTCCCTCTCCACCAACCCATCCTCTCACCACATCATGACCTGCTCGCCATCCTCACTGCTGTGCGGATTGTGTTCTATAGAACGGCTGTTGGTGTCTGATTGAGATGAGTTTAACAGCCATGTTGCCTGTAAGGACTGCATCCATAGTCTCCTACATTCTGAATGGAAATGAGTTATGGGATATAAGACAGGCCGCGCAGTCCTGCAGCCTCAGTTTCAATTAGCATGAAGTGCCAGCCAAGATCGTCCAGTGCTGCCCAGCTGCAGCAGCAGCAGAATCGAAAGAATCAGCCCAAGAATAAGTTCCCCTTGCTTGATGTCTGTGTTTACTGTAATGTGAGCAAGATGAAGTCTTTGTGCTGCTATTATTGCTTGTAGCAGTTTTTCTTCTTTACTCATCAGTGGATCTGGCGTCATCCAGCCTGTCAGGGTCTGGAACAGTGTCGTGTCCCAACCCACGGGACCCGCAGCAGCACCGTGGCACCCTGTCAAACACGTTGTAAGCTTGTTGAAGCAGGAAAATTAGCTGTTATTGTCGGTTGAAGGTACACAGCCAGCCCCTGACTCGCAAATGTGCACCAGCGGTCCTGAAAAGCATAATGCAGTTTGGTACTGGACACCAGCATATGTGTCATCACGGATTATTCCAGTGATACTGCATGAACAAAGTGAGAATGTAGTAGACGAGAATATACCAATTAAGCCCTGTAGATGAGAATATGCCAATTAAGCCCTGTGCACAACTACTGTTCACTTCAGTGTACAATTTAACTGCTAGTGGTTCGAAACATTTATTTATTGGTATAGAAGTATCCACAGACAGAGACTGGTGTCCAGCTAAAAGGGGAAAAGTACGGTTTAAAAAGTAGAATGGGATGAACTGTGTCATGCAAAAGCCTACACCAAGCAGCAGTTGACTGCCGAGTATCATCTGAGCCAACCTTCTTCGGACATTTACTGTGCTGCTCTAACTCTACCCATTACACCAATGTACAATGACTCTGCACTCCGTGTCAAATCAGATAACACATCCATTTATCTATAACTCTCCATCCCCACAAACCTGTTAGTTCTACAGATGGTGCTACCCATTTTGTTGGAAAGGCTGAACAGATTCCTGCCTTGTGTTAAAGGTGTGTATGGGGACTTTGCAGACTACCTCCTTATAAACAGTGTGCATGTATACAGCTTCGAACATTGGGCCAATATGGTTCAAATGGAAACTAATGTACTGCCAATAATTTTCCAGAAATACATGCTGAATTCTGTGCTTACAAGAAGGCTTTGTTTTCTATATTCCATACTGGTGTTAAGATGAAGAAAGAACCTGTTGATGTTGTGCATCCTATGTATGATTACTGAATAAAAATATATGTGGCCATGTATGTGTTTTATTTCTTACTTCTCATTATATTGCACACACTAAAGCTGTTGATACCAGTATTTTCAGTGCAAACATGAGCAGCAGAAAATTATGCCTTTTAGCTAACTTCTCTGCAAAAGCCCATTCCACACCAGTCATGACATAGTTGGTATCATGACAGGGCATAGTGTTCATTATTTTCTTTAAAACACCATTACACTTCAGTACGTGACATAGTAGGTATCATGGAAAGGTGGGTGAAGGTTCAAGATTTTGTTGTAAGCGATTGGAGCTGTGACGGTGTCCAAGTAGACCAGAAGAAGAATGGGCTCCTTCCAAACAAAATATGTGCAGTAATTATATGTACATCGAGCTGTGGCAACATAAATGTTCTCATGTCGCTGCTAACACATCCAGAAGGATTCTGCTTTGAATTTTCAAAAACACTGTTGCAACCCAAAGACAACTACTACAGGAGATAATGCAGGGTGTAAAAGGTGAGACATACATGACATTCAGTGTGATCAGTGATACCCCTCCACTGGTAAAAGTAAAGACAAACACAGTGTTCATATTTGATGATGTTGTTGTGGACAGCCAAGTTCAAATTCGACGATATTTCTGTTTTGGTCGCCATATGACTATTGATGTATTTTATCTGAGTGAGATGTATTCAAGAATCCCAAAACAGCTGGTGGGGGATGGTGCAAACCGCATTCAAAAAGGACAAGCTGGGAATTTAAAACACAATTACCTGGCTCATGTAGGAACCGATATGTCGTTCTATGATTTTGTAAAGATATATGCAGATTGCTGGAATCTCTCACAGTATGGGTTTGTCGTTATTGATAAAACAGGAAAACTGAATGATGGGAAGTATAGATGGAACTTCCAGTAGTTCGCCTTCCGTAATGTTCGCACGTGCATTGACAATGCGCTGACGCATGTTGTCAGGTGTTGTCGGTGGATCACGATAGCAAATATTCTCCAACTTTCCCCACAGAAAGAAATCCAGGGACGTCAAATCCGGTGAACGTGCGGACCATGGTATGGTGCTTCGACGACCAATCCACCTGTAGTGAAATATACTATTCAATACGACGGTGGTGACGCTATTGCCGATTTTATTAACCGTCACTGCGACACCAGGATAGACAAAACATTCGGTGTCAGTGGTGAAAAACCATACATGTTGGGCATGTGGCCTATAACTTTAAATGAAAAAACAATACAGATCGGCGATAGACAATTTCAAAGAACCCCTGGTCTTCTGAACCTTATTTTTCTAAGACCCACAAAAACTGTGAAATATTCGCCTAAATATCTGGAAATGTACAGCGGAATATTGCATTTGACTGATCTGTATAATAATGCAAAAAGGGAAGCAACGTGAAATACAAATCCATTACAAAACCTATGGTGAAAAAAATAGCAGCTGTGATGGTATTGACATTCAGCATAAAAGAGTGAGCAATGGACTCCTGCAGTATATATGTATGTTACGATGAACCCAATGAGCTAATAGATCGTCTAGACTGGTCATGGCATCAGCTGCTGCTGGCAATACAGCTCACTCGAATGAAATTATTTCAATACTTTATGAGCTTAGAGAACTTATGAGCTTAAGAGTTGACATGTTCAAAATCGGGTATCTGCCAGTTGTTTGCGTCGTTCTGTCACAATATTTCAATAGTGTACCTCACTATCTTCATCAGGTGCTACCTGAGACTGAGTTAAGAGTTGTTTCAGATTATGAGCTTAGATAGAACAAGTATGGAGACTGTAATTTGGGAACTGCAAAAACCAGCACGCAAAACATACTCTCGTAGATATGTTATGATTAAAGGTTTGGACGACCTGTAGCTGATGGATTTCGTCGACATGAGAGAATATTCGCGTGTCAATAACGGCGTCAAATATTTCTTAATGGTCATTGATGCTTATTCTAATTTGCTTGGGCATTACCTGTAAAAGGGAAAACGAGGAGGGTTATCGTGCATGAGTTTGAGCGATTACTGCAGATCAGGACGAATTGAATTCCAGAGACATTCAAACAGGTCACGGCGGCGAGTTTTATAACATATATTTGAAGACTGTGATGGATCGGTGTGGAATACATCACTACTCGACACTCACCAAACTGGAAGAGAGTATTGTGGAATCTCTGAACAGAACAGTGAATGCCGAAATGTGGATGCGACTCGATCTTCGTGGCTCAATCAAATGGACTGAAGGGACAATAAAAATGAGACCAATCGATGTTGATGATAATAGGCTTCTAGATACAGTGTACAATCACATTAAAATGTTAGATCCGCGCAAACAGCAGTTTAATGTAGGAGATTTAGTACATATTTCAAAAAGTCTCGATGGGTAGCCGCGCGGTCTTGGGCGTCTTGTCACGGTTTGCGCGGTTCCCCATCCCCTCCCCCCTCCCTCCGGTCACCCGTCGGAGGTTCGAGTCCTCCCCCGCGCATGAGTGTGTGTGTTGTCCTTAGCGTAAGTTAGTTTATGTTAGGTTAAGTAGTGTGTAAGCTTAGGCACCGAAGACCTCAGCAGTTTGGTCCCACAAAATACTTACCACAAATTTCCAAAATTTTCCAAAACACAAGACAGCATTTGAGGAGTCATACATGCCAAACTGGTCAACCGAGATATTCACACTTTCCAGAGTGGAGAGAACGAATCCGAGAAC
This sequence comes from Schistocerca gregaria, assembly GCF_023897955.1. Classification (NCBI taxonomy): domain Eukaryota; kingdom Metazoa; phylum Arthropoda; class Insecta; order Orthoptera; family Acrididae; genus Schistocerca; species Schistocerca gregaria. Next base: position 667,851,888 of record NC_064923.1, read on the forward strand.
CTACCTTTAAAAGAGCAGCAATGGTACTGAAATTGCAGGATGTTTTTACACAGAAGAGTTACAGAAGAGCTCAGAACCATATGTGTATCTCGTAGAGAGGGTCATATAGTGTCGAAGATACGGAGCGTTAGTAGAATGGCTTGTTTTTCCCGCATCACGAAACAGCCGATTGAATTTTATCTGATAAAGCTAAGACAATAGGTGCGAGTAGGGATGTTGGTATTGGTCAGCGCATTGCAGTATATGCAGCTGAAAAAACCATGCGTGGTAAAGTTAAGCTGGATTTAAGCGTGAAGTTCAGCCAAGTTATGAGCGCTGCACGCAGGGCGCTAAGGAAGAAGATGAAAACCAAAGGGTGCATGAAAAACTGCATCCTGACAACGATGTATGTAGTTAAAAGCGCCCTGAAGTAGAAAGGAGCGAGAAAAAGAAGATCGATTAAACCACCCAGGATTCTACCAATACCCAAGATGTCTGGTGGAATTATTCCCTTCCTCATTCCTGCCTTAGACGGCCTCTCGGCAGTGGATTCACTGGCTGAAAGTGCTGCGGCTATTGCCAGGACGGTCAGGAATGCACAAAATTCTTAGGAGTAACTGCGGAAAGCACGAATACATAACCGCATAATGGAGGCAGTCGTCATCGGAAGAGAGCTGTAACTGAAACCATACAAGAAAGGACTAGGTTTTTACAGTTAAAAAAATGCCCCCCACCCTTCTAGTAGTCGTACCAGGCAGGGCGTTTATGAATACGGATCTGCTTAAGTTTGTTAAGAAGAAATTCAACATTCCGAGATGTGTTTATGCGGAATACGTTACCGAAAACTACGTGGAAATCAGGAGAATGCGAAATTATGAATCCAGATGTAACAAGAGGACCTGGAATTCATTGGGTACCATATGTTGAAGAAAAAAAAAAAGAAGTTCAAATAACTTCTTCTATTTCGACTCATTCGACGATCTGCAACCTCCTGAAGAATTACAACGATACTTCACAGGCAGAAAACATGTATTCTACAATTTTCGACACTACCAAGACTTTAATTACATTCTTGTATGGTCATCTATCCATCATGCTTCTCCTGACGTTTGAGAATGGTGCAAAGGACGGGCATTAACCATCCATTCACCAATTGACGTTTAGATGCAATGTAGAACACTCTTACTGTAAAAGGACGATCGTCTGTCTTGTGTGCGTATTACTTCCCGCCAATTGATTTAAGCATTGGAGATTGGAGTATCGCGCTGATTGGACTGAAGGCATACAGCATCATCCCAAATACTACAGAGGCTAACAATAAACTGCCTCTGGAAACTAATGGTAAACACGAAATTGTGGAAACTGAACGTGATGCATACGGTATTGACGATTTAGACGAAGTTTTAAAACAGTCTGGAAAAGGGATTGAGCTCTGTGCGAGCATCAGTACACTTAAATCTGAAATAAGGATGGTGAATGCATCGATTGACTTTTAGCAAAAAGGTTCAATAGACACACTTCTGGGTTTCAATAAGGGACAGGTTTAGCCAGCAAATTTTACAAATCTGATCACACGGTGGATATTCTCCTTGCAGTGCAACATGTGTTGAGCGTAACATTCCAATGAACTCATATCTCAACGATAAATTGATTCATTCAATTTACGGATTCTTCGCTGCAGCTGGAAAAAGATATGAGATTGTTGAGACTCCTATCAACGCTATATACCTCCCACTGACAACTCAGGCATTGGACTATCTGGAACTGCTTATTGTGGACCAGAATAACCAACTTGTTGACTTATGTGGTGAGGGAATCGTTGTGCGACCACAGACCACAGCTATGACAGGATGGGCGTAATGTATAATACCAGCGCACACAGTGCCCAACACATCACTGCGCAGCAAAACTGCAAGGTGATAACACGTGCGAACTACGAGTTTCTTAAATCTGTAGGCTTGAAACCTCACAATATGTCTCACCCAGTGGAATATGATGAGCGAATCATACGCCAGGAACACTTCTCGAATAAACCTCGTGTTTCAACGACTTTTAACAAGAACGATGACATCAGGATTGTCACCCAGCACCACGACGCTTGAACTCTTCCACGCAAGAGTTTCGTATATTTGGATGGATAATTTAAGAAAAAGGATGGTAGTCATACAGCGGGACCAAAGCTTACATGTAACACTTTGGAATTCCTGTTCCAGGAAATACGATATGAATTTAATCGGGTAGAGAATGATCGTACACGTAATGTTTACGTAGCATCAACCCTTAAAACATATGTCTCCCCATCACCTTCGGATCTGAATGTTTTAGGTAATGCAAGATGGTTCATAGACGAGGCTGTGAGCAGAACAGCTAAGAATACCGCCCACACACCGCATACATACCTCTGAAAATGCTTATGGGATACTTTGAGGACATGCAGAGAATTATTATGAATGCTAAACAGGAACTTATACTGGTATGGCGTGCAACGGGCAGCAGCTCATACACTCATGGAGCCTAAGAGGGGAATCAGATCATCGATAAAATTATATGGAAAATGCCACACACCAATGTAGCGGACGAGGATCGTTTGAAGCTTTTGAAAGTTCTGAATACCGATACACGTCTGCATTAAATTTCCGCTCATGGGAGATTTTTGAGTATCCACTGCTACCGACAGCGAGCGGATAAACATGGGCTATTAAAGCCTCCTTGCAGCTGGGAACACTGAGATTCATCATACCTGCATTCCAGATCAGTAGAAGGGGGAATTTAGCAAATGATTCCACTGTTTTTGACACGTGTAATTTAAACAATGCCAGAGTCTACTTAAATTCAGAATTCTATCAGTATGACAATTTACTACTACAGTGGGACCAGAATGTATACAGTCTAGCATTTAACATCTATGCCCGGTTCTGCGTTTCTTACTATTCTTACTATGAAGATGTTGAAGAGAAAGGGTACCTACTGAGTCCACAGAAATTCAAGCAGCTGGCACGAATCCCCGTAACAGACTGTTCTAAGCAGAATGAGATAGTTAAATTAGGACCAACAGATGCACGAATCGAATTTGAATCCTCATAGAATTTCCCAGAATACACTGCAGCGTATGCTCTAGTTTTACATGACCATGTAATTAACTATTGCCCGTTTGCTGGTTTTGTGCAGCGTGCTGTATAAATGACTAAGTGATGCGTGATACCCAGAGTATTTCACAATGACAACTTGGAGTGTGAACATGTAACTTCCTCCTCACTTATCGACCTTAATGACAGTGAAATTTAAACCGCATGCGCCTAATGGAAATTTGGGAAAAGCAGTCGCCACCGAAGTTAATTTGTCGGTAAAGAGGGAAGAATGGGTTACATCTAAATGAAAGGAAAAATGCAAATGAAATTGGTGGAATCTAATTTTGAGAAAAAGGTATAATTAATCAAGAAAGAAAATTAATTGGCGTTAATTAGATATTTGAGATTTCGAGAAAATTAAGGTCGCCAGTCCTATGTACAAATACTATAATAACTGAAAATGAAAGATTAATGCACATATAATTAGCACTAAAAGCGTGGCAACTGAAGGTTGACACGTGTTGTGTGAAAACTGAATGTTTGTCAGAAGTAATAAATTTCGCTACACTCTGACTTAATTTAGCAAAAGAGTTAATAAAACTGGGAAATTGAAAGTTAATTTAGTGACTGAAATTAATAGTGAACTTTGTTTCTGAAGCACTACGAAATTCAATAAAATAAGGTTAGTCTTGGGCTACCTCAACAATCATTTCAAAAGCTACTTGAGTCTACGCAATTTAGAAATAAGAGATTTAACTTTGAACTTGAATTAAATGATTCTGAACAATTAACAATAGTAAAATTTAGTGCGTACCAAGCTGAGCTGCAGTCACAGGTAAGCTAAAATATGGAAACAAAACTCGCACTCTTAATTTGTGCTTGTGTAATCTAAATATTGTGGCCAGCTATGAATACTTTAACCGAACTTTGAAATTAAAGCAGTGAAATGGAATGATATTACTTTAATGCTGGCGTTCGAATTTCAACGACACTCGGGTTCATTCCAGAAAAGGAAGGGACCCTGCTTGATAATGCAACTGGGACAATGAGCAACAAAGGTTCATGCTACGTTGCTGTAATTTTGTGAGACAAATTGGACAGTTTGAAAAGCTGAGGTCTGTGATACAGTTCTAAAACTTTACGTGCTTCCAGTCTTCCTTGTTGGTTGATTGATGGTTTGAAATCGTCGATCGGGGAGGTGGTGAGAGTCACTCACTGTAGGCCGTTGCTGTTGCAGAAACTGGATGTTGGTGCGCCTTCTTCTCGACACGGTCACTAGGCGAAATGGGCTGTTGATGTGCTCCAGCTAATGCTTCCCGTCCGTGACACCATGTCAGAAACTAACATAGCAAGTCGAGCGCAATTACATTCTGCCAAACCCCGAAAGCGCGGCAACTCGCGGGAGCGTCACACAACACACCTGCTCCACCGCCCTACTCCTGCCCGCGCCCCATGCGGCAGAGTTAACACTACCAAAGATCCTAAACACTTTGGTTCTCCACAAGACCTATTGATGTAATCGTTCGATAGCATAGTTTTCCCTAGGCAAGACCCAGCGTAAAAATACAAATAATATTTACAAAACAAACCAATTATACATCGACATAAATGCATATATAATAATAATAATAATAATAATGGCGTGTGACGAGGGACTCCCGTCGCGTAGACCGCTCGCCTGGTGCAAGTCTTTCGATTTGACGCCACATCGGCGACTTGCGTGTCGATGGGGATGAAACAATGATGATTAGGACAACACAACACCCAGTCCCTGAGTAGAGAAAATCTCCGACCCAGCCGGGAATTGTGGAGTCGAACCCGTGCCCGTAGGACTGACAGTCCATCGCAGGGGTATATATATATATATATATATATATATATATATATATATATATATATATATATATATATAACAACCTATAAACACCCCTGGAGTGGCCGTGCATTTCTAGGCGCTACAGTCTGGAGCCAAGCAACCACTACAGTTGCAGGTTCGAATCCTGCCTCGGGGACAGAGGTGTGTGATGTCCTTAGGTTAGTTAGGTTTAATTACTTCTAAGTTCTAGTCGCATAGTGCTCAGAGCCATTTGAACCATTTTTGAACCCTTTGAACATGAGCATGGAAGTTGGTACGCTGTTGCATACGGTACGCCTGTTTTCGCATGAAGGTGGTATTTGAGGCTAAGGGGTTCCCTTCACAACAGGTGATGACAGGGTCAAGGAGACATTCTAAGTCAGCGTATACCACAAATGAACATCATTCCTGGTGGTGAGCATTCTTGAATTTAGAGAACTTGTTTTCTTCCACAGGCATAGCAACACTTACTGGTTCCCTGTATTCACAGTCCTCCACATGTCTTTTTAAATACTTTTCTTCCGAAAAGGTATTTAGACACCTGAAGCAAATGTGCTGTTTACACATGTGTTTATTGAGTTGGGAGGTTGGACATATCTTTGATCCATGCATAATACTGATTATAACCTTCAGAGAAGAGCAGCATGTTTACATGGAGATCACTCTCATCGGCATATTTCGTGAAATGGAGTGGTCCAACTACAGTATGCTTTTCCTGCTCATCTAGCTTTCTGCTTCTTCAGGCCATAAACATGAACCGGTATTCTGGGATTTTGTGCCTCAAATTTTGGTATGTCTTGAATCTTCGTGGGCAACTCGATACTATCAAAATTATGACTTCTGGGCATTTTATTCTTTGGTACATTGTATGTTGTTGTGTGCTCAGGATGGTATCTATAATGGTAATTTCTGTCACAAGCCAGGACTGACCATGCAAAACAAGCATTATCCTTTTCATTTTGGACATTAATGCAAGCCTGTTTGTTCTTCATAACCTCAGGGAATTTGATATAACTGGACCCACCATTTAACGGATCATAGACATGAATATGGATGTGAAGGTGTAGTATTGGCCTGAGTGCTTTAGCTGACCCTCTTACTCCCATCTCGGAAAACCGTGTCAGTATAGCACCCAACGTGGTTTCACGATACCACTCACTGATTGATGTAGTCTGAGATATAATGCCATTATCACACCAGTTGCAGTGCAGGCTTTTTTCCTCAGAAGCACCCAGCTGTTTGGGAGGTTGAGTCAACTCGCAGCAGAGTACTACATTATATTTAATAGAATGAAGTCTCGGATTATCTAGGGCTATGAGGAGCTCGGCCTCCAGCACCTGGAGGCACGCTTCTAGAAACTTGGATGGGTCACGATACCCCTCGGCCAGATTCTCTGTTCTGGTGAACGAGATACGCCCCCTCCCCCTCCCCCCCCCCCCCCCCCAAAGGCCCTAGCAACCGCCAAGTATTCTAGAGAAGTCATGACGCCACTAATCAAATGTTCTGGGAGGGTGCACTACCGCTAGCCACAGGTTCATTATCGTTAACACTACAACCAGGAGATGACTGCGTCCACCTGAAGGATGACGGCATTGGGGAGGAGGCGCCTTCTGAGGTTAGAGGTTCTAATGTAAAAATATAAAAACAGCGATATGTAAAAAATATATTGCAGACTTCCAATGTAATCGTATTCTTAATGACTCAATAGTAGCGGTTGAAAACACTTTTTCTGAAAATGACTCACAAGAATGTTCTTAATAGTGCAATATCTTTTAAGTTAGCCCGACACAGATCAGTAATTAATAAACTAGCTCAGTTCTCAGGGTAGTTACGTAATCGTCGATAGTTAATTGTCCTTTCCTTCTTTACCCAACACCACAGATATTATTCCAGGCTCGTGAGAAGTCGTGTGCTTATTGTACAAGAGAATATTTCACAAGCCTGTTCAGTGTAAACTGTTGCAATACGTAACTTAATATCGTAGTTTCGTCCCGATTCCCCAATACAAGATAACAAGAGTAGCGTCTACAAATGAAATCCTATAATAGAAATGGAATCCTGTGACCTGACCTTTTCTGCCTGGGATATTATCTCGTTGTATAAAGAAAAGCTGTAAGTACAAATCGTTAAATTATTATCAGCGAACGCTGGGCTTGTAGGAGCTGCAAGACAGTTAATTGTCCTAACCGACGGCACGTCTAGTAGATGAGCTAAAAGAAAAGTGTTAAATATTTTATAAGATGGCGCCTAACAATGAAAATTCTTCGTTAAGGCTCATATCTACTTAGGACAATCCAGGTATTAGATTACAAATTGATTGACAGCACGCACAAATTCTTTTGACAAAAAAAAATATATATATATATTTCTGGTTTTAAGTACAACTCACATTATTAGCTGGTACAGCAAGAACGTCCTCTTAGGTCCGAATCCAAGCAGGTAAGATAAGCGAATGACAAAGGAAAGATAGTTCATGCATAGAAGCGCAAGAGTCCATGGAATAACACGTTCATTGTAGTTCTCTCTCTTCTTCCTTGGCGTAACTTGTCGGTTCCTTTTAAAAATTATCGTAATATTTAGTTTGCATTTATTTAAACCCAAAACCACCCAGGAGAAACGAGGATGACAGCATTGGGGAGGAGGCGCCTTCTAAGGTTAGAGGCCTGTGCTGATGCACAGATACCTTTCGCTGCCAGAGAAGGTGAACAGTCGGAGCCAGAGTAGGAGGAGGTGGTGGCGGTGAGCTGCTATGGCAGCACACATGCTGTGGAGAGGGCGCTCATCGTTGCTGCTGCATGCTGGAGCCTTCACCACAGCCGACCTGGGCGGTGGGAGATTGTTGCTCTGATTGAACCACCCATGGACGCCAGAAGGCATGCGACGGTGCAGGGACTGGCACTGCAGCGGCCGCAGCTACTGTACTTCCAGTGCGTCTCGCGCAGCCACAAGTGGCGCTTTGCACGGCTGTGCATGCCGCTCAGGTGCGTTCTGAAGCCTGCTGCGACAACCACTGCTCTAGGTGCCAATGCAGCAGCGGTACTGTTGTGGTGGCGCTGTTGGTGGCAACTCTGTAACATACGAATAACGGAAAGAAATTAAGTACAATGTTCAAGATTTTTTAATGTATGCTGTAAACAAATAATAACAACTAAGTACATCAGCATTCTAGAATAATAATTATATGCTGTAATGACGACGGTTGCATTATAATCAGCATTTACTCTCTAGGTTCCAGGATTGAGCAGTTCAGTCGACATTTCGGCTAGTTCTCCCACCCAATCAAATATTTCCTTCTCCTCATCCAAAAGAGCGAGATGGCACCGTCTTTCGGCAGCCGCCATCTCATGCACCCCATCCAGCATTTCACCCTCGCCAGAACTGTTTTTGTGGAGCCACTGATCCATCTCACAGTAGTCATCCACAACAAGATACTGATTATAAGAAACAACAACATAAAATCGGTACTGAATTTGTGTACAGCGAGATATTGATTATACATAAGTATGAAAAAAATGGGTTTAAATTGTAGCGGGACTTTGAATTTCGCCGCGCTACACTCGCTCCCTCAGAGATAAATTATAGCGTCGCTGCGGTATGAGCGTTCGACGGCACAGAAAATAAGAAAATGAAGGTACAAAAAATTGTAACTCTTTTTGTTATCTATCCGTCTTTTGTCTCTTGAGAGCGCAAGCTTAACTGACTTATTAGCTAGTCTTGGTCTGATTAAGACTAAAAACAACTTATTGATGTGCAGACGCATTTGTATGAAATTCAGAGGATGGAAGCAGCAACATAAAATACATTCCATTTAATATCAAGACGATTTTGATTTGTATAAATTAGTGATTCCTGGACGATTGAAAGATTTCGGAGCAGTTACTACTTTTCAAGCAGAAATTAAGTGGGAGATTTTTGAACGCCGCACGAAAGAAGACATGTTAACATGGTAAAGGATGAACTCATATCTACGCCATTTCTCCCTGTTAATAGAATTTTGTTATTCTCTGTTCTCCTTCAAATAATTTATGTAGTGGAAATTGGTTTGACTTTTGCTCAGAAACACCACAAAGACCATCCCAAAAACAGCTTTTCCGAATCACGAAGTCAACTTTTCTGTAATACGAAGTCCGATTTGAATTTCATTCTTTCCCTTTTTCACGGTCATTAACGATTTTAGAACCCCCTTTTGATTCATCATTTCTTCCCACATTTTCCACCTTTTCTTCTCTCCTCTTTTTCTTTTTTATTAACCACTACAAAATCCCGGACCAGTACATATTTTCACTTATTGCTGCTGATTCCACATAATATCCCAGTGCAGCTGACAACAGTGATCCCCTCCTTTCCTTTCCTTTCTTCCCCTCTTCACCTTCAATTTACATGTCATGTACAACAGCTGCGGATTCCGTGTGGTGTCTGTTCTTTCGGCATGTCGGTAAGAACAGGCACCACGCATTCATATAATTTGATAGGCCTAGCTGGACAATGGACCCACCATCTTCAATGCAGATGCACAAATATGTCTGACCTCCTGTGGGAACCTTAGAGGAGCATATAGCAAATGGACAAGGACTGCGGATAGGTGGCACTCGGTGGAAATGTGGATTGACTGTGAGGCATGCCAAGGTAGTCTGTGCATTTGCGACAGTGCTGTGTCCTGGATGGCGAAGTGGTTACCGCACCTGCCTCTTAAGCAGAAAACCCTTGGTTCTAATACCGGGCTGGTGCACATTTTCATTCATCGCTGCTAGTTCCGCGTAATGTCCCAATGCAGCTGACAGCAGTGATCCCCTCCATTTCCTTTAGTTTCTTTCGCTTTCCACCTTCAATTTCCATAGAACTGTATACAATGAAAAAATATGTTACAAATGTACTTACGTTTTTGCTGCATTTCGGCCATCAGCAGCCGTTCAAAATCCGCCAGAGGCCACTGTAATGCTGCAACAGCGAGATCAAAAATTTTATAATAAACACTTGTTACTATTGGAATACATCAACAGTTCTTTTGTGAATATGTAAACTGTCACACGCAGAATTTTGAGATGTACTTGCATGATGGTGGCACAACCTCTTAGGCTTGATACTGCTGGCGACTTTCAACTTCCAGCTGACGCTCTACTTGAGCCAGCATTTCGGGAACGAATCTTGCAATAGCACGAAAAATTTATAACCACTCGTTACGAAAGTGTATCACAATGTGGAAAATTTTAATGCTTTGCTACAAAATTTTAGAACTGTGGCAATTTGAACTCATAATTTCTTTATAAACACTTACACGGCAGTTGCCCCAAGTTTGGCCGTTTCCCATCACCACTGCTGCTGGCATCACTACTGGCTGGCCGTTTCATGTTGTGAGAAACACACGGACACAACTAGGCACGTCAAAGACTGATGGCTGTGTGGCTGATGGGGGGAGGCTGGGCATTATTTACCTTCAGACTCCACCCTCTATTTCGCAGAGGGCAAATAGGAACTCAAAATGCCTTCTTTTTCTTCAAGCAGGATGAAGCAGGCTTGGTGCAGGTGGCTGAGATGTGCTACCGTGAGGGAGAAAAATATTCTGGGACAAAGAGATAGAGGGAACTTTCGGAAACATCCTTTGTTTGCTGGCAAGTGACTGCATGTGGCTGGAAAACTGGATGCAGCTGCTATCTTTCGAAAAACACACTTTGTTCACTCTGGGACAAACAGATAGCCTGGCACTTCAGACATCAGCTGCAACTCTCGAAATACGTGTTGTTGTCCGTTAGGGTCCAGATCTGGGAGGAAGACGCTAACCTTAAAAACAAGTCTATTGTTCTTGGTAGATGCCCAAAACCTTGTGCCTAGGACGGTTGCTTACTTTACATCATCTGCCGATTTCTCTTTGACCGCTGACCGACCACTGCTGGCCTCACTTGGAGCTAAGCAGTGGCGGACTGCGAGGAGGCCATCTTCTAGTGCAGGTGGCCGGTGGCCGGGGGAGGGGAGGCTCAGTGTTTGCGGTCTGATAACGACATACTAGGTAGCTGTGGTCTGGCCTGACGACGGCTCCTGTGGTTCCGCTGCGGGACGCCAGATACCGCGCCAAGTGGTTGCGCACGTGGGGCGACGCAAATGAGTGCTCATTTGACAACAGACCGTCGAACAAGCGGAACCCCTCGATGGACAGTCGCGAACGCGCTGCACATTAAATACTCGTGCAGCACCCGTTGTAGCGATCACAGTATACGACGCAATCGCAATATAAATTAAGAGTATCCCTGTCCTACGAAATGCAAATTATGTCCTCTGCAGTGCATAGTTCCCCTCTGATTTTTTTTTTTTTGGATTGCTACTACCTATCGCCGTTATATTAACAATTTCCACCAATTATTTCTGTTAAGGGGGGGTAGGACGACAAACGGGCTGACTTGGAGCAGGAAATGCATCACACGACGTTTTAATTTCCAGTGTCTATACTTTTACAAATAAGTTCATAAAACTTTGTCAGCATCACCAGGAAGCATTCAGGATTCATACTCATTGCAGTGGAAGTTCGAAAACATAACAAAATAATTTCCTCTTTTACGTGCGAAATTTCATTATTTTTACACTTACTAATGGCTGCATTTGTTGCTATAGGTACACTTTCCTTCATAAGTTAGAGAGATTCTTCGATGAATTTTGCACAGCACACATACCATACTTACAGGTGTATGAAACTCTAGAATTTATTTAATTTATGGAAAAACGAATGAGCTGTTATATTTTAAACTTCATGTTTAGGAAAAACACAAATTTTATAGTTAATTACCTCAATTTTTACCACAGTTTTTATAGATTTGGAAAATTCTAGGGTTTCATACACCTTTAAGCATGGTTAGTATGCTGTGCAAAATTCATCGAAGAATCTGTCTAACTTATGAAGAAAAGTGTACAAAATTACTTCGCTGTGTTTACGAACTTCCACTGCTATGAGTGTGAATTCTGAATCCTTCCTGGTCATGCTGACAAAGTTTTATGAATTTATTTGTAAAAGTATAGACAGTGCAAATTAAAATGTCCCGTGGTGCCTCTCCTGCTCCAAGTCGGCCCGTTTGACGTCCAACCCCCCCCCCCCCCCTAATATTACTTCCTCTAAATTGACAATTGAATTTTAAAGCGAAAATTCGATTTTACCACGAAAATTCAGAACTACCGCCATAATTGGAAATCCCACCAATAGGGCAGGTGGAGGAAGGGGAGGGGCGAGGGATCCACGTGCCGACTGGGGAGAACACGTGATGTCATCTGGGGGTGGGGGTAATTAATTGATGAATTTAATTAATTGTAATGTCCCCTTAGAAAAATTTTGAATGACTGTGGTGATAAACCTCTTACATTATTTGCTTTTCAAACAGCTGAGCAGAACTGAACGTACTCAGTCAGACCTTTCGCTCTTTGCCTATTCTGATCAACACTATACTGACACCCAAAATTTTTAGCGCAACGCAATATGACTTTCATAAATCCCTACAATGGCCCTGACTAACAATAATCTACACCTTTCATCAATCACTTACCTCACAAAAATCTTTGTTACTAGAACTACTGCACTACAGCGAGCGCCACTTCTGCCAGCTAAATAAAAGATTCTAACTACTGAAGGCACTAACTACTGATAGGCATAGTTAGTAAATGAAAGATTTTGATAGAGAACAAACAATGTATTTACCTTAATAATGTTCAAAAGTCATAATATACACTCCTGGAAATTGAAATAAGAACACCGTGAATTCATTGTCCCAGGAAGGGGAAACTTTATTCACACATTCCTGGGGTCAGATACATCACATGATCACACTGACAGAACCACAGGCACATAGACACAGGCAACAGAGCATGCACAATGTCGGCACTAGTACAGTGTATATTCACCTTTCGCAGCAATGCAGGCTGCTATTCTCCCATGGAGACGATCGTAGAGATGCTGGATGTAGTCCTGTGGAACGGCTTGCCATTCCATTTCCACCTGGCGCCTCAGTTGGACCAACGTTCGTGCTGGACGTGCAGACCGCGTTAGACGATGCTTCATCCAGTCCCAAACATGCTCAATGGGGGACAGATCCGGAGATCTTGCTGGCCAGGGTAGTTGACTTACACCTTCTAGAGCACGTTGGGTGGCACGGGATACATGCGGACGTGCATTGTCCTGTTGGAACAGCAAGTTCCCTTGCCGGTCTAGGAATGGTAGAACGATGGGTTCGATGACGGTTTGGATGTACCGTGCACTATTCAGTGTCCCCTCGACGATCACCAGAGGTGTACGGCCAGTGTAGGAGATCGCTCCCCACACCATGATGCCGGGTGTTGGCCCTGTGTGCCTCGGTCGTATGCAGTCCTGATTGTGGCGCTCACCTGCACGGCGCCAAACACGCATACGACCATCATTGGCACCAAGGCAGAAGCGACTCTCATCGCTGAAGACGACACGTCTCCATTCGTCCCTCCATTCACGCCTGTCGCGACACCACTGGAGGCGGGCTGCACGATGTTGGGGCGTGAGCGGAAGACGGCCTAACGGTGTGCGGGACCGTAGCCCAGCTTCATGGAGATGGTTGCGAATGGTCCTCGCCGATACCCCAGGAGCAACAGTGTCCCTAATTTGCTGGGAAGTGGCGGTGCGGTCCCCTACGGCACTGCGTAGGATCCTACGGTCTTGGCGTGCATCCGTATCCGTGCGTCGCTGCGGTCCGGTCCCAGGTCGACGGGCACGTGCACCTTCCGCCGACCACTGGCGACAACATCGATGTACTGTGGAGACCTCACGCCCCACGTGTTGAGCAATTCGGCGGTACGTCCACCCGGCCTCCCGCATGCCCACTATACGCCCTCGCTCAAAGTCTGTCAACTGCACATACGGTTCACGTTCACGCTGTCGCGGCATGCTACCAGTGTTAAAGACTGCGATGGAGCTCCGTATGCCACGGCAAACTGGCTGACACTGACGGCGGCGGTGCACAAATGCTGCGCAGCTAGCGCCATTCGACGGCCAACACCGCGGTTCCTGGTGTGTCCGCTGTGCCGTGCGTGTGATCATTGCTTGTACAGCCCTCTCGCAGTGTCCGGAGCAAGTATGGTGGGTCTGACACACCGGTGTCAATGTGTTCTTTTTTCCATTTCCAGGAGTGTATGTAGCAGTTCATGGCATCCAGGCTTACAAATTTACTGTCTCTGATGGACACACGTCCAGATCATCCGCTCTCAAAACTCCGCCATCTCACACCCCACATCCATCACTGCTGGCGGCTCACCTCCAACTGCGCAACGTTAAGCGCTCTTAACAGCCAACTGACCAACACTACAATAGCAGATTCCAACAATGCAAATCAGCCACAGACTGCACACAGCACAGTCAGTAATTTTCATATAGAACGCTACGTGGAGTTACCAACATAAAAACCTAAACAACCTACTTACATAATTTGCATATCAGTTTGACATCAAAATTGGGGTTGGAGCCACATTGTCCCACCACTCATGGGGAAGCAACAATACCTCAATTTCTTACATTTCATCTTCTGTGAACTCCCCTGAAAGTTGTAATATGACAATACTTCGTAAACCAATGCACGCGCATAAGGTCTTACTGCTCGAGTATAAGCATGCCCACTCAAAACTTTATCCAAACTGTTTGCAGCAGCCGGCTGAGGTGGCCGAGCGGTTCTGTGCGCTTCAGTCTTGAACCACGCGACCGCTACGGTCACATGTTCGATTGCTGCCTCGAGAACGGATGTGTGTGATGTCCTTTGGTTAGTTAGATGTAAGTAATCCTATGTTCTATGGGACTGATTATCTCAGGTGTTAAGTCCCAAAGTGCTCAGAGCCATTTGAACCATTTTTTTGTTTTTGTTTTCAGCAAATATTGTGTACAGTAAGTGTCTCCAGACACTGCCTACCATTATTACACCGATGCACTCCAAGGGCATTAGAAGCTTCAACGCACCTAATTGTACAATGGCATGTTTTAAATCACTTCCTTTGCTTCTTACAACATCCATCGCCTTCCGATAAAGCGCATGATCGAAAGTGACAAAACACCAATTTTGACCATGTTTTATTGAATTTTTTCAATGTTGTTATAAGAGATGTAAATATTGTGTTGTACAAAATCGGAAATAATTTAAGAATGTGAGGCAAATTATTTCTGAATGAACCGACTGTGGGTGATTTGTGGCTTCTTCCATGGTTCGATTCCACTTTGGCACGTCAGTCAATTTCTTCAATTCTCTACAAAGCCAAGGACTCAGGGTCGTCGAAATTGAGATCCTTAATAATAATACAGTTTAAGCCAACATCATTTGCTTTTTGATAAGTGAACAACTGTAGACAAAAATTCAAAAGCTGAAGGTCTTCTTTCCCGATCAACGTTCTTATCAGACTTCATAGCTGTGTAGGGAGTGACTTCCATGATTCCTCCCGTGGAATGGAAAGTATATAACCCGTCTATTGTGTAGATGTTAAAATCGGCGTTGCCAAAGATGAACTGGATGAATCCTTTACTGGTTTTGTTAAACAGGTCGTGCAATCGAGGATGTCTCAAAAACGGAAGCTTCCTAATATGGAGCTGCGAATCCAACTCCACTAAGAGCGTCGACAATGACTCTTGATCTGAATCTTTTGTACATGAATGTACTGATCCCAGTCAGTAGTGAAGATACAAATGACCGTGGCCTTACTGCTTAAATCATTGCATGTGACAAAGCAACACACTTTTTCCATTTATCTGGAGTTACTCATTTGCTTTTCCAAAATCAACGACTCATAGACATGGAGCAATGATTCAGGGATCACTAAGTGGACATCTGACAATAAATTATTTTTCGGGGGGGGGGGGGGGGGGGGAGTTCTTGTAATATGTCACAGACCTTTGTACCGTTGTCCTCACGAAGTATATCTGCAGCAGCGCGCACTAGTTCTCAGACGCTGTTCTCGTGGATCTAAAAGCTGTCTGTGGTAGAGACTGCCACACAGTATCTCATAGTCTGTACTTTTGAAACACACTACTGTGTTATTTTTAAGTCTGTCATCAATCATTATTTCTTCACCATACTGTTTTCAGCCATTCGTGATATGGTCCTTTAACTGGTGCAAAGAAAACTGGCATGCTTCTGATTGTTCGATGTAGGAAGAAATCATTTCCATTGCATCATCTGTCTGTGTGGATCCAGGACTTTCTTGCTTTCCTCCACTACTGATTGGCCGGTAAAAGTCCCTCTGACACAACTTATGATATTGAACACTTTTAGCACAAAGGTTCTCAACACAGATACGTTCCGTTACTTCGCGAGCCTAGTCACCGCCTTGCCAGACGCTATTCTCGTGGATCTAAAAGCTGGCTGTGGTAGAGACTGTCACACAGTATCTCATAGTCTGTACTTTTGAAACACACTACTGTGTTATTTTTAAGTCTGTCACAAATCATTATTTCTTCACCACACTTAGGGAAGACTCTGGTTTTTATAGTCCTTGCAACTGCCTCCCAATAACAGTATGTCTTAATTCAAGTTTCATCACTTTATGAAGATTACCTCACTTTGCATAGGGAAGTCTGCTAAGTTACTCCCAATCAGCATCAATTTACTCATCACAATAAAAGCAGTGTTTATTAAAATGAAGTATCTTCTTGTGTGATCGAAGATGCGACGTTGACGGTGCAGGGCCTTTTGTCAAAGATGTTCTAATCAATATTGTACTTCTTGTGACAAGCACTGTGCACTTCTGCTTCAGCCATTCCAGTTAATAACTTACGATGTGCTGCGATTTTTCTATCCGTAGTGGATTGTAGTAGCGTTTCCAGTCCTTTTTGTTTCATTTTAACCACATCGCCATCCGCCAAATTGCCGTCGCATATAAAACACACTTCTGACGATCTGAAGTACTCATTTTAAATGCACTGACCGCACAATGAAAGTAATCTCAAACGAGGAAAAGAGAATTTTGCAAGACACAGGAAGTTCTGAACACGTCGCTTGCACAACACACGAAGACTAGACACGGCTAATAATAGAAATAATAACAAAGGAGCTGAGGGACTGGCAGCCTCAGCTGTTTATGAAATGTCAATCGAGGGAGATCTGTAGATATCTCTACACCCGAAGGTGGGATAGATTTATGTCGTACTACTGGAAATTTCACTTCATTGAATAACTTTGACTAACAAAAAACAAAAGATGGAATTACTTTGCTTTCAAGTGCATGAACGATAAATAGTGCCTAAAACTGAAAAATTAGATGCTTTTCTAACACGAAAATTCATGCTCTACAACTTTGGTAATGTGACATTTTTCGTTTGGAATAACAGCTTTTGAGTTAAAGGTGTTGAAGCCGACTTTTTAGCCAAGTTGGTAAAATTGAGCGAACTTTGACAACTGATTGCGACCAAACGACTGCAATGATTTTGACATGTAAGTAGGTCATTCGAAGCAAAATTTAATGCTCTTTCGTTCTGGTAATGGTAAAATTTTCAGTATGGTGTACAGTTTCCGAATAATAGGCGAAAACCTGAATAAAGTGCCAAAATTTCTTGGTTTTTCTGCCACTAAAGTTATCCCGAGTTTTTTTAAGGTCAAAAATTTGGTTTCTACGTACTCTCAACTATATACATAACATAAAAAATAAAATCGTTTTTAATTCCTTTTACCACTAGATTACCCTAAGTTATCAGAGAGACAGTGCTGGCAAATGTGCAGAATGGGGTGGACGAATTACGAGTATCTGTTAATGGCGCAACTGTTCATTTGTTAACATTTAACTGCAGGTGTCTCGGCGGGTAAATCTATTTTGATAGTGAGAATTTATTATTCACTAAATGTAATGATTTTTTCAGGAGCATTTGCGACAATATTAATTGATTACGCATCAAGAAACCGTGAAGCATATTTGCAAAGGAAAGTCTACTTATACAGTGGTCCCTCGCTTTCAAACGATACATCCATACGTTTCGTCAACAGTAATAAAGTATCGTAATAACACATATGGCGTGCGCGTAACCAAACAGCTGCGTGTGTGCAGACACTGCCAGGACGTAAAATGATTGCACTTTTGCTCAGCTTCGTGCCACAATGTTCATTTATAACCTAAGAGGTTTATAATATTCCATGTATCGCGAATGTTCGCTCTATGGCCATCCAACATAATACAGTAGGTTTAGCTGACCCTCCAAACATTCGGCGTATTAATGCTCGAACGACCGTAAGGGAATTACATAAACAAGTTGAATGCAGACAGGCCCCCGAAACTGCAGTGAAGGCGGAGATCCCCAGTAATAAGTTTCCAGTTTTTCTCTGGTTTTTATGCTATTTTCTGTGCGGCAAATAGTGCTATATCAATACAGCCGTTCTCCACTTCAGCATACAAATGCACAGTAGCCTGCTACTGGATATTATTAATTCTAGCAACCATGCAAACGAAATTTCAACGAGCATGTTTAAATAAAA
This sequence comes from Schistocerca gregaria, assembly GCF_023897955.1. NCBI lineage: Eukaryota > Metazoa > Arthropoda > Insecta > Orthoptera > Acrididae > Schistocerca > Schistocerca gregaria. The sequence continues at coordinate 667,870,229 of NC_064923.1, forward strand.
AAGTCAAACTACAGAGATAATATGCAAAAACAATAAAAACGCTATAACGTGTTGAAATCACTGACTTATCACATTTCCATCCTATGTACTGGCACTGTCCGAATTCCTGTCATTTGAAACTCATCGATAAAAACGTAAACACAATATTATTCCCATCAGCCTCTAGTTTCAGCCCCCCATATTTCACACTCATCACAAAATGCCACACGCAAGTCGTGAAAGAACTATAGAACTTAGACAACAGTTTTCTCCAAATCTGTTGCTCTCTGGCGAAGCGATAATTATTTCACATTACATTCAAATACTGGATCACAAATGTTTGTGGTCCGCTGTACTGTACTTGTGAACTGGTACAACTCAACAACGGAGTAATGCCTTGAAGACTGATCATTTTCAACATGATAAAAACTGAATGCACTCTGAAGCTAGGATTTTTTTTTTCAAAAAAATATGGAACCTTAATCCATATTTATTATAAAATGGATATGTGTGTGTGTGTGTGTGTGTTCCACACTTCCTATACTACTGGATCTATTTCAACCAAACTTGGTACGCATGAACCTTACTGTCAGGAAGCATCGTTATGGGGGAAAGAACCACCTACATATCATACTTTATAATGTATGACGTCATGATCAATGAGATGCGTGAAAACTGACGCATCATGCGAGAGTTTTAAATGTATTACTTCGGTGCTACTTACTCTGTTTGCAATAAATTTCTCAGACAGTATCCACATATGCTGAAAAGTGCACATACGAAAGTATATCATAGTGCCACACATAGTTCAGGAGATGAAACGTCTTAAACACTGAGATGCGTGAAAACCTGCGGCATTGGCCACGATGTTTAAATTTATTTCTTCTTTTCTACTAATTGCATTCGCAACATATTTGCCAGATATTATCCACATATGCCGCTGAATGTACCCACAAAATTACATCATTGTATGGCACGTAATTAGGAGATATGAAGTCAGAAAGACACAGGTACGTGAAAAAAATGCCACATCATTTATGAAGTTTTAATACATTTATTCTTTACTACTAAGGCATTCCTACAGTCGAGTCGATTTAAGGAAATCCCTGACATCTGACAGCGCTTTTGACAGTTTTCAACTGCGAAGCGTAAATGGCTGTAAGTGAAAACGATACCCGTCTATAGAGCTATGAACAGGTGGTTCCATAGGTATGTTTACATAATCGTGATGTAGACACGCGAAGCAACAACGCCTAGCGTAGAGAAACTGTCCGAGATCATTTTCTTAATTTGCCGGCCAGAGTGGCCGAGCGGCTCTAGGCGCTACAGTCTGGAACCGCGCGACCGCTACGGTCGCAGGTTCGAATCCTGCCTCGGGCATGGATGTGTGTGATGTCCTTAGGTTAGTCAGGTTTATTGAGTTCTAAGTTCTAGGGTACTGATGACCGAAGAAGTTAAGTCCCATAGTGCTCAGAGCCATTTGAACCATTTTCTTAATTTGGATACCGTGCTGATACACGTTTACATCATGTACATTTCATAATTTTAGAGATGTTTTCACGAATACGTGGAAATAAAGTTTTTTCGATGTTTTTCTACAAGTTCATTTTTTGTTTTCATTTCAAACTGGAAATTGGCAAAATGAACAAGCGAGCAATGCTGCGTTTGGCAGCTAGTGTAAATATGTATTTGCCTCCTTTAGCATTTATAGGAAAGAAATAACTACTAATACTCCAACTCTTCAAACTCAGAGTAAGTTTCAAACAAGTAGCTTACGCAGCTACTTATTACTCCAGCTTGGCAGTCTCCTCGGCTTTTGCTGCCGAAACCTAAAATTAACATGACTCGATATTTCAGCGATACACCTGTCCGCCATCTTCAGGAGAGACGCTGCTCCCTCTGTGTTCCGCTGGAAACTGATGCCAAGACGATTTTCATTTTCATTTTTTAAAGACAAGTTCTACTGTCTCCTCTGCAAAAGGGTTAGTAATTCTATAGAGAAGTAAAGGGATGCGTGACTATGGTGTTGTCCGTCGTTTGTTATCATCCGCCGGCCGCTGTGACCGAGCAGTACCAGCTGCTTCAGTTCGGAACCACGTTATTGCTATGGTCGCAGGTTCGAAACCTGCATCAGGCATGGATGTGTGTGATGTTCTTATGTTAGTTAGGTTTAAGTAGTTCTTAAGTCTATGGGACTGATGACCTCAGATGTTAAGTCCCATAGTGCTTAGAGCAATTTGAACCATTTGTGATCATCCAACAATACGCTCCCATTTGGGAGATATTAGATAGAAAGCGATGAAAAGTAGCGGTTTTAGAGCAAGGGGGAGAAAATGCCACTGCAGGGCGCTGATGGGGAAAAGACCTCTGCGACGGTCTGGACGGGTAAGGCCACTGGCAGACTTATGCTGCCATAGCGACAGTTCATGGTTGGGTGTTAGGAAATGTTAGTAGTGGGAAGGTTACCGTTGTATTTGGCACTGATGATGCCTCCCTGGGCCAATTTCGGAGTCAGAGTACCTGTCGCCATCCGAGAGTTCAGTTTGATCATAAATTCTGCCGCTCGGTGTGCAGATTCATGTGGAGTGGAAACCGTCGTCCTACGGCAGTGTGGTTCAGCTGCCCTTACTGCTGTCGTTTTGTGGAGCCAGAAATGTAGTACCTGGCGTCCATGAACCACGCGCGAGATTTTCACATTGTTTCATTGCTATATGTAAACTGTTAGTCCTACAGTCCCGAACTGTGCGAATTGAACAGTCAGTGTAAGCCTTTCCACAATGACACAGAATGTTGTATATGCCAGGCTTCTTAAGTCCCAAATCATGTTTGTCAGAGCCGAGTAGCGCTCTAATCTTGCGAGGTGGATGGAATATACTCTTAACGTCAAATCTTTGTAGCTGGTGTTCTACTAAGGGCTCAGTAGCAGTAGCGTCTATCCTGGAGACGTTGGATAGATGGACTGGCGAAATGTCGAGTCGTGTTAATTTTAGTATGCGGCAGCACACCCGAGGAGACTACTACAAAAGTGTGTCTTTCCACTTCACGGTGCGTCATCTCATACAGCTGTGTTCCTTTATCCGATCAGACTTTCAAAACGAATAGCGGAGGACCAAACACATCTATTTCGCAATTGGCTGCTATTCTGACCTGATTGATACATATTACACCAATCAGACAGGCGTATAATTTGGCCCCTTGTGCGTGCTCGCCACCATAACGCAGTCAGAAGCAAAAGAAATTATTCTGAAACCATACACAGAAAAATTTTAAGAGATACTTGAAAAAATTCTAAAAATTCTTAAATACAAGGTCATGAATATTTTAATAATAACAATTTTTAAAATATTATTTGGGACTAAAATTACTGTCAAAGCTGTCAAACAGCGTGTTCGTTCTAGATACATCTTTAAATACAACGAAAAATACGTCTATCAGTGAGGTACAACTGAGGCAGTTTGGTTGTATGAACATGAGCGAAACTGGCTACTGTATAACAACTGATAAAACTTTCGACGATTAAACTCTGTCGTCTTATGCTGCACATTCTGATGTTCCCTAAACAGTAAGGAGAGGTAGAAATATCACAAGAATCCTAACCTAGTTTTAACTGAAAAAAAAGTTTCTTTCTTCCTCTAAGTTGCATTGCCTTTAAATATTGGTTTAATGTTTGCATATTTGAGAAAAGTAGATAATTATAACAATTGATTGCCTTTATTTTTAATGAACAAGTTCATGTATATAGGAATTCTACATGTAAATCTAATAGTTTTAACAAAAGTTTAGCACTATTTTTTATACACAAAAATTTTGTCTAACATGAAAACTCTATGGTTATTTCATTTGTGATTGTGACTGTGATTTATCAGCAGAGGATGACTCAATAAATGTAAACTGACTGTTACTAAGAAAAAATATGCTACAGAACATCAAGCGGATACCTCCCCCCCCCCCCCCCTTGTGTAGTTATTATCCTATTCTGAGAACCATCACCATACAATTCAATTTACGTCAATGAATATTTTCGCAGGATCACTAAATTCGTCCCTCATTCCTTACCTTACACATCGTCGGTACCAGAACGGAGAATTGGCGGAAGCTGCATCGCCCTGGTTTATCTACGGTACCTCACCATTCACACAGAGTCAAGTGATCGCACTCAGATACGCCTTAAGACAAAAAAGGGAAAGAAAGTCATAAAGCATTCTTGGATGGGAGGTTCAGCCACCTCTTCGGAACAGGTTTGCTGCCTCCGTTCGCAATGGTCCCACTCCCGAGTCGTGTGCGCGTTAAGTGTAGCTAGCGTGAGTGAGTGTAATGGATGTGTATATACTGTGGTGTCATGTTTGTGTGGTATGATGAGAGGAGGGAAAGGGCGAAACCCGATGGCGGCAGGTAGCTTACTCCACTCGAATAGCACTAAGGGGACCGCCCATCTTTAACATCCCCATGAAATGCTTTCGCCCCTTGATATCTTGCGAACGATGGATGAAGGGTATCAGACGGATACCATATTCCTTGACTTACGGAAAGCGTTTGAATCGGTGCCCCACTGCAGACTCCTAACTAAGGTACGAGCATGTGGGATTGGTTCGCAAGTATGTGAGTGGCTCGAAGACTTCTTAAGTAATAGAACCCAGTACGTTGTCCTCGATGGTGAGTGTTCATCGGAGATGAGGGTATCATCTGGAGTGCCCCAGGAAAGTGTGGTAGGTCCGCTGTTGTTCTCTATCTACATAAATGATCTTTTGGATAGGCTGGATAGCAATGTGCGGCTGTTTGCTGATGATGCTGTGGCGTACAGGAAGGTGTCTTTGAGTGACTGTAGGAGGATACAAGATGACTTGGACAGGATTTGTGATTGGTGTAAAGAATGGCAGCTAACTCTAAATATAGATAAATGTAAATTAATGCAGATGAATAGGAAAAAGAATCCTGTAATGTTTGAATACTCCATTAGTAGTGTAGTGCTTGACACAGTCACGTCGATTAAATATTTGGGCGTAACGTTGCAGAGCTGCGTCACTTCAAAAGCAAGCTACCTGCAAAGACCGCTTTTTATGTCTTTACAAAAACAATTAAAGAAAGCCATTGTTTTTGCTTCAAATCAGTTTGCTCTTTCTCAAATTATTCACATTTAAAATTTATACACTTTTGCCTGCGTTTGAACCAATTCTCGAAACGTATTTTCCTCTCCGATATTGATACATCAAAAATATGGTTTTGAGAGGATTCAGTAGCTTCTCGATGAGATAAAAATCGCTTTCCAGTAGTTTTTTCTTTTTTTTTCCTTTTTTTTTACGCAAGTGGCCAAAAAGAAGTCGTTAGGCGACATATCAGATAAATAGGGCGAGTGACACGTTAGTTTCACATTTTTCTCTGTCAAATAATGAAATACGTATGTGGAGTCTGTTGTTTCGGACATGTCTGAAAGACCAGACACCATTTTGATGCTGCAGCCACTATCAATCAAGACACAAAGAAATTAAGACATGTAGCTGGAGTGGGCATTGATTTACGTCAATGGGAAAAGTTGAACATTTGTGCCTGACTGGGATTCGAAACCGGATCTTCCGCTTACTAGGGAAAAGCTTTGACCACTTCCTTTTCTTTTAAATTTAAATCACACAATCATGAAAAAAAGGATAAATTTAAATATTGCAATAGTAATAAAAGAAGGAAGTACAAGTTGTTTTTGTATATACTCCTTATACTGCTTTATTTTATTTTATTTTTTCAATACAACGAAGAGAAACACAAGTGAAAGCAGATTATTAAACCTTGCGTCCAACCGGATAAAACTTAATTTTCCCCACCACTGGGGCGGCATCCCTAGTTTGAATGTTGACCATTTGACGAAACATCATGTGAGTCGTTGTAAGCGTATGCCATCGGCCGTAGGACTCGTAAACATTACTCAATCACATATGGCGTCAAGAGCAGGGGCCTAGTTGTCCTCTCAACGTGCAATATGCCGACTTGCATCAAACCGTGTACATTTATGTCTTTAAACGTTCGGTCTTACGAGTCGTCTCATTCCTGGGACACCCCACTTGTTCATACTAGCCGGCGCTACTGGCTACAAATAAAATAAATTGCCTTCAGGAGACATAGCATTTTATTCTTCAATTTTCAACCGAAGAAGATAAATGCGAGTAGTAGAAAACTTCACTACATCTGCTGCGACCATGAATACTCGAGATTCTGCGTTTCAGTTAATCATTGTCTTGTCGTTAGGCATTATGAGACAAAAATTACAGTTATATATGCATCACACTAGCCTTTCCTACAAGGATTTTGAATGATTCAAATGGCTCTGAGCACTGTGGGACTTAACTGCTGAGGTCATCAGTCCCTTAGAACTTAGAACTACTTAAACCTAACTAACCTAAGGACATCACACACATCCATGCCCGAGGCAGGATTCGAACCTGCGACCGCAGCGGTCGCGTGGTTTCAGACTGTGGCGCCTAGAACCGCTCGGCCACCTCGGCCGGCTCCTACAAGGAGAGATGCATTTATACTGGTACGTTGTATTAGGACTGTTGAATATCTAGGTTGCAATCTCTCTTCCTTTATATTAAAGGGTCCTTTATCTGTTCCGTTATGCAATGAAAGTTTGCTTACTACCTCATGTATTAGTCACATCTCGTTGTTGTTAGCTCATGCGTCAAATTTTATACAAAATGAAATATTTCAGTGCGTTAACAGAAATCATAACTTGTTATGCACTTAGTTTAATATATGAGTGCAACAGGTAGTAGCGGCTTTTGAAATTGTACCACGTTTTAAGACGGTTTTCATTCGGTATTAAGTATTTTTCGATCCTCTACAGTAATGCTCGCAACATGTCCAAGGTAACCAAAGAAACATGCGATCATTTTCTTGGAAGGCTTCGAGATCACATCCGTTGGTTTCGGTTCATCAAGTAACATTCGAACAGTTGATTGCTCTATTGGTTCCTGCACGTATGAATATGCCCATGTTTAGTGTCCTGCTATGATGTTGTGTATGGATTTTGCATTTCCTTGGCCGAATTTTTTTAGCGTTCCCTTACGGCAACTGACAAAAATCTGTTTTTGGGCTTCGCTCAACGTTTGCGGAACTGATCGGTAATAGATCTTATCGCAACTGAATGTTAAAGCAAATTCGAGTGAGTTGCAGTTTATATTATGCTTTAGGATGTCCGTAAAGGTGATGGACGAAAATATGGGAACACCATGATCACAACACAATACCTCTACAGCGTTTCAGTATCCATAGTTATCAGATTTTCATTTCCCTTTACGTACTGTACTGTCCATTCAGTCTCCTCACGTACATTCTCTGTCTCTTCATCTTCCGCTTGAGACGTCAGCTCGTAGGCCTGCAGTGTTGTTGTTGCCAATGGTTTGCTGTCGATTCTGATCAGAATCACATTATCGCTGAACTGTTCACAATAACTCACTCTTTGTCCTATGTTCCTACACCTTTACATTATTTTCTGCTGCTGTTGATATGACCTTATACTCGTTTGTCCAAAAGTCCTTATCTTCTTTTTATTTTACTGCAATGACCCCCATTATATTCAGACTGAGCCCTTGCGTTTCTTTTTTCATATTTTCCAGCTTCCATACAATATTTTGGTTTCTACCGCTCCACCCTCCGACTCATAGACTGTCACCTTTAACTTGGTTATTCAATCTTTTTCTCATCGTCAGCTCCACTTTGGAAATCTCCTCCGGGAAATACGAATGGGGGACTGGTCTTGAGTCTTTTACCAACAGAAAGAGAATCATGAAAATTTTCCAATTATAGACCATTGCTGATGTTTTTACTCAAAATTTAACCAGTGGCTGGCGTTGGAGCCAGGACTCAAGACGTTTTAATTAACAGCCAAGGACACACACCTAGACGATCAATGGGAGGATTGTGGGTCTTATATATGTACATAATGATCATATGATTTAGTTCTCATGTCTGGCCGTTTAGTATTTTTTATTTTCTTGCAGGTTTTCTTTATTACGGTAGGCACATAGAGAATCCAAGCTAGTTTTGGAGTGAGTGTTAATCCTGGATATCTTATAGTTTTAGTGAGTTAGACCTGATTGTTGCGCACATTTAGGCTGAGGTCATGGGGGCAGAGTGTTCAGATGGTTTCATTTGTATTGCCAGATCTTTTACAGGTGTGCTGGTTAAGTACCACTGGTTACAGGACGCAGTGGTTCGACTTATTGATATACCGGATGTTTCAAAATTAGTTTCGAGATTTTGAGGTTTTGTAGCATTTATAACGTTCAATTTACAATTATAAATACTTCATCAAATAAAAGAACAACTCAAGCAGTGTTTATATCTGTGTGCTTACGCATGCACTGTCTCGTAACGAACAGGACGCTTTTTGAGTTTTACAGTTTTCAAGGACTGAATTTGTTGTTAGAGTGCAACATACAGTCCGTATTAAGTGCCATTGTAATTCTCCAAGTGACAATAACATCCGTAGATCGTATCATCGGTTTTAAGACACCGGCTGTCTTTGCTAAGGGGAGAGTACGGGACGACCAGATTGACTGAAGAGCTTGTTGAACGAGTGGTAGTGTCTTTCAAACCTAGCCCCAAGAAATCTGTTCTGAAGGCTAGTTGTGAATTTGCATTTCCAGTGACGTCTGTACGGAGATTTTTAAGCAGACGATTACAACTACGTCCTTATCGTTTGCTGTTGTTACAAGCTCTAAAGCCTATAGATTACGATTTATTGCCACCTTTGCAAACGAGATGTTGCTGCATGACGATGAAGATTTTCTTGACAGTGTTGTCGGCAGTGATGAATCAGCATTTTACCTAAGTGGAAGTGTGAACACAGGTAATCATCACATCTGGGGGCCATAAATCCCCACGAGATGGTGACTGCTTCGGGACTCCTCTAAACTGGATGTTTTTTTTGTGCCGTATCCCGCCGGAAAGTATATGGGCCCTTCTTTTTCGGCGACGCAACTGTACCTAGCGTTCCTTATCTTCATGCGCTATAACTAAGGCTCTTTCCACAGCTGGAAGAAGCTGAAACGCAGCACTTTTATCTGGCAGCAAGATGGTGCCCCACCTCTCTGGTATAACTCAGTACGCGACTGATTAAAAGACACTGTACCCGACCGTTGGATTGACGGCAGCCGGCCGAGTGGTTCTAGGCGCTTCAGTATGGAACCCCGCTGCTGCTACGGTTGCAGGTTCGAATCCTGTCTCGGGAATGGATGTATGTGATGTCCTTAGGTTTGTTAGGTTTAAGTAGTTCTAACTCTAGGGGAACGATGGCCTCAGACGTTAGTTCCCATAGTGCTTAGAGCCATTTGAACCATTTTTGATTGACCGCAGAGGGTTGGATGACAGATTTGTTCTGCATTGTCTACACGTTCACTTGATCTGATGCCATGCGATTTTTCCTCTGGGGGTTCATGGAGGATCATGTGTCTCTGCCTGCTCTACCAGCTGATCACCCGACTTAAGAAAGAGGTTGAAGTAGTTGCAGTGATGGACTGTGCGGCTGGTCCCGGCGGAGATTCGAGTCCTCCCTGGGGCGTGGGTGTGTGTGTTTGTACTTAGCATAATTTAGGTTAAGTAGTGTGTAAGCTTAGGGACTGATAACCATAGCAGTTAAGGCCCATACGATTTCACACACATTTGAACATTTTGAAGTAGTTGCAACAGTTACTCCAGTCATTCCAAGAACTCGCCTATCGACATGTTGTGTACCGTATGGCGAAGCGTGCTCGTATTGAACACTTGTAACAAAGGCTGTTTGAGTTGCTTTTTGATTTGGTGTATTGTTTTAGAATTATGGAACATGTTTTATGTTCAAGAATTATGACGCTCTTGGAGAAGGAAAATCTGCTCTACAAAAATGAACATGGATTCTGGAAACACAGATCCTGCTAAACTCAGCTCGCTCTGTCCCTCCACGAGATCCACAGTGCCGTAGACAATGGCGCTCAGGTGGATGGCATGTTCCTTGCCTTCAGGAAGGTTTTTGTCACCATCCCGCTATGGGACAAACGTACGAGCTTACCGAGTATCGGAGCAGATTTCCGACTGGATTCAAGACTTCCTTGCAGCCGGAACTCGGCACGTCACTCTTAACAGAACAAAATCGACGGACGTAAGGGTGATTTCCGGTGTGCCCCATGGGGAGTGTGATGGGACCGTTACTGTTTACAAGAGATCTACATCTACATCTACATCCATACTCCGCAAGCCACCTGACGGTGTGTGGCGGAGAGTACCCTGAGTACCTCTACCGGTTCTCCCTTCTATTCCAGTCTCGTATTGTTCGTGGAAAGAAGGATTGTCGGTATGCTTCTGTGTGGGCTCTAATCTCTCTGATTTTATCCTCATGGTCTCTTCGCGAGATATACGTAGGAGGGAGCAATCCACAGATATGTAAATGATCTAGTAGGAAGCGTTGGATGCTCTCTAAGGCTGTTCGCATATAATGCGGTTGTATATAACAAACTAGCAACGCTAGAAGATAGTAACGATTTGTAGAATGCCCTCTAGAGAATTGATGAATTGTGCAGACTCTGACAGTTCACCCTGAACGTAAACAAATGTAACATATTGCGCATACGTAGGAAAAGAAATCCACTACTGCATAGCTACACTATTGATGACGAACAGATGGAAACAGTATCTGCCGTAAAATATCTAGGAGTAACTATCCGGAGCGACCTTAAGTGGAATGGTCACAGAAAACAAATAAAAACAAATAGTGGGAAAAGCAAATACTGGACATAGGTTCATAGGAAGAGTCTTAAGGAATCTCATCCTCGAAGAAAGTGGCTTATAAGGCGCTTGTTCGACCGATTCTTGAATACTGTTCATCTGTCTGGGATTCCTAGCAGACAGGACTGATAGAAGAGATAGAGAAGGTCCAAAGAATAGCGGCACGTTCCGTCACAGGATGGCCTAGTAGGCACGAGAGCGTCACGGAGACGCTCAACAAACCATTGGCAGACGTTACAAAAGCGTTGTGCTCATGGAGAGATTTACTATTGAAATTTCGAGAGAGCACTTTTCGGGAAGAGTCAGATAACATATTACTTCCCAGTTCATACGTCTCGCGTAATGACCCTGAGGAGAAATTTCGAGAAATTACAGTCAATATAAAGGCTTACCGACAATCATTCTTCCTACGCTCTATTCGCGAGTGGAACAGTGTTGGCGGGCTCAGTTAGTGTTACAAAACTTACCCCCCGCCAGACACCCTTATGTGGCTTCCGGAGTATGATGTAGATTTACAGGGTGTTTCAAAAATGACCGGTATATTTGAAACGGCAATAAAAACTAAACGAGCAGCAATAGAAATACACCGTTTGTTACAATATGCTTGGGACAACAGCACATTTTCAGGCGGTCAAACTTTCGAAATTACAGTAGTTACAATTTTCAACAACAGATGGCGCTGCAAGTGATGTGAAAGATATAGAAGACAACGCAGTCTGTGGGTGCGCCATTCTGTACGTCGGCTTTCTGCTGTAAGCGTGTGCTGTTCACAACGTGCAAGTGTGCTGTGGACAACATGGTTTATTCCTTAGAACAGAGGATTTTTCCGGTGTTGGAATTCCACCGCCTAGAACACAGTTTTGTTGCAACAAGACGATGTTTTCAACGGAGGTTTAATGTAACCAAAGGACCGAAAAGCGATGCAAAAAAAGAATCTGTTTGAAAAATTTCAACGGACTGGGAACGTGCTGGAAAGGTAGGGCGACCGCATACGGCAACCACAGAGGGCAACGCGCAGCTAGTGCAGCAGGTGATCGAACAGCGGCCTCGGGTTTCCGTTCGCCGTGTTGCAGCTGCGGTCCAAATGACGCCAACGTCCACGTATCGTCTCATGCGCCAGAGTTTACACCTCTATCCATACAAAATTCAAACGCGACAACCCCTCAGCGCCACTACCATTGCTGCACGAGAGACATTCGCTAACGATATAGTGCACAGGATTGATGACGGCGATATGCATGTGGGCAGCATTTGGTTAAGCTTATTTTTACCTGGACGGCTTCGTCAATAAACAGAACTGGCGCATATTGGGAACCGAAAAGTCCCATGTTGCAGTCCCATCGTCCCTGCATCCTCAAAAAGTACTGGTCTGGGCCGCCATTTCTTCCAAAGGAATCATTGGCCCATTTTTCGGATCCGAAACGATTACTGCATCACGCTATCTGGACATTCTTCGTGAATTTGTGGCGGTACAAACTGCCTTAGACGACACTGCGAACACCTCGTGGTTTATGCAAGATGGTGCCCGGCCAGATCGCTCGGCCGACGTCTTTAATTTCCTGAATGAATATTTCGATGATCGTGTGATTGCCTTGGGCTATCCGAAACATACAGGAGGCGGCGTGGATTGGCCTCCCTATTCGCCAGACATGAACCCCTGTGACTTCTTTCTGTGGGGACACTTGAAAGACCAGGTGTACCGCCAGAATCCAGAAACAATTGAACAGCTGAAGCACTACATCTGATCTGCATGTGAAGCCATTCCGCCAGACACGTTGTCAAAGGTTTCGGGTAATTTCATTCAGAGACTACGCCATATTATTGCTACGCATGGTGGATATGTGGAAAATATCGTACTATAGAGTTTCGCAGACCGCAGCGCCATCTGTTGTTGACAATTGTAACTACTGTAATTTCGAAAGTTTGTCTGCCTGAAAATGTACTGTTGTCCCAAGCATATTGCAACAAACGGTGTATTTCTATCGCTGCTCGTTTAGTTTGTATTGCCGTTTCAAATATACCGGTCATTTTTGAAACACCCTGTAGATTATTTATAACTATAAGTTGAATGCAATAAATGCTACAAAACTGTAAAACGTCAATATTCACGTTGAAATATCGGGTATTTCAAAATTGATAGTTGAAGAGCAGCATCAATGACAGTCACCCCAGTGGCGACCTGAGTAAAATTTCAGCGTCTTTCTCGAGCTGTGGGCGCCGCTGTCGCTGGCGAATGTGGGACACACATGTGGCGAAGCTCACACGTCGCAGTTGCAGGAAGATACTATTTCCGACCACAATCTAAGTTTAACTGTTAAGTAGGCAAGCTTGTGAAACATCTGGCGTCATCTGAACCAACTCGTGTTGCAACAAACGGTGCCAGGGAGACCAGATATTGGAAAAGTCACCGGCGGGCCACGACGTAAACTTACACAGCACTGCAGAATGCGCAGCACACACGTGGCGGTTCTGGGCTACCAGACTGCAAGGTCTGACGTTTTGGTCACGAGGGTAGTCGGAAGAACTTCAGATAAGAGGTGTCCATGCTCCGACACTGTGATATTCCGTGTTATGACTAACTACATAATGTTAACGGTTTGCATAAAAATGTTGCTAATTTGACTTTTGTAACGGAAACCACCTTTTCATTTCAGACACCTGTAACACGAAGACTAGTACATTTCCGGCAGTTGTAGAACGGAAGCTCGATACGTATTAAAGAAGGACAGCCGCGTTCAGATTCAGAGTGAGCGGCACTTTCACTTTATAGTCGAAACACAAGAAACAAACGGAAAATGCTCTCACAGGCAACAACGACGCCTAGCTGTTTACATAAATAACTCAGCTTCCGAAAAGGAGGAGTAGGCAGCATCAGTGAGCAATAAAACGAAATCTGTTGCTAATACCTTAAAGTGTCACTAAACTACAACTTGAGAAATTCCACAGTCATTAGATGCAGGCCTTCTCTACACATTTCCATGTGTTATGGTATCCAATTCCCGATGTTATATAGTTTGTACATCCAGAGCAAGCAGCAAAGGAAACCAGCATGGCATTTGGAAACAGAATTAAATTTCAAGGAGAATAAATAAAAACTTCGAGGTTTGCCAGTGGCGCTGTAATTCTGTCAGTGACTGAAAAGGACGTGTAAGAGCAGTTGAAACGAATACATAGTGTCTTGAAAAGACATTATAAGATCGGTTTCCGATCAGGCGAATTTGGCGGTCGAGGCAGCAATGCATTTTTACTATCAAGCTCCTAAAACCACTTAGAACGATTTCGGCCTTGTGACACCGACAGTTGTTCGCCAGGGAAGGCATCAAGCATGAGGGGATGTGGGTCATTCGCAATAACGTTCATGTACTCGACAGCTATCGTGGTGCCTTTGATTACTGCCAGAGGTCTCATGGAGGCTCAAGGGTATGTCCCCCATGGTATAATACTTCCCCCGTCGACCTGCATCCATTACGCGTTTCATTCATTCTTTTTTTTTGTTTTTCCTCTAACAGCCTTTCGTGTAGATGACGACGTATCCGGACACGAGCATCGACCTGGCGTAACAATAAACGTGGTTCATCTGACCACGTGACCCGTTCCCACTGATCTCGTAATCTTATTAACGATGTCGTTGGGTCAACATGAGAAATGCTGCAGAACCCTTTTGTGCTCTGAAACGCTTGTGCCTGCAGCAGAACTGCACTCTGTTGTCAGATCTCGCTCAGTTGACCGCCCGACCGGTGTTACAGAACGGGCAAACTCCGAAAACGATGTTCTGTAACGAGACATGGAGTTCAGGTATTGTCGCTTACTTGTGATTTCACTAGCCTTCAGCCTCTTGCAATACGGATTCACGACAGTAGCATGTGAACAGCAGACCACGTTTGGTATTTCCGACACACTCGTTAATTCGGCTGTCGATATTTTTAAAAATAACAGGAATCGGATGTATCGATGTTTAAAGAAGTATCATTATAGGACCTCATTATACCGAAAACATTATCGATGTGTCAACGGAGAAAATATCGACGCGCCGGCCTGTCGATATTTTTAAAAATAACAGGACTCCGATGTATCGATGTTTAAAGAAGTATCATTACAGGACCTAATTATACCGAAAAAATTATCGATGTGTCAACGGAGAAAATATCGACGCACCGGCCTATAAAAATATTGGCTGTTCGTTGTAAATATACTGCCAGCTTTACAGCTGTATATTTATTATTAGATATTCTGTACCTAGCAGCCTGCTTATCCCCCTTGGAACAAGAAGTGAAGGGAAAACGATGCACGTTCATGCTTGACGATAACCACTTTACTAACAATGGTAACTGCAAGTATGTGGCACAATAAAAGGTGTACGATGGGTCCGTCGGTCGGTTTCGTGACATATCGGATTTATCTGAAATATTTCACGCCGAATTTCCTATTTTTTCATTTCTGCAAAGGCTAGCGAACTAGTAGTCGTAGTGTCAAATTTTCGTGGTGAAGTTAATCATTGCAGTTTTTGTTGGTAGCACCGAGCGCCACTTACGTCAGCATTTCCCCTCACACGTCCCTACTCACCGCAAAGACCGATCTTGTCATTCAGATTATACAGTTTCAGCAACTGTTTTTTGAAGAATGTCGTTAAGAAGAAATAACTTACTAGTTTAAAGCAACTGGTGTGCTATTTCTTCACACCGGAAATCTCGTTATTCGATTCACCTCCCCCCCCCCCCCCCCCACCACCAAGTGCAATCAGACTTCTTCCCTGTGCCACCTACTCTTACTTCACAGAATCAAAGAAAAAGACTGGACGTGATGAAAGCTCAAAAAGTAGGAAGACTCCTCCACTCCGTGAAAGTGAAATTATGTTCTTCTACAATTTCAAAGATTTGCCGAAAATTGCGGAAAATATAATATAAATTAAAAAGGTCGGCACTCGATATTGCCTTTATGATATTGAAATATCGGTGGTATAAATTTCGCCGGTATATATCGATACTTTTTGTAAAAATATTGCCGGCCGGGATGGCCAAGCGGTTCTAGGCACTACCGTCTGGAACCGCGCGACCATTACGGTCGCAGGTTCGAATCCTGCCTCGGGCATGGATGTATGAAGTGTCCTTAGGTTAGTTAGGTTTAAGTAGTTCTAACTTCTAGGGGACTGATGACCTTAGAAGTTAAGTCCCATAGTGCTCAGAGCCATTTGAACCATTTTTTTGTAAAAATATTGATATATCGGTATTTTATCAACAGCCTTACTCGTTACCAGTCGCCAAGCCATAACAATCTGCCATTTGTTAAAATCGCTTTGTCAGTGGGTTTTCCCATTCACGACCCGTATCGTCGCTAGAATCACTTCCCATTCGCCTCTGCTCCGTTTCCATACCTTCCCTCCCGCGTCACGCGCATGCAGTACCATCAGGCGGCATTAAGTTTTGTGGTGGGCAGTGGAGGTGATGTTTTACCTCACCAGTGCATATGAAACTGGCTGGTTAAGCCACGGTACACCTCCAAGTCCGACCCCCTACTCCCCGGAAGTGCTACTCGCACACGCCCTCGCAGAAGAACATCTTGTTGTATTTGGAAGTAACACGATGAGGCGTCAGTGCCTGCTGCAGTGCTCCAATGACCATGCTGTAAGCATGTGGTCTTTATTCCAGTGCAAATTCTATGAATCTTTTAGATTGATCAACAATTGTTGTTGTTGTTGTTGTTGTTGTTGTGGTATTCCAGAGACTGGTTTGATGCAGCTCTCCATGCTACTCCTTCCTGTGCAAGCTTCTTCATCTCCCAGTACTTACTGCAACCTACATACTTCTGAATATGCTTAGTGTATTCATATCTTGGTCTCCCTCTACGATTTTTACCCTCCACGCTGCCCTCCAATACTAAATCGGTGATCCCTTGATGCCTCAGAACATGTCCTACTAACCGATCCCTTCTTCCAATCAAGTTATGCGACAAACTCTTCTTCTCCCCAATTCTGTTCAATACCTCCTCATTAGTTACGTGATCTACCCATCTAATCTTCAGCATTCTTCTGTAGCACCACATTTAGAAAGCTTCTATTCTCTTCTTGTCCAAACTATTTATCGTCCACGTTTCACTTCCATATATGGCCACACTTCACACAAATACTTCCAGAAACGACACTTAAATCTATACTCGATGTTAACAAATTTCTCTTCTTCAGAAACGATTTCCTTGCCATTGCCAGTCTACATTTTATATCCTCTCTACTTCGAAAATCATCAGTTATTTTGCTCCCCAAATAGCAAAACTCATTTACTGCTTTAAGTGTCTCATTTCCTAATATAATTCCCTCAGCATCACCCGACTTAATTCGACTACATTCCGTTATCCTGGTTTTGCTTTTGTTGATGTTCATCTTATATCCTCCTTTCAACACACTGTCCATTCCGTTCAACTGCTCTTCCAGGTCCTTTGCCGTCTCTGACAGAATTACAATGTCATCGGCGAACCTCAAAGTTTTTATTTCTTCTCCAAGGATTTTAACACCTACCCCGAACTTTTCTTTTGTTTCATTTACTGCTTGCTCAATATACAGATTGAATAACTTCAGGGATAGGCTACAACCTTGCCTCACTCCCTTCCCAACCACTGCTTCTTTTTCAAACCCCTCGAGTCTTATAACTGCCATCTGGTTTCTTTACAAATTGTAAATAGCCTTTCGCTCCCTGTATTTTACCCCTGCCACCTTCAGACTTTGAAAGAGAGTATTCCAGTCAACATTGTCAAAAGCTTTCTCTATGTCTACAAATGCTAGAAATGTAGGTTAGGCTTTCCTTATCTGTCTTGTAAGATGAGTCGTAGGGTCAGTATTGCCTCACATGTTCCAACATTTCTACGGAATCCAAACTGATCTTTCCCGACGTGGCTTCTACCAGTTTTTCCATTCGTCTGTAAAGAATTCGTGTTAGTATTTTGCAGCTGTGACTTACTATACTGATAGTTTGGTAATTTTGACATCTGTCTGCTTTCTTTGGGATAGGAATTATTATATTCTTCTTGAAGTTTGAGTGTATTTCGCCTGTTTCATACATCTTGCTCACCAGATGGTAGAGTTTTGTCGGGACTGGCTCTCCCAAGCCTGTCCATTAACAATTAAAACCAACAAAATGTGCTCATAGCACACTCCAAAAATATAACGTTGTTTATAAGTGTGTATTAATTACTGTGCCTGTACACAATTATACAATTACAAGCGCTGGCAGATTTTTGATGACGGTAAACAAATGACGAACGGGGTGGAATCTGGCTGTTTGCAGCTATTCAAGGAGAAAAATTGTTTACCTGGACATAATCATCATCATCAGCGCAAGAGTGCCAGCCATTTAACATACACTATTGCTGAAAGGCCTCCTCTAACAGGTACAGTTCCATTTGTTTATTCTTAAGCAATTTTTTCGATGATACCAACAACTTTCAAAATGCTTCAGAATTAAGCGGCAAATATACTCAATTGCACTCCAGAGCAACATTGTAGAACTGGGCAGCTACCTGTGATATATGGTGAAAGAATTTAATTAATTTGTTGCTGCATGATACACTCGTGAAAAACTGGATTCGAGTATCTGACGTGTTGTGGAAAGAAAGCGCTCCAGTCGGCAGGGTAAATGGGACAGTGCAAGTTCCGTTAGACCTTGTACTGCCTGACGGCGCATGGAGGCTTAGGGCAGAATGGCCAAGATAGCTTCATCAGTACATGTGGTCCCGCTGAGGTCGGGGTGCTTTAGAAATGCGACACTTTAGCTCAGAGTTCCCTTAGGGATGACACCACGCGCAGTGTCACTTTTACGAGCGCATTTTGCACCAGAGATGTTTCTTTGCTCAGAGTTTGTGCATCCATAGTGTCTACACCCAAATGCAAAACAAGAGATCTGTACAATTCTCAACTCCACTCGTTTGTCATTACGAAGTTCTTCTTCTTCTTCCTCTTTTAGTGTTCGACCCTGAGGTTGGTTTGCAACAGAGCGCCATTTCTATCTTCTGTCTGCATTCCTCATCATATCCACGTACGTGTTACATCCAATATGATTCATGAACTGTTGCATGTATGATAAATGGTCGTCCCCACCTATTCCTTCCCTCAATAGCTCAAAAATGTTCAAATGTGTGTGAAATCTAATGGGACTTAACTGCTAAGGTCATCAGTCCCTAAGCTTACACACTACTTAACCTAAATTATCCTAAGGACAAATGCCTGAGGGAGGACCCGAACCTCCGCTGGGACCAGCCACACAGTCCATGACTGCAGCGCCTAAGACCGCTCGGCTAATCCTGCGCGGCCTCCAATAGCTCCTTCTGCTATTGTTCCAATGACTCTGTTGTGTCTTAGACTGTGCCCTACAAGTTTGTCTCTTCTTGATTGGATGTGCCTCAAGAGATCCGGTTTCCTGTACTCTTCTAAGCACCTCTTCATTTGTTACTTTGTCTTTCCAACTGATCTTCATCTCCTTATATGGCACCACATCTCCAGGGCCTCCAGCCGTCTTCTCTCTTCTCTTTCCATTGTCCTAGTTTCACATCTGTATAGCACCACATCCCAAACGAAAGCTTTCGTGATACGTTTCCTTATTTTGAGACTGATGTTCACGCTGGCGAGTAAGTGCCTCCTCAGATTAAATGCAATTTTGGCCTGTTGTATTCTGCTCACAATTTCTTTCCGGCTTCTACCATCCCTTGCGATTTTGCTTCCCAGGTAGGTAAATTCCTCTATCACTTCCAGCTCCTCTCTTCCCGATCTCTTCTCATCCAATCACAAAGTTATAAAACATGAAATCATTAATGTTTCTTTCGCGTATTTCTGATTGATCTCAGTCGCAGTTATTCATTTCTGAGGAGAAGGTACGAATGTGTAAGAGTCTACATTAAATAATCACATTGTTAAAGAAGTACCTGTGTGCTATCTTAACTAGTACCTTAACCCTGATTTATGAAATATATACTGAGCATTCACCTGGTGGAATATTTGGAATTTATAGTGTATCTTGCGTTGGAGGTAGCTAACATTCCTTGATTAATGCAATAATTATTATTTCATTTAGCAACTTAGAACCTCTCCTTCCGTAACGAGCCCGATTAACGGAGTAACCTTAACGTTATCGTCATTTGCATTGATAGTAAACATTAATAAAAACCTATTACACCAGACAAGATGAATAGGGTGTGTTACTATATATATTCTAAGCCTTTACTGTATAGGCACGATATCTCTACTGACATGTTCCTTGAGTTGCACAATTCTCGGAAAACGACTGCAGCCAGACGCAACAATGTATTGATGACTAGGGTCACCTTTGATGATTAAAACGGTAGATACACGTGCCACTTTGAAGAATACCACTCGCCAGGTCAACGGTGCACAATACCAGCAATGGATGAGCAGCCATGACATACAGAAACGTCTACTCCCTATAATATACAGAAGCCAGCTCCCCACACTTTGGGTCACAGGCACATAATTTATAATTGATGCAAGGATGCCGGCTTTGCGCGTTCAAAGCTTGGAAGAAGATAGCTTGGGCCAATGAGTCGCGGTAGGCCTTGAAAGACGTCGATGAAGGCGAACGAGTGCGTCGTTGAACGCATGAACCGATGCATCTAGAGAACGGTGTTCTGACAGTGCATGGAGGCTTAATTAAATTAAATGCAAATAATTTTAATTTTTGTCGCTGTTTGTCTGGTTCCGCATTCTCGTAACCGGTTGACCCTGAATAATATTAGTACGCAATCTGACTGCTTAGAATTAAAACAAAGAATGAAAGGAAATTTGCGTTAACATAATTAATTAATTAAGTCCCCAGCAACTATAAAAGCTACGAAACAACAAAACACAAGTGTAACTGTTCTGTGTGTGGAAGTGTAATTCAACTTACACATCTGGCAAGGTTCTTCCTCAATAAGACAAGATATTTTAAACAGGATTTACACTGAAGTAATTAAAAAAATCTAGAAATACTATAATTGCATATAGAAATCAGAATTACAGTCTGACACAAGAACACGAGCCAGATGCTTTGTTCACTGAACCTGTGACCAAGAGGCATGAGACATTTGAAATAAAAAATTTTCTTTACCTTCTTATATATTGACGAAAAATACACTCTGATCATTACAACATCTCCAATCCAACAACATTTGGTGTCTTGCCCAACAGAACAACTGCACACGACATGGTCACAATTAGTACTCTAACTACGGCTACCTCAGAACTACTACTGCCCTCAGCAACTTTTCAGAGGCAACTGCCAGTGGAGGCGGCTGAATAATACTCTTTGGCGCAATCTCTGGCGCTGTGACTCAGTGTAGCCACCTTTCAACAGGTAACTGGGAATCAGGGTGCGATTTGTGCTTTTACCAGTGGGGGGGATGTCTTAGGGGGTTAGCAGAATTATATATGTTACTAGCTTGGACCGTGGCGTTACGCATGGTTAAACAGCTATTTATAAATAGATGTTAATGCTGAAACTCACTATTGACTCGTATGCACTATCAGAAAAGCCATCCCTTGTTATATCTTTAAAAGTCCATTATTTACAAAATCATCTACATACGGGTACAGATATACGAGGGTAATTCAAAAAGTAGAGGCACATTTGTGAAAAGTAGTACTTATTCTGATGATAGAAAACTGAAACATATTAATAGTATTAATACTAAGACTTATAAAAAATCTTTCAGTGTTCGGCTCTACAAATTTAAATTATATGTAAAGTTTTACTCCAGTGCGTGGGAAATAAACATTCCAGGTTGGGATGCATAAAATAAAACCAGAGAAGGGGATGGTCTGATGCAGACGGGGGGGGGGGGATCCCCCCCCATCCCCCCCCCCCCCTCCAAATCGCACACTGCTGGGAATGGCTACACTGGATGAAATAAGGTCACTGATACGCCTGCTGTTGCCTGTGAACTAGTGTGGGTGCGATCAAGTGTCTACGACTTTTTTCGCTTACAGTATTCCTGTCCGGATAGCCCAGAGTGTTAGCATTCAGCTGCCAGGGATTCGGGTAGGTGCGCCGCCCCATATAGAACTCGCCCGGCGGATTACCAAGGAGGACCGATGTGCCGCCCAGCCTAGATGTTTTTACGTGGTCTTCCACATCTTATTACGTGAATACCGGGCTGCTACCCGAGTTCCACCTCAGTTACACGATTCGCAAATATTTCAAAAACGTTCACACACTTTCACACGGGTAACCCTACATGCAGACAGTTAGGGTGCACAAATTCCGTTCCAGGGGATGAAGGGGTGGCGACAGGGAGGAAATCCGACTACCCTCTAACATTAACACTGGTGAATCCGATGATAATTACTCCAGCACTGTGTAGAAACGGGATAAAGGCAAAAAAAAAGAAGACGACGACTCCTTAGGCGATCTTGTGAAACTGTGCCCCTCTCAGTCCTATTGAACACATATGGAACATTACCAAACGCAATGTGCACAAGTTTGTGTGTCTGTGTATTTTTTGACTTGTTATGTGCTTGGTGCGGGTAAAAAAATGATGAAAGGGTTAGAATCTGCTTGTTTCCAGACACCTAAGGATACAAATCTCTTCAGCTGGACACAATCATCAGCAGCATGAGCAGCAACTGTGCTAGCCGCTTGTCTTACACTACGGAGAAACGCCTCCTCTAACGGGTACAGTTTCATTTATTCATTGTTAAGTGATTTTTCTTTATTTTTTCTCTTTTCATGTAGCAGTCATTGAATGCGGGTGTTACTTCTCTGTCCTGTCATTTATCTTCAGCCTAAGAACAACTTCAAAATTAGTAGGGTAGTGAGTATTTTTTCTATCTTGTCTCGGGTCGAAGGAGTGGCAATAATAGTATTTGAATTAATAAAAGTCAAATTTCCTTACTGGATCTTGAATTAAGATTTTTTTCAGTTCTGTGTCTTTTAAAGCTTAAGCACCGAACAGCGAAGTTTGGTGGAGGGCATGGAGAAATTTCTATGGCGTTTGAAATTTTTATCACATCGTGCACTACACAGGTCACTTCTGTTGTTGCGGAAATTCTTTCAATGGTGTGTTTGTCTCTTTTCCGAGAAGCGAACGAACGAAAGTGTTATACGTATGATGATCAATGATAAGATGAACGCACGTTTTTATGAAAATATGTTAGACATATTTGTTTCCCAGACTGTGGCAGCAAGCTGGAATTTGATTTTCTCTGTATTGGTACAATGATATCCCTGTCCACAATGCAAAAACGATTGGATCCTGTTTCGAAGAAAATCCAGTATAATTTCCGGAGTGGTATGCTCAGTGCTACGACATTAACTAATTAAGGTCCTTTTGGACAAGGTATCCTCCGACCTGTAAAGTAATTTTCCCAGCAAAATATAGGGGTATTTACAGCTTAACGCCATTCCGAACCGCTGTACAATTAAACCATTTTTCATTTTAGGAAAACGTGAAATGAAAGAACTGGTTCTAAGCGATAGGAAAATACTACAACCGATTTGTGACTGATCCCCACAGCCTTTCACTTGTAGCTTGACATTTAGCCGTGGTGAATACTTGTCTAAGTGAAATAATAAAGAAAGGCTGTAAGGAAATGTTTAAAAAATCAGATACTAAAAAACATTTAGGTGAAAATGAATATGGTTTAAGATAATCAGTGCTGTTTAATGTCAAGGAAGTACCAAGTTCATGTTGTTTATAAAGGGCACCACCGTTTCACCAATTACGTGTTAAAAATTTGAATAATGATTACTTATAATCGTGTAAAGAATAGAAAAGGCTTAGAGATTGATAGCCATACACTCAACTTCAAAATACAGCTCTCAGCACGCGTTTTAAGGTACAGCTGAGTTAGAAACATGACATTTGTCAATAAAGTAGAAAAGGAGTCCTTCTGTATTCAGGGAATGTGATTGATTTTCTAAATCCAACGATTATTGCCAAAATGTATAAGGTGGAGAAGATACCTGCTCCAGCGAAATGTTAGGAACAATTTATATAACTGGAAAATGATCTTAGAGGTCTCGCTTATTGGTGACCCAGATCCTTATGAGCAAGGTTATTCGTAAGTACCTCCAGAGTTTCAGAGGACGACTGAGCGAAAACTATAAGCTACGCAGAAAAAGTCACAAATCAGGGAATAGAGAATCTCTCGAAATTCAGATCCGTAATACACTCAGTGGTGTACATGTAGAGTGCATCACTAGAGGGAAGACGTGTCAGACAGAACATGTGGACAAATCATTCACGTCTTTAAATTAAAAAAAATATTTATTGGCTTTCGAAACGTGTCCATACAGCCACCTGAACTCTGGAAATATTATACTACAGTTTGTTTTGACAATTCAGAGTATATATTAGTTTACATTACTTACACCGTCTTAACAAAGGACAGATTCCGATATAAAACAAGTTTTACGTCCACAGTATACTGAAAAGAGTAAAAGAGACGAAATGTAACACAGAGGTAGGACACTCTAAAAATCCTAATGGTAACACAATAAGAAATGATAAATCGCCGAAGGTACATATTTGGTAAATTCCTAATTCAATCCATAATAATGATTATGTATCTAATTTAACAGTAAAAATATTCTTTTGTACATCATGCAAGAATTGTTTGAAAAGCAGTGGATAGAGAATTGAATATTAATGCAGTTCTGTAAGTACTGTTTATACAGAACATGAGAACCGTAGACTGTAACCAGATTTTGGTATT
This sequence comes from Schistocerca gregaria, assembly GCF_023897955.1. Taxonomy (NCBI): domain Eukaryota; kingdom Metazoa; phylum Arthropoda; class Insecta; order Orthoptera; family Acrididae; genus Schistocerca; species Schistocerca gregaria. The sequence goes on from NC_064923.1 coordinate 667,894,647, forward strand.
ACAGCCATACCTGTAGAAACTCCAGTACTCGGCTACATACGTATAGGTGGTACATAGTGACTGAGCGCTCTATACTCTGATGAGTAGCACGTGGGAATGTATAAGTTAACTGTGTTTTGGTCTTCTCCTGGCATGCTAATTACCAAGAGCATTAGTTTAGCAGCGAAGGGAACTGTATCTAAATGTCGGCATTGTTGAAGAACTCATGCAGTATTTTATACATTGCTACATCGTTGGAAGCTAACAATTTTTGGAGGCTGTTTCGGAACTGATGACTTAGACCGTGGATTTTAGGTAAAAACCTATTTTGTTCCCGAGTTCCTATTTGCATAAAAGTTTGTACTTATGCGTTTCATGACTATTTACACTTAATAGCGTTAATTCTATAGGACCTAAATTAGCCTATTTCGACGTTAGTGCCTATTTTTGCCTATTTCGGCTTTAATATCCTAAAAAGGGCCTATTTCATCATATAAGACAGTGGCTCCAACTTTTTCCATAATATACGACAGATGGGAAAAAATATTTTCTGCTCAGCGTGCAGCAAGGTGGCTAGTTGATATGCTTCGTATTTGCCTAACACTTCGGTCTTTTTTATTTTTTTATATTGCTATCCCTGTTGATACCAAATACTCTTTATAGGTGTTTTATTATTCATATGTAAAAAATATATCACGGATCTTTAGGTTAAAACCTATTTATTTCCTAAAAAAATGGCTCTAAGCACTATTGGACTTAACATCTGAGGTCATCAGTCCCCTGGACTTACAACTACTTAAACCTAACTAACCTAAGAACAACACACACATCCATGCCCGAGGCAGGATTCGAACCTGCGACCGTAGCAGCAGCGCGGTTCCGGACTGAAGCGCTAGAACCGTTCGGCCACTGCGGCCGGCTTTTTTCCTAAGCTCCAATTTGCATATAAGTTGGCACTTATGCGTTTCATGACTAGCTAAACTGAATACCGTTAGTTCTATAGGACCTAAAATTGCGTATTTTGACGTTGACGCCTAATTTTGCCTATTTCGGCATCAAAATCCTAAAAAGTACCTATTTCGTTAATATGACATACGAGTTCTTGTGTTTTCAAAGATTAGAAAAAGGAAGTAAACTTAGGGCTCTACGTCTCGTCGAAGGCGAAGGTCGTTGGAGACTGTTAACAATTCCTTTGCTTGCCTTACTACCAACAGCACTCGGCACGGTTGAATGGTCATCCATCCAAGTACGCGCCGAGCGCTACAGTGCTTAACTTCGGTGAGCGAATGGGAACCGGCCAAAGATTTGAGTTACACATTAGAATCGAACGTGGGAGTACTAAATGTTATATTTGAAAATATTTCGTTCGTAGGATTCTGTCCAGCTGTGTATTTTTGCAAAGAAACGGTTTCATAGGCCTTAAGCTGAGCACGGATTAAAAAATCACAATGTTAATCGTAGACGCCCTCTATAGCTAAATTACTGCCTTTCGCGCATTTTCTCGCTGCTGTCTACAGGCTGTCCTATCAAACTACTGTTTTATGAAAGGTATTATACGTGAATTTTCCGGTTCGTCAGGTGCCATATGTCCAGCAACGAGTACGGTACTTCCCCTACCTCTCCCATGCACGCCAGTAAAAAAAAGAAAAAAAAAACAGGTCATCGTTCACTTTTTGCCAGCGAAAACAAATCAGTACATTGTGTAGCGACCGACGTGTTAAGTGTTACTGACGTTCTAAGTGCAAAATAAATTCTAGTTTCTGTGTGAGAATACGCCATGCCGAAAACAGCTAGTTCAAAGTCTACTCATACAAGGCAGTGACTGCAAGATTTTCCGCATTATACAACAGTCGGGAAAATTATTTTGTGCCAAGCATGCAACAAGGAGGTTAGTTGATCTTTTTCTTAGGCTTCTTATTTTCCTGTCACTCAGGATTCTTTTTTATCGCTATCCTTTAGTAATACGAAATACTCTTTATATGCGACTCTAAACTGCATTTCCCTTTTCTCTCGTATTAGGTTTCGAGTGTTAAGAAATCTCACTTAACTCAGCATGCAGATGGAATCGCACATAAAGCTAATGTTGAACGAAAGTCAAAATTAAAGCATACTCTTTTAACCAATAAATCTGATGAATCCTCCGAAAAAAAAAAACAAGTTCTGCAGTGATTTATGTCATGCACTTGTGGCAGCAAACATCCCCTTTCGGAAACTAGAAAACCCTATTTTCAGAGGTTTTCTTGAGAAGTACTGCCGTCAGTCTATTCTTGCAGAGTCAACTTTACATAAGAATTATGTGGATTCAGCTTAAAATGCTGCATTGCACAGAATCCGAGAAGATGTTGGAGACTCTTGTATATCGATTTCTGTGGATGAAACTACTGACAGTTTTGGCCGTTACATTGCAAACCTGATAATTGGCAAGCTAGATCCAGATGCTCCATCCAGGGCTCATTTGATTTACTCAAAACAGCTTGCAAAAACTAACCAACAAACAATAGCACAGTTTGTGAACAATGGGTTTAAGGTGCTATACCCAAACGGAGTGGATGAGAAGAAGGTGCTTCTGGCCGTCACTGATGCTGCTGCATATATGGTAACAGCGTTTCAACTATTAAGAGTATTCTACCCATTGATGCTGCACGTAACTTGTGTAGTGCATGGCATCAACCGCATAGCAGAGCAAGTAAGGCTACAATTTCCTAAAGTAAATAAAGTAATATCTGTGGCGAAGAAAATTTTTGTTAAGGCACCATCAAGAATATTGGCATTCAAAGAACAGCTTCCAGATGTCCCATTGCCGCCAGAGCCTGCTGTCACGTGGCTGATAGCAGCAGAATACTATAGTACGCAGCTCTCAGTTGTCCAGAAGGTGGTTGAAAATATACCAGAGGATGCTGCATCCGTAACTGTAGCAATGGAGTTACTCAAAGATTCTTCTTTAAAACGGGACTTATCTTACATTAGGGCCCACTACACATTTATGGCAAGAATAATTTCACAATTATAAGGCTCAGGGAGACCTATCTACGACAATATTTCTTTGCTTGAAGAAGTCAAAATGAAAATCAATGAAGCGCCAGGTGAAGTAGGGGAAAAACTATGGGCAAAAATGCAAAGGGTTTTGCAGAAGAACACTGGCCTGAAGGAGTTGTGTAGAGCTGCCGACATAGTGGAAAATCCAGCACTCCTGACTGCAGCATTGCTGTCCAACATGTGCCGAAAATGAAGTACGCCCCTGTCACATCTGTTGATGTTGAACGTTCTTTTTCAGCGCATAAATTGATTCTGGGTGACAAGCGCCACAGTTTTTCACTGGAAAACCTAGAAAAGATTTTGTTTTTTATTGTGAAGCCAATTATGGTCAGAATATGTGAAACTACGTATGTATTAATTAAACCATTGCCACATCTTTTTTACGGAGATCTTTATCTTGCAGGAACTCAAAAATATTTGGAGTTATGTTCAACATTAATGTTCCAGATTGCTGTGCTCTGTAACTGTGTAAATATTCATTCTCCTTGTTTTAATGACTAATAAGATGTGCGTACTGTCAACACTGTGTATTTTAATTTATTTTAAATTTTCTCGGCAACATTTTTATTAGAGCCTATTTTAGGTGTTATATATCCTAAATGAACTACTGAAGGAGCCTATTTTAGGTGCCTAAAACACACTTTTTTACGATCTAAAAATCCGTGTGTAAGGTGTCAGGCAAATCCAACACCTTACATGAAAACCCTGACATGATAAGCAAATCTAGTAGTATGTCACATAGCTCCGAATAAATCGTGACATTAAATTAACCAAAGTAATACGAGTAACGAGTGAACAAATAGAATACCACAGACTAACACAAGAATGCCTAAATGCATGTCGTACCTTCCCACTGTGAGGCAGACGCAGTTCCGAGGGGAGAAACGAGGACAGAAGCCGAGAGCAGAACCGTGTTAAGCTAGAAGGCCCTACGATAAGGGAAGGTCTGGACACCCACGTCGGCAGCCAACCGCTAAATTCACCACCCGCACGTTTTAGCGTGAGACTTTTTCGCGTCTCAGGTACGTCAAGGACCACCCCTCAGCCCATGTTAAAAGCTAGAGCCCTCCAGAAAAACAGTATAGATCTTACGATAACGCTAAAAGGACCACACTAGCTGCAGGTTTTAGTTCCGAGACGGCGAGCTGGATGGCTGGTGCGCCGGACGCTGTCGCCCTGACGCTGCCTAAACACCGACAAGGTAATGAACGCACGCGATGCCGCATTTTATGAGCGCATAAGGCTTCACTCAGAACTGCAGAAGTCTCATCAGTTACACCCCCTTTTTTTGCGTAATACTAGTGTCGATAGTTAATTAAAACTCATGGTGTTGACATTTGCCACCTGAAGAAAAGATCTGAAACGCTATGATTTTTCTTTTATATAGTTATTGAGAAGCCACATCAGCCACTGTAATTTAGGACAAGTTAAATAAGTAATTAAAGATAATTGAGGGTCACTGTAGACCATTTTGATAGTTTTCTCTTTTGTGAAACTTAAATTTAACCTAGATTATAGATGTGATATGGTATAGGTCATCCTTCGATCGATTGTAGAACTTGGAAACCCATTCAGGGAATATTCGTTCACGTTTTTGTTGAACGCAGTTGGTTTTTACCATCCTGTATTAAAACATTTCCTTTTATCAATAGTGCAATTTATAAACGATGTTTTGTGAGTAGAATAAAATTTCCAATGGTAAACTTAACTCCTTTTTCGACGTTATTTTACCAGCTAACTAAAAATAGGAAAGCCTCGAACTCTTTCCACTAAATTTAGTTAGTATTAAGATTCTTTTACAGGGAGTGCAGTGGAGCTGACGTGAGATCATTTAGTATTTGGTTATATCATCGCTAGTCTCACTGAACTCTTCTGAATTCTACATGTCATGTGTGGTCTGGCGTCTCCTTACCAGCAACAGGTCCCAGGTTCAAACTAGTTAATTCCCTAAAAAACACGTTCAGAGCGTCGTTGCGCGAAATTGGTAGGGAGACACGATATAGTACAAACAGACACCACCATGAATGTTTAGACGTGGTCTACTGATGACGAAGCGCCCTTCTTCTCCGCAAACACACAGAGGGGTGGCACTTATGTTGAGCCGACAGATGTATTTGTTGAACTTCCAATGATTAATTTTCAGCCGTGCTATAATTGTCGTGAAGCTCCTCGATATATGTGGTTCTTGTACCAGGGCACTCTTGCAACGGTGGAATGAATTAATGCGTAGTGACTGCCTTTGATATTAGATGTCTTCGACTATTCCTCTTCTTGTGACGTCGCGAGTTAATGCGCGGTAACAATTATTGTAGTAAGCTACATTGCAGTACAGACCGCAGTATTGGAGCCGGAAGCTGTAAAGAAGACAGCAAGTTGTGTCCTAGCAGTGAGTCATGTGTACCTGTTACTACTGCTGCGTGTGAACGCACCAGCATGTCACTTAATAGGAGCTTATATTCATGCCACCTATGAATCTAATTAAACTATATTAAATATTATTCAATCATTTTCGAAATCGGAACACTAGTTTTTGTTATTGAGAAGATTGTATAAAAATTTCAACGTTGTAATAATCATAGTTTCAGAGATGGAGATAATTGCTTTAAAAGTCAAAAACCGACACTTGGGGAATTAAATTCAGTTAGAAACTATAACAATTTATCTTTTGGTATCATTTGAAAATCTAACCAGAACTCTCAGTGTACAGAATTATTTAATTAAGATTTAATTACAAAACTTTAATAATTTTTCATTTTTGTCATATAAAATTCAGACAAAATTTCATTTGCCTCTTATATTGTTGTGGGAATAAATGAGAGTGAGTGAGAGTGTGTATGTGGGACATACGTTAAATTTCAAGATTAATTTTATATAATACATTACGTAATCATAGTGTGGGAAAGATATTTGTGTCCACTTTGCAGATGACGTATGTCTAAGTGTACTTGCTTTTGTAAGGAGGCAGCCAGAATTTCGGCTTAAAGTTTAGATTGTTTTCTCTATTTATTCCAAGATTAATTTTCTTTTCGTTTGGTTTAGTGAAACATTATATTAATATTTGCATATTGAAATGACGTGAATGCAACTGGGAATAGTGATTGGCGTAGGACAGTTTTGGCGCGAGAATGATCTCGAACGATTGTTCTGATTGGCTGGTCCTTTTGATCAACCAATCAGAGTTTAGCAGTTCCTGCGCACTGCCATGTAGTTGTAGGCTGTGGAAGGAGGAGCATTGAGGAGTCGCTGGGTAGCTATTGAATGTGCAGGTCATGTTGAACGTGTACGTCTGCATAATGTGTAAAATGAAGAAGTTATTGGTATTTCGCGTCCAGATTGGGTTGCCGTAGAAGTAGTTGCATTTACAGACAGTTTTGTGAAGTTTGGAAGTTCCAGAATTGTTTTGATGGAAAGATAAAAGAGTGTGAACTTTCGGCCTTGGTAAAATTCCGCTTGGCATGTTTCGTATCCGTATATGGAATATTTGGCAAGCAAACTTTAATGTAAATCCACTGAAAAGGACTGAATGCAAAACTCAGATACAGTAGCGGAGTATTGACTGTGAAATCGTGTAATTCTTAGGGTAGGAGTTAAGTACATTTCTGGCTGCCTTGCGTGTGTACTGGTTTGCATGAACTGTGAACTGAGGACAGTGATGTTGAGCTAATTACATGTGGGCTGATGGCAGGTATTTTTTTTTTAACTGAAATGGAATAAAAGACTCATTTCAGAATTTTGAAGTATTATAAGAATTTACAGGATAGCTTGCTGCCAGAATTTCGCGGGCTCTGAAACGTAAGTATTGACAGCGTTTTCTACAACGCTGCTTTCACGTCGTCAGCGCAGTACATACGAATGCAGAGAAACGGGCTGGTGGTCTGCCGCTGTACTGAGGTAGGTTGAACAATTTTCAGTGAACAGTACGAAGAAAGACAGCGAATTAATACCCGCCCCGCCGCATTATCAGTACGATTACTTTTCTGAACATGGGTATCACATCTGCAAGAGGGAGTTTATCATATTTAGTGGCTCCACATAGAGATGCTTGCTTCGCTAGGACATCTATCGTTCTTTTCCAGGTATCCCAGAGTGGCCTTTCATCCGTACCGTCACGATGTTGTGACAGTTCCTCTGCACCCGAAACACAACTTCGACAGTTTCTGGTATAACTATCGTGATGGTATCTACTCAGTTGTAGGGTTGACATACTATAAAATACTCACTTTGTATTGTAGAGTCGAATCAGTCCACGCCTACGGACAGATTTCCAAAGCGGGGTGTTGTTGTTGCGGCTTCCTGGGCAGCAGCAGCTGCAAGTCCAATGAATTGCACGCATGTATTGACGTTGCCGTGTCACAAATGGTGGCCATATTGAGCACATTTAATGGGAGTTAGAAACTAGGAGAGATGCTGGTTTCTAAACGTTCTGTAGTTAACGAACAATCGTCTTCTGAAACCGCAGAACAACAGTGTACGTTCTATGTCAACACTGTTCACTGATACTATAAAATACTCACTTTGTATTGTAGAGTCGAATCAGTCCACGCCTACGGACAGATTTCCAAAGCGGGGTGTTGTTGTTGCGGCTTCCTGGGCAGCAACACACAAAGAGGTCACTTACCACTGAAATGAATGTCATGCTACGAAGGCATATGATCTATAAAAACGATGAAGGTAGTAGAAACTTCACGAGCTCTGAATTTGATAATTCAGTTTGGTGTGAGGTCCCCATTTGCATGAATTGGATCCTCTAACATCGTAGTATGGATATCTTCCTAGAGAATCTTTAACCATTGGTTTCTATGTACCTTGCCAACCTTCAACAGCAACTTCTGGAGGAACACATCTAACGGGTTGCCGCCCATACACATTCGATTGGCGACGTGTCAGGCAGCGGTGCAAGTCGTTCAACAAATATACCATGCACAAAAAAGCACGCACATTTCCCGCCACCAATGACCAGGTATTGCCTTGCTGAAATATGGCATGTCCAAAGGAAAGAACATGCGTCAACCTGTAAAGCCTCTCCTATGTAGCCATGAAAGTTTCCTCAAATGCCAGAAAACGTTCTAGGAGCAACTGGAGATCGAACGTGGTCTATTTAAACTGGTAATGAAATCCTCTAATTCACGAAGCCTAACCAATACTATACGACGAGCGAACTATTGAGGGGGGGGGGGGCAATATATACGTAGAGAGAAGTGGGTTATGTAACTGGGGTCTAAGCAGGCCAGTGGGTTCCGCGTTCCTAATGGTCGATTTATTTTATTTCCTTATTTGCGTATCCATTTATTTTAGTACAATAACTTTATCTTGGAACTCTCCCATGTGGTCTGTGTTTGCACAGAAAAACAACAAAATGGGAATTGTGAGTCTGCCTTGATGCAAAACACTTTTTGTTATTTATCTACTTATTTATTCCCCCAAATTAGTTTCAGCGACAAATATCGTCATCATCAGTGGGTTCTTTAAATAAAAAACATGCAGAAAATAGCATAGCTATACAAACATTGTAACGCATTGTTGCATTTCTACTATTTGCTTTTTAAATATAGTTTTCTGTGAATACTTTCATACTACCTAATTTGTTGTACTTTGTAGCACGTTCTTAAGAATTGTTGTCGCTGTTTGCGGGCATATTCTCTGTGCTTTTTCTGTTGCCGTTTATCTCGACACACATCCTGTCATCTGCAAGTGCGTGAGCGGATGTCAGTAAAAAAATACTAAAAGTTGAACTTAAGTATGTAAGCGTTAGTGTTTGTTTACTAACAGCCGCTCATACACCTGCTCAAAAGTGGCCCAAATGGCTCTGAGCACTATGGGACTTAACATCTGAGGTCATCGGTCCCCTAGACTTAGAACTACTTAAACCTAACTAACCTAAGGACATCACACACATCCATGCCTGAGGCAGGATTCAAACCTGCGACCGCAGCAGCGGCGCGGTTCCGGACTGAAGCACCTAGAAACGCTCGGCCACAGCTGCCGGCCGCTGATGAAATGCAATGGAAGAGTGGCATAACGACGCTTTGATGATCCATTCGTGTAGAGACGGTAAACACACAATATTACAGTGTTTCGACTGAGGGTTGTTACTCTGATATTTGTGCTGCACTTTCTGATGTTTACCTATTTGAAGCTTTTTCATTGCTATTAAGGTACGTTCATAGAAACAAAAGTTATTGGGTAAAAAATCGAATAAATCATAATTATTTCACTACACAGGCCCCTTACAGCAAGCTGCTCAGAAAATATCCTTGAACAACCTCAGAAATACAGGCTGGGGCAAATGAAAGTTGCCCAGACAAGTGGATACGATTGGACGTGAATTTGCGGCAGCTTTAACGGAGGAGGAAAAGACCTACAGCTACTTCCAACAGAATGGAGCAACTGACAGTACAGATGGCCGAACCTTGGAGCACGGACTCACAATCTACGCGCCTGACTGAGTTGTTAGCAGAGGTCAGTCGGGTCGCGGCCCTAGCTGGCCGCCCAGGTCACCTGGTCAGTCAGTGAACGATTACTCTGTCTGGTGGCCCTCAAGTCTAACGTGTATCGCAGAATCTCTCATAGTCTTCAAGAACTGCAGCAGAACATTTCGGATGAGATTGCAGCAATTGCGACAGTCCATCTGCGATCTGCCTACTGCAAGTTGCTCACCGGGGCCCAGAAGTGCCACAAGATGAATGGTGGTCACTTTCAACATCTATTATAGTTGTGTTAGTACTGTGTTTCCTTTCCTCTGTTGTGTTCCTTTGTGCCCTGGAATTCTGTTCTCTGGGCCACTTTTATTTGCACCTCCCTGTAGTTCAGGTTTACCGCATAGTAATGAACTTGTAGTATTACAATACTGTCAGTCTTATTAACATCATGTTAAGTAATTTTCTCTTTATGTTCTTATGGACTGGGAATAATGATATACTAACAGAAAGGCATAGCAGCAGTTCAGCACTTCAGAAGGAATCAAATCTAGAGAATTGTGTTGGTCCCGGAAAGTACGATACATAATAGGAGAAAGTTAACAGATATTTAAAAGAAACGAAAGGAAAAAAGACAAATGTTTATAAGGATGATGAAAGCTTTCGCCGCGCAGTCTTAGGCGCCTTGCCACCGTTCGCGCGGCTTCCCCCGTCGGAGGTTCGAGTACTCCCTCGGGCATGGGTGTGTGTATTGTCATTAGCGTAAGTTAGTTAAAGTTAGGTTAAGTAGTGTGTAAGCCTAGGAACCGGAGACCTCAGTAGTTTGGTCCCATAGGAACTTACCACAAATTTTCAAAAGCTGGTGTAATGTTGACAACGTGAAAAAATGTATGATTTGTTTCTGGGAAGAGTGAAGACAATACATCGTGAGAAAGTTACGTCGTCTGTTCGGTAGCACAAACTCTGAGGATATGAAGGACTGATGAGTTCAAACAACGACATGTTATTCATAAAACTTGCGCAATCCCTCATCTTGATTCAGGCCACCTGGAGTTTCCGTTATTTGTGCCATGTTGAATCACGTCACAGTAGTAATCATTCGGGTTGTACTAGTGACTGGACTACTTTTCGTTTTAAGTGGAAGTATTTTACTAAATTTTTGAATCGCTTGTCGATACGAGAGAGATTTTCTGCATACTGCGGCAGTTTATGCTTCTAATTTCAGTGGCCACCCGGTATTCTAACGACACTTTTTAATATACAGGGTGTAAAGAAACTACGCATACATATTTTAGTGTGTTTAGAGGAGATAAAAAGAAAACTTCTCACCTATGACAATTATGTCCCAATTGCCCCGTTTCCCAGCTGGGGCTCCATGAAGTTCTTGAGTCTAGTGATGTTCAGAAACGGTGTTAAAACTGTCGTCTGTTGTTGCTAAAAATATCGTCCGTTTACAGTAGTACACATTTGGCACCTCCATGCTCTTGATTAAATACGACGGGTGCGCTACACACATCCCGGTACTCTTGTGGCCATCGCCTACGTAATGCAAATTATCACGCTCCAAGTTGAACCCATAAGCTTATTTTATTGCATTGTGGTGTAACACATTATATTTCCGTCGTTCTGAAGATGCTCGCGCTGGTCGAGTGAAACATGTCAAAACAAAGGAACGTTACATACGACTTGTAGCTGTTCTACAATTTTAATGGTAATGATTGTGTAATACGCTCAAAATAACAGGATGTTTCACGAATGATGGTTGCTGCTTCAGCTCTTCTTGGTGTCTATCAGCGACTCGTACGTCAAACGCTTCATCTATCCCTACGAAAATAAATCCAGAAGCGTATGATCTGGAGAACGTGGTGGCCACAGTATGGGCTTGCACTTCGGAATCCAATAATTTGCGAAAAAAATAGCCGTCGATGTCAGAGAGCATTTAGACAAAGATGTGGTGTAACCCTCTCATGCTGGAACGATAATGGTTGCTTGAATGGTTGGTTCGTTTGTTGTTTAAAGAGACTAAGATACTAATGTAATCACTTCCTTGCTTGGAGAAGGATACGGTAATTTCCTATGAGAGTGTTATGCAGACGATACGGCCCACTCTTAGATGGTCGTGAACAACACCAGCCTAACCATTTGTGATAATTCTCTGTTGATAATGGAACACAAGAGTCGCCTTAGTATTCATTATTCCCAGACATGCCTGTTGTGGCTGTTGATTTCTTCTTCCCTTGCGAAGGCATCCTCGTCAGAAAACAAAATACACCTTTGGACTCAGGGATGTTTACAATTTGGTGTCGATACCGTAAGCCATGGTCTCCGAGCTGATAGTCCATGCTGCTGCAAACATGTCGAACTGTTTGTGCAGATGGTTGTTGTCTTGCAAACGTCCTCATCTGTCGACTCAGGGATCGAGACGTGGCTGCACGATCCGTTACAGCCATGCGGATAGGATACCTGTCATCTCGACTGCTAGTGATACGAGGCCGTTGGGATCCAGCACGGCGTTCCGTATTACCCTCCTGAACCCACCGATTCCGTATTCTGCTAACAGTCATTGGATCTCGACCAACGCGAGCAGCAATGTCGCGATACGATAAACCGCAATGGCGATAGGCTACAATCCGACCTTTATCAAAGTCGGAAACGTGATGGTACGCATTTCTCCTCCTTACACGAGGCATCACAACAACGTTTCACCATGCAACGCTGGTCAACTGCTGTTTGTGTATGAGAAATCGGTTGGAAACTTTCCTCATGTCAGCACGTTGTAGGTGTCGCCACCGGCGCCAACCTTGTGTGAATGCTCTGAAAAGCTAATCATTTGCATATCACAGCATCTTCTTCCTGTCGGTTAAATTTCGCGTCTGTAGCACTTCATCTTGGTGTAGCAATTTTAATGGCTTCTAATACTTGAATGGGAGCATGTCCGTCTCGTGTAGGAAGTACCACACAATGTCGTTGAAGATATTTAGTTCCTTCGTTACGAATCGTGTGCTGCTGTTGTGATTTTCCTCAGTTAGCTGTAACACAGCTTCCTCAAACCAAATAGTACGCACACTGCTAGGTCTAGCAGTTTCCCGTCGGTTTATTCTAAGCGATTCTGTTTCACGAAAACGCCCATCAAAACTTTGAAATGTTCCGAGATTTGGTGACATATTCTCTGTAAATCGTTTTGCATGCAGCAGCCTTAGTGCTTCACTGTTGCGTTGTGCCTCCCTATAAATGAAACGCATATTAGTTAACTCTGTTAGAGTGTAATCAACAATCAAGAACCTCTAAACATCAAAATAAACTTCATGTAGCAACGTAACACAGACAATAGTGATGTGATTGTTTATCCAGAAACGTGGATACAGCTAGCAGTATTGAAAACTTACCCTTCACAGCAGTAAGAAGTAACAAGGGTGTGAGTGTGTGTTTGTGTGTGTGGAGCTTATGGGAACTCAACGGTGAGGTTATCAACGCGAAGATGTAACGAACGTTGGCCTAAGGGAAGTCCAGCGTCAAATCCTTGTAGGACCTCTCGCGGGGAAACCGTGCTCTTCTGATATCTATGTCACGTGACAAAAGTGCTATTATCTCCTGTAATAGCTGTATAAACGGATGAGCGTAGTTTTTTATACCTGTATACAGAGTGTAACAAAATTCTCTTTACAGACTCTGAGGACGTGTTTCTTACATCAAAAAAGTATGAACACTTAATAAGTATGAACACTCGTTCGTCTTCGACGCTGTGAAACACATCTCTTCTACTGCGAGTTCTTTGCTTGCCACATTTTGGGAAGAGGTAATATGGATCAGAACCAGAAAAATATTCAGTAAACATGGGCTGTGAATGCACATGTTAATATCTCTGGGCACTTGTTCGGCGAGAGAGATGTGTTCCACAATATCGCAGACGAACAAGTGCTCACAGCGCTCATGGTATGCTTTTTACAGCCCAATTTTGCTAGTCATTTTTTTCTTGTCTTGGTGTAGGGAACCTGTACTCAAAGCCTGTAAAGAGAGTTTAGTTGTACCCTGTATATACGTATGAGGATCACTCCAAAAGAAATGCACACTATTTTTTTGAAATCCATGTTTTATTCTACATGTTTGAAAGTTTTACAGTGTGTAAATACATCCTTTAGGAACAATATTTTCATTTCTCCACATAATTTCCATCTCTCTCAACTGCCTTACGCCATCTTGGAAGCAGCGCCTGTATATCCGCACAGTAAAATTCTGGACCAACCTGTTGGAGCCACTATTTGGCAGCTTGCACAAGGGAGTCATCATCTTCAAACCTTGTTCCACGAAGAGAGTCTTTCAATTTCCTAAAGAGATGATAGTCACATGGAGCCAGGTCAGGACTGTAAGGCGGGTGTTTCAGTGTTGTCCATCCGAGTTTTGTGATCGCTTCCATGATTTCAATCAAGAGTCCTTCGGAATCGAAAAACCCCATAGCCATAACGTTTCCAGCAGAAGGTGTCGTTTTGATTTTTTTTTCTTGGGTTAATTTGCATGATGCCACTCCATTGATTGACTTTTCGTCTCTGGTGAAAAATGATGGAGCCATGTTTCATCACCTGTCACAATTCTTCCAAGAAATTCATCTTTACCATTATCGTACTGTTCCAAAAGTTCCCTGCATACCGTTTTTCTTGTTTCTTTGTGAGCCACTGTCAACATCCTGGGAATCCACCTGGCACAAACCTTTTTTAACGCCAACACTTTCAGTATTCTACAAACACTTCCTTCCCCTATTCCAACGTAGCGTGACAATTCGTCACTGTGATGCGTCTGTCAGCAGTCACCAGGTCGTTAACTCTGTGCACATTGTCTGGAGTGTGTGCAGTACGAGGCCTGCCGCTGCGAGGACAATCCTCAATATTGTCATGCCCGCTTTCATCAATTTACCTGCTTGCCCATCGACTGACTGTACAGCGATCGACAGCAGCGTCTCCATACATCTTTTTCAACTTCTTGTGGATGTATCGTACTGTCTCGTTTTCACAGCACAGGAATTCTATGACAGCACGTTGCTTCTGACGAACGTAAAGTGTAGCAGCCATCTTGAAGACATGCTGTGACGGCGCCACTCACGGGAACAGGTTGAACAAAATTTGATAACAAAACGGGAAGGATGTATCTGCACACTGGAAAACTTTCACACATGCAGAGTGAAGACTGTATTTTTACAAAAATAGTGTGCATTTCTTTTGGAGTGACCCTCGTATATGTGTATTGATGAGCCAAAACGTGACCACTGTCCAATGCGAAACTGAAAGCCGCCTAGAGACGTTGTGGGCACATGAAGAGGTAAGAAAAATGCACGGTGGTTAGAATTAAACTTTCACTACTTGATAAGGCCCACATGAATAACGAGTGATCATTGGACAATGAAACGTTGTGGAAACATTGGTACGGACAATGGAAGAGAAGTAACGAAAAACGATTGAAAGAAACACGTTTTAATTTCCACAGGAGAGGCTTCAAATCTGGAGACCTTGGTGGATACGCAGTTTGGAAGTATCGGCCAGTTATTCGGTTTTCTCCAAATGTGTTGCGGAGTAACCGACCGTTCTCACGAGCAATGTGAGGTAGAGCTCCGTCGTGCATCAAAACTGTTGATTCCTAGGTAACTCTCTGTCTCATAGCTCGGATCACATGTTGGTGAAACAGATCACAGTAACATGCGCCGTTCAAGCTGCATGTTCATGGGGTCCGCGCCGCGAAGCCACGCCATACATGCAGGAGAACCTCGTGAACGTTCGTTGGCAGTGACGATTCCCGAGTGTGACAACAGTGAGTGTTCACTACTCCGGTGAGCGTAAAATGTGCTTCATCACACCACAGAATATTCTAAGGTACATGTGGTCAACTTCAACGTTTGCAGAGAAACGTAAGAGAAAAGTCTACCTTCATATGTCAAGCCGCAAAAGTTGGTGGCCAACATGATGTTTGTACGGATACTATTTCGCAGTTGACACTTTTCGACGGGCTGTCATGTCACGGCTCGTGCACTGCATGAAGATCGAACAATGCGTCCAGCATTCTTAGCCATGGCAACAGTAACTTCTTCAAAAATTTGTGGAGCAGATGGCCTTCGGCCTCTCCCAAGAGCAAACTGAGTCATGGCCGACCGTTCCAAACTGCGTAACCACAAAAATCACCAGATTTGACCCTCTCATGTGGAAATTAAAATGTGTTTCTTTCTATGGTTTATTCGTTATTTCTCTCCCGCATGTCCTTACAAATGTTTCCACAAAGTTTCATTGTCCCACGATCGCTCGTTTCCCATGGGGCGCTTTCAAGTAGCAGACGTTTAATTAGAGCCAGTCTGTATTTAAACGGAGCAGAGGCGAATGGGAAAACCTAGCGATTATACGCGGCGCAAGCGGGGAAATCCACTGGCATAACCGACTTTGAAAAAGGCAGATTGTTATGGTCCGGTGCCTGGGAACGAGCGCCCCGGAAACTACGGAGTTGATCGGCTGCTCGCTTGCAACTGTCGTGAACGTGTATGGAAACCGTTATGGACCTGGGACAGCAGCTCGACAAATTTTTATCAAGGAAGATCGGCAAACAGCCGCGCGTATTTGAGAAGTTATTTATTTTGACTACCAGTCTCGGCATTTCAGTATACCATCTTCAGACCCCATATGCACTTCATGTATACATTCAGATGTATCGATAATGGCATACTGGAACCGTCAGTGTCTGGATACAGTGAATTTGTTATTCGAGTACTATCTTCGAAGACTTCACAACAACTTATGTTGGCTCCAAACGAAGCATTTGAATAACGAATTCTCAATATCCAGACACTGATGGCTCCAGTGTGTCGATATCGATACTACTGAATGTATATATGAAGTGCATATGGGACCTGAAGATGGCATACTGAAATGCCGAAACTGGTAGTCAAAAGCCGGCCTGAGTGTCTGTGACGTTCTAGGCGCTCCAGTCTGGAGCCGAGCGACCGCTCCGGTCGCAGGTTCGAATCCTGCCTCGGGCATGGATGTGTGTGATGTCCTTAGGTTAGTTAGGTTTAATTAGTTCTAAGTTCTAGGTGACTGATGACCTCAGAAGTTAAGTCGCTTAGTGCTCAGAACCATTTGAACCATATGGTAGTCAAAATAAAACAAAATAACTTCTAAAATGTTCAGCTGTTTGGCGATCCTCTTTGATAAATCTATGTAGAGTCGTTAAGGGCGGTGAAATATTGCGGTTTCTCTGTTTCTTAAAAAGGTAATCGAATTTATTTAATTGTTATTTACGATTACCTCAATCCCGTGCGCTTATATAATTTTGCTCGAGAGAACTACCGCAATAACGGGTCCGAATAAAAAGTCCCTGGAAAAATTAAGTTGCCATTATAAAACGCATTTCAGGGACCGTAGATTTAGCATGTGTCTGGAGTGAAAGGTTCCCTCGCTACAGCCACTGCCAAAAATGCAGTTTAACACAAAATATTGATCCAAGGAATAAAAAGTTGTAGCTCATCGCAGCATTTGAGTATGCAAACTAAAGAAATTAATTGGGAAAAGATCGAGTACACTGTCACGTCAGTTTATCTTGTAAAGTAAACCAGCGATCACGGATCTGAAGAGGTAACCTATTCCTCCAATAACATTAGAGGCACTACACTTCGTAGAACTAACTGCCCTAATAGCGTGAATAGTAATCAATGATAGATTCAGTTGCCCTGGCCTAGTACAAGTTTACAGTTCTTGTGAATGTATACAATACATAGTCTACCTATTAGATGGCAAATTTTGTTTTTCTTTTAAATCAGCTGGTGGGCTATGTAGTGCCTCTTGTTTCATGGTGATTGCTACACACCTCCACAGTATCCATATTAGATGCCCATGTACACCATTCTCTGGCATGCAATGCTGCGTGGCATCTTTTTTGCAGTGCACGTCCAACAGATTTTCACTTATCGACCTTCTCCCATCAATCAGCAGTCGTTTAAGATTCATTATCCTCTTTTTTACATTTTACATTTATGTTTTATGGAGGAATAAGGAAACTGCGTTAACAGGACCGTTACATTACGAGTCGACGATAGGATATTGCACTTTCAGGCTCCATCACAGAAAGTGTAAATTCTGAAAGAATAATCCTCCATTTAACTGTTCATGGCTGCTTCTGCACTATCTAGATTTCCGTTTTTATGTTAATTTCAAGCATAATGCTAAAATTTCGTAGACCGTTAACATGTCATATCTGTTAACCGATAAGTCACGTTAATGATCTAAGAGCTTTTTGCATTGCACTTGATAATGGCTTAAAAACCGGAATCCATAATATTCGTGCAGGGACAAGTGTTTCGGGCGGTATCATTCAGCGTACATTCTTGAACGTGGGGTTCTGCAACAACAAGACGATAGGGCCATGAAGTATTCCTTTAACAAAAAGGAGTATATTTACGCCGACCGTATTCGATATACTCGAATCTTTGACAACTATGGAGAGACCATCACAAGGAAAAACATGAATTGAAGCTGTTCTCATAGGTTCTTGCCTTAATAAGCACTCGAAAATCTCCACATATTTGGAAATATGCAGCCAAAAATTTATATCATCCTTCATTTCCTAATCAGACGGAAATGTTACTACATTAAATATTGGACAACATACTTGTATTATTTTTATTAGAAAGTCCGAGAAGTGGCCGAGCGGTTCTAGGCGCTACAGTCTGGAACCGCGCGACCGCTACGGTCGTACGTTCGAATCCTGTCTCGGGCATCGATGTGTGTGATGTCCTTAGGTTAGTTAGGTTTAAGTAGTTCTAAGTTCTAGGGGACTGATGACCTCAGAAGTTAAGTCCCATAGTGCTCAGAGCCATTTGAACCATTTTTGAAGTCCCAGAAAGTGCTGAATACGTGAAGTCCAAAAAAATTACCATATAGCAGAATATGAACCTACTTTCTTCAACTCTGTAATTCACGTCTTTGTCCACTACGCTACAGCGAAAACATGTGCTTTTCGTCTTTCGCGTCCACATCTTCATCCATACTCCGCAATCTACGATGCGGGATGTGGTGGAGGGTACATTGTGTACTACTGTCACTTGTTTCAGTCGCGAAAATGTTATCGGGAGAACGTTTGACGGTAACCCTCCGTGTGGGCTTGAAGTGCTCTGATTTTATCTTCATGGTCTTCTCGCGAGAATTACGTAGGAGGAAGCAATATACTTGTTGACTCGTCTACAGGCTCACGCTCACGGTCACGGAACTTTAACAATAAACAACGCACTGATGCAAAACGCCTCTTCCGCAGCGTCTGGCACTCGAGTTCTTTGATCACACCTGTGACGCTTTCGTGCTTCCTGTGTGCGCCTCTAGTCAAACGCATTGCTCTCTTTGAGTCTTCTTTATTTCCTCTAAGAGTCCTATCTGGTACGGATACCATACTGACGAACATTATTCAACTATTGGTCGAACAAGTGTTTTGTAAAGTATTTTCTTTTATTCGTGAACAATATACTTCCAATGAATCTTCCCTATTCGCGGTTAATTTTATGTGGTCGTTCCATTTCAGGGCGTTCCCAGATATCTTATCTACGTGACTGTTTCCGGCGATTGCTCTGCAATCTTGTATACTATGAAAAAAGGTCTTTCTGTCTATGTATTTGCAATACGTTACATTTGTTTGCGTTGAGGGTCAATTGCCACTCTCACGATCCTCTGCAAGTGTCTTTGCATTTCGCTACAACTTTCTAGCGTCGCGACTTCTTTGTATGCAACAGTATCATCCACGAAAAGCGTCATGGAACTTTCGAAGTCATCTACTAAGTCATTTATATATATTGTGAAACGTAATGGGCCCATAACACTCTCCTGCGGCACGCCCAATGTTAGTCTTATGTCTGAAGACTTCTCTCCGTTCAGAATGAAACGCTGTGTTCTCTTCGCTAGAAACGAATCACACATTTGATCCGATAGTCCATACGGTCGTATTTTGCTCATTAGGTAGCAGTGTGTAATTGTATCAAATGTCCTCCGGAAGTCGAGGAACACAGCATCTACGTGGGCGCCTGCATCTACTGCTTTCTGGCTCTCGTGATGCTGGGTTTCACACAATAGTTGTTTTCGGAACCCCGTGTTGATTACTACAGAACAGATTTTTGGCTTCCAGAAATTTCATAATTCGCGAGTATAAAACATATTCCAAATTCTACAACAGACTGACGTCAAAGATAGAGGCCTATAGTTTTGTGTCTGTTCGACGGCCCTTCCTAAAAACAGAAATGACCTGCGCTTTTTTCCAGTCATCAGCGACATTTCGCCCCTCCAAAGACCTTACGAACACTGCCGCTAGGAGAGAGGCACGTTACCTTGCATACTTTATATAGAATCGTACTGATACCGTCAGGTGCAGTGGTCCTCCATCTGTTGAGTCATTTCAGTTGCTTTTCTTATTTTGGTATCAGTCATTTTGTCGTTCGTGCGACGATTTGAAGGATGCACTACTGTGCTATCCTCTACTGTAAAACAGTTTTGAAAAGACGTTTGGTATTTCTGTCTTTTCTATGACGTCTTCCGTTTTAGTGCCATTTTGGTCACGAAGCGTCGGCTGTCACAGTATCTCTTGAAGGCTTGCGAATATGCCAAAGACGATAAGCGGAAATATACTTTCCTTTGCTAGAGGATTGCATCAGCCTCTAACGTCTACTCGGTAGTAGACGAACCCCACACCGAGCGAGGAGGCGCAGTGTTAGCACACTGGACTCGCATTCGGGAGGACGACGGTTCGAACCCGCGTCCGGCCATCCTGATGTAGGTTTTCTGTGATTTCCCTAAATAACTTCAGGCAAATTGCAATATTGTTCCTTTGAAAATGCACGGCCGATTTCCTTTCTCATCCTTAACGCAATCCGACCTTGTGCTCTGTCTCTAATGACCTCGATACTGACGGAACGTTAAACACTAATCTTGCTTCCTTTCTTTCCGATCGCCAGTCTGTCCTAAGATTTTTTTCTGTTATCTATCGCTTCTAGCTTCTCTGAAAATAATTTGTCCAAGGTAAAAACGTCAAGTTATTGCTGGGTGTTGTGTGATGTCCTTAGGTTAGTTAGGTTTAAGTAGTTCTAAGTTCTAGGGGACTGATGACCATAGATGTTAAGTCCCATAGTGCTCACAGCCATTTTGAGACAAGTTATTGTGGTTCGGCGTCCATATTAAACTGTAGGTTGTTGTTGTGGTCTTCTATCCGAATACTGGTTTGGTGCAGCTCACTATGCTACTCTGACCTGCGAAAGCCTCTTCGTCTCTGAATAACTACTGCAACGTACATCCTTCTGAATCTGCTTAGTGCATTCATCTCTTGGTCTTCCTCTCCCGCTCCCCATCCCCTTCCCTCCAATGCTAAATTGGTGAAACCTTGTTGTCACAGAGTGTGCCCTATAAATCGCTCTCTTCTTTTAGTCAAGTTGTGTCACAAATTTCTTGTCTCCCAATTTTATTCAGTACATCCTCAATAGTTATGCAATCTGTCTAAAAAGAAATGGCTCTGAGCACTATGGGACTTAACTTCTGAGGTCATCAGTTCCCTAGAACTTCGAACTACTTAAACCTAACTAACTTAAGGACATCACATACATCCATTCCCGAGGCAGGATTCGAACCTGCGACGGTAGCGGTCGCGCGGTCCAGACTGTAGCGCCTAGAACCGCGTTCTGTCTATCTAATATTCAGGATTCTTCTGTAGCACTACATTTGAAAAGCTTCTATTCCCTTATTTTCTAAACTGTTTATCGACTGTGTTTCACTTGCATACATTACAGACAAATGCGGTCAGAAAAGTCTTTCTAAGACTTAAGTCTTTATTCCAAGTTTTCAATTTTCTCTTCTTCAGAAATACTTTTCTTGCCCTTGCCAGTCCACATTTTCGGCCATCATCAGACTTGTTGCTGCGCAAATAGCAGAAAACGTCTACTAATTTTAATGTCTCGTTTACTAATCTAATTCTCTCAGCATCATCTGATGTAATTCGACAACATTCCATTATTTTTTTATCCTTTTGGTAACGTTTATATTATATCTTCCTTTCAAGACGTACTTGATTCCATTCAATTGTCCTTCCAAGTCCCTTGCTGCCTCTGACAAAATTACAATATCATTAGCAAACCTCGAAGTTTTTATTTCTTCTCCTCGAACTTTAATTCTTATTCCAAATTTTTCTCTGGTTTCAATTACTAATTTCTCAATGTCGGGTGTAAACCACTCTATATACTGCGAATAATAATAATGTTCAGTCATGTTTGGGAAGGTGGACGAGTCAAACATCAGATACGCAAGTGGCTGTTGGAATGAACCGTGTGTGTAAACCATTTGTGCACTGCACTCTATTCTGGTATGGAACAATACAATAAAAATATTTAAAAATTGCACTGAAATGATAAAGGTAACTGTGTTTTACAAATAGAGCAAATTTTGTGACTCTGATCGGTCTCTTTCAGTCCAACACCATTTACCCTGCTTGGCAGTATAAGTCAGCCTCTTTAATCCTATTCCCGTTAAGAATATTTCAATTGTTTAGTTACTTCACCCAACATTATTTAAGGTTTTTACCAACATCCAACTTTTATACATGGTAGCCTATAAAGAGATTAAAAATAAAAGTGATTAGTTCGGCATGTGCTGCGAATGGCTGCCATTTAAATATCACTTTGTGACCTCCAAACTTTTCAAAACTCACAATCCTTTACAAATTCATTTTTTTCACATGAATATTCAATTACAATCAGGACTCCAATACTTCTTCTTGTTTATTTCAAACTTTTTATTTTTCAAAATCAAACTTTTGTCCGAGCTTCCAGATTGCAGCTTGACCTTCACCATTACCACTACAACAGTCCTCACACGGGACACGAAGACGTTCGTGGTCAAGGAGCTGAGATGTTCGTACTAATCTAATATGTATTATGTAACTTCCGATATTATGTATGTATAAGAGCGCTTTCTTTCAGGAGTGAGTTCGTTTGATTTCATAAAGACACCAGAAATATGGAGCAACGAACTGCAGGATTGCCTTCCTTGTCACTGCCTGATTCGATCGAAATATAGTATTTATTTATTCGCCAAAAAACAACTACAGATTGCGAGATACATAATTCTTTTAAAAATGTTGTGCATGCACACACACACACACACACACCCTCTCTCTCAGACTCAGCCTAACACACTTACTCAATTTTGTCTTTATCTCCAAGAGGGCTTGCACTACTTTCAGTTGGACATTTTGCATTTTCCCGTTTCGGGTCTCTTATAAATCACGCCTTCTATAAATTCTGTTACTGATTAGAAGCAGTGATGTAGTAAGAAGGACCTTAGAGCTTTACTAAAAAGTGAGAATGATGAAATAATTTTTATCTTATTTGAAAGACTGCTGAAAATTTGTATAGCGTTGTTGGTAATGGAAGTTTTGAAAACTGATGTCCTCACTGACTGGACATACAAAGTACACCTAAGCTTCGCGCTCTAGCCTGATGACCAAGTCGGGACCGACCGACCGCCGTGTCATCCTGTGTCATTGGATGTGGTATGGAGGCTGTTATCGTCTTTCTTAACCTATGGGCCGCTACTTCTCATTCAGCTATCATTCAGCAGCTCATTCAGCAATGTGCCTCATGAGGCTGAGTGCTTCTACACCAGCGCTGCTACCAAGGAAATATTCCTGTGAGTCTCAAGAATCGAACCTGGGTCGAACGCATAGGAGCCAAACATGCCGACAACTGAGATGCAGAGGCGAACACTGACTGAATATTGCACTTTACTTTTTACCTTACAGCATGGTCATCAGTAGTGAATCTTTTATTTATGTATACTTCAGACAACAACAAAGACTATCAACAATAGGGGAAATGTACATTTCAATAGAGCTAATGTAGCAATTTAATGGATACCCATTCTTGTAAACAAACTGAGTGATTTGCGAGCCAGACAGCCGATGAATGACCCTAAGACTGCTGTGGTCGCAAATCGTGATGAGGAGCTGGTTTCGAACCATGCACCAACTAGAAAACCATGTTTGATGTCCTTCAAGATGAGAAACGCATCCCATCTTAGGACTGCTTATGCACAATTTCACTAATCGTCTCGAAAGCATGTGCAGCCTGCTGGGGATTCGTCGACCATTGATGAAGAACTGTGACGTCCAGAACCTTCTAGTGCAGGGATGGTCAAGAATTCGGCACGCGAGCCGTGCTCTGGTATGAGGGCCATAGCGCTCATCATGGCTGCACACTTCCGCCACCGCCACAGCACAACGTCTGAGCGTGAGGAGGGGGATGAGGGACAAACTGTGAATGTGGCACATGTAAATGTAAATGCAGTCGCACTGCATATGATTTGGTTTTGTATTTCACATCTCTGAATAACACTGATCACAAACAAAACAAACTTTCAGCATATTTGATTATTTTTTGTGTGCTGAAGAGTTACTATAATTTTTATCTGGTACCAACTGTCAGCATATGGACAGATGCAAGCAGTTTCACAGATTTTCTCACTCAGGTTGCCACTTGATTGGGTCTTATTTAGCTTCACAATCGAAAAAACCGTTTCACGCAATTATGTCGATTGAAATACACTCCTGGAAATGGAAAACAGAACACATTGACACCGGTGTGTCAGACCCACCATACTTGCTCCGGACACTGCGAGAGGGCTGTACAAGCAATGATCACACGCACGGCACAGCGGACACACCAGGAACCGCGGTGTTGGCCGTCGAATGGCGCTAGCTGCGCAGCATTTGTGCACCGCCGCCGTCAGTTTGCCGTGGCATACGGAGCTCCATCGCAGGCTTTAACACTGGTAGCATGCCGCGACAGCGTGGACGTGAACCGTATGTGCAGTTGACGGACTTTGAGCGAAGGCGTATAGTGGGCATGCGGGAGGCCGGGTGGACGTACCGCCGAATTGCTCAACACGTGGGGCGTGAGGTCTCCACAGTACATCGATGTTGTCGCCAGTGGTCGGCGGAAGGTGCACGTGCCCGTCGACCTGGGACCGGACCGCAGCGACGCACGGATGCACGCCAAGACCGTAGGATGCTACGCAGTGCCGTAGGGGACCGCACCGCCACTTCCCAGCAAATTAGGGACACTGTTGCTCCTGGGATATCGGCGAGGACCATTCGCAACCGTCTCCATGAAGTTGGGCTACGGTCCCGCACACCGTTAGGCCGTCTTCCGCTCACGCCCCATCATCGTGCAGCCCGCCTCCAGTGGTGTCGCGACAGGCGTGAATGGAGGGACGAATGGAGACGTGTCGTCTTCAGCGATGAAAGTCGCTTCTGCCTTGGTGCCAATGATGGTCGTATGCGTGTTTGGCGCCGTGCAGGTGAGCGCCACAATCAGGACTGCATACGACCGAGGCACACAGGGCCAACACCCGGCATCATGGTGTGGGGAGCGATCTCCTACACTGGCCGTACACCTCTGGTGATCGTCGAGGGCACACTGAATAGTGCACGGTACATCCAAACCGTCATCAAACCCATCGTTCTACCATTCCTAGACCGGCAAGGAAACTTGCTGTTCCAACAGGACAATGCACGTCCGCATGTATCCCGTGCCACCCAACGTGCTCTAGAAGGTGTAAGTCAACTACCCTGGCCAGCAAGATCTCCGGATCTGTCCCCCATTGAGCATGTTTGGGACTGGATGAAGCGTCGTCTCACGCGGTCTGCACGTCCAGCACGAACGCTGGTCCAACTGAGGCGCCAGGTGGAAATGGCATGGCAAGCCGTTCCACAGGACTACATCCAGCATCTCTACGATCGTCTCCATGGGAGAATAGCAGCCTGCATTGCTGCGAAAGGTGGATATACACTGTACTAGTGCCGACATTGTGCATGCTCTGTTGCCTGTGTCTATGTGCCTGTGGTTCTGTCAGTGTGATCATGTGATGTATCTGACCCCAGGAATGTGTCAATAAAGTTTCCCCTTCCTGGGACAATGAATTCACGGTGTTCTTATTTCAATTTCCAGGAGTGTATTTATCACGTTTGCAACCTCATTACGAGGACGTGGAAACTCTTCCTGTTGAAAACAACATAGTCCTCCTGGACAGTTTTAACATAAAGGGATTTGTCTTTCATCCTGGAATTACACTGGAGATCAGTCAGTCGCATGTGCACATGCAGAGGGGCACTTTCAACTGAAATGGCAAATGGTCTCGAAAACAGACGTAAGTTTGACATTGCCCTCAAAACGTTTAGAAAACTAAGCGTGCAGTTATTTCAACCCAACACTGAATTCTTCAAATCTCACATTTTCTTTAACGTGAATGAGCTTATGGATATGGACGGCGTTTCTTGTCAGAATTTGCCCTTTCCGTAACGTCCCATAGTGCTCAGAACCATTTGAACCATTTTTTTTAAGAAAATCAAGTCATAAATACGTTGTTTGTCACCTTGCAATGTCCTCCCGTCGGCAGTATGCAGTCGAGTCCACTTGAACTGTGAAGACTGTAATCGACTCCAGAAGTTCTGATTTTTATTCCTGCTCTCCTTCTTCGTTCATAAATTCAACAATAGCGGGTTTTAAATCGAAGAATCGTTCCAGGCAGGCCACCTGACTTAGCCAAAATTCTTAACAGTAATATATCAAATGTCCATACTCGTCGTTTAGATATACTAAAAATTGTTGCAATTGACAGTGGAATAATATGTGCAAATTTAGATAATTTAGCATTTGTATCATCTATACCACGCCTGCAAATTTAACACAAACTGCTTATTGAAGTGCAGAAAAATGACTCCTGTGTGACGACAGTTGTAATTTTTTGCTCCTCCATCATCAACTAAATCGTTAAATCCTTTCTGCACGGTGTTGCGATATCGTTTCACAGAAAATTTGCAGTGCCTGCGGATTATTCGACTGTATATTGGCCGCGCGGTCTTAGCCGAGCTGTCTAAGGCGCTGCAGTCATGGACTGTGCGGCTGGTCCCAGCGGAGGTTCGCGTCCTTCCTCGGGCATGGCTGTGTGTGTTTGTCCTTAGGATAATTTAGGTTAAGTAGCACGTAAGCTTAGGGACTGATGACCTTAGCAGTTATGTCCCATAAGATTTCACATACAGTGAACATTTTTGGCTGTATATTGCATAACAGACATTGAGAAATGTTATCCTTCTCTCCTGTCATTCATTTTAGAGGATTGTGATGATAGATCGCTAGACTTCCTCTTTTTGTGCAAACAGCCACTGGACCTGTGAACTTCATTTATACGACAAACAATTAGCGAAGGGTAAACAGCGCTTACGCCACTATTCTATCGAACTGAAGAAAGTCGTGCTAACCAAAAAATGGCGGACTGCAATGCTAAATGAAATAACCGCTGTACTGAGTACTTCCGGGAACTGCCGAGCAAAGCCGAAACAGGCCGAGCTGCATACACGTGACTCGCGTGCAGTTTGGCACACCTTGGCCGACCCTGTTTTAGCGCCTCCCGCAGCGACTGAAAATGAGCCGCTAGTATCGATAAGGCACCCTTACAACGTCCCTTTAAAATGGAGGAGCAAAGCGGTTGAAAGGTCAGAGGGGGCGCAGCCCCGAATCCTCCCGCGGTCGGAAAAATGGCACCGAATCCTCCCAAGCCCGAAAGGGTCTGACAAACGATGGGACCGAATCCTCCCGTTTGAAGCAAGTAGCAGTTCTGAACGTTAAGAATACTCCAAGCAGGCAAAGGTTTTGCAAAAATGGCTCGGAGCACTATGGGACTTAACATCTATGGTCATCAGTCCCCTAGAAGTTACTTAAACCTAACTAACCTAAGGATATCACACAACACCCAGCCATCACGAGGCAGAGAAAATCCCTGACCCCGCCGGGAATCGAACCCAGGAACTCGGGCGTGGGAAGCGAGAACGCTACAGCACGACCACGAGATGCGGGCAAAGGTTTTGCAGAGTCACAAAATATGATCACTATTTTGTCGGTGTTATTTTCTAATAAACACTTTGTTCCGTCTGTGGTTTCCACAGTTAGCGTGTTGATAACATCATGAACATCTACAGCATTCGTGGGCAGTTTTGGCAGAATTTTGTGCCTAGCTTTGTAAATAAATTTACGAAAATTGTTGATATCTCTCGTAGTTATATATTGCGTATCTTCTCCTTTTAACCTCTGGTGAGTTATTTTTGACGGTCTCTCACAAATATCTTCTATGGCTTTTCTGTTTAGGTTCAAAAGGTTCAAATGGCTCTGACCACTCTGGGACTTAACTTCTGATGTCATCAGTCCCCTAGAACTTAGAACTACTTAAACCTAACTAACTTAAGGATATCACACACATCCATGCCCGAGGCAGGATTCGAACCTGCGACCGTAGCGGTCGCGCGGTTCCAGACTTAAGCGCCTAGAACCGCTCGGCCACTCCGGCCGGCTTTCTGTTTAGGTCAGAAATGATTTCTTGCCTCTGAATTATGTTATGAGGCATTTCTTCATGATTGTGCTCTTCTTGACAGTCCACGACATCCAGCTCCTCAATAGAAATAGTTTTAACAAAACTTCTGCAGCCATTAATGTTGCACGTCCATCGCGCTAGATCACCTTTCAGCAGTTTTTGAAAACCGAAGGTGTTACCTTTCAAAACCAACGTTTTCCTTCCCTTCCTACTTGCTGAAACTGTAAGCTCGTCTGAGGAAATCTTGCCGGCTGCGGTGGCCGTGCGGTTCTAGGAACCGGAACCGTGTGACTGCCACGGTCGCAGGTTCGAATCCTGCCTCGGGCATGGATATGTGTGATGCCCTTAGGTTAGTTAGGTTTAAGTAGTTCTAAGTTCTAGGGGACTGATGACCACAGATGTTAAGTCCCATAGTGTTCAGAGCCATTTGAACCATTTTTTGAACCACTTAAATGAAAATACGTGGAGGCCATGTACTGTTAATTGCATACAAAGCTGTCCCGGTCGGTGTGTATAAGTGAACGGACGGCATTGAGAACGCTAGTGGCCACTTGTTTACCCAGGCCAGACACGCCGTATTAGCGCGGCACGTCCAGACACCTCCACAAAGCCGTCACGTGCGCGGAACAGCTGACGCGCGAGTTGCAGCGCCGGCTCATCCGGCTGATCGCTCCTGAGCGGCTCGGATTATGCAGTGCTGAGGAGAGGAGCGGAGGAGGGAGGTCACGGCTCTGCGCACGACCGCCGACCGCGTACCGGCTCTCCTTGGCGGCAGGACTGCAGGAAGCTCTGCACTTTCTCCGCTGTGACCGTCCACTACCGCTAAGCGCTCAGCGCTAGTCGGGCCCGGACGCCGGCGCAGCAGCGACGCAGCAACGGTACAGGTGAGTGAGCGAGCGGCCGAGCTTCCGGATCGCCACACTTCCTCCCCCTCCCACGCGTTCACCGAATACCTTCTGAACAGCACTCGCGTCCTCGAGGTCTGGGCTCATGACCCGAGGCAATTAACAGCGTCTTACGTTCTGTGCTCAGAGGGCCATAGACACGGGTTCCCAGGTAGATGCCGTGTTTCTTGAATTCCGCATGGCGTTCCATACAGTTCCCCACAGTCGTTTAATGAACAGAGTAAGAGCATATGGACTATCAGACCAATTGTGTGATTGGATTGAGGAGTTCCTAGATAACAGAACGCAGCATGTCATTTCAATGGAGAGGAGTCTTCCGAAGTAAGAGTGATTTTAGCTGTGCCGCAGGGGAGTGTCGTAGGACCGTTGCTATTCACAATATACATAAATGACCTTGTGGATGCCATCGGAAGTTCAATGAGGCTTTTTACGGATGATGCTGTAGTATATTGAGAGGCTATAACAATGGAAAATTGTACTGAAATGCAGGAGGATCTGCAGCGAATTGACGCATGGTGCAGGGAATGGTAATTGATTCTTAATGTAGACAAGTGTAATGTGCTGCGAATACTAGAAAGAAAGATCCCTTATCATTTAGCTACAATATAGCAGGTGAACAACTGGAAGCAGTTAATTCCATAAATTATCTGGAAGTGCGCATTAGGAGTGATTTAAAATGGAATGATCATATAAAGTTGGTCGTTGGTAAAGCAGATGCCAGACTGAGATTCATTGGAAGAGTCCTAAGGAAATGCAATCCGAAAACAACGGAAGTAGGTTACAGTACGCTTGTTCACCCAGTGCTTGAATACTGCTCAGCAGTGTGGGATCCGTACCAGATAGGGTTGATAGAAGAGATAGAGAAGATCCAACGGAGAGCAGAGCGCTTCGTTACAGGATCATTTAGTAACCGCGAAAGCGTTACGGAGATGATAGACAAACTCCAGTGGAAGACTGTCCAGGAGAGACGCTCAGTAGCTCGGTACGGGCTTTTGTTGAAGTTTCGAGAACATACCTTCACCGAGAAGTTAAGCAGTATATTGCTCCCTCCTACGTATATCTCGAGAAGAGACCATGAGGATAAAATCAGAGAAATTAGGGCCCACACAGAGGCATACCGACAATCCTTCTTTCCACGAACAATACGAGACTGGAATGGAAGGGAGAACCGATAGACGTACTCAAGGTACCCTCCACCACACACCGTCTGGTGGCTTGCGGAGTATGGATGTAGATGTAGATTCTCAGTATATGCGAAAGAAGGCAATTAAGAATGTTAATTTAATGTCGTGTGCCTGGGGTCTCCCGTCGGGTAGACCGTTCGCCGGGTGCAAGTCTTTCGATCTGACGCCACTTCGGCGACTGGCGCGTGGATGAAGATGAAATGATGATCATTAGTACAACACAACACCCAGTCCCTGAGCGGAGAAAATCTCCGACCCAGCTGGTAATCGAACCCGGGCCCTTAGGATTGACATTCTGTCGCGCTGACCACTCAGCTACTGGGGGCGGACAGTTAAAGCCTCATCTGTATTTATATTCTGTTTAGGTACAGAGTATGTGCGAACAAAGGCAATTACCAGTGTCTTTCCGTACATGCATTCTTTTTTACGTTCTCAGTTCCCCGAACCAGGGCAAATTAATATCGTCTCATGAGTACTTACACCATCTGATGAAAAGTATCCGGACACCTATTAGTGCTCTTTAATATGGGGTGAGGCCGCCGTTCGCCTTTATGACAGCCTGAACTCTGTTGAGAACACTTTCACTGTATTGGTTGTTTTGTTGATTTGGGTGAGGGACCGAACAGCGAAGTCATCGGTCCCATTAGATTAGGGGAGAGTGGGGAAGGAAACCGACCGTGCCCTTTCAATGGAACCATCCCGGCATTTGCCGTAAGCGATTTAGGGAACTCAAGGAAAACCTAAAATGGGATGGCCGGATGTGGTATGAGCCGTCGTCCTCACGAATAAGAGTCCCGTGTGCTAATCACTGCTCCATTTCGCTCGGTTTCACTGAGGAGTATGAATGCCTGTGGACGAATGACTGCCCATTCTTCCTCAGGAGCCGCAACCAGAGAATGTAATGGCCGCTAGGGTGTGGAGCGAAGTCGAACATCCCAAAGATGTTCCTTTGGGTTAAAGTCGGGAGTCTGGGCCAAACTTACTACTTGGAAAAGTATGTTGTTGAGGGAAATGTACACTCCTGGCAGCCTTAGGGATGGGATGAAAGTGTCATGGAGTAGCACATAAAAGTAAACTAAAACTACTGATACCAGAGCCAAATGGTTAATTTTTGGCATTGCTGATTTGTAACAGTGCTGTTGTTGTGGTCTTCAGTCCAAAGACTGGTTTGATGCAGCTTTCCAGGCTACTTTGACCTGTGCAAGCTTCTTCATCTCCGAGTAACTACTGTATCTGCTTACTGTATTCATCTCTTTGGCTCCCTCTACGATTTTTATACTTCACGCTTCCCTCGAGTACTAAATTGGTGATCCCTTGATGCATCAGAACGTGCCTTACCAACCGATCCCTTCTTCTAGTCATGTTGTGCCACAAATTCCTCTTCTCCCCAATTCTGTTCAGTATCTCCTCTTTAGTTACATGATCTACCCATCTAATCTTCAGCGTTCTTCTGTAGCACCACATTTCAAAAGCTTTTGTTCTCTTCTTGTCTAGACTGTTTATTGTCCATGTTTCACATCCATACGTGGCTACACTCTATCCAAAGAGTTTCAGAAAGGACTTCCTGATACTTAAATCTATACTCGATATTAGCAAATTTCTCTTCTTCAGAGACGCTTTTCTTGCCATTGACAGTCTGCATTTTATATCCTCCCTACTTCGACAATCATCAGGTGTTTTCCTTCCCAAATAGCAAAACGCATGTACTACTTTGAATGTCTCATTTCCTAAACTAATTCCCTCAGTATCACCTGATTTAATCCGCCTGCATTCCCTTATCCTCGTTTTGTATTTGTTAATGTTCTCCTTATATTCTCCTTTCAAGACCCTATCCATTCCTTTCAGCTACTCTTCCAAGTCCTTTGCTGTCTCTGACAGAATTACAATGTCATCGGCAAATCTTAAAGTTTTTATTTGTTTTCCCTGGACTTTAATTCCTATTCCAAATTTTTCTTTTGTCTCGTTTACTGCTTGCTCAATATACAGATTGAATAACATCGGCGATAGGCTACAACCCTGTCTCACTCCTCTCTCAACCACTGCTTCCGTCTCGTGCCCCCCGACTCTTATAACCGCCATCTGGTTTTTGTACAAATTGTAAATAACCTTTCGCTGGTGACAGTACTACACAACTATTAACCACTAGGAGTGAGGTTAGGTGAGGGAAGAGGGTGAGATATTAGCATAACTCTAGAACACTTGGAAAAATTTCTACCAAACTTATGACTTACTATAAATTATTATGGCGTAAGAGGTGCCTAGCACTTTAAGAAGAATGGACGGGATGAGAAGGAAGCGTCATGTAAGCATAATCGAAAGCGATCCACATTAATGTTGAATACACAGTTTTTTGTGTTCCTAGGTTCATGGGTCCAGTATCAATGAGATTTCATTCCTGGTAGTGTATGTAGGAGTGTAAACGGAGTGACACGCAAAGATAATTTGAAATATCTAATATTAATGTTGAATACACAATTCTAGGCGTTGTTAGGTTGGTTCAAATGGCTCTGACCACTATGGGACTTAATTTCTGAGGTCATCAGTCCCCTAGAACTTAGAACTACTTAAACCTAACTAACCTAAGGACATCACACACATCCATGCCCGAGGCAGGATTCTAACCTGCGACCGTAGCGGCGTCGTTAGGCTGTGTAGTGACAGTTCTGCTGACTTTCCATCCATCGGAGAAAATAAATATGCGAGCAACACTGGGTAAATAGTTTGTGGCTAACAAGGAAAGAGAACCACCTGAAGATGTTGGACAGTTGCTCCGAGGAAATATTGTGGAATTTGCACAACGTGATCCGGCGGCAAACTCGTGAAGACTATTTACAACATATTCGCCGGGAAAGCTTGAAGAGTCACAAGAAAACTATTTATTTGAAAATGTCAGTAACGTCGTAAGTACGGAAATAAGATTTTTCAAGGATGCATGTTTAAATAGCAGTGTGTCTCATTAGGGTGCTCCTTATTTTTTTCGAATTTCATGTTTCTTCACGCACATGCCCTAGAATTTTTCGTTTAGCTTTCAGAAGAATCTTAAGATCTATTTAATTCAGATTGAAGACTAGCAAACCATGCTGAAATCCAAATCTATTCCTCACTTCTTCGACGTATGCAAACTCTTGACTCAAATCAATTTATCACTCCGCTGCAGAGTGAAAATTTCCTTCTGGAAACATCCCCCAGGTTACAGCCAGCCCATGTCTACGCAGTATGCTTTGTTCCAGGAGATTCGTAGGAGAGCTTCTGTGAAGATTGAAAGCTAGGAGATGATGTAATGGCGGAAGTAAAGGTGTGAGAAGGGGTAGTGAGTCGAGGTTGGGTAGCTCAGTAGGTAGAGCACTTGCCCGCAAAAGGGAAAGGTCCCGTGTTCGAGTCTCAGTCTAGCACACAGTTTTAACCTACCAGGAAGTTTCTTTAGCACCGCACACTCCTTGCAGAGTGAAAATTTCATTCTAGAGTATGACAGCAGTCAAACACACGTATAAGCAGTAATAAACAACTCATAGTGACGTGGCGCAACTTCTCGGCCACTGCGGCGTGGATTCCTCGTAGATAATTATAAAAAATAGATCTTAAAATTCGTCTTAAAAACAAAAGAAAATAACTGGAGGGCTTGCATGAAGTAAGTCGAAATCAGAAAAAATAAGGACCACCACAATGTCTCGTGTCTGACGTATCTACTTGCCTCCCGCACTGCACGGGTACCAGTACTGGGAAGGCAGGCTGTGATCGGCGCAAGTGCTGCGGCTCGCTCCTCGGACTCTGGCAGGTGACAAGTCGGTTTAATCTCGTTAGTAGCGGCCATAGATGGAAAATCGAGAAAATCGTAGCGCCATTTATCACTTCACACTGACATCTCGGCTGCAGCTGCTCGCCGAGTTGTTCACAATCGCAAACGGAAAACCTGCCGAGTAACGGTATTGATCGACTGACCAATTCAGACACTATCGCTCGCCATCGGTACTGCAAATGGCTATAGCAGTTTGGGCATGATCTCTACATCTACATGATTATTCTGCAATTCACATTTAAGTGCTTGGCAGAGGGTTCATCAAACCACAATCATACAATCTCTCTACCATTCCACTCCCAAAAAGCGCGCGGGAAAAACGAACACCTAAACCTTTCTGTTCGAGCTCTGATTTATCTTATTTTATTTCGATGGTCATTCCTACCTATGAAGGTTGGGCTCAACAAAATATTTTTGCAGACGGAAGAGAAAGTTGGTGACTGAAATTTCGTAAATAGATCTCGCCGCGACGAAAAACGTCTTTGCTTTAGTGA
Source organism: Schistocerca gregaria (assembly GCF_023897955.1). Taxonomy (NCBI): domain Eukaryota; kingdom Metazoa; phylum Arthropoda; class Insecta; order Orthoptera; family Acrididae; genus Schistocerca; species Schistocerca gregaria. Next base: position 667,928,870 of record NC_064923.1, read on the forward strand.
TTTCCATCCCAACTCGCGTATCATTTCTGCCACACTCTCTCTCCTATTACGTGATAATACAAAACGAGCTGCCCTTTTTTGCACCCTTTCGATGTCCTTCGTCAATCCCACCTGGTAAGGATCCCACACCGAGCAGCAATATTCTAACAGAGGACGAACGAGTGTAGTGTAAGCCGTCTCTTTAGTGGACTTGTTGCATCTTCTAAATGTCCTGCCAATGAAACGCAACCTTTGGCTTGCCTTCCCCACAATATTATCTATGTGGTCTTTCCAACTGAAGGCAGCGGCCTTGCCGCAGTGGGTACACCGGTTCCCGTGAGATCACCGAAGTTAAGCGCTGTCGGGCGTGGCTGGCACTTGGGTGGGTGACCGTCCAGCCGCCATGCGCTGTTGCCATTTTTCGGGGCGCACTCAGTCTCGTGATGCCAATTGAGGAGCTACTCGACCGAATAGTAGCGACTCCGGTCAAAGAAAACCATAGTAACGACCGGGAGAGCGGTCCACATCCTCATCTGAGGATGACACGGCGGTCGGATGGTCCCGATGGTCCACTTGTGGCCTGAAGACGGAGTGCTTTCCAACCGAAGATGTTCGTAATTTTAACACCCAGGTACTTAGTTGAATTTCAAACCTTCCCGTCTAATATTGGATGAACGTTTGCTTGCTGACTGAAAGCTGCGTCTCTTAAAATCTTTTAACTGCTGCTCTGTCAAGACTACCTGCTGATTATTACGACGAAACATAAAATGTGTTGTCGCCGTGGCCCTCAGTCGTTACTTGAAATTATTAAGACTGATTCTTACCTTTAATTATTTATACTGGATCGCCATCTGACTGCTACAGCAAACTGTGGAATGAATATACTTACTTCTCTTTAACATAATTATAAGCTGCTGGTGGAGTTTCATAATACTTTGTGACTGGAATTCTTTAAGTTGAAGTTAATTTAGATTTGATAAAAGCTGAAGCTCAGTTTAGACTTTTCTTTTAAGATAACAATAAATTCCGTAAAGCATTTACGTGAATGATTTTGGGATAGAAAATTCTTAATGCATTTAATCTGGTAGAAGTTAACTATATTCTGAGAACGATCTTGACAAACAATTACAAGGGGTATAGTTCTTTACAAAAATTCTTAAAAACTAGCATTGCGCTACATATAGCGAGTGGCTGGCGAGCACACCGCTTCTTTCAAAGTGTTAATTCATACCTCGCTTACAGCGACCTCCTCTCATGTCTCGCTAGCTACGACTGCCTCGTCTCACATCTTACTCGCAACTGCTCGCTTCCAACGCTCAATGCTACAAAAGTGCGGTCTCGCCGCCAACAATGGTTTTTGGTGCAGACAATCCCTGCTACCATTACAGATGTATTACTGCGCGCTGTTTCCCGCTCTTTCTCAAAATGTATCTATGCGCGGTTTCCCGCTCTTTCTCAATAATACACAATGCAATTTAATTAACAAAACAATTTAAATAAGAAACAGTTCAGATAATTACATGCTAAAACAGTTTAAATACGCCTATTACATAATTACATATGCCGCTACTCGGCTTTCTTAAAATTTTACTACGTTGTTGAGTCATATGGACTCAACATAAGTATAAAATTTGATTATAGAAAATAGTTTGAACAAAGTGTATACACAAATGCTGTCATACGAAATGATTTGTCTATCTCTAATAAAGAGAATATGTAAATAGAAAGGGTTTTAGTAGGAATTGTACATCAAGTAAAATTTGGTTCCCTTAAATTTAACAACAAGAATAAGAGTAAATGTGAAAATCAATATACAGATCATATGAAGCAATTGAAAGTTTACATTATGAAACATTTAATTCAAATTGGCATCTCTTAGTACCACAATTAAGGAAGGTACAAAAGGAATTGGATAGCATGGTCAAAGCACTGGCAACTGTCTGTGAATGCACTCAAAAGTCTGTTCCTTTCCCTCACATAGCACAACACCAGGTTTCGCCATGTGGTTCCATCATCGCCTTGCTCCATAGTTTTAGTGTACCCAAACACTAAGTACGTCGTCGAATAGCCTGAGTTGCCGCAGCCACATCAGGATTAAGTTCCATCTCCAATGGTCCATTAAGGTTGGTGGTGTGCATCTTGGTATGCAAACACCTATTGTCGTACATCATACTGTGGTGTGTATCTAGGTATGCAGGCACCAATTGACATACATCGGGCTGTGGTGTGCATCTAGGTATGCAAACACCTCGTCGAGAACATCATTGGTTGAAGTCACGTGTTTCACAATTCACTGATTCTGTGCTCAATAACCATGGGGATGCACAGGAATTAAGGTACGGGTAAAATTGTTTTGGCAATGGGTTCACGGACATTGTTGGTACCATAATTTGACTACCAAATAATTTTCCCTATGACAAAATATGTTGTGTCGTAATTTGTAACAATATGTAGTTTTAATTTAAGAATTCTTCCAGAAAATTATTCCCATATATAAAAGACATAAAAGTTCCTACTTATTCAGTATTTGATAGTATACAGATTTTTATAGACAAGTACATTATTACTTATTCTGTATTTACATATCTTAGTTTCTTACATCATTAATTATAAATTTTGTTGACAATGCATTTCTTGACTTACTGTCCTAAAATTTTATCTTCCATTCAGGGGTGTAGTCGTCAGTTATGAGTCGTCAAATGTCAGATCATAATATACAATAAAATTACTGTCATAAAATTATTTAAAGTATTCTTTTGCAGCTGAAAATTAAGGTAAACATTATTCTGGTTAGACATTGTAATGTGTGGTCCCCATCCATAGTGTTGCAATGTGTCACATGCTAGCAAAATTATTTCTTAACATTATACATTTCTTATATACTAACATAACATACACATTCTTCTTCTGCATCTGTGTCAACTCTCTGCATAACCTGTTATAAACATTCAGCATTAATTAACGTCAGCGCACGGCATGACTTATTATAAAACATTCAGTATTAATTATCGTCAGTGCACGGCATGACTTCAATAAACATCTTCTGGTACTTCTCGTCCGCTCCTGGCATGACCTATAAAACACTTTATCATAATATTAACTGCTGCAAAATCACGTCAGCTCCCGGCATGACCTATAAAATTTCTGTAATGACAATTAGCGTCAGCTATCTGCGTGACCTAAAGATTCACATCCTTATTCTAACTAAAACTACGTTTCATTTTGATGACGTGTGACAACAATGCTGTATTCTGGAATAAAGAGTACATGTTAATGTTACCACTAAAATAATTGATTAATGAACGATCTATATTATCAGTTTAGCTATTGCAAAAATCGACATTTTCTTAAGTAATTATGTCACGTTATAAAAAAAATTTCTTTCATTTATGAGCTCTCAGTGCACAAATTCATACGTCGTGTCGTTGTCTGCATGTTCTCTTTAAGTTAGGAAATGTTTCTCGTGTTTTTATTTGTCTTGGCTGGCGTAGCATGATTAAGTACTGCTGTGTTCTTTAAGGTACGGTGAAATATTAGCGGCCCGCTGCGTGTCGCGGCTTTGTTTGTTACTGAAGCGCGCTGAAACTACCATTGTTGCATACTTACGTGTCACGCCGTCCTTTCGTCAGCTGAAATGCAAAAATTTAAGTCAAGAAATGTTTCACGTTGGATACATGATGATTCCCTAATGATTTCTTCTTACGTAGCGTTTCCACATGCACTACATTAGCGTGTGGAATATTACGAACTCTGTAAGGGCCTGCATACAGAAGTTCGAATTTACGGCATCTGTGCTTACCTTTGTTGGAAAGAAAATGAGTGCGAATCAGTACTTTGTCGCCAATCTCGTACTTCTGTAGTCGACTTACCTGCTTCTGTTGTTTCTTCCGCCGATCTGCAGCTCTTTTAGTGTTTGCTAATGCTGTGTCTATTATTTCACAATGTCGAAGCCTACGCGTCTTAGGAAAAGTAATTAGTTCGGTAATTTTGTTCGGTGGGTCTTTATTTGTCAGTATTACGGTTGGTGATAGCATCGTAGATTCATTGGGTATTGCATTTATCACTTCTTGAAACTGTAAAATATATTTATCCCATGTTGTATGTCTTTTATGACAATAAATTCTGCATAACTTCCCGATCTCTTTCATTATTCTTTCTGATGGGTTGGAAGAACTGTGATATCTTGATATGTAAATAGGTGTTATGTTCTTACTTTCTAACATTTTCTTCCATACGTCTGACCTAAAATGCGGACCGTTATCCGAAATAACCTTCTGTACACGTCCTACTACTGATAGAAAATCTCTTACAAACGCTCTTGATACTGTTCTTGCTGTTGCTTTCCTTAGTGGAGAAAATGTTACAAATTTGGATGTTAGTTCTACAGCTACAAAAATATAACTATAACCATTATTTGTTCTGGGGATTGGACCGAAAAGATCCACTGCTGCCATGTGTCTTAACTTAACCGGTATGATGGGATACAATGGTGGAATGTGTGACACTGTTGATGATTTAGCTTTTTGACATATCTTGCATGATGCTATTACTTTTCTTATGTGTTTTTCCATGTTATTAAAGTGGCAATTTTGTCGCAGAATCAGAAAGCATTTCCTCGCTCCGTAGTGTCCATAACTTAGATGTGTATACCATATCAGTTTATTTACGATCCCTTCCGGAATGCATAAAAGCCAATTATTACCGTCTCGGTATGATCGAATAAAGAGTATATTTTGATGTACAGTGTAATGAAGTCTGACTTTAGCGTTACTTCTGTCTTTCCAAAGCGTTACAATCTCTTTCAGTGTTTCATCTTTCTGCTGTTCTCTCTCTATATCCTGTAATGCTGCTGATATAAAGTTTTCGAAAGCTACTTGTTTAATATACATAATACTATGGTTGTTGTAGCAAAAGGTATTTTCTTTCTCCATGCGTTTATTGTGAATGGACCTCGACAATGCGTCGGCAACAGTATTCTGCGTGCCTGGAATGTGTATAATGGTAAAATCAAACTCTTGTAAGTATAATTTCCAGCGGCTTAATCTATCGTGCGTAAGTTTTGCTGAAAATAAAAACTGGATTGCTCGGTGATCGGTATATATTGTTGTATGTCGGCCATATAGAAAATGACGGAATCGCTTAAAAGCGTAAATTACACATAGTGTCTCTAATTCTGTTACAGAATAATTGCGCTCTGCTGGAGAAAGTATCCTGCTTGCAAAAGCAATGTGTTTCACGACTGTCTTATCTTCTTCCTTTATTTCTTGGAAAATATGTACTCCTAGTGCTGTGGTTGAACTATCTGTTGCAACGGAAAAGTTTTGTGTTGGGTCAGGGTGTGATAACAAAGGTGCTTTTAATAATGCTTCTTTCAAGTTCTCGAATTCAGCTTCAACGTCTTCATTCCATGACCAAAGTGTGTTTTTACTTGTAAGCTGGTATAGCAAGGGCGTGTCTAATGCTTTGTAGTGGATAAATTTTCTAAAATAATTGATAAGACCTAAAAAGCTCCGAAGTTCCTTTTTGTTTGTTGGCACGTCGATGTCTTTCAGTGCTTGCAATTTGTCAGGGTCTGGTGCGATACCTGTTTGTGAGATAATGTGCCCTAGAAATTTTATTGACGCTTTACCAAATTCAGATTTACGCAAGTTTATAGTTATACCATTCTGCTCGAATGTATTCAGTAATTGTTGAAGAGTATGATTGTGTTGTTCCCAGTTTTCTGCTACAATTAAAATGTCATCGACATATGTAGTAATTTTGTTTTTCAGATCTTGTGGTAGAATAGTATTCATGCCTCGTATAAAGGCGGCAGACGAAATCGTTAGTCCAAACGGAAGTTTACAAAATTGATAGCATTCCCCAAAGCAAAGGAATGCCGTATATTTTCGGCAATTTGGGTGTAGTTGGATTTGCCAAAACCCTGATTTGAGGTCGAGTGTAGTATAAATGGAGGTGCCATGAAATTTTTGCAGTAACTCTTCTAACGTCTGTGGTCGGTCGGTTTCTGTAATGATTATTTTATTAACTTGACGTGAATCTAAAACTAAACGTAGTGATCCATCCTTCTTTTCAACAATGTGTAGTGGATTTATATATTGGCTGGCTGCTGGTTCTATTACTCCTTGATCGATCATTGCTCGTAATTCTTTCTTAACTGCTTCTGTGTGTATGTGTGGGATTGGATAATGCTTTGCTTTGAAAGTCTCGTGTGGTTTCACCTGAAATTCGTACATAAATCCTGTCATTGTTCCTGGAACATTGGCAAAAACTGCTTTGTGTTGTACCAGAATATTTTCAAGTTCTGTGCGTTCTGCGTCGCATTTTGCTACACTATTGTCTACCTTGCGTGTAATTGTCTCGAACATATTGTACTCCTGTTCCTCTACCAAGTCATTATTAAGTGTGTTCGTGTATAGTGCGATATAACAATCGTTATCTTGAGAATCAGTAATAATCTCGATCCTGTGCATATTTTGTTCTTCGGAGGATACTGTGTTTTGAAATCTTACGATCACTTCCCTGTTTTCCTTTTGTAGTGTGAGGTATGACGATTTGAAGTCAATCTTCGCATCGTACTGAACAAGAAGATTTATTCCTAATATCATGTCTGTTGTTAAATTCGGAACTATCCAACAATCACTGTGGAACGTTTCCCCTGCAAAAACAAATGTTAATTGTGTCTGTCTTTTAACTTCAATGCCTTTTCCTGCAAAAGCTCCCTTGACCTTCGTTCTGTTTAAAGGAAATACTGGGTAATCATTATTGCTATTGCATCTGTTAAATGTGTCTTCGTTAATTACGCACATAGGTGAACCTGAATCAATTATCGCTAAAATATTGTGCGACTGTAAATTTATCTCTATTATTGGGTGATATATTGTTTTCTGTAGGATTGGTTTTTCCTGTAACAATGTGTCTCTCACGTCGTCAAATGTAATGGCATTTTCGGTCGTTATGTTTTCTCTGTGTGATTTCATAGTATCGACATTAAGAGATTCATTGCAGGTTTTCTCTAGTCATAATTCTTCCGATATGTGATTTTCAGCTTGGGAGTTTGGTATGTGTTCTATGAACTGTACAGTTCTGCCGTTTTGATTATTAGCAGTGTCTGGTGGATGAAATCTGGTGTCTGGTACATTCATACGGTAACGCAGCTGTTGGGCCCTGTTGTAGTTTCCGTTAAAATTGTCATTGTGGAACGTCCTCGGCGGTCTGTGTTCGTTTTCTTTTCTCCTGTCGTTATAACTGTGACTGTACGGCAGCCCACCTGCACCCCGTAGAAACGTTTGTTTTTGTTCATTTTGCGGTCGACCCGCGTAATGGCCTTCCCCGGTCGCATTATCTGAGCGATGATTCATATGGAAATTTGACCTATTCGGTTGCGTGTTAAGTCTCGGATTCTGTTGCTGTCCTGAATATAAATTTACCGTGTCAGTATAATGTTTTTCATTACTCCTGTTTTCGTTGTCATTTTCGCTGCGAAAGCGTTTACTCGGATTGTTATTACCGAATCGTGTTTGTTCAAAAGTAGCTGAGTTTGTTTGTTTTCCGTTCTGTCGTGAAAAATTTTTGTTAACAAATGCGTAGTCTGCCTGGTGTGCTTCTAATAGTTGTAAGATGCCTCTAAAAGCGGATACATTGTCCTTTTGTTGCCCTGTCAGTAATGACACTTTCAAAGCTCTGGGCAGTTTTGAAATGCAAAGCTGTATTAATGCCGATTGACTGTATGGCTCGTTGAGGTACTGGTTCTGTTCCACCATGTACTCGAAAAATTGTGTGATTGTTGGAAAGGTAGAATTTTCAAAGTTTGGCAAACTAAGTAGCCGATCTTTGATGCTGTTTTGTGTAGTGTCAGACCAATATGCTGATAAAAATGCTTCCTCAAATGCTTCTACGGAAAAACATTGTCTAGCAATTGGTCGCATTCGTCGTGCTGGTTCTCCTTCAAGAAAACTGACAATAAATTCTAACTTATGTTGTACTGGCCATGATGATGGAAGTGCTCCCCTGAACTGTTGGATAAAATCCAACGGATGTATTTGCGCCCTGTCGTTTTTAAATGTTTTAAACTTTCTAACTGAAAGAAAATGTTTGTGATCAAAACTGTCATGTCTGTGTGTGTAAGTGTTGTCGTATTGTCTTGAATATGGATTCGGGTGTCTTTCTTCCTGGGTAAAATCTCTTACTCTCTGAAGTCTACCAACATTATATGTATTATGGATCTGAGGCATTTCGTAACGGTGTGTGTTCTGTTGAAAATGATTATGTGCGGCGGTTTCTTGTGCGTCCGCTATCTCTTGCTGTAGAGAATTTATTTGCTGATGCAATGAATCATTACGCGATTTTAGATCTGTGATAGTTTGTTGTATATTTGTCAATGGCGTGTTATTACTATTAGAGTTCTGTTGCAGTGGGACTGGTGCAGTGTCGTCTGATCTCTCGTCATTGTTAGTATCTAAAAGATCTATTCTTGTAGTGAGTTCATTGATCTTTTCTGTCAGTTCGTTTCGTAATTTACGGTTGCTTTTGGTGACTTTCTTAAAATCTGCCTTTAAATTTTCTGTGTCATGGTTAATTTCTATGTGTTCTATTTTGTCAGTTAGTGTCTGAACGTCCTCTGTTAATTTATCTTTAACATTCTGGATTTCAGTGTCTGTAGAAGTTTTCACATCGATTGTCTGTGTTTGGATTTCTGTAAGCCTGTCTTGTATTTGATTATTTGTTTCTTTGACCGTTTCGATTTCTTCCGAGATCGACTGTATGTGATTGTCTACATATGTTTTGCCCTGGGTAAACACTTTCTTTTTGTCGTCCTGACGCTGTTTAGTGATTGTTTGTAGTAATTCTTTTCGTTCTTTATCCTGCGATCGCACCAGTTTACGGTGACGTATCAAACAGTTTTCTGTGTGATTGTTAAAACGTTCATCAATCTGAGCGTTTTGTTTAGCAAAGTTTTCTGTCATTGTTTCCCGTATACTAACTGCAAATGTTGCTTGGTTATCGGATATTTCTTGAATTTTGTCGCGTAATTCTTGTGTTGATTGTGAACATTTTTCAGCGACTGTTTGAATTTCTACTTTGATTTCGTGTTTTAGATTTTGGTACATGTTGTCTAATTTCTGATCTGTGTGTGCGTGTTCTGCCTTAATTTCGTTTTTTAGATCTTGTGACCTTTTTTCTAATTCTTGTGACCCTCTGTTAAAGTTTTGATTCATGTCTTGTCTCATTTGTAGCAAAAATGCCATTATTGGATCCGTTTCGGATTGACTTCTGTGTGTATTTGTATTCGTTGTTAAAGGCTGTAGATCTGTGTTCATTTGAACATCCTCAGATGATTGTGACTGCGTCACGTTTTCCGTAATTTCGGAATTTTGGTCATGAGAACTGTTGGATCTGCTACGCAGGTTGTGTAGCTGTGTACCGTTTGAATCTAAATCAGTGCTTAATGGAGTCTCTCTGTCTGACTGCATTGTAGTGGTTTCGTTACTGAAACTGTTATGTCTACTATGCGGAATTTGTGACTGTGTACCGTCTGTTGCATTTAATGCCAAATTATTTTGCACTACCATTTCATTGTCTGTGGGCATTTCTGAAGTTACTTGTTCGTTAAACGCTTCCATATTGTTACAGTTATTAAATGTCTGTTCACCTAACGTTTCAGAATCAGGGTTTTCACACGTATTATTACTGCCTATTCCAGAAAAGAATCTCTCGTCAGTATTTTGTACAGTTTTATCAGTTTGAGAACGAGTAATTATTCTGCGGGACATTGTCTATAATCATCACACGCAACAAAAAGTTTTATCAGTTTGAGAACGAGTAATTATTCTGCGGGACATTGTCTATAATCATCACACGCAACAAAATATATCACTGTTCAAAGCGGATTCAACACTGAACAAACACTTTTCAACGCCGAATCAATAAAGCAAACAGAATTGCCGATGACCTGTGAATAAAAGTTATACACTTTAGTATATGCGTTGCGCCACTTAACAGTAACTTATTCACACTATTATCAAAGTCAGTATATTCATATCCACAGTAGATTCACTAAAATGTCGTACTGAATGGATATCGCCAAGTGAAACCTTCCCGTCTAATATTGGATGAACGTTTGCTTGCTGACTGAAAGCTGCGTCTCTTAAAATCTTTTAACTGCTGCTCTGTCAAGACTACCTGCTGATTATTACGACGAAACATAAAATGTGTTGTCGCCGTGGCCCTCAGTCGTTACTTGAAATTATTAAGACTGATTCTTACCTTTAATTATTTATACTGGATCGCCATCTGACTGCTACAGCAAACTGTGGAATGAATATACTTACTTCTCTTTAACATAATTATAAGCTGCTGGTGGAGTTTCATAATACTTTGTGACTGGAATTCTTTAAGTTGAAGTTAATTTAGATTTGATAAAAGCTGAAGCTCAGTTTAGACTTTTCTTTTAAGATAACAATAAATTCCGTAAAGCATTTACGTGAATGATTTTGGGATAGAAAATTCTTAATGCATTTAATCTGGTAGAAGTTAACTATATTCTGAGAACGATCTTGACAAACAATTACAAGGGGTATAGTTCTTTACAAAAATTCTTAAAAACTAGCATTGCGCTACATATAGCGAGTGGCTGGCGAGCACACCGCTTCTTTCAAAGTGTTAATTCATACCTCGCTTACAGCGACCTCCTCTCATGTCTCGCTAGCTACGACTGCCTCGTCTCACATCTTACTCGCAACTGCTCGCTTCCAACGCTCAATGCTACAAAAGTGCGGTCTCGCCGCCAACAATGGTTTTTGGTGCAGACAATCCCTGCTACCATTACAGATGTATTACTGCGCGCTGTTTCCCGCTCTTTCTCAAAATGTATCTATGCGCGGTTTCCCGCTCTTTCTCAATAATACACAATGCAATTTAATTAACAAAACAATTTAAATAAGAAACAGTTCAGATAATTACATGCTAAAACAGTTTAAATACGCCTATTACATAATTACAAATTGACAGCCTTGAGAATTATACTATTTATCGAGTAATCGAATTCCAACGGATTTCTTTTGGAACTCATGTGGATCACCTCACACTTTTCGTTATTTAGCGTCAACTGCCACCTGCCACACCATACAGAAATCTTTTCTAAATGGCTTTGCAACTGATGCTGGTCTTCGGATGCCCTTACTAGACGGTAAATTACAGCATCATCTGTGAACAACCTAAGAGAACTGCTCAGATTGTCACCCAGGTCATTTATATAGACCAGGAACAGCAGAGATCCCAGGACGCTTCCCTGGGGAACACCTGATATCACTTCAATTCTACTCGATGATTTGCCGTCTATTACTACGAACTGCGACCTTCCTGACAGGAAATCACGAATTCAGTCGCACAACTGAGACGATACCCCATAGGCCCGCAGCTTGATTAGAATTCGCTCGTGAGGAACGGTGTCAAAAGCTTTTCCGGAAATCTAGAAATCGGAATCAACTTGAGATACCCTATCGATGATGGAGAGGTTGATCGTGTAATGCTCTTCCCTTCTATTGAAGCGTGGCTACAAGGATAATTCCTACCACCTAAAACACCAAGTCGCGCTCTGAGGCGCCTTGTCACGGACCGTGTGGCTCCCCCTTCGGAGGTTCGAGTCCTCCCTCAGGCATGGATGCGTGTGTTGTCCATAGCTTAAGTTAAGTTAGATTAAGTAGCGTATAGGTATAGGGACCGATGGTCTCAGCAGTTTGGTCCCATAAGACCTTACCACAAATTTTCAGTTTTTTTCCAAAAACACGTTATAACACTTTCATTGAAACATTGACAGCATACGCTCTTGCATTGTCCTGCGTGAAACAGCTGTAGGTCTCTTTGTTAGTTGTTAGTTCTCTGAAAAAACATTCAGTATACTGTCTCAAAGCTATCAGCTTTGGCAAGCTCGTGTGATAAGAATCAGTATGAAACAGCAAAACAAAAACTGAAGGCATAGTTGTCAATGTCACACGAACAACCATAACAAAGTTACGTCCTGCATTGATAGATAACCAATCGATAAAACAGGCGTCACATTCAAAGTATCTTGTATGTGACAAAGTCACGACCGAGAGTGCAGTACATGGGTTTCAACACACATTGCAGGTACCTAACAGTTTCACCTCACGTGGCACTTGATATGTAGAGGAATATTCACAAGAGGCTAAAAGTAATAGCAAGTATCTTTTTTTTTTGTGCAACACTGTTAATCATTCAGAACGACAGAAATAGAACTGTTCTTCTTTTTGGTCCCAAGATAAGTGTTGTCGACGAGACAAGTGATAAACTGATACAACTTTACTGTACGTCTGCCAAGAACTTAGTTAAACTGGGTTCAAAATTAGTAATAGGAAAGTTGGGGTAAAGTGGCCGTGACGGAAAAAGTGGCCATTGCATTCCCCCCCCCCCCCCCCCCCCCTGAACAGTGCTATAGTCTGTCGAGACGTGGTCACACTAGTTCTAATTTACACCTTCATTGTTGCCAGTGAGTGTGACAAAAGAAGCTTGTTTCGTCAGTTTTAGGAAAAGCTTTTCTGATTTTCAGTCGTTTGATGTAAGATAAGTCATTTACATTACTCTTGTTCCCTTGTAGAGTAATACTTCTTACAATATCAATCCTTGTTAAACGTCTCCTGGCCTACAAATGCACTTCTCTGTTGTATATTTCGGTTTGATATTTTCATCTGTGAACAATAATGTCTACACGCCGTCCGATCGGGAGAACTGGCCACAGTACTCATGGGGAAAAGGGGCCAAGACTTTACTCCACTGAAAACAAAAGTTAATTACTTACATATAAAGCATAATGCTACAGATAAAATTGACTTCCAAGCCCTTTTATATACAGTTCTGTCATCCGTCATTCTGTCCATATGTGACAATTTTGAATTTATATTATTTAAAGTCGTCTCTGTTCTATTTGGCCCAAATAAAAAATCCGACGGAAAACGGTCTGCTGCCGCCGCTTGGTGTACTTTCAGACACTTTAGCGTCAAGATGCCTGTAAAATATGTCCGGAAATCAGAATGACAAACGTGGAATGCTGTTGTGGTGGCGCTGGCCACATCACCCCTTTAGGTGAGGATAAGTGGCCACTATGCAATCCTTCAAAAAGAGCATATAGTTCCTACATATTGTATTCTTTTTCATTTAAAAGTATTTCATGTGATTCCAAATAATACGTTAATTCAAAATTTATTTGTGGTAGGCTCCCATCAATAACCAGGGTTTGGTTAAAATCCAATTTCCCTTTGTGGCCACTTATCTACACCTTCCCCTACCCTGTTTTTCTTGGACAAGTTCATGTAACTCTCATCATGAATTGGAGTACCTGAAATAAGAGAGAGTTTACCAATTGTTTATTGTCTGTCAGAGAATATGCACTGAACATTATGCAGTGCCTGCCTACGTTGGTGAGGAGGGTTGTGAGATTGCCTGAAATTATTTTACAATAAATATCTCATAATAAATTACGTCCAATCATTATTACATTCCAAGTCATTAAAAATTATTAATGATGAACTGGATGATATGGGATTAGTTTAAAGTCAGAAACTGTTCAGTAAAGATTTGAAACTATTTAATTATTTGCTGCATTATCGGCAGATTTATTTCTCGTCGGTGAAGCGAAATGTGTAATCTTACGAGTTTACAACAACATCAAAGAATATGAGAAAGCTTCATACTGCTGGAAGTTAAGAAATCCCTCCAGATACATTGGCGGCAGGTATGCGCTGGTGCAGCGCGCACACTATTGTTGTGATGTAACCAGACAGACGTCATGTGCACGCAACAGATTCATCATCATCATCATCATCATCATCATCATCATCAGCGTTCTGCCTAAAGGCAGGTTTTCACATGGTAGTTCTCCAGGCTGTCCGGTCTTCTGCCATCCTCTTTAGGTCTGCGTAATTTCCGCTTCCCTTTATGTCGCCTATCACCTTGTATCTCCTTCTTCCTCTCAGTCTTTTCCCACAAACCAATCCTTCCAAAGCATCTACTAGCAAGCACTCCCTTCTCAATGAATGTCCCAACCAGTTCTTTTTCCTTTCTCTTACAATGTTCAGCAGACATCTTATCTCACCAGTCCTTTCCAATACTTTTTCATTACTCACTCTTTCCATCCAGCTTATTCTCTCCATTCTCCTCCACATCCACATCTCAAATGCTTCTAACCTTTTTTCATCCTCTCGTCTCAGTGTCCATGTTTCTGCCCCATATAGTGCCACACTCCAGACAAAACATTTCCCAAGCCTTTTCCTTGTCCTTTATCTAATTTGCCACATAAGAGTTTCCTCTTCTGTTGAATGCCTCATTCGCTATGGCAACTCGAGTTTTCACCTCCTGGTGACATCTCAAGTCTTCAGTTATTGTGCTTCCGAGATATTTAAATTCACTTACTTGGCTAATGGTAGATTGTCCTATTTTAATATTGGACAGTCTGCATCTTGTACTGATGACCATACTCTTTGTTTTTGCTGTGTTTATTAGCATCCCATATTCCACACAAGCTTCATTAAAATCTTTGAGCATGTTATTCACTGCCCGCTCACTTTCTGCCACTAATACCATGTCATCAGCAAATCTTATACATTCTATTCTCTTTCCACCAATACATATTCCTCTTTTCCCATCTAAACTTTTCGCAAAAATCTCTTGAAGGTATACGTTAAACAACAGTGGGGAAAGGCAACAACCTTGTCTAACACCTCGTCCAATGCGGCTTCCTTCTGACATTTCATTTCCAATCCTTATCCTTACTTTCTGGTGTAAATATAGATTCTGTATCAGTCGTCTCTCCTTACAATCTACTCCTTTCCTCTCCAAGATATCCATAAGATTGTTCCACTGAACTCTGTCAAAAGCCTTTTCTAATTCTATAAAAACAGCAAAAATTTCTGTACCCTTTTCCATATATCTTTCCCCTATAGTTCTTAGCAGGCCAATAACATCTCTTGTTCCTTTTCCTCTTCTAAATCCGAATTGCTCCTCTGCAATCCCTCTATCCAGCTACCATATAAGCTTCTATTTAACACTCTCAGCAAGACTTTAGCTGCATGAGAAATTAGACTGATGGTCCGGTGCTCTTAACATTTTTTAGTATTTCTCTCTTTCTCTATTGGTATCATAACTGTTGCAGCGAATTCCTCAGTCCATTCCCCTTTGTCATATATCTCGTTACAGAGGTAGACTATTTACTTTCTTGCCTTGTTTCCCAGACTCTTCAACATTTCTGCTGGCAAATCATCTATTCCACATGCCTTCCTATTCAGCGCCTTTTCTACTTATGCTTCCAAGATGGTAAATCCCTTTCCATCTTCCGGTACATATTGCTCCTCTTCAACTTTAATTTCGATTTGCATTTCATCCCCCTTATACAGACATTCAATATATTCTTCCATCTGTTCAAAACCTCCTGTGGTTCTTCTGCTAGAGTACCATCCGCTATTTCTATTTCCATGTTATTCCTCTTTCTTTTACGTTCAAAAACTATCTCACTAGCCAGTCTACACATCATTTCATACTTTCCCTCTGTCTCCATTTTCTCTATTTCGTCGCATTTCTGTTTCAACAGACGTCATGTGCACGCAACAGATTCAGGGAGTGGATAAAATTTGGAAACCACAAAATTTCAACACGTTACCATGACTAATACGATGTAGGAAAAAAGTGGTAATACAAAACAGCTTCCAATTGTTTAGGAATGGGTAAGTTCAGGTTCTGTTTGATTTTCCAGAGACTCTTGTGCCATTCTACAAAAAAAGAGTGGCAAGTTCAAGTAACGATGGTGGAGGTGGATGACCATCACGTTCAGTCTGGAACCGCGCGACCGCTACGGTCGCAGGTTCGAATCCTGCCTCGGGCATGAATGTGTGTGATGTCCTTAGGTTAATTAGGTTTAAGTAGTTCTAAGTTCTAGGGGACTGATGACCTCAGACGTTAAGTACCAAAGTGCTCAGATCCATTTGAACCGTTTTGACCATCACGCACCCTCCTTTCCAAAGCACATCACAAAGGCTCAATAAGATCGAGGTCTGGGACTGTGGCGACCAGGGGTGGTTGACAATTGATCCACGTTCTCACAAAACCAGCCCTGGATGATGTGAGCTGTGTGACAGGGTCCATGTGGTCTTGGGACTCAGCATCACTTTAGGGAACAAACATTGTACCATGGGATGGACTTGATCAACCAAAATGGTCACGAAATCCTTGGCACTAATGCGACCTTGCAAAATAACTATGGGGCAATTGAATATCACGATATGACCACACAAATGATCACCGGACCCCGCCATGATTCACTGTAGGGACGTAAACTCGGCCAGAAATTGGAAACAGTGTGTAACAAAACTCATCCGACTTCCTTCCAATGCTCCAAAGTCCATGTTGTATGGTTTCGGCTCAACATTTTCCTCTACAGGTACTTGCATCGTTGATGAGTGTTTCTGAAATTACAGATCGCACTGCAATTCCCAGCATATGGAGCGAACTTCGCGTTGTTTTGGTGCTGACGTTGTTCGCAAATATGATATTCAGTTCTGCAGTGACTTTTGCAGCTGTCGTCATCTTATTTTTCGTTACAATCCTCTTCAACGGCTGTCCATCACCATTAGAAAATTGGTTTAAATGGCTCTAAGCACTATGGGACTTAACATCTGAGGTCATCAGTCCCCTAGAACTTAGAACTACTTAAACCTAACTAGCCTAAGGACATAGCACACATCCATGCCTGAGGCAGGATTCGAACCTGCGAGCCCAGCAACAGGCAGACAGAACAAACTCACGACGAGCAGAGTCATCTGTTGTGGGCTCAGCAGAATCAAGACGGCGCAAAATAGATTTCCATGGACTGGCAAGAGTGAGTGAGACGTCGCAATGATTAACACGCTCCACTCGGGTCCGAGAGGCGCGACAATCCATACTTCGGATTTCGTAGTTTCTCTAAATCATCTGAGATGAATACTGCAATTGTTCCTTCGAAAGTTACACAATGGAATTCGTTCTCTATTACCGTTCATCTCGAATTTGTTCTAGATTTCTAACGAATTCATCAGCGATGCAACGTTAAATCCTCATCTCCCTTCAGTCCCTTTTTAATTAATCAGTTTTTTTTCAGCTTGTTACAGCTCTATACTATTTTCTCCATTCTTACCACAGATCTTCTAGCAGACCAATGGAATGGTCCACCATGAGTAATCGAATATAATTATTTGAGAACGCCAGCCATTCACGGTAGCGAAACGCTATATTATCAATCAAACAGCTGCCCACATAAGAATCTGAAACATATATGCCTTCAGGCAATATTGTTTTCTAATCCTGTCTTTGATTTCTCCTCCTCCTCCTCCTCCTTCTTCTTCTTCTTCTTTTCCTCCTTCTTCATCTCGTTGTCCTCTTCCTCTTCCTCCATCTCCTCGTCCAACTTCTACTCTCCTCCTCCGTCTTGTGCCAGGCCGTACTATTTGAGCCTACGATCATCTGCTTCGTCAAGCACGTATCTTTCTACTCCCACTATTATTTTTATTTCTTCGTTAACCTTCCATTGTTTCCATATTGGGCAACTAATCGTTTCTCAGGGATGCTACTCTTCGTCGAACTCTCTGCGTCTTGTTTCACAGAGCAATAATAATTGAATAATTGTACCATGCAATGTCGTCTGTGCCGCTTTCTTAAAAGAACTCACTTTTCAGAACGAATTTTCTCTCTGCAGTGGAATGTGCACTGACTTGAAACCCAGAGTATCTCGGAAACGGCGAAGCTGTTCGACTGTACACTGCTACTGTTGTGGGGATCCATTGAAACTGTTGAATGACAATGAATCCACGAGTAGGTGACAAAGTGTTGGACAAACACGCGTCATCACAGAAGCTTGCCTGCTCTGTAAAGCAGGATAGGCGGTGATCTGTGGCAGGTCTGATGAGAGAGTACAATGCTGGTACAGAGACATGTGGTTCGGAGCACACCGTTATTGAACATGGGGCTCCAGAGTATAGACGACACTATGTGATTCCGTATTATCCCAGCAACATCGCCAATTACGATTGCAATGGGCACGGGATCATCGAGGTTGGACCGTGGACCAATCGAAACATGTTACTTGGTCAGATGAATCACGTTTCTTCTTACACCACGTCGATAGTCGTGCCCGAATATGCCGTCATCTGGGCGAGAGGCCTCTCGACACACGCACCGCGCCACATACGTTGGCTCGTAGGAGAAGTATTGTGCTATGAAGGATAATCACCCGGGCTTCAGTGGGACCTGAGGCAGTAATCGAAGGCACCAAGACATCTATGGACTACATGAACGTAACGGTGGATCGCCTACATCCCTTCATGCCTGTTGTCTTCCCCTGCTTCAATGACATCTTCCATCAGGATAACTCTTTGCGTTACAAGGCCAGAATTGTGTTACAGTGGTTTGAGGAGCATGATACTGAACTCAGGCTGATGCCTTTGTAACCAAATTCACCTGATGTGAACCCGACGGAAATCAGCTGGGGACGCTATCGGCGCTACCTCTATGCCCACAAACCACTGGCCTACAAACAATGGGAATTTGATGAGACATGCGTAGACTTACGGTGCCACATACCTCCGGAAACATAACAAGGACTTATCTAATCCATGCCACACAGAAAAGTCGTCATAGCCAGTTCCAAAAGTAGACCAACACGCTAGTTAGCATGTGGTCGTAATGTCTTGCCTCATGAGCGTACATCGTCGAAGCCTCCTGGGGCGCAACTGATACAAGTTCTCTCGCATGAGAAATGAGCTCTTGAGGTATAAGTGTACTACTTCACATCACAACAAACATTGGGGATCAGAATGAGATTTTCACTCTGCAGCGGAATGTGCACTGATATGAAACATACTGGCAGATTAAAACTGTGTGCCGGACCGAGACTCGAACTGGGGACCTTTCCCTTTCGCGGGAAAGTGCTCTACCATCTGAGCTACTCAAGCACGACTCACGTCCCGTCCTCACAGATTTACTTCTGCCAGTACCTCGTCTCCTACCTTCCAAACTTTACAGAAGCTCTCCTGCGAATCTTGCACAACTAGCACTCCTGAAAGAAAGGATATCGCGGAGACATGGCTTAGCCATAGCCTGGGGAATGTTTCCAGAAAGAGATTTTCACTCTACAGCTGACTCAACAGACTTGTGAAAATCTTGCAGAACAAAGGCCTCGCTTACCTTCCTTCTTCATTTCTCCATAACTGTAAAATCTCTGTCGGAGCTAAAAAAACTGCGCCCATTCACCAAAAACTTGAGTGTTATTTTTTCAGACTATCCCATACCAAATGGAGGAGGCTTTGATGCACAGCACTTAAGAACTCGCACCTTCTGGTAATGAATGTATGAAACATTTCCTTCATGATTTTACATTTGGTGTAGGAACATAAAATAGCTACTATCACTGGAAACGAGTTTATGAAAAAAATTCACGTAGAACGTTTTCCATTTCTACTCTTCATTCATGAAATATTTTTCTGTGCGATTGTTGATGTATAGTGCGGAGTGCAACCATAAAATATAGGCAGCCCCTTCCCCCTGGCTTGCAGTCGCCAAATTCGCTTACACACGTAGGTGTAATAAGTAAAAAAAGTGTGCCCTATGCGTTCATCATTTTCTTCATACATTCCATGTGTTACGCAATCTTTGATATTTTCATGTATCTTTTATAGTATGAGTGTATCAAAATAATTCCCTACGCTTATCGCGGCGGTTTGTATCTTGTAGCCGGCCGCGGTGGTCTCGCGGTTCTGGGCACGCAGTCCGGAACCGCGCGATTGCTACGGTCGCAGGTTCGAATCCTGCCTCGGGCATGGATGTGTGTGATGTCCTTAGGTTAGTTATGTTTAAGTAGTTCTAAGTTCTAGGGGACTGATGACCAAAGCTGTTTAGTCCCACAGTGCTCAGAGCCATTTGAACCATTTTTTTTGTATCTTGTAAACAGATAGTATTACTTAGTAATATATTGTCACCTACTTCTGTAATCGAGTTTGGCGAATGCGCACCATGGATATGGGACTGACATATTTTAAGTTTGCTGTTCGTGCCACATATTAGCTATCAGGCAGAAAAAAGTTTTGTAAATAAACCTAAACAATATTTTAATCGTGCATTTTTTCGTTTCTGATCGTAGATCGCTGATAATGGTACTTGGTATCGAACCCAGTACTTATTTAACAAAATAAAAGTGCTGCTGTAAAGAAAACAAATTTTCCTGCTAGTATTAATAGACATGAGTTTTAGAAACCGTCATAGTCACCTTCGAGTGTTAAAATTATTTTTTTTTAAAAAATCCGCCATAGCAGTTTCGGTCTTTAGCGTTTCTCTCGTGGAACTCAACGAAAATTTCGTGTTTTAGTGCATGTGAAAATGTGTAACCGACAGACGTGTGGGCCTATACGTGTCATGAAAGTTTTGCTGTGTTACAACCGAGAATGGCTAAAGGCCGAAACTGCAATAACGGATTTTAAAAATAAATCATTTCAGTAGTCGAAGGTGACCATGACGTCTTTTAAAAAGTTTTATTGGACTGCAAACACCACCCAAGAACAACGACTTAATGTTTGTGGTGAAGAAGCACTGATCAGTTGATAAGTAACTTTGTTTATTGTTAGTCATTATAACCTAAAACATTACCTTAAAATCCTATCATGTAAATTGCAACAATTACTACTATTGCAGATTGTAGACGTTATCTTCCAATAGCTAAGTTCCATTTTGCAAGGCCTTTCACAAGAAGACTGTTAACAGGTGACTGTCCTGACCAAGGTCAATTGAACCGACACTAGTAGAGCACACTAGGATTAGAAGTGTAGTCAAATGAATACAGAACTAATATGTACTGTTTCCAGAAATTAACGGTGGTTGTTGTTCAGTGATAGTGGTTTTAACCATTCAGCGTCGGTATAGAGACGGGTTAAAAGAAGAAACTAGAATTAGGAGTGCACTGTGATAGACAACTGCCGTTGGCACCATTGCGTAACAGAAACCATGAGCGATACACTATTGGCCATTGGGTAATAATGAAGCGTTGTAACATAAAGTACAACGCTTTTCCCAACAAGAAGAAATATACAAAAACAACGACTGCTTGAAAGTTGAACAGAGAGAGTTTCTACTTTTGTAATGCTTGGGTGCCTTTAAGTTACGTAATACAGACGCGGACTAGAGACCTACAGAAAAACTAGCAAAGCCTGTACTTCACACAATATCGAGTATTAAACCGTACGTCAAATGCTTTCAGATCGCAACCAAGTAGCTGCAGCCGCGTTGTCCCAAGAGGGCGCACGCCAAATTATGCACATCAGTTGCAGTTTTCATCCTTACGAATCAGAGCAACCCGAGTACTGGAATGGAACGATAAACGATTTCCTTTAGCAGTCTACCCAAACAAATTTAGAGAGTGAAATTCTCCATACGTCCTGTCAGATGAAAAGCTATATAAGTAAACAACAGTGTCGTTACTGAACAGACAGCAACCCTGGACCAAATCACGTAAATTACAATCCATACAACTGACTTCACTGTTTTTAAAGTTGCTGTTAGAACATTAGTTTAAACGCAGGCGTGTAAGATCTCCAAATGCAGTTTCATCAAAGTGTCTCATACTCATCTATCTCAAATATTCTTACGCTGAAACAGAAGAATGGAAAAATGTCATTGTTTTCAAAAGAGGAAAAACGGTGGTAGATGTTTGCCATGCCGTGTTTCATCTGAAAGACCAGCTGTGTTTAATGGTTGCAAAACAGAAAGACCTGGTCACGATATTGTCATTTCTTCCTCGACAACACAGGAAGATTTGCAGGAAACTTCGCAACACCTCATAGCAAGAACAGAGTTGTATAAGAAACAGAAGTCGGTACTGAGACATATTATTCGTGACTTTAATTTTGTTATTCTCTTGCAAAGAAATAAAAAATAAAAGCATTGAGAAATGGTTTTTGTTGACTACAGCTCTACTTACATCTTACTGCTGTATTTCTGTACTTTCCAAACACATTGCCTCTGTATTAATGACAAGTGGAACAGAAACTTCTTAATTGGCACTTAGAACCTATCAGTTTCCTGATATAGCACTTAGAACGTTGTATATATTATTTATTTTCTAATTTGTCTGATACTTTTTTTGCTGTAATGAAGTGGTCAGTGTAATTCTATGGTATCAGCTTACCTTCTCAGTTTTTTGAATGCAAATAAAAGATACATTGCTTCTTTGTTTTCTTGACTAATTTGAGCTCTAGTACTTGGAACGTTCCCCGCTTCCACTCTTCAAATGTTCCTAAAGACTATTTTAACTGTGCACTGTTTCTGATCTTAGGCTGTTTTGAAAATGCTGTTTGGTACAGTACCCGCTAATCGTTTGGGAAAATAAATGTGCGAGCGTAGACTAAAGCAAACACAATTTTTTTAACACTCACACATAAAACAACAAACATTATTAAAAGACAAGGGATAAACATGGCAATCAAAACAGGCAATTCAATCCAAAGGCACATTCCAAAAATAACAAAAAACACAGATATCTACCAAAAAGCAGGAATTTACCAACTACAGTGCAACATACATGATGGAAGGTACATAGGACAAACCAGCAGAACAGAACATTAGACACCCGGTACCAAGAACATATCAGAGCACGGAAATATCGAACGAGCCACTCAACTTTTGCAGAACTTGAGAGATAATAACCACAAACCTATTACAAGACAAAATGATATGAAAATAATTAGAATAAATAATGAAGGACATCTCCTAACATTACAGGAAAATGATCACATACACTCCTGGAAATGGAAAAAAGAACACATTGACACCGGTGTGTCAGACCCACCACACTTGCTCCGGACACTGCAGGAGGGCTGTACAAGCAATGATCACACGCACGGCACAGCGGACACACCAGGAACCGCGGTGTTGGCCGGCGAATGGCGCTAGCTGCGCAGCATTTGTGCACCGCCGCCGTCAGTGTCAGTTAGTTTGCCGTGGCATACGGAGCTCCATCGCAGTCTTTAACACTGATAGCATGCCGCGACAGCGTGGACGTGAACCGTATGTGCAGTTGACGGACTTTGAGCGAGGGCGTATAGTGGGCATGCGGGAGGCCGGGTGGACGTACCGCCGAATTGCTCAACACGTGGGGCGTGAGGTCTCCACAGTACATCGATGTTGTCGCCAGTGGTCGGCGGAAGGTGCACGTGCCCGTCGACCTGGGACCGGACCGCAGCGACGCACGGATACGGATGCACGCCAAGACCGTAGGATCCTACGCAGTGCCGTAGGGGACCGCACCGCCACTTCCCAGCAAATTAGGGACACTGTTGCTCCTGGGGTATCGGCGAGGACCATTCGCAACCGTCTCCATGAAGCTGGGCTACGGTCCCGCACACCGTTAGGCCGTCTTCCGCACACGCCCCAACATCGTGCAGCCCGCCTCCAGTGGTGTCGCGACAGGCGTGAATGGAGGGACAAATGGAGATGTGTCGTCTTCAGCGATGAGAGTCGCTTCTGCCTTGGTGCCAATGATGGTCGTATGCGTGTTTGGCGCCGTGCAGGTGAGCGCCACAATCAGGACTGCATACGACCGAGGCACACAGGGCCAACACCCGGCATCATGGTGTGAGGAGCTATCTCCTACACTGCCCGTACACCTCTGGTGATCGTCGAGGGGACACTGAATAGTGCACGGTACATCCAAACGGTCATCGAACCCATCGTTCTACCATTCCTAGACCGGCAAGGAAACTTGCTGTTCCAACAGGACAATGCACGTCCGCATGTATCCCGTGCCACCCAACGTGTAAGTCAACTACCCTGGCCAGCAAGATCACCGGATCTGTCCCCCATTGAGCATGTTTGGGACTGGATGAAGCGTCGTCTCACGCGGTCTGCATGTCCAGCACGAACGCTGGTCCAACTGAGGCGCCAGGTGGAAATGGCATGGTAAGCCGTTCCACAGGACTACATCCAGCATCTCTACGATCGTCTCCATGGGAGAATAGCAGCCTGCATTGCTGCGAAAGGTGGATATACACTGTACTAGTGCCGACATTGTGCATGCTCTGTTGCCTGTGTCTATGTGCCTGTGGTTCTGTCAGTGTGATCATGTGATGTATCTGACCCCATGAATGTGTCAATAAAGTTTCCCCTTCCTGGGACAATGAATTCACGGTGTTCTTATTTCAATTTCCAGGAGTGTATACAAAACAAAGGCTGAGAAGAAACAACTACTAAATGAACAAGTAAATACGACTAATAACTCACTGTTTACACTGATTGATCATATAACAGACATAAATCCCAACAAATGATTACACATCGGATTCCTCTCATAAGTAAAAAAAATAATTTTTATTTTATTTGTACTTTTATTTTATTAAAAAAAGAAATCTCTCTCCCTCTCTAATACACACACACACACACACACACACACACACACACACACACAAACACACACACACATTCAGAAAACAGTTGAATGCAGAAAACTGAGAATGTTGGTAACACTTAGAAAAACAAATGAAACTCTGTATTAAAAAGATGGCAGTTACAGTGATGTGTAACGTAAACAGTGAACTGTAAGATGTCCACCTGGTTGCCAGATGAGAAAAAACAGTTTGCTTAGACGCAATGAATTAGAAGTTACCTGTAAGTACCTTTCCATTTCATAAAAAAGTTGGGAAAGTGTTTTTAAATCTATAACCTAGGTGTGAAACCATAACCTACGTGTGAAAATTGACAAATCATGTAATATTTCAGGACACCCACTGAAGATGCCTTGTAAAAAAGGCGAAACGCGTCTGTGTACATAAATAAAAATAAAAATTTCGATGTGCAGCATGCAAAAATGGCATTTTCTTTGAAACAACTGCAATTTACAATTTTTTTAGTCACTGTTCCTAACACCAATAGGTCGGTTACACGTAACAGTATTAACGTTCACCCTGCAATTTATTGAGTGAGTACCCTACATTGACCTATGCAGTCTTGTATACTGTTGAGGAAAGTCGACGTTGTTTAACTACGCATACCTCGGTTCTAGTGCATGTAGTTTACTGCGATCTTTCTTCTAAAACTAGCTAAACAGCTTCTTCTCCCCTTTTAACACGATAACATCTTCTGAATAGATTTCGTGTTTGCAGAGGCAGTCACGCCGAAATGAACTATAGTTTTTGTCAAGGTAATCTCGAACTTGGGTAATGGTCATAGCACCGACGTCAGAGTCTCGTTTTAAAGAGGAGGGATTGATGTTTCTGTCAGCATAGCTCCAACATTCGTGGCTATCACACTTCGCACAGGTGCAAAGCGAATTCCCTATCTGAAAGTTGCGCATTCAATGTGCGTCCGCGAAAGGCATCGTATTTCACATACTTGTAATGCAATCTTAGTGAAACAACAACTGTTTCGATGGGAAATATGTTTTACATATGGTTGTGGACTTCAAGTAATATCCCAAAACCTGGGAAAGATTATGAGGCAACCACGTTGAAAATGTTTGAAATTTTCCTAATATCTTGTAAGTTTGTGAGGGCAAAGTACTACCAGTATTGCAAAAATTGAGCACGGATGCATATTCCACAAAATTATAAATCAGAAACGTCGGGCATGGACCTAAAGTTAACGTTACAGTACTGCCGCAAATACAGGCAACATAAGCGTGCTCGGACAAATGAGGTGGCACCTGACGAGATGGAGTCAAGTTGTTATTGTTGTTGTTGTTGTTGTTGTTGTGGCTCTCAGTCGGAAGACTGGTTTGGTGCAGCTCTCAACACTACTCCATCCTGCGCAAGCCTCTTCATTTCTTCATAGCTGCAACAACCTACATCCAGCGGATCTTGCCCACTGTAGTTAAATCTTGGTCTCCTTCACATTTTTTAACCCCCCACACTCCCGTCCATTACCAAATTGACGATTCTTTGGCACCTCAGGACGTGTTCTATCAACCGATCCATAGTTCTAGTCAGATAATTGTGCCATAAATTTCTTTTGTCCCTAAATCGAATCAGTACATCGTCATTAGTTATCCAGTCCACTCACCTAACTTCCTGCATCCTACGACAGCACCACGTTTCAACAGCTTTTATTCTCTTCCTCCTAGATCTGTTTATAGTATATGTTTCACTGTCATAAATGCTGCTCTCCAGACAAATATCTTAGAAAATATTTTCTAATACTTAAATTAACATTAGATGTCAACGAATTTCTCATGTGCAGAAATGATGTACTTACTATTGTCAACCTGTATTATTATTATTATTTTCGATTATTCCCTTTTGAGAGAGCGATTGAACTTGAGTCGTCATGATTTCTTCTTCTTTCTTCGTTCTTCCCAAAATCTCTTCGTACGTTCACTGTGTTATCTTTTGCGTTCTTCCAAACATCTTTTTCCCGTCCTATTCTCCGTATGTTCTTGTTTAAGTGTGTGTTTCTGTATGATATTTCTAAACTGTTCTCTATTGTTTATGTTGTGTTGTGTGATTCACAGTTCTTTGATGTCTTCTTCTGCTTCAGTGATCCACTTTGTCTTGTTTTTGCTCTTGTTTACCACCTTAAAGATTTGTCTTGCAAGCCTGCTTTTATTCATCCTGCTGATATGTCCATAAAATTTCTTCCTTATCCTTCTAATGGTGTCTGTTATTGTTTCTATGTCGTCGTAAATCTCTCTAGTTGGCCTCTTCATCCAGATTCCTTCCCGAAAAACTGGCCCATATGTTTTCGTCAGAATTTTTCTTTCCTGCTTTTCAATCTCTCTGATCTTAGTATGACCATGAATCACTGTAGTTTCTGCAGCATAAAGTGCTTCTGTTAGGACTACTGTGTTGTAATGCCTTAGTTTCGTATTGATAGAAATAGATTTCTTATTACAGCTAATCCAAGTGACCATATGACCTTATATGCTTTTTGTAACCTGGAGATTATATCTTTATTGGCTATTGCGTTCAGTCCTGGTGGTTGGATTATCTCTCCTAGATATATGAAGTTGGCAACTTGTGCCACTTTGCCGTATTGAGTAGTAATGGGGAGATTATCTACAGTTTTTTTCCATATACTGTGTTTTCTCATAGGAGATTTGTAGCCCAGTTTTCTGTGAGATTTCGTGTAGTTTTTCCAATGCAAGTTTGGCTTCCTCTCTATTGTTCGTTAGAATGGCAAGATCGTCCGCGAATGCCAGACACTTCATTCTAATTCTCTGCTCTTTTTTAATCCCAAGCTGAATTCCTTTTATTTCCTTTTCCCGTGTCCTCAAAGTTTTTTCCAGAACCATCTTAAACTGAAGGGGGTGGGGGGGGGGGGGGGGGCATCCCATCTCCCTGGCGAACACCAGCATGAATATGAAATGCTTCTGATGTTTCTCCCACGAATTTAACTTTGGAGGTTGCATCTGTTAATGCCTGTTGAATAATTGACCTTGTTTTCCTGCCAATCCTGAACTCCTCTAAGGTGTCAGCCTGCATTGAATATTCTCTCTACATTTGTTCTTATCAGTTATTTTGCTGTCCAGAAAGAAAAACTCATTTACTATTTTCAGCTCCTCAAAATTTTTATTTCTTCTGAAGTTTAAAATTACCTCCCCAAATTTTTCTTCGGTTTCCTTTACTGTAATTGCCGCCTGGTTTTTGTACAAGCTGTATATAACGTTTCGCTCCTAGCGTTTTACCTCTGCTACATTCAGAATTTCGAAGAGTGTATTCCAGTCAACATTTGGAAAAGCTTACTATGTGTGTACAAAGGCTATAAACATAGGTTTGCCTTTCTTCGCTCTGAGATAAACTTTGCTTTACAATCGTTATTAACTTTCTAAATCTTCATTTTTCATGTCTATATGTTTGCAACCCTTGGCCGCCAGAGGGCTCCGAATTGTAACATAGTGCTGTGAAACGTAACTATGCCGGTGCGTCAGAAACAGCATGCTATGATCGAGTTTCGAATTAGAAGAGTTCGTCTACACATGGAGCAACCTCTTCTTCAGCATGACAATGCCAGACCACACACGAGCGCTGCGACATCCGCAACAATCCGACACCTTGGGTTCGCGATGATGTTTGTTGTGGGGCGATCAACATCGTGGTCATCAGCGTCCGTAAAAGTTCCTAACCTTTCCATTTCCGGTCCCGGCACTTCCCAAACGAGGATGAGATGATGAGGACAACACAAACACCCAGTCCCCGGGCGTAGAAAATCCACGACCTGGCCTGGAATCGAAACCGGGCCCCTGTGATCTAGAGGTAGCCGAGTCCTACCTGGTAAGGGTCCCAGGTTGATAACAATACGAGTCGGTCGACCCAGCGCCTTGTAAGCCACATCTTTGTGGAAGAGCTACATTTCCTTAAGATCCTTTCCATGAATCTCACTCTGGCATCTGCTTTTCAAGCTATTTGTCTTAGGTTGTCTTACCACATACGGTCGCTGTGAATAGTTTCCCTATATATTTTACGGTAGTTGCGGCTTCTAGAAGTTTGTTACCAATATTGTAGTCCTACAGGAGCGCTTTCTTTTCCTGTTATCAACAATGTTTTACGTTCGTTTACGTTCAGTGTCAATTGCCAGGGCCTGCAACATTCTTCAGTCCTCTGCAGGCATTCGGCAAATCAGTACCGTCTTCAGGAGCTGATAAACAACGACATCACTGTGAACAGTGTTAAAGAGCATGCGACGCTTTCTACTAGATCGTGTATATCCATTGCAAACGGTAACGGTCCAATAATACTTTGTCAAAGATCATTCTCTATCCGATTTTCATCTGTTTCCAAAATTTAAAAAGCACCTTCGAGGATTTCATTTTGATAGTGATGAAGTTGTGCAAGCAGAGGAGACATCAACAAAGTCAAACATTCTACAGTGGCGTATCAACAAAGTGGCCCCTCGGGTGAAATGTGTTCGGCGCCCGGGTAGCTATGCGGAGAAATAATTATGTAGACACGAAGACTAAAAAGGTAGGGTGTTAATAATGTTTCATTTATTTAAAAAACTTTAAGGGCTTTACATACAAAAATTCGGAGGCATTACTTTCAGTACGCTTTTGTACTTTCCTTCGGTACCCAAACTGATCTTCCCCGATGTCAGCTAACAGTTCTTCCATTATTCTGTAAATAATTCGGATCAGAATTTTGCAACCATTACTTATGAAACTGGCGGTTTTGTAGTGCTCATACCTATCATCACCTACCTTCAATGTTCAAAAAATGTTCAAATGTGTGTAAAATCTTATGGGACTTAACTAATAAGGTCATCATCCCCTAAGCTTACACACTACTTAACCTAAATTATCCTAAGGACAAACACACACACCCATGCCCGAGGGAGGACTCGAACCTCCGCCGGGATCAGCCGCACAGCCCGTGACTCCAGCGCCTCAGACCGCTCGGCTAATCCCGCACGGCTACCTACCTTCTATGTGAATGTACAGGGTGACAATTGTTCAACTATATGAAATAAAATCGTCGTAGCATGATGGGAATTAGTATGCGCATACATGGTTTGGTTTAGCGGCGAAGCCACTTTCATTTGAATGGGGTCATCAATAAGCAAAATTGGTGCATCTGAGGGACTTAGAATCCGCATTTCGCGATCGAGAAGTCTCTTCACCTTCAACGGGTGGCTGTGTGGTGTGCAATGTCCAGTCACGGAAAAATCGGTGCGATATTTCTTGATAGCGCGGTGGATACAGAAGGGTACGTGAAGGTTTCGGAAGATGAATTCATCCCCATTATCCAAAGTGACCCTGATTTTGACAAGACGTGGTTCACGCAGTGTCTGATGTCCTGGAAGAGCACTTTGGGGACCGCATTCTAGCTCTGAGATACCCAAATGCCACTGGCATTGGCCTCGATTGGCCGCCATATTCTCTGGACCTGAACAAATGCGACTCCTATTTGTGGGGCTATATTAAAGGCAAGGTGTAGCCGCCCGGGGTGACCGAGCGGTTCTAGGCGCTATAGTTTGGAACCGTGCGACCGCTACGGTCGCAGGTTCGAATCCTGCCTCGGGCATGGATGTGTGCAATGACCTTAGGTTAATTAGGTTTAAGTAGTTTTAAGTTCTAGGGAACTGATGACCTTTGAAGTTAAGTCCCATAGTGCTCAGAGCCATTTGAACCATTTGACAAGGTGTGCAGCAATAACCCTATAACCATTGCCGAGATGAGAACAGCCATTCAGAAGGTCATCGACAGCATCGATGTTCCGAAACTTCAGCTGATCATGCAGAATTCGTCTGCATCACATCATCGCCAGTGATGACAGGTATATCGAACATTTAATAACCTAAATTCGAATGTCTGTAATGACGTTTATATATCGAATAAAGTGTGTGCACGCTGTAGTTCGTAACTAATTTACGTTTTTTTTTTCATGTAGTTCAATAATTGTCACACTCTAACCACTACATTCTTCCCATATCTTGTATATCAGGTCGAATGGTATGCCAAAGAAGTTGCGTACAGTTTTGGATTTCGTTGCTGATGGGGTGGTGGAGAGTGCAGTGGAGGTGAACCCATACCCAGTAGGCATTTGCAGAAGAACAGTGGGAGATTGAATTTGTATATGTACTTCGAAAAAAAATTGAGTATACTATTATACAGTGCACACGATTGATATATATATATATATATATATATATATATATATATATATATATATATATATATACTCCTGGAAATTGAAATAAGAACACCGTGAATTCTTTGTCTCAAGAAGGGGAAACTTTATTGACACATTCCTGGGGTCAGATACATGACATGATCACAGTGACAGAACCACAGGCACATAGACACAGGCAACAGAGCATGCACAATGTCGGCACTAGTACAGTGTATATCCACCTTTCACAGCAATGCAGACTGCTATTCTCCCATGGAGACGATCGTAGAGATGCTGGATGTAGTCCTGTGGAACGGCTTGCCATGCCATTTCCACCTGGTGCCTCAGTTGGACCAGCGTTCGTGCTGGACGTGCAGACCACGTGAGACGACGCTTCATCCAGTCCCAAACATGCTCAATGGCGGACAGATCCGGAGATCTTGCTGGCCAGGGTAGTTGACTTACACCTTCTAGAGCACGTTGGGTGGCACGGGATACATGCGGACGTGCATTGTCCTGTTGGAACAGCAAGTTCCCTTGCCGGTCTAGGAATGGTAGAACGATGGGTTCGATGACGGTTTGGATGTACCGGGCACTATTCAGTGTCCCTCGACGATCACCAGAGTGGTACGGCTAGTGAAGGAGATCGCTCCCCACACCATGATGCCGTGTGTTGGCCCTGTGTGCCTCGGTCGTATGCAGTCCTGATTGTGGCGCTCACCTTCACGGCGCCAAACACGCATACGACCATCATTGGCACCAAGGCAGAAGCGACTCTCATCGCTGAAGACGACACGTCTCCATTCGTCCCTCCATTCACGCCTGTCGCGACACCACTGGAGGCGGGCTGCACGATGTTGGGGCGTGAGCGGAAGACGGCCTAACGGTGTGCGGGACCGTAGCCCAGCGTCTTGGAGACGGTTGCGAATGGTCCTCGCCGATACCCCAGGAGCAACAGTGTCCCTAATTTGCTGGGAAGTGGCGGTGCGGTCCCCTACGGCACTGCGTAGGATCCTACGGTCTTGGCGTGCATCCGTGCGTCGCTGCGGTCCGGTCCCAGGTCGACGGGCACGTGCACCTTCCGCCGACCACTGGCGACAACATCGATGTACTGTGGAGACCTCACGCCCCACGTGTTGAGCAATTCGGCGGTACGTCCACCCGGCCTCCCGCATGCCCACTATACGCCCTCGCTCAAAGTCCGTCAACTGCACATACGATTCACGTCCACGCTGTCGTGGTATGCTACCAGTGTTAAAGACTGCGATGGAGCTCCGTATGCCACGGCAAACTGGCTGACACTGACGGCGGCGGTGCACAAATGCTGCGCAGCTAGTGCCATTCGACGGCCAACACCGCGGTTCCTGGTGTGTCCGCTGTGCCGTGCGTGTGATCATTGCTTGTACAGCCCTCTCGCAGTGTCCGGAGCAAGTATGGTGAGTCCCACACACCGGTGTCAATGTGTTCTTTTTTCCATTTCCAGGAGTATATATATACGAACTCAGCGTCAAGACATTAGGGGATCTTTAACATGCTAAGGACGACTGGTACGGGATAAGAAAGCAAATTTTGTTCTCGGGTTGGCACGCTCAGAGAGCGCGAGATTTCCCTAAAAATTTGGTGAAGGGTTTCACTTCAATTTCTCGCGGTGTTCTTTATGCACGCTTGCTTCCCAACACAAATCCACTGCGTCCAGCCTTCCACATTTCCAGTGAAGCTGAACTGTCCTTGATGTTTGTCTGGCTGTTTCAGGATTCACTTTGCGTTTCTTTTGTCTGCAGTCGCAGCGGTGCGAGGTTACGGGCAGCTGGGTCGAGGTCGCCATTCCACACCGCACCGCCAGGCGAGCACTTCTCCAGCCGCGATGCCACAGATGGTATGGATTTGTTTTTGTGTCATGCATAGACTCTGATGTGTTAAGAGAAATTTTGGACATATTCGGCAAAAAAGTGTTCCGTATTCGTGAACGATAAGAAATAAGCAATATTTCCTGAACTCATTTTTATTTTATTGTCTGAGACGTACCACAGTGTACTCGTAATCCCAGAGCTAAATAAAACGAGAACATGTTGCACGGGCAAATGAAGTATATGTTGCCGCGCTTTGTCTTAGTGACGTCTATATTCTAGGATTTTTTAATCTATTCCGTATTAATCAGCATCGATGTTTAATTCCTTCATTTTGCTATTTCAAGTCTTTTCATTAGTACTCGACGACGATGAGCCGATAAAAAATCTTGGCAAACGACATTCTATTCTCAGTCAAGGACGCGGTTCCTGCTAGTTCTCGCTGACGCTACTAATTTAGCTGCAGTCGTGGTGCCATCAACACCGGCTGGTCATCTGACAGCGTCCAAGTCATAGATCCTCACGCTGCTGTCATCAAAAACAGGAGTAAGAGCACGAGTTCTTTTCTTACACCAATACATAGATGACATCTCACGTCCAGCGGGCAGTATTTCGGAGCGCCATACGATCTCTCCATGGCCCACAGCATAAGCTGTCTGAAATTCAGTTACAAGCAAAACTTTTATTCACTGACGACGTCCGTGCACGTCTGTATTGTTTACTTAACCACTTGAATTCTATAAATAACAACCTCTCTTTCAGCAAGTGTTTTTATGCTCAGCGCGTAACTCTTTCTACTTCTATTTCGCAGTGCTTTAAATTGGCGCCCATGATGCCTTGTATCTGTGCCATTCATATGTGATATCCTTCCGTCACATCTTAATCTTCCAGTAGCGTATTTCAGTCTCATGCTTACTACTTAAGGCACCTTGGTAGTGTAAGGGGGCTTATTTAAAGTGAACGGAGTTTCCTCCATTCACAATGCAGTATTCTGAAGGGAAGTAAACTGTTTGTGACGGATAACTTATGCGATTTTCGAGATGAATCTTTTTCATAGTGGAGACAAGGTGTACTGGTGTTCTACAAGATTGAGTATTCGAACTGCTTCAGTTCTTACCGCATGACCGAGCGAGGTGGCGCAGTGGTTAGCACACTGGACTCGCATTCGGGAGGACGACGGTTCAATCCCGTCTCCAGCCATCCTGATTTAGGCTTTCCGTGATTTCCCTAAATCGTTTCAGGCAAATGCCGGGATGGTTCCTTTGGAAGGGCACGGCCGATTTCCTTCCCAATCCTTCCCTAACCCGAGCTTGCGCTCCGTCTCTAATGACCTCGTTGTCGATGGGACGTTAAACTCTAACCACCACCACCACCATCTTACCGCATGGAAACGAAGTCCCATGCTTCTTGACAGAGCGTAAGAGAACGATGCGACAGACCCGCACCGCCGTACTAGGCAATGTCCTAATGGAGGTGGTTTGCGGTTGCCTTCCTCCGACCGTAATGCGGTTGAATTACGATGTTGAAGATGACACAACCTGACCACGACGGGAATCGAACCCGGGACCCCGTGCTCGGGAAGCGAGAACGCTACCGCGAGACCACGAACTGCGAACTCTTACCATATGCAGAAAAGAACTTTCTTATTGCACTGACAAAGCAGGATGATGCAGTCATCATAATCAAGACTAATAGAGATGCTACAACAGAATCAACAACAAGTGAAGTATTTAGAAAAATCATTGATATGCGCTCAATGATTCGTCCATCACTTTACTTAGAAAGAAAATCTTTGTTCTTTTAATTCCGCAAACAACAGAATACATTATCATCAATGACAACAGAGTATGGAGAAAGAAAATTTGTAAATCTGAATGTTGAAAATTCCTGGCTATTGATAAAGACATGAATTGGAAATCACAAACAGTATCTCCTATCAAATGCCTGATTACCTCTAGATAAGACAGCTGTCTTAGGTGATCAAAGCATCAGAAAGCTAGCTTACTTTGCACGCATTTCCCCGCATTAGCTTTATACGAAATAATTTTATAAAATAACTCTATACACAGACATAAAGTATTTATTGCATGGAAATGTTATGTAAAGATGATATGTGGGAATAATTTATGGCGTTCCTCAAGGCAGTGCTATAGGCCCTCTGCTGTTAATTAACTGAATAAACGATTTAGGAGACAATGTGAACAGGCGTCTTAGGTTGTTTGCAGATGATGTTGGCATTTATCGTCTGTTAAAGTCATCAGAAGATGAAAACCAATTGCAAAACGATTTAGATAAGATATTGTGTGAAAATTGGCAATTGATCCTAAATAAAGAAAAATTTGAGGTCATCCATACGAGTGCTAAAAGGAATCTGTTAAACTTCGGCTATGCGGTAAATCGATCAAATCTACAGGCCACAAATTCGAGTAAATTCCTAGGAATTAAAGTTAGGAACAACTTAAATTGGAAAGAACACATAGAAAGTGTTGTGGGGAAGCCAAACCAAAGACTGCGTTTTATTGGTAGAACTTTAAGAACAAAGGCGTTTTTCGTTGCAGGAGTATCTTCTCGTGACATTTCAGTCACCAACTTCTTCCTCCGAATGCGAAAATATTTTGTTTATGCCGACCTACATAGGAAGAAACGTTCATCCTAATAAAACAAGGAAATCAGAGCTCGTACGGAAAGACATAGATGGTTCGTTCTCCGGGTGCTGTTCGAGGGCTGAATAATAGAGAATTAGTGTGAAGGTGGTTCGATAAACCTCTGCCAGGCACGTAAGTGTGATTTCCAGAATAATCATGTATATTTGGACGTAGACGCTGACACATGCAACTCCTTAAAAAATTGGTATACTAACAAGAGCCCACGTAACACATTTATTCTCTTTTGGAGTTTGCTATGAAGAATAAATCACAGTTTTAAAATAGTAGAAGCAGCCACAAATACAATGCTAGGAAGAAAAATGGGATCATTTCTTCTTGACCAATACTCCTACAACGCATTATTTCCTGGTGGGGCTACATTTTCCCGATTTTATTAAGTAGAAGTCCAATTATGTAAATGGTCAACTTGTGGCCATGTTTTCACAGAAAAAAATCTATTATGTGTAAACCAGTCACATCAATTGCGATTAGTCACGAATATGATCTACGAAATATACAAATAACTCGCCAATCCAGACTCAAGATGTCCCAATAGTTAATAAAACGAGTGATTAATAAAATAAGCTTTTAATTGGGGTATAAATTTCTAAAGGTACAGCAGGATATTGCGTCCTATGTCTATAGCGCAACGAAATCTTGGTACAAGCGTAATTTGAACTAACAGATTTAAATGAGGCAAAGCGTAAAACAGATTGTGCTTTTCGTTACACAGACTGCACTAGCTTGCTTCAAGTCTCAGTGCGACGGAGGTAAGCAATGTTGTCCACATAAATTTCGTAATAAAAGTTTTAAATGCTTCATTTCCGTGGCCGTGATTTCGTAGTTGCCGTATAGGCATTTTATTGATTTTAGTACCGTCTGTGCATTTTTCGCCATCGCACACAAGTTGTTTTATTGACACGAAATGCCCTCAAGTGGTGGGAGTGGCGTTGAGATCTGCCTATGATTCGCTATTTTGACATGAAACAGGAGCCCCCATATGTATATTGCAAATAAAATGCAATGGCGAACTAAATAAAAACATATTGCTCCATTTCAATGTGGTGTGTTGCCACCATTCTAGTTGTTAGAATGGAAGATGCCAACTGTCGCCTCAAACTGCCGCTCCAGTCGCTCTGCAAGTATAACTGCACCAAATCGCTTGAAAACTCTACAAAACTGTACGCTTTCACCTAAGGCGGCTTCTTTTATTATCGTGGCTGCAAACCCTCTGAGTTGAACGCTAAAGAGAGAGAGAAAGTGTCATCATTCCTACGGTGTCAACCAAGCGCTTCATCAGCATTATGGACCATCTGAGGAATAAAACGACCGTTTGTACAATTTCGAATGATACTGAAAGTAAAGTTTCAAAACGATTCAATGAATCGCAGTAGGATTTGGAAACTCTCATAGATTGTGGGTTCTGTTTGCATGGAAATCGTAACTATTCTATATTGATTTATCTGGCTTAATGTAGGGATGAAAGGGCTAGAAACATACAAAATCCAAAATCACAACAAAAGTGCAAAAAATCAAAGAGAATCTGATTTCCATATACAGAGTAATTCAAATGCCCCTATCCATCGGTTTTATGCAACCTGTAACACCTTGAAAAACCACATGCGACATTTTTGTATTCTCTCACTCACTATGTGCAAAGCGTTAGTTCTACATCAAAAAAGAGCAGAACCTATTTGTAGGAAATTTAAAGCAGTTCAATTTTGTACTGAGCTGTGTTTTCGTTGGAGGCCCCGGTTTTCGAGTTATTAAAGAAAAACGGGTTTGGACTTCACTTTCGTACGTTTTTCTTGAATAATTCAAGAACTACGGCCTCTAGCTAAACAGTATCCCAGCACGAAATTTAACTACATTAAATTATCTACACAAAGAACCCTTCCTTTTTCTGCAGGACGGATAGTTAGGGCTTAGTGAGCGAGAGAATGTGTAAATCTTGTGCATTGTATTCGAAGGTGTTGTGGATTGCATAAAACCCAGCAGTGGAGGCAGCTCAGTCATCTTGTATAATATTTTTCCAAGGCAAAGTAATTCTTAAGTTATCAACGATCTTGTTCCCAAGTTTTAATTACTAATAATTAGAACATAGTTTTTAGTTGAAACAAATTACTTGTATCGATACTTCAACTGCTTCAGGACGTTTTCCAAAGAAAATGTCGAAAACTAAGTTAAGCAGCACTCACATGGCAGGTTTTGTGTAATTGTTGGACGGAAGCTATTCTCCACAAAAACACTTCTCCACGCTGTACACTTTTAAATTCTATATAAGAGTTCACACAGGTATGTGGACGCCACCATTGACGGTGCTTGGAGCAACAGTTGGAAATTCTTACAGCGACAAAAATCGCTCTATTTTAACAATTATATAGTTGGTATTAACAGCAGTAGAGAATAACAGTTTTTTAAGAGCCTCGTATCGAAAAATTTTATATAAAGCACGAATTCATATGTGACATATCTTTAGATTTATCCTGGTTACAAAGTACATATTATTACGTGGCCAGGGTGTGTCTGAACCTGTGAATCCAAACCGAAGATTTTTGTAAAGTTAATTAAAACCATTAATGTCATGCAGTGGTTTTGGTTGTCCTTCGGAAAGGGTTGTTTTACGTTAGTAAATTACAGGTGTCTTTCGTCGTACACAGTCACACACATTCCTACGTCGATCGATTATTAAGTTTTAACAACATCACATTTGGGCATTTTTTTCTTGAAAGCCAGTAATAAAAAAACAACACGCTGCAACGAATGTAAAATAAAAAGTTTATTTTTCTTTCGAGCTTAAGTCAGCGATATCTGGAGCAACGCCCTAAGATGACATTTTCTTGGCTTCGAGGCTGAATATAGAGTCAACTGTGGCTTGCTCGGTAGAGAAAGGTACCCAAAAAATTGAAATAGTCTACTCGAAAAGTAAACGCGAACATTTTTCCAGACTAGGAGGATGTCATGACAATGTGTGCTGTACTGTATTCCAGCACAGCGGTGAAACGCTGCAAAGAGGAGGTTTACCTCTGCTTTCTACTCTAGTCTGTTGGCTTCATAAATATGTGTGACGATCTCTCTCAAACAAACAGTGTATGTTGGCGTTACAATAGCCATGCCTCTCTGCTGCATGAGTTCACCATATTGTACTGCGTTTGACATTCAGATCAAAGGAACGCGCTGACAACGCCCTGCTTTTTGGGGTCGAGATCCCGTTGTTCTCAG
The DNA here is from genome assembly GCF_023897955.1 of Schistocerca gregaria. NCBI lineage: Eukaryota > Metazoa > Arthropoda > Insecta > Orthoptera > Acrididae > Schistocerca > Schistocerca gregaria. The sequence continues at coordinate 667,967,180 of NC_064923.1, forward strand.
ACACTTGTGCAACAAGCAAACTGTATTTGTGTTGTAGGCGACTGTCGAGTTTGGTGGGACAAACTGGAGATCTGTGTCAGCTGCTGAGGTTCGCTTGGATGGCATAGTTTGTAGGACGCTGCTCGCGAAAGACAGCGATCCAGTTCGAAGCCGAACCCGACACTAATTTTCAACTTGTCACAAACAACTTATCCTAGACAATTCTCAGTATAGAGACAGTTTATTGAGGTAGTGTCACAGTCTCTTAAACTTTTTTGTAAATGACATCACGTTCTCCACCGACTATACTATTTATTAACGTTCCACGATGTAATTTCAACATTAAGTCATTTTCAAGTAATTAAAGCTGCAATCAATACATGCACCAGAGTTAGACATACCACTGACAAAACTGCATGCGTGTTTCTCAGTACAGCCAAGAAAAATCTGGGTTAAAAGTTAGCTAAAAACTTTCCGTTAATTCTTACCCAGACTGCATTTCATTTTGTGAAACTACCTAATTGTACGTTCCTCCGCTGAAGGATTAGGCACCTTTTTAGCTTACCTGGGCCACACTGAAAGAAGATGAGTATTTCTTGGCCACACATAATATACTTAACACTAACAACAACGACTGAGAAAAAAACGGACTGTCGGGAGTATAGAGTTAACACATTTAAGTAATTTAGAATTTATTAATGTATGATTATTTATTCTAAAAATGGAAGATGGAATTAATGTAACATTTTATATATGGGATTCCATTCATAATTTTATGTGTTAAGTAATTACAAATCGTAGAATTAATTTGACATTTGACTCTGAATTTGGGAAACTGATGTAGCGATTTTTCAATTCTCAAGGTGTTCACAAGGGGTCCATCTGAGATTTGGGCACTATTTTTGCTCTTCATTTGCTTTACTCTTGAAAATAACTGTTCACAAACGTACGTGCTTCCAAACAGACATATAAAACGCACGACTGTGCAGGAAGGGATTTGTCTCTGGGCAGGAGAGATCTATAGAAGTCCAACAAAGGTACATGATCGAATTTTTCTTTCAGTTGAGTGTCAGACTGCAACTCTATGCCCTCCATCTGACAATCTTCTGGCAACGTATCTATATTGTTTGTAAAAGGTATCGCATGAACACAAAAATTTTGATCATTTTTTCGAAAATCCTGATATAAGTATGGCTTTGTAATTCATCCCCTTCTTTAGGATTATGTTTGGCTGACGTGCTGAAATGAAATCCAAGTGTGTATTTTTTCCGAAACTTTGTTTCTGTGCTTTTGGATTCTTATGGTTATAAGTGCCTCAATTGATATTCAAATTCCATAACGCCTTCCTTAATTAAGGTGACATACAATTCTGGAATTATTCAAATGAATTATAGTCATTAGCTGTTGTAGGTCCTCAGTTCATGGTATCAAAATATTTCGATACCAGTTTAAGTTATCAACAATCGAAATATGGGTTTCTTACAGGAATACGAAAACGCAATTTCAGAAGGACTGTATGGTATCTACGGAATCAGCAAGCAGTCAGCAACGTTGTGCTGTAGTTATAGATGTACAAGACAAATGTAATTCACTTAATATAAATTTAGGCCAAAATCAAAGAGTTTCTTGCTAAATGTCGCAATCGACTGTCCTTCGACAATCGCAAAATCAAAGAGTTTCTTGCTAAATGTCGCAATCGACTATTCTTCGACAATCGATTATGAATTAATCACACTCTCCTTAAACTTTAAACCACATACAACCAGAGATTGCGACATCGATGCGGCCTTCATTCGTGAAGTCACTATTACTGCAGATAGCATGCAGATACTTTAACGTGGCAGTCTTGGGTAGGGGTGTTTTGATTTTGAACTGTGTTTCCATGAGATACCGTTAGAGGTCAGGCCTGAACTTCCACGTTTAGAATACTGCCTCCCCAAGCACGCAGTTGCGCAACAGTTACGAAAAGGTATTTTGTTTACCTCACTTTACTCTGGGTCGTGTGTTACTCGTTGTTTTCCTTTCTTGTTTTGAAATGTGTGGAAACATTAACCCTGGTCCATTATGAGGTCTGAGTACTGCTCCAACACCAGAAGGAATCTGCGATCCCTACTACATCGTGTCACTTCTGCTTTCGCAAAAGCAGGAGTATAGGCGAGGGCTAGGACTACAGCTAGCCAATGAGAGCGAGGCGGGGCTTGTTCTCCCACACCTTTTCCCGCCCCTAGGCCGTCTATTCTAACTTGTTTCCCGACTGTCCGTACCACATCTGTATCCGCGCACTACACTAGAGAATGATCTGGATTCGGCCAATAACAGGACAGTTAGCCACTTAGCACGGCGACAGTGTCCACGTGCACGTTGAAACCTGATGAGTTTGTAGTTTCTGAACAATGGAAGCCGACGCGATGGTACGTGAGTTAGCAGTATACGGTGTGAGTCGGTCGATGCAGAACTCTACACCTGTTTCAATGCTCCAGTGCCGAGACAACTCCAGGAAAGAAACTGTGCAGTCTATAAATGGAGGAAGAAGAAAGAGTGACACGTTCAGTCGACGCCAAGGTCACTGGAGACCAAACACAAACTTGTATTGGTGAAGGATGGGGAATAAATAGGCCACCGGCCGCGGTGGTCTAGCGGTTCTAGGCGCGGTTAGGTTTAGTAGTTTAAGTAGTTCTAAGTTCTAGGGAACTGATGACCTCAGCAGTTGAGTCCCACAGTGCTCAGAGCCATTCGGGAGGACGGATTTACGTATCCTGTAATTTTTAGACGTGGCATTTACCACAATGAAGTCATTGCCGATTCCTTCTACCATCCTCTTCCAATCCGAGCTTGTCAACATCCGGTGTTGAACTCGTTTTCAGTTAGGCGTTAAAACCTAATTTCATGAAGTTTTGCTACTCCGATGTTATTGATGGGTTAAAGGGACCAAACTACGAGGTCATCAGTCCCTACAGCATGCATCTGTCAATCCGGGAAGAGTCCTCAGAGATGAGGGACACAGGACACAGAAGACAGACCTGATACACCTGACTGTAACCGAGAATCAATGAAACCGAGAGATAGAAATAAGTGGAAGTGGGAAAGGAGTAAGAGAGTGAGTTGCTCCGCTCAGAAAGCACCAGAAAGCCTCCGGGATATGTTGTGCGACGGGAGACACACCCTCTGCATCTGATCAGTGTTCCCTCACCCTCCATTACCACAAGAAAACTACCAACGCAGACAACTTGAAAAAATAACGGGGTTAGTGATTATAAGGCTGTTGTAACGAGACTGAATACCGTTAACATCCGAATCCATCAAAAATAAAGGCAAAGTACAGCTGTTTTAAAAAAAGCAGATAAAAATTCGCTTCACGCGTTTCTATGAGTCATTATTCACTCCTTCCGATCTGATTGTGTAAGCGAAGACCGGATGTAGTTTGAATTCAGAGAAATAATATCAATGGCGATTGAAGAGATGTATCCCACATACATTAATAAGTAATGGTACTGATCTCTCATGCTTCACGAAACGGGTCAGAACACCGTTGCAGAAGCAACAAAAAAATTGCCAAATTTAAAAGAATACAAAATCCAGAAGAGTGGGGAAGTTTTTCAGAAGCTTGACATTTAGCGCAAACTTCAATGTGAGAGGGTTTAAATAGTTTCCACAATAAAACTCTGTCTAGAAATCTGGCACAAAACCCAAAAAGATTCTTGTCATATGTAAAGTATACTAGCGGTAAGACGTAACCAGTAGCTTAACTACTCGTTAAAAATGGCGATGTTTCTGATTACAATGCCACTAAAGTAGAGTTACTAAACAGAGTTTTCCGAAACTCATTCAACAAAGAAGCCGAAGTTAATGTTCCAGAATTCGAGTCCCGAACGACTGCCAACATGAGTAACTTAGAAGCAGATATCCTCGGTGTAGTGAAGCAGGTTAAAAACACTTAATAAAGGCAAGGTTTCCTGTTCAGGTTGTGTATCATTCAGTTTCCTTTCACAGTATGCTGATACAATAGGTACTTAACAATCACGTACAACCGCTCGCTCGTCTAAGCTTCCGTACTAAAGACTGGAAAGTCGGACAAATCGCACCAATACCCAAGATAGAAATAGGAAAGTCCACTGAATTACAGATCCACATCACTAAAGTCGATTTGCAGTAGGATTTGAACATTTTGAGTTTCCTCGAACAAAACGATTTACTTATTTACAAATAGCACTGATTCGGAAAACATCGTTCTTGTGAAACATAGCTCTTTCTGCTCAAAGAGTAATAAGTGCTGTCGACAGGAATGTCAAATTGATTTCATATTTTTTGATTTCGAGAAGGCTTTTGACACCATTTCTCACAAGCGTCTTCTAATCATATTGCGTGCCTAGGGAGTATCGCCTCAATTGTGCATTGCTGTCGGAAAGGTCATAGTTCGCAATATTTGACGGAAATTTATCGAATAAAACAAAAGAAATATATGATGTTCCCCAAGGAAGTGTTATAGGCGCTTTATTGTTTGTGATTTACATAAACGACTTGGGAGACAAACTGAGCAGCCCTCTTAGATTGTTTGCAGATGAAGCTGTCATTGTGAAGTCACTAGATGATCAAAACCAATCGCAAAATGGTTTAGACAAGATATCTGTATGGTGCGAAATGTAGCAATTGATTCTAAACAATGGAAAGGGTAAACTCATCCACATGAGTACTAAAAGAAATCTGAGCAGCCCTCTTAGATTGTTTGCAGATGAAGCTGTCATTGTGAAGTCACTAGATGATCAAAACCAATCGCAAAATGGTTTAGACAAGATATCTGTATGGTGCGAAATGTAGCAATTGATTCTAAACAATGGAAAGGGTAAACTCATCCACATGAGTACTAAAAGAAATCTGCTAAATTTCGGTTACAGGATAAATCACACAAATCTAAACGCGCTGGGGCACCCCTTCAAACTAAGTACTTAGGGACGACAATTACGAATTATAATTTAATTTTGAAAGATTACATAGGTAACATTGTGGTGAAAGCAAACAAAACACTGATTTATTGGGAGAACACTTACGAAGTGCAACAGGTCAACTAAACAAATGGCTCTGAGCACTATGGGGAGGTCATCAGTCCCCTAGAACTTGGAACTACTTGAACTAACCTAAGGGCATCACACACATCCATGCCCAAGGCAGGATTCGAACCTGCGACCGTAGCGATCGCGCGGTTCCGGACTGAAGCGCCTAGAACCGCGCGGCCACCCCGGCCGGCCCTCAACTAAACAGACTGCTTACACCAAGTTCGTACGACATCTTCTGGTCTTGCTGTATGGTGTGGGATCGGCATGAGATGTGACTGACGGACATCGAAAAGGTCAAAAGAAGGGCACCTCGTTTTATGTTTTCGCTAAATAGGGGAGAGAGTGTCCGGGGCATTGCACGTGAATTCGGGTGCCAGTCATTAAAACAAAGGCGTTTTTCTTTGCAGCGGGATGTTACCGTGAAATTTCCAACACCAACTTTCTCCTCCGATTGCAAAAATACTCTTTGAGTGTCCACATACATTGCGAGAAATGACCATCATGATAAATAGGAGAAATAAGTGCATTTTTGTATGTCCATCCTTTTAACAGGTCTCTCGGACGACGGACGTCTACTATCGTGACAAAAAATAAAAACACCTGCAGCCGGATTTTGATTTCTTCAGTTGATGGTTGGAGTGCTGACATATTATCTGCGTATCCAGTAATGGTGGCAACTGATGTGCTATGCATGGGGATCATATCAACCTGTACCGCATCAAAGACAGCCTGAAGATGCAATGAAGCGTTGAAACTGGTAGCGACAAATAAATTTAAAAAAATAAGTGCATGTTTGATGGATCCTCTGCCAGGCACTTTTTGTAAATTGCAAAATAATCGTGTTCACGAAGATACAGAAATCTTCGAAAGAGAACAAAGACGACGAGACAGTAAACCAATGACAGATGTAAAAGAATAAGAAGAATTAAAAAGTTGGGAGGTGTAGGAGCCTGGCCGTACCACCGAGCAACGGTAGCCATGGGCCCCCTGGATGTGAGCAGTCTACGAGGCTCCAACCCTCCAATACTTCAAGCGGCCGACGAGGCCAATGTAGCCTACCTCAAAGAGAAAAACAGAAACCACCTTCACAGGTAAAATGTAAAAACAGACCAGCCACTGTAGGGATGTTAGTAGGTAAATGAATCGGGAGAATGGTTTTAAATTGATGGATAATACAATTCATTCATTAATTACATTCAAGAACATAACTGCCAAAAATCTTACTATCAAAGCATTCTTACGTGCTTGCAATAAGGGTCGGGGTACCTCACATGCAATCTGACCTTAAATTACGGTTAATGGCTCCTGGTATGTAAGCTAACATTGAAAGGTTAAAGATTCTCGAAGTGCAATCTGACTTCAAAGTAAATCAAACACTCAAAAACGCTATCTGACTGTAAAGTTGAGTGGGCGCCTGTGACTGATTGTAAAAACAGTGGAAACCAACTAACTGAATGTAATGCGCAATTCAGAGATGAAAAAGTATCGAACAGACTGCGGTTGAAATCAAGTCATTAGAAAATTCAAGAATGAATCTGGATTCTAAACTGGAATAAGTAAAGCTTATTGAACATTGCTCGTCCAGTAAAATTCCCTACGCCCTAGTTGTTGCTGGTTCGCTCTCACCATATTATCTGTTCAGATGCCGGAGCGTGAGGTACCTGTAGCTGCAAGTTGTGAAGTTTTACGCCGCCTCATGTGAGCTTATCGTCTCCCGAGGGCTGCTCTTATAAATTTCTCTTTCCCACACTTTAGTTTATTGCGGTTAACCATTAGTTCTTCAGGGGGTGGAAATGTCCTATCAACTCCCACTTCTCTGTCTCCGCTCAGTGGTGGGGTTCGTTTCAAGTTCTAACATTAACTTTTCTACCCTACCTTCAGTCCTACGAGCTGCAAATATTTTCCGTCTACCTCTGATTACCTCCACTGGTCTCTACGCGACGTTTGTTACTGTTAACGAATGGGAGCTTGCATTTCAAGTGGAAAAAATCACCAGATTCTGGTTTCCTCTTTAAGTGGATAAAATTGGAAAAATCCTGTGTGTTGGCGTAGCCTGCTCTCTCAAGGGGCGTCAGATGTATACGTCTGACAGTCTTCCGCCTTGAGCATTTCCTTAGAGTAAACTGGTGAACTGAACTGTGCTTCGAAGCAGAGTGGTTCTTCTACACTCCTGGAAATGGAAAAAAGAACACATTGACACCGGTGTGTCAGACCCACCATACTTGCTCCGGACACTGCGAGAGGGCTGTACAAGCAATGATCACACGCACGGCACAGCGTTGGCCGTCGAATGGCGCTAGCTGCGCAGCATTTGTGCACCGCCGCCGTCAGTGTCAGCCAGTTTGCCGTGGCATACGGAGCTCCATCGCAGTCTTTAACACTGGTAGCATGGTGCGACAGCGTGGACGTGAACCGTATGTGCTGTTGACGGATTTTGAGCGAGTGCGTATAGTGGGCATGCGGGAGGCCGGGTGGACGTACCGCCGAATTGCTCAACACGTGGGGCGTGAGGTCTCCACAGTACATTGATGTTGTCGCCAGTGGTCGGCGGAAGGTGCACGTGCCCGTCGACCTGGGACCGGACCGCAGCGACGCACGGATACGGATGCACGCCAAGACCGTAGGATCCTACGCAGTGCCGTAGGGGACCGCACCGCCACTTCCCAGCAAATTAGGGACACTGTTGCTCCTGGGGTATCGGCGAGGACCATTCGCAACCGTCTCCATGAAGCTGGGCTACGGTCCCGCACACCGTTAGGCCGTCTTCCGCTCACGCCCCAACATCGTGCAGCCCGCCTCCAGTGGTGTCGCGACAGGCGTAAATGGAGGGATGAATGGAGACGTGTCGTCTTCAGCGATGAGAGTCGCTTCTGCCTTGGTGCCAATGATGGTCGTATGCGTGTTTGGCGCCGTGCAGGTGAGCGCCACAATCAGGACTGTATACGACCGAGGCACACAGGGCCAACACCCAGCATCGTGGTGTGGGGAGCGATCTCCTACACTGGCCGTACACCTCTGGTGGTCGTCGAGGGGACACTGAATAGTGCACGGTACATCCAAACCGTCATCGAACCCATCGTTCTACCATTCCTAGACCGGCAAGGGAACTTGCTGTTCCAACAGGACAATGCACTTCCGCATGTATCCCGTGCCACCCAACGTGCTCTAGAAGGTGTAAGTCAACTACCCTGGCCAGCAAGATCTCCGGATCTGTCCCCCATTGAGCATGTTTGGGACTGGATGAAGCGTCGTCTCACGTGGTCTGCCAGTCCAGCACGAACGCTGGTCCAACTGAGGCGCCAGGTGGAAATGGCATGGCAAGCGGTTCCACAGGACTACATCCAGCATCTCTACGATCGTCTCCATGGGAGAATAGCAGCCTGCATTGCTGCGAAAGGTGGATATACACTGTACTAGTGCCGACATTGTGCATGCTCTGTTGCCTGTGTCTATGTGCCTGTGGTTCTGTCAGTGTGATCATGTGATGTATCTGACCCCAGGAATGTGTCAATAAAGTTTCCCCTTCCTGGGACAATGAATTCACGGTGTTCTTATTTCAGTTTCCAGGAGTGTATTTATTGCGGGCACGCATTGTGTCCAAAGGCATTACCATGCGAGGCTGCACTGACATTCATCACTGTTTCGTATAACTTCATAGCACCAGAGCGTAATAACACTGTGAATGACATACTCTGAAGGATTTCTACGTGTAGTTACTATTAGGAAAAATTGTGACACCACACTGCTTTGATGTTGTCTACTAGCATCATAGGCTATGTGTCAGTAAATTTAAGGTAGCTAGGTCGGGGCAGTCCAGCAGGATGTGGGCCGCTATCAGATGGGCACCACACTGACAGTAGGATGGATCTACACATCCTGGGATGTGGTCTTGGATCAGTTACGTGTGGGCAATGCGATGCCGACAGAAAATGGTAGACTTCCTGCGACAAGCATGAAGGGAAGACAACTACATGATTGTGGTCTCCTTTATTGCTCGCAGTTTCTTCAGAAATCAGGGCAAACCAATCTGTTCCAAGCTTCCAACAACTGACAGTGTGGAGTAGACCGAAGGCCTGGTTCTGTACGCAGTTGACTAAAGCAGTGATCCTGGTAGCCAAGTTGGCCAATTCGTCTGTATTTTCATTCCCTGGGATACCAATATGACCTAGGACCCAGACAGAGATGACTTGACTGTCCAGCTTGATGGAGGTCAGAAAGGTGATCCTTGATAACCACAACCAATGATTGAGGGTAGTGCTGGTTGATAGCCTGAAGACTACTGATTAAGGATGTCTGGATAGTGCAAGAACAAACATGACTGAGGTCGTGAATGATGGTCATAAAGTCAGCAGTGAACACACTTCATCTGCATAGCAAGGAGTGTAGATCACTGCTCCCTGCATGTGTGTCAGCAAAACTAGTTTGTCTGCCGGCTGTAGAGCTGTCAATGTGTACTATTTTCGAACCCATTAACTCATCAAGGATTTCCAGGAAAAGGCATCGAGAAACCATGCAGTAAACAGAGTGTTTCAGCCCAAAGGTTAGATTGAGATTGATTGGAGGATGGGATATACGTCATGGGGGCATATGAGATTGCTCCCTCAAAAGAGGCAACCATGGGGAAGCTGGAGACTAGAACAGAAACACTACATTTGAACTGCAATGATGACTCCAGTGACTGGGCCGCTGTTGGGGGAGACAGACCTCCCTCTCAGGAAAAGGGACATGGTAGTTTGGTTGTTCAGGGGAACAGTGGATGTGTATTGCACAGTTGAGGAGCAGCTGGTGGCACCTGACCTGCAGTGGAGGGACCCAAGTCTCTGTGAGTAGGCGACGCATATGGCTGGTCTGTAAAGCGGACCCCACAAAGGTGTATGGGGTGTGATCGGTATGTTTGCTTAAGTTTGCAAAAATGGGGAAGTCACATCAATCAGGCATTGAAGACCAGTCAAGCAAAGGAAGACCAGTCCTACAAAGCGTTAAGACTCGGCCACATTGAGTATTTGGTCATCAAAGAAGAGCTCTGATTGTGGATGGACAGTATGACGGATCAGGAATGCATGACGCGTGTTTTGGCGGCTGAAAACTGGAATCCATGTGTGAGAGCCCAGGGTTGTGCCTTTCATATGGCGCCCTGCAGTCAGCATCCAGCAAAACCCAAGTGGAGGAGCAATAGTAAATGTAAAAATCGTCAGCATACAGGTAGGTTGGCACTGTAGATCCAACAGCTGCAGCTAGACCATTGATAGCCACTAGTACAAGGGGCGCACTCGGTACAAAGCCCTACAGGACCAACTTGAAAGCCGCGCGGGATTATCCGAGCGGTCTAGGGCGCTGCAGTCGTGGACTGTGCGGCTGGTCCCAGCGGAGGTTCGAGTCCCCCCTCGGGCATGGGTGTGTGTGATTGTCCTTAGGATAATTTAGGTTAAGTAGTGTATAAGCTTCGGGAATGATGGCCTCAGCAGTTAAGTCCCTTAAGATTTCACACACATTTGAAAATTTTTGGAACCATCTTGAACCCAGGAAGTATGGGGCTACAAAAAGCTCTGTACAAAAATCGGGAGTGGATCTGAGAAACCTCACTCATGGAGTGTAACAAGGATGTGATGACACATGTGGGGTCATAGCCTTTTACAAGTAGAAAAAAACAGGTGTTGAAGATGGGCAAAAACTGACTGGGTAGCAGACGCCAGGCAAACCAATTTGTCAGCACCCCACTAGCGTGGAGGTATCAATGTGGCTGTTTAGAGCACAACTGAAGACATTCTATTGGCACACAGACTTAGCGATTAACTATTCCTCAGGATCCCCATGTGAGAAGACAGTACCTTCGTGGACTTCAGAAACTGCTGTGGCGACCAGAGATCACAAATGGGCTCTCTACTGCCTGCCATAAGCGACAAACATCGATTGGGTATCTCACTGCCTTTAAACAGCTTTGTGCCTGGATCCACCACAGGTGTACCTGGTGTCTCCTTGAATGTTGTTGTCTACATTGACCCAGATGCTGTCATTTAACTTTTTGCACTGCATCGTGCTTGAGCCTCTGTATCTGAGAATTATTAGCCTGAATTTCGTATCCTCAGACAGCAGATGGAGCGAATTCACTCACCTTCCACTACGTATCCACTCACTTGTAGCTTTATAACGCACCATTCAGTGTCTGGGAGTTCCTCTGTGCCCTAGCCCTTTGCCCTGTCATGACGCCAGGGCCAGACCCCATCAACAACCAAATGCTCAAACAGTTACTAGTGGATTGCCTACATGATGTCCTTCCGATTTTCAGCTATGGAGTTTGGTGAGTTCCCATCTCAATGGCGAGAAATCATGATTGTCCCGGCACTGGAAATGGGTAAACGCTCCCTTGGAATGACAGCTACCATTCCATTAATGTCACATTATCTGAAGGTTGCTCGAACATATGGTGATCTTGAGTCTCAGGAGCTTTTGACTCTGACTCAGGAAGGTTATGTCAAGGCAGGACACTTCACGATCAGATCAAATCAACGTGGAACGCACGACGAACGTATCCGTAAGGACAGTATTTCGGGTTAATGGTCTGTGGAAGCAGACGACAGAAGAGAGCGCCTTTGCTAATAACGTTACATCGCCTGCAGAGTCTTCCTGGGCTTGTGACTATCAGCTGGACCTTGGATGACTGGAAAACCGTGACCTGGTCAGATGAGTCCCAACTGTAGTTGGTAAGAGCTGATGGTAGGGTTCGAGTGTGGCGCAGATCCCACGAAGTCAAAGACCCAAGTTGTCAACAAGGCACTGTGCAAACTGGCGTTGGGTCCATAATGGTGTGGGCTGTGTTTACAAGAAATGGGCTGTGTCCTCTGGTCCAGCTGAACCGATCATTGACTGGAAATGGTTATGTTTGGTTATTTGGAGACCATCTGCAGTCATTCATGGGCTTCATGTTCCCAACAACACCGATGAAATATTTATGAATGACAGTGTGTGATATCAGAACATCCTGAACAATTCGAGCCAATGATTTGACCACCCAGATCGCCTGACGCGAATGCTATCGAACATTTATGGGACGCAATCGAGAAGTCAGATCATGCACAAAATCCTGCACCAGTAACACTAGCCCAGTTATGGACGGCTACAGATGCAGCATGGCTCAATATTTCAGCAGTTGGCTTTCAGCGACTTGATGAGTCCTTGCCACGTTGAGTTGCTGCAATATGCTGGGCAAAAGGAGGTCCAGCACGATATTAGGAGGAATCCCCGTCACCTCACTCGGTGGGCCATCTGTCACCGACCCCTGTACTAGGTCCCTGCACTAGTTGACAAATGCATCTGACGATGTGATCATTGGCTTTAGCAGTTCTCTCACATTCCCGCTTCGTAACAACGTAAGTAATTGTGGTCCATGGGCACTTACGACTTCTGTGAAATATTTCTCATATTGTATCAAAACTTGCGAGAGCCATTTGAAACCTGTGAATGATCTTCGACGTTTTATTTTAACACATGAAACGTCCCCTTAGAAAAATTGTACAAGACTGTGCTTAAACTGACACACAATAATTTTAGCGCAACGCAATCTGACTTTCAAAAATCCCTACAAAAGAATGGCCCTGACTAACATTAACCTATCCGTTTCACAAATCACTTACCTCACAAAAATCTTGGTTACTGGAACTACTGCAATACAGCGAGCGCCACTACTGCCAGCTAAATAAAAGATTCAAACTACGGAAGGCACTAACTACTGATAGGCATAGTTAGCAAATGAAAGATTTTAATAGAGAACAAACAATGTATTTACCGTAATAGTCATAATATATATAGCAGTTCATGACATCCAGTCTTACAAATTTCAAAACTCCGCCATCTCTCTCCCCACGTCCACCACTGCTGGCACCTCACCTCCAACTGCGCAACGCTACGCGCTGTTACCATCCAGCTGCCGCTGCCCAACACTACAATGGCAGACAACAATGCAAACCAGCCACAGACTGCACACGGCACAGCCAGTGATTTTTATACAGAGCGCTACGTGGCGGCGGCGTTACAAATAAAAAAACCTAAACAGCCTACTTACACACATACACAACAATGATACAATAAACTGTTCACGGGTTTCTTGCCACATAAGATCGACATCAGTTCGTTGTGGTACAGAGTCGTCAGTGACACCTTTCCAACTAAGCAGAGGCTAGCAGACATTCACCTAAACCAGTCGAATGAATGCAGCCAGTGTGAAGATGCCGACACCAGAGACCACCGTATAGCGTGCCGCTACTTGTGGAGAGTATGGGAGTTATGTCGATTGATGGTGGGACTTCTCAACCAGACTGCACCTTCCAGTGTGACTCCAATGTGGATTATCCTTCCTGACCTTAAACTGCATCCAAAAACGAAGTGCAATGCCGTGGCCTGGCTACTGGGACACACTGCCTACGCCATTTTTTAGTTACAGCTCAGTGACGCCGTGCACTACATGGCCTACCTATGGAAATGTCATCAACGATTGTAACTTTCACCGCAGTACCGCGAACATTTTGCCAACATTTTTATCGGTTGCGTTATTGTACGGATATAAGAGGGCTCTTCACTTACAGTGAACACTGTCGCTAGAAGTATCCCTTTTGTTTCTCCTTTCTCATTTGAGTTTTCCATTTTCTCTTGAGTTTCTTACTTGACACACTTATTTCAATTTTTGTTTACATTTCACAATTCATACTGATTTTTTTAGAATTGTTATCAAAATGCTCTCGGTGAATGACTTGTCAAACATTTCAATTGTTTTATTTAGCTCTGTTTTTTAAAGGATTTCGATTATGTGAAATATTGACCAGCTATTCACAATTACTTTTTTTTCTGTCCATGTATTGTTGTAACGATGTTATGTTTATCATCATCATCATCATTTAAGACTGATTATGGCTTTCAGCGTTCAGTCTGGAGCATAGTCCCCCTTATAAAATTCCTCCATGATCCCATATTCAGTGATAACATTGGTGCCTCTTCTGATGTTAAACGTATTACTTCAAAATCATTCTTAACCGAATCTAGGTACCTTCTCCTTGGTCTGCCCCGACTCCTCCTACCCTCTACTGCTGAACCCATGAGTCTCTTGGGTAACCTTGCTTCTCCCATACGTGTAACATGACCCCACCATCTAAGCCTGTTCGTCCTGAGTGCTACATCTATAGAGTTCATTCCCAGTTTTTCTTTGATTTCCTCATTGTGGACACCCTCCTGCCTTTGTTCCCATCTACTAGTACCTGCAATCATCCTACCTACTTTCATATCCGTAACCTCAACCTTATTGATAAGGTGACCTGAATCCACCCAGCTTTCGCTCCCATACAACAAAGTGGGTCGAAAGTTTAAACGGTGCACAGATAACTTAGTCTTGGTACTGACTTCCTTCTTGCAGAAGAGAGTAGCTCTTAGCTGAGCGCCCACTGCATTAGCTTTGCTACACCTCGCTTCCAGTTCTTTCACTATGTTGCCATCCTGTGAGAATATGCATCCTAAGTACTTGAAACCATCCACCTGTCCTAACTTTGTTCCACCTATTTGGCACTCAATCCGTTAATATCTCTTTCCCACTGACATTACTTCCGTTTTGGAGATGCTAATCTTCATACTATAGTCCTTACATTTCTGATCTAGCTCTGAAATATTACTTTGCAAACTTTTAATCGAATCTGCCATGTTATGTTTATAAATCAATAATTTTTTTAAAAATGAGCGTCCTTCGGGCGCTTGATTTTTGGTAGTCGGGATTGCGTTCGCGCTGTCCTGACGAAAAAAAAAGTGCGAGCGAAACGTCTCGGAAGAAAGCTGCACTCATGCCGCGAAAATCTTCATAGATGTGCTTGTATCGATATCGACGTATTCTGGTTACACTGACATCACGCAGTGGGCGGCTAGTTAGGCGTCTGGAGACTTCTGGACGCACGCACACCTAAGAACTCCCGAAATCCCACAACGAGCCGGTGTGAATACCGGACGTGAAGGCAGGCCGAAGAGCAGCGTGCTGCGGTCTCGTCTGGCACAGCCGGGGTGGGGGCAGCCACGGAACGCGACCTCGAGCCTCCGCCGCCGTCGCTGCAGCTCCAGAAGGCAGCAGTGTGTTGTCAGCAATAACGAGCCGCGAGCGTCAGTGCCCGGTTTCTGTGAACACGCCAGTCTCAGGTCGGCGCCCACCTGCGCTCGTGTCTCCTGGTATGCCGGCGCGCTGCAACTGTTCAAACTGCGGTTCTCTGCGCATGCGCTGTAACCAAGAGCGATAAACAGGTAAGCTGGAGCGGCGTAGCTCGGTATGACATTTTTGTAATGCAACCGAGTTTACAACTGATTTTCTGGTTATTGAGAACGAACATTGAGACTGAAAGGACGATCTTGTTAGTATCATGTTCATTGAGCGATTGGATCCCTATATTATTTATGTTTACGACAAATCTTGAGTCGACAACATGGCGGATAACGCAGTGCACCTGTGTAAAATACGTGACAAAAAGTGTTTGTGCTGTTACAAAAAAGAAGAAAGGCCAAGAAAAAACAATAAGAGGAGAACGCCAGCTGCAGCATCCAAACTGCTGTCGATATTTCACCACTGTATAAACTGAAGATACATGTAATTTGCCAGCTGAGGATGGATGCAAACCCGAAATGCATATTGGCATAAATAAAACGCATTAAAAAAAGTGGCTGGTTGCTGTATTTTTATAGTAAAATATCATTATCCACGGCCACGGAGCTCAACAGTCCAAATAAAATGGACAAATTGTTATTGTCATTTTTTAAATTTGGAGCTGTGGACGCTGGAAAATAAAGTGTGAAGAGGAGAAATCGGAACATTTTCGACATATTCTTCTGTTTGTGTTCAGTAGATGGGTGATAGCAGAGGAAGCAGCCAAAAACCTTTGCGCCGTTTATGAGGATAACGCCACTGGACAGAGCACGGCAAGAAAACGATTTTCTCGTTTTAACCCGTTGATGCCGAGTGTCGCAAATTCGCATCACACCAGTGCTGTGCTAATAACTGGAAGATTAATTGTTTTCGATCGTCAGTGCGAGTAGATGCTGACTCTGTATAAAGCTACCAGCGCTTCTGACAGCTGCTGCATTCTCCTCTAAAGCGGCACGATTTTTCCTTTGGAATTTTATTCAGGTATTAAGTGGTTAAGAATGATCATTTTGTCATTAGTGACTCACTAAATTTAGGAAGAGACCTTCGGGGTTTGATAAGATCCATGTTAGCGCACTCGAGAACTGGCAAATGTGGTGCATTGTGATCATTCCACCGCCGTACGACTTTTGCAGACAATAGGGAAGGTTTAAAAATCAAGTGTACTGGTACCGCATGCTCTAAGCCAAAATTACAAAAAATCTGCGGGTGGCCGAATATGCATCTCTGCTTGTTCGCCATCAATTGGCTCGTGAATAATACCGACCATTCCTATCCTGTATTACTATTGGCGACAAGACATGGTGTCTTTAGGCTAACGTAAGAAAAGAAAGAAATGGTTGGGCCCAAACAAAGCAGCAGCTCCCCGTACAGAGACCTGTGCTCATCCACAAAAGATAATGCCACGCATCTGGTGGAGCAGCAACGGTGTGGTGTACAATGTATTGGTTCCCCGACGTGTAACATTCACTGATGACATTTATTGTCAGCAACTTAGACGTCTTGCAGACGCAATGCGAGAACAACGACCAGGAAGAATGTGAAAGTGATGTTACTCCACAGTAACTACCACTTGCATTCCTCTGCACAGACACGAAACAATGTACACGAGTTGGGTTGGGAAGTCATTCCGCGTCCACCTCATTCGCCTGATCTTGTACCGCCAGATTTTCACCTTTTCCACTCTCTATCGAATAACCTTCAAGGAACTTAATTTCCGGATGTAAATGTGCTCCAAACATGTCTCCGCGAGTTCTTCACGTCAAAACCACGTGTTTCTAACCTCACGGAATTGAAAAGTTACGCTAGCGTTAGCTAGCTGTTGTAAACAATGAAGGAGAATATATTATTGACGACTAAAGTCTCTTTTATGTGTACCTGTTGTGTTTATTAAACTTATGGAAAAGCACTACGAACTTATGTACCAACTCGATAGTCTGAAGGCTGGTGCTCTTTATGCATCGATATCTGCGAAACAAATTTGGTGTGTGTTGATCCACCTTCTACAAAACACACAAATTTTCTTTCATTTCGGTCACCCAGACATGCCTCGGTTACTACGAACATCTTCTGTTGGTATTTATGTTATTCGAACGGTGCACAATACAATTTTGTATGATTTCGAACATTATCGACATGCACGCCTAACTCTGTTGTTACCTCAGTGTGCTTATCATCTATGTCTTAATTTATGAGGTGACATGATTTGGAAGTGCAGCTCTATTGCTACCATTATAACTGTGGAATTTCCATAAATATTTTTATTTGTTATTTTTATGTCTGGAGCAAAAGCAAACCTGTCTAATCGTTCCTACAAAGTCAGCTTCTAATTTCTATAAAAATGTCACGAGCGTGAACAACGAGAGAATATTAACAAAAGATGCCATCACAAAAGTCTGGAGCCATTGCATCCCGTAAGTTAAGATGTGGGTGAGACACATTAAACTGAAACAGGAAGAAAACGACAAACGCATTTTCTAGTTTAGGCCTGAAAACAATAATATTTGAAATGATACACAATTTCTTCTGTTTGTAAATAAGTGAATATTATAACCATTGAAGATGGTACATTTGGGCGGAAACACGGCATAGTAAACATCAGAAAGAAGAAAATTTCTTCAATGAACAACATTATTTTCTCCTCCACGCAGTTAGTTTAAATGAGTACATCATTAACTACTGCTATTACAAAATTTTAAGCTTTACCGCGTGCACTTATGAAAACATGTGCTGGATTATAAAGAGCTGTGAACGCGAAGTTTCTGGATATACATTCCGAGGTGGTGACCATTGACTATCATGCCATGTGTGACGACTGTCACAGTGCATGGTATGTGACTTTGTTATTTACTTATGAGGATGATGTACCTACATCTACCTATACGCTGGAGAGCGATTATACGCTTAGTAAAGCACTCCTATAAACTTAACAGTCTGGTGAAAAATGTTGTTTGAATTTACCGACATTATGGTGCTCGTCCATAAGACGTCAAAAACATATCTGTTCTCCAGAAGGCAGATTTCTAGATACCAACTTTGTTTCCAATTTATCAGTTCTGTGTATACGATAGATTGTTCAAAGCAGACATTCCATTCCCTGACAAACTGTACGTTTTCAGGTCTTAATATTTGATCGTCAAGTATATGATGAGTTTAGAGAGAAGTGTTAAAAACCTGAATCTGAATATTACTCGGGTTGAAGTTTCGTTCAAGAATGCTTTTCGTTAACGTTAATCTCGTGAGAGAGATGACATGAGCACTGAAGCTCTAGGTACAAAAAGTGTCTTATATTAGGGTTAACTTCCACACTGCGTGGTCCGCTAGTGAGAGAGAAAATGCAAGGATTACTGGCTGCTAACTACGATATCAAGCATCATATTAAAAGAGATACATTTAATGTTGGGAAAATTTCAGCAACATAAACATTAAGCCTCCACAAAAGTCGAGCTATTGACAGAAACACAAACGGCAAAGTACGTCAAACACCGAATTCCAGAATAGTCAACTTTCACTGATCTACACACCACCTTGACCTGAGGCAAAAAGGACAGGTACACTAGCACTGCACACAACAACCTTATTTCGTCTGGTCTGTAGACTTGTAGACATCTATGTGATTGGACATTGCCCGTGGATTCCTTACAACATGTACAGGTACTTCATAAAACATGATTTAATTGTAGCCGGCCGCGGTGACCGAGCGATTGTAGGCGCTTCAGTCCGGAACCGCCCGACCGCTACAGTCGCAGGTTCGCATCCTGCCTAGGGCATAGATGTGTGTGATGTCCTTAGGTTGGTTAGTTTTAAGTAGTTCTAAGCTCTAGAGGACTGATGACCTCATATGTTGAGTTCCATAGTGCTCAGAGCCATTTGAACCATTTTTGATTATATTGTTCAGAGAAGTAAAGTTACTAGATAGATCAATATGATTATGGTAGAAGATACTGCCAAATCACTCAATCATCGACTATACCACAAAACGGTTTGGATAAAATAATGATGAGTCAACTGTGCGATGTGGCAGATGGCCTAAACATGGAACTGTGATTGTGGATTTCTGACCGACAAATGTAGTTGTTCAAATGGTTCAAATGGCTCTAAGCACTATGGGACTTAACATCTGAGGTCATCAGTCCCCTAGACTTAGAACTACTTAAACCTAACTAAGCTAAGGACATCACAGACACCCATGTTCGAGGCAGGATGCGAACCTGCGACTGTAGCGGCAGCGCGTTTCCGGACTGAAGCGCCTAGAACCGCTCGGCCACAGCGGCCGGCTGTAGTTGTTCGTCCTGCTATGACTCCGTAGATGATCCGTTTAGTAAAAACTGCCAGTCACAACTTTCAATTTTATCTACAAACTATTCTGCTCGTTTAAGCTTTGCAGTCGTCTTCAGATATACGTAACTGATACTAAGACAAATAAAACTCACTGAACCCATTTTATTTTATGGTCAGTAATTCTGAGGGGCATTCTGACAAACTGAAGAGAGAGTCTGTTTGCAATAGTGTTGTCTTACCGTCCAACGGTATTTGAGCAACGAACGCTTGAATGTCGAAAAAACAAACATTTCAACTCGTCTTACGTGTAGAATAATTGCCATTTCCTTTGAAAATTATTTCTGTCATATGCCATTACTAGCTTGGAGACACCTAATAGGAAATCGTTATGTTCCCCTTGTATGAGGACAACTTTCGACGCCCTTTAGGAGAATAATGTCTTCAAGTGTTGAGTATAGATGGCAGTTATGGGATTGTGTACATTTTTGCGCCATGTCTGTGTTGGACGGTGAGAGAAGGAAGAAGTGAAAATTGATGTCGCCACGTAACCTACTCCTCTCAAATAGCACAAACGGAGCGAGGTGACTCAGTAGTTAGCACACTGGGCTCACATTCGGGAGGACGACAATTCAAACCCGCGTCCGGCCATCTAGTTTTATGTTTACCGTGATTTCCCTAAAATAACTGCGAAAATTTTAAAATTTTATAAGTATCCTTGTAAAGAATCCATTTCCCTACATCGCTTCAGGGAAATGCTGGGATGGTTCCTTTGTAAGGCTCAAATGGTTCAAATGGCTCTGAGCACATGAGACTTAACTGCTGTGGTAATCAGTACCCTAGAACTTAGAACTACTTAAACCTATCTAACCTAAGGACATCACACACATCCATGACCGAGGCAGGATTAGAACCTGCGACCGTAGCGGTCGCCCGGTTCCAGACTGTAGCGCCTAGAACCGCTTGGCCACTCTGGCCGGCTCCTTTGTAAGGGCACGGCCGATTTCCTTCCCCATCCTTGACGCAAGCCGAGTTCATACTCCATCTCTAATGACCTGGATATTGACGGGGCGTCAAACCCAATCTTCCTCTTTCCTTTCGAACAGCACAAAGAGGCCACGGAGATTAACGTCCACATCCGGCGTACTGATCATCAGCGTTCACATGCCTTCACTCCTCAAGACACGGTGAGGACGTCTGAATCTAAACCTGGACCTGGCGCAAAGTCTGGTGATCACGAACCTTACTGGTCACTTACTGACGATAAAATTTCTTTCACCACCGGGGGCCGGCCTCTGGTGGCCGAGCGGTTCTAGGCGCTTCAGTCTGGAACCGCGCGACCGCTACGGTCGCAGATTCGAATCCTGCCTCGGGCATGGATGTGTGTGATGTCCTTAGGTTAGTTAGGTTTAAGTATTTCTAAGTTCTAGGGGACTGATGACCTCAGATGTTAAGTCCCATAGTGCTCAGAGCCATTTGAGCCATTTCACCACCGGGATCCGTGCCGGCTACTTCCGAGTGGAGAGCCATAGCACAGGTGTGCGTTGGCGCCCTCGATTATGGGGGTTGGTTTTTGTTTATGCATAGCTGTTTCTGTTATTACGTGCACGATAGGTTTTCGTTTCAAAGAAAGAAAAAAGCACAGCATATTTGCAATAGTGGCTGTTCTTCCGTCATTCACATTGTACCTGCCGTTTGACGTAGGTACAGGCGTCGGACAAAGTACGATGACAGAATGAATTTTCACTCTCCAGTTGAGTTTGCGCTGATTTGAAACTTCCAGGCAGATTAAAACTGAGTGCCAGACCATGACTCGGACCTGGGACCTTTGCCCTTTGCAGCCAGTTGCTCTACCGAGTATGCTGTCCAAGCACGATTTATGACCTACCCTCACAGCTGCGTTTCCACCACAACCTTTTCTTATACCTGCGAAAATTTTAAAATTTTATAAGTATCCTTGTAAAGAATCCACTATGCAACACAATTACAGGATCGCTTTTCCGGAACCCCGTAACTGTCTCCCACTGTGGTGTAGAAGTTAGAGATTTGGTTCAAAGGTGTCTACAATCCTCCTCTGTAATGACGTAAATGTCGTGTGACGAGGGCATCCCGTCGGGTAGACCGTTCGCTGGGTGCAAGTCTTTCGATTTGACGCCACTTTTGGCAACTTGCGCGTCGATGGGGATGAAATGATGGTGATAGGACAACACAACATTCAGTACCTCAGCGGAGAAAATCTCCGACCCAGCCGGGAATCGAACCCGGGCCCACAACATTGACATTCTGTCGCGCTGACCACTCAGCTACCCGGGGCGGACCGCTATAATGATGTAAAAGAGTGACACTCTACGACAGTGGTCGTCAAAGCTTTTTGCTCAAGAGCCAGTATTAACATTGAGGAATGACACCTCGGGCCGCATGTGTACCAATCTTATTATTAATTGGTAAACTATACAAATTGGTATGTTGCAAGCGTCCAGTAGACTAGTTGTGGTAAGGGCACGATAAGTCGCCAGCTGGCCCCCATGTAGTGATAGCTAAAAATCGGTACCATTCAGACCACTTCGTGTGAGCTGTTCTCTATTTCAGATTGTTGCATCCTCAGTGACCGCAAAGCGAAAGCACACCGTTCGCCATGTATATTGCCAAATCTGAACTATGGTAGTGACTATGTACCAGTTAGGGCTGTTATGTCATGGTTTCCAGTTTCGTCCTATAATCACATTGAAAGGAAAATTTAGTGGTAAGTTCTGTGGTATTGCGGAATACCTGTCAATTTGTACAGTGTAAATCACAAAATAACAAAAGAAACAAATTTGATGTTTCGGTTTTGAATGTGTCCTAAATTTGTGTATATTCTGCTATTTTATCATACCTACATCGCTGATGAAGCCATTTTTGCTGATAATGTTCATTGTTCCTAGTACGATGAAACCTTCACTCTGACGCGAAGTACGCCACAGTTTGTCAAGATGAGCTCGAATCTAAATACCAACTTCCCTGGTCTTCAAAATCGGTAGCATGTAATATTAGCATTCCATGGTAGTCGGAATGCGCTAATGAATTATCGGCCTCTTGCCCTCCACCATGTCCACCTCCGTAGCTGCGTGGTCGGCGTGGCTGGCTGCCATGCATGCAGAGAAGCTGGGTTCGATTCCCAGAACCGCTAGGGATTTTCCTTCGTTGGAGGACGGGAACGCGGAGCACACAGCCTCGTGATGCCAAGCGGGGAGCTGCTTCGCCGAGTAGCAGCGCCTCCAGGTCTGCTAACCCGACAACGGCGGGCTTGCGGTGTGCTGAACCCACGCCCCTCCACACCGCATCCACGTGACATTAGCCATTGCCTCATGGATGACACGGCGTTCGGTCGGACCAGAATGGCTCGTCTGTGGCAAGAGCAGCAGTGTTTCTGCTTACCATCTGTGATCATCTCTCAAGTTATCTGTTACTTTTAGATGACTAGTACGAAATCCTGTTAACCACCATTCAAAATTAGTAGTTAACTATCTTTAGCAGAACTTACTGGCGACAGAAAGGGCATCCGGCCACCATTTAAATTCGCCGTGTCCAATCCGTTAATAACTCTGCCGGTCCTACGCCGATGCGGGATATTGGCATAAGAAAAAGAACAAGATCTTTGTAGGAGTTTAGGTTGTTTTGCATGCCTAAGGCTAAGCCATCACTATGTTAGACGTGTATGTGTTTATTATCCCAAGTCCAAAGGCACTGGACTTCTTCCGTGGCTTGAACTACAAATAAAGTAAAGTAGTCTGCTGTATATACAGGGCGAGTCAAAAGTACTTTACAACTTTGCAATAGTACAGAAATTTAGTGAGATAACCTACAGAATAGGTAGATGCGTAATTTTGTAGCAAATAACCTCAACATCCACATAAAAGTGTCAAATGTCACTCTGGTTCGATGTGGCTACCATTTGTGATGCGACAAACATTCCACCGGTAATCAGTTTCTTCCCACACTCGTTGCGCAACAGCAGCGTAGGTTCGATATTTCAGGTTGGCTAAATTGTTTGGTAGGGGAGGAACATACACACGGCCTTTAATAAAACCCCACAGAAAGAAATCCACGTGGATTTTCGCTGCCCCGTATTCTGCAGTTATTGGTGTTCACCACGCCACTGCTATGAAGGGTTGACTCATGGCTGAACATTATTGTGTTCAGGAATGTCTCCTCGTGGTCTATGCGATGCAACATTTCCGCACGTAATTCCCCACTAGCAACCTTATCTGCATAACAAATGTGCTGCGCCATTGTGAATCTGCACGTTTTCCAGTGTAAACGTCTATGCAGTACTCGCCAGTGTTCTGTGGAATGCCAGTCTCGCGAGACCACATCGCGTTGGTTTTTGTGGACTGCGGGCAAAGCTCTCCCTAACCTCTTCGACATGATCAATAACACGCGGGCGACCTGCTGATTTATCATGTCGCAATGAACAACCCGCCTCAACAAAGTTCTTGTACCAACAGTAAATTGTAGACCGGCTTGGAGGTTCTTTAGCGTATTCGGTGCGAAATTTCCGCTGAACAGTTGTTGTAGAGTTTGTTTCATGAAACCAAAACACACAACCATCACGGTTCGCACCAGCGAAAGTAGCTGATTTGATTCTGCACTACGCTGGCGCTCCTGGTGACGGAATGGGGTTTCTGATACATGACGTGAGTCAAACTTGAGGCTGTTTGCTACAAAATGACACAATTCTGTAATTTATTTCAGTAAATTTCTGTATCATTCCAAAGTTACAAAATCCTTTTTGACTCGCCCTGTAAATGGCGTGGACTAAGACAAAATAGTCTGCTGTATATATAACGCCACAGAGGTAGTCATCAGTCGAATGACTCGGACATTGGAGCTCATGGACTTCCACAGTGGTTCTGCGTTGCATGTCACATGTACAGGGGAATGGATCTTAAATTTTAATCTCCATAGAGAGTAGAACATCGAGTGTAGTTGTTCAGTGGAATCACCAGCCATCTGTCACTTCTCTAATAGAGGACCATTACAATATAAATGGAGCTGTGCGATTACAACAGTAGTTATTCCACTTGAAGTGGAACAAGTTTTGTTCTTGCGGGCGATCAGCTGACTCACAGCCATGCGTTATTTCAATAAAAGATAAACACTGTGTACCACAGAGCAGCATAAGGCACTGTATCATGGAAGAGCGGAATGGCAATTTGTAGTTTTGATGGGTCCGGTAAACGATGCTCATTCCTATGGAGCAGCGCGTGTTTGAAGTATCTTTGGCGAAGGACATCTTACAGTCTGCGTAACGGGTGCAGTGAAATGTGCCAAACTGGAGATTTATAGTGTATGTACCTGTTTTGGCCTTCCCATTTCTCTACCTGGCAATATCTTGGTAAATGATGACCAGCGAATTTCTATCTCTTAGTTTCTGTACAGTATCAAAGAGCAGTCAAAAAATACACAAATGCATACTATAGCTTCTGTTGGAGGAGAAGTGTTACCACTTGCATACGTAATAGTGCAGCCGATAGCTGAGCCAAAACACCTGTCAGAAACAACTGAGTGAGTGGTCAGGTGGTGAGCATATTTCTCTTTCTCAGCAACCACAGATCAGGACGTAGCGCTACTTTCCAACGACTTGTAATAATGTGTCGATTCGAGACGCTGGACTCCTCCACCTTAAACGAAACGAGGGCAGCGCAATCTTCCCAGGAATCCGCGTCCAGACGGAAGGCCTGTTCCGCTACGCTGCTTGCTGGTACTTTGTATGCCGACGGCCATCGCTAGCATCGTGACTGGAGTACCTGACGCAGACCGCTTCTGGGTATGACTCAGTGGTGAGCACCGCCGGGTTAAGCCGTGCTGGTTTCAAGCCAGCAGACCAGCTATTACCAGAGGATGGTTTCATCCTCCACTTGTCGATGCTCTCTTCACTGGCCAGAGAATAGACATCGACTTCAGTACGTGAACGGATGGAGACAATATGGCGTAATGCCTCTGGGTCGCTCGTTCCTAAGTATAATTGCCGGAACACATGTCAAATAATCAATACTCTTCATCGACGTCGTACGGCTGCACTCTTAAATGATGTCACGCTGCAGCGTGTGCTATATTTATCGTCGAATCTTGTTTCTCTTTTTAGAACTGGTTGTACTACTGCAGAGCTCATAGAGAGCTTCCATTACTGAGATGCAAAGCAGCAGCAGTCTGTTGAACGACAGTATGTTTAATACAAAAAGCTGCTTAAAACGAAAATGGTTCATTTCTGCACTATTAGCCATTCAAATTGCTACACCAAGAACAAATGCAACGGGTATTCATTGGACAATATATATTATACTAGAACTGACATGTGATTACATTTCCATGCAATTTGGGTGCATAGATCCTGAGAGATCAGTACCCAGAACAACCACCTCTGGCCGTAATAACGGGCTTGATACGCCTGGGCATTGAGTCAAACAGAGCTTGGATGGCGTGTACAGGTACAGCTGCCCATGCAGCTTCAACACGATATCATAGTTCATCAATAGTAGTGATTGGTGTATTGTGATGAGCCAGTTCTTCGGCCACCATTGACCAGACGTTTTCAATTGGTGAGAGATCCGGAGAATGTGCTGGCCAGGGCAGCAGTCTAACACTTTATGCATCCAAAAAGGCCCGTGCATTATCCTGCTGAAATGTAGGGTTTCGCAGGGATCGAATGAAGGGTAGAGCCACGGGCCGTAAAACATCTGAAATGTAACGTCCACTGTTCAAAGTGCCGTCAATGCGAACAAGAGGTCAGTGAGACGTGTAACCAATGGCATCCCATACCATGACGCCGGGTGATACGCCAGTATGGCGATGAATACACGCTTCCAATGTGGGTTCACTGCGATGTCGCCAAACACGGATGCGGTCATCTTGATGCTGTAAACAGAACCTGGATTCATCCGAAAAAATGACGTTTTGCCATTCGTGCACCAAGGTTCGTCGTTGAGTACACCATCGCAGGGCTCCTGTCTGTGATGCAGCGTCAAGGGTAACCGCAGCCATGGTCTCCGAGCTGATAGACTATTCTGCTGCAAACGTCGTCGAACTGTTCGTGCAGATGGTTGTTGTCATATTACCCTCCTGAACCCACCGATTCCGTGTTCTGCTAACAGTCATTGGATATCGACCAACGCGAGCAGCAATGTCGCGATACGATAAACCACAATCGCGATAGGCTACAATCCTACCTTTATCAAAGCCGGAAACGTGATGGTACGCATCTCCCCTCCTTACACGAGACATCACTACAACGTTTCACCAGCAACGCCGGTCAACAGCTGTTTGTGTATGAGAAATCGGTTGAAAACGTTCCTCATGTCAGCACGTTGTAGGTGTCGCCACCGGCGCCAGCCTTGTGTGAATGCTCTGAAAAGCTAATCATTTGCATATCACAGCATCTTC
The DNA here is from genome assembly GCF_023897955.1 of Schistocerca gregaria. Taxonomy (NCBI): domain Eukaryota; kingdom Metazoa; phylum Arthropoda; class Insecta; order Orthoptera; family Acrididae; genus Schistocerca; species Schistocerca gregaria. Next base: position 667,994,069 of record NC_064923.1, read on the forward strand.
TTCCTGTCGGTTAAATTTCGCGCCTGTAGCACGTCATCTTCGTGGTGTAGCAATTTCAATGGCCAGTAGTGTAATATTGGTACTAATATTCTAAAACGAATACATTATTTTCAATGTGAACGTTTGTTGTGTACTTGTTTTTGTCGTCAGTATAGTCTTTGGCCTTTGCAGGATCTGCAGATGTGTGAAGTACATTCTAGTGCTTACTGCTAAGGTACAAACCAAACGTAGATCAGAGTAGATTGGATGTACGAGGGGCGTTCAATAACACGGGTTTTTCTGAAAGCAAGTTGCTTTTCTTCAGGATTCCAATATATCAGATTTTTCCCTACTCTTTTGGTTACAAAACCGTAGTTCTCAACATGATTTCCATTCAATGCGACGGCCTTACGCCACCTTACTGGCAGAGCGTGTATGCCCACGTGGTACCACTCTACTGGTCGACGTCTGAGTCGCTGTCTTGCTGCATCAAAAACCTCCCCATCATCCATGTACTGCTTCCCGCGGAATGCATCCTTCATTGATCCAAACAGATGGAAGTCGGAAGGTTTGAGATCCGGGAGATCCGTTCTGCAGGGTGGATGACGAAGACCAGTCCAATGAAGTTACCTGAGCCGACCGCGGTGGCCCCACGGTTCTAGCTAGGCGCTACAGTTTGAAACCGCTCGACCGATACGGTCGCAGGTTCGAATCCTGCCTCGGGCATGGACGTGTGTGATGTCCTTAGGTTAGTTAGGTTTAAGTAGTTCTAAGTTCTAGGGGACTGATGACCTCAGATGTTAAGTCCCATAGTGCTCAGAGCCATTTGAGTTTTATGTCGATCACGTCAGTGAACGGTGGATGTGCAGAAGTCAGATTTTGGGTAACATTCGCACTATTTGTATTTGATTAAAGTATCTACACAGCAAACAGTTTAACTAAGAAATTCGTCAGTGGACTAAGAGAACAGGGCCTCCAATAAATCCTTTATGCTTATATTAATCTGGACTCTATTAGAACTCATTATACATGCTGGCAAGTTACTGAAAATGTATGTTCCTGAGCAATGGACGCCTTTCTTGACCAAAGCTAAGTGGCTTTAAATCTATGTGAAGACTATTCTTATTTTTAGTACTGATTCCGTGACCAGAACTGTAGATGTTTTAAACTAGGTGTATTATATATCACAAAATTCATTAAGGGAAACAGTAGTCAATACCCTCGATTCCTTGAACAAGCCCCTGCAGGAACTTCTTGAGCAAATATTTACGTATCACATTACGCATACGATTTCTTTTCTTCCGCAAAAAGAACTGCATCTTTTTCGACCGCTGCAGTACCAGAAGCTGTCATATTCGTCCCCAACATTTAGAACGCAGACAACCTTATAGGTGGGGCAACCAAAGCAGTGCATATTCATCTTGGGTATTAATAATCGCTTCAGCTGTATTTCGGTCCTTTATTACTGTACCACTACCGGTTTCGTGGCGTTAAAGCCACATCTTCAGGTGACATATGATTGAAACATTAGAGCGACAAAGCTCGGAACCTTTTTTCCCGACATTCGTTGTCTGTCAAATACAAAACATTGCTAAAAGACTGTAGAATCTGAAGCGGGAATATTCGAGGATGTCCGACAGCAAATTCCACACTTTTCAACCGAAACTGCTCGAGAAAAGACGGTGTTTTGTATTTGACGTGGTACCACTCTACTGGTCGACGTCTGAGTCGCTGTCTTGCTGCATCAAAAACCTCCCCATCATCCATGTACTGCTTCCCGCGGAATGCATCCTTCATTGATCCAAACAGATGGAAGTCGGAAGGTGTGAGATCCGGGAGATCCGTTCTGCAGGGTGGATGACGAAGACCAGTCCAATGAAGTTACCTGAGCCGACCGCGGTCGCCGAGCGGTTCTAGGCGCTACAGTTTGAAACCGCTCGACCGATATGGTCGCAGGTTCGAATCCTGCTTCGGGCATGGATGTGTGTGATGTCCTTAGGTTAGTTAGGTTTAAGTAGTTCTAAGTTCTAGGGGACTGATGACCTCAGATGTTAAGTCCCATAGTGCTCAGAGCCATTTGAACCATTTTTGAACCAAACTCTGTAGACACCATAGTTGGACGACCACAGCCTTGTGGTACTTCAGAATACTGAGTGAGTGGCCATTGTTGCTACTCAAGTTGGTTTCATGAAAATGTTCTGTTCACACGAAAATTACGTCGTTGCTCCATCGAGCACCTGCGATAGAGCGGAAAACAGCGATGTAGCTACATTTATTCCTGTAGTAATTCCTATAGTACACAACTGGTACATTTTCAGACCTACGTTCCTGTTCAGGTTATTGTCCACATGGAGTCCTGTGCACGTCATTTAAAGCAATTAAAAAACAATCGTGTTTAGCCTTGAACGGGCATATATTCCTGATTTTTTTTCCTGGAGACTATTTTCTGTTGTTCTAAGTTTGTATGGAAAAATGGACTTGGGAATTTCCGATCGACGAGAGTACGTCATAGCATGGAGCAGACGCACGTTAGCGTACATAAGCACTAGCTTAATATTTTAGAGACATTGGGTATCGTTTTTATATCTGAGCAGAGAACTTCTAGATTGCTCCCGTCGTTCGAGCTGAAGAAGTGCCGTCCTGCTTTTCGAAGCATTTCAAGAATGGTGATGGTAACACAGCTTTAAGAATTGCTGTTGTACAGCGAGTTGCAAAATAGTCTATCACTGTGTTAACGATGCTTTCTCAGAGATTATTATTGATTTGAACGTAACTGCCCGTGCACCGATCCATCAGCTTGATGGAAAACTTCCGAATCGAGACGTCGTTAGCTGGACTACGTCACCAGGGGCTTTTGTAGCAACGAATGCAGAGTCAAACAGTTTTCACCGTTAGCAGTAGTGATGATCAACATAGACGTTTGTACTGTACACAGGCAGCCGTTCTCCAAGATGCTGAGTACTCTTTCGTAATTTGTCACGCGTTGCGCCCACTGAAAAATAGCTACCCACCAGAGAGGAGAGTGTCTCAGGAACGACATTCGAAGATCGCAGCTTATTTGCCTTGCGTTGCTAGTTAACAAGCGATGGACAGCTGGTACGTTGGGTATGACGAAGACTCCAATTTCACTAAGGCTCTCTTGCTCTTGACTACAATACAACTATGAGAAGATTGTAAACGCCAGGAACGGGATTTCTTATAATATACAAGACAGCTTTGATTTTTTTCTTTCTTCCCAATCGTAGATGTTGTGAGTGAGTTCTTTAGTGAACCTACTGCCAGCTCTTTAGCTCTTTAGCTGAGTGGTCAGAGCGTCTAATTGCAATGCAGCTGGGCCGGGTTCGATTCCCGACCGGGTCGGGGATTTTCTCCGCTCGGAGACTGAGTGTTGTGTTGTCCTCCTCATCATTGCAAATTTAGAGAACCGTCATTTAAAGCTGACTGCCAAGCGATTATACTGTCGCCAATAAACATTGCGCATAACGACTACGAAGAAAAGATACGGGAAATCAGCGCTCATAGGGAGGATTTGTTAGATGACGATCAGTTTGGCTGTAGCAAAGGTAAAGGCACCAGAGAGGCAACAAGACCAAAGAAAATTCAAGACACATTCATAGGATTTGTCACCACTATTTTACAGGAATATTGGTGTAAGACTCCCTTGAAAACCATGCAGGACCAGTATTTGTCCATTATAAGACGACTGGCAACCGTCTTTAATGCCAGCGGGTTTCCTGCACCATATTAAGTATGGTAACGTGTTGTGGCTTCGGTTTTCCATGTTTTTGTCAACCGTCTGTATATATACCACTGGCCATTAAAATTGCTACTCCAAGAAGATGACGTGCTACAAACGCGAAATTTAATCGACAGGAAGAAGATGCTGTGATATGCAACGATTAGCTTTTCAGAGCATTCACACAAGGTTAGCGCCGGTGGCGAACCTACAACGTGCTGACACGAGGGAAGTTCCCAACTGATTTCTCATACACAGACAGCAGTTGACTGGCGATGCCCATGGTGAAACGTGATGCCTCGTGTAAGGAGGAGAAATGCGTACCATCACGTTTCCGACTTTGATAAAGGTCGGATTGTAGCCTATCGCCATTGCGGTTTATCGTACCGCGACATTGCTGCTCGCGTTGGTCGAGATCCAATGACTGTTAGCAGAATACGGAATCGGTGGGTTCAGGAGGGTAATATGGAACGCCGTGCTGGATCCCTACGGCCTCGTATCACTACCAGTCGAGATGACAGGCATCTTATCCGCATGGCTGTTACGGATCGTGCAGCCACGTCTCGATCCCTGAGTCAACAGATGGGGGCCTTTGAAGGCAACAACCATCTGCACGAACAGTTCGACGACGTTTGCAGAAGCATGGACTATCAGCTCGAAGACCACGGCTGCGGTTACCCTTGACGGTATCACAGACAGGAGCGCCTGCGATGGTGTACTCAACGACGAACCTGGGTGCACGAATGCCAAAACGTCATTCTTTCGGATGAATCCAGATTCTGTATACAGCATCATGATGGTCGCATCAGTGTTTGGTGACATCGCGGTGAACGCACATTGGAAGCGTGTATTCGTCATCGCCATACTGGCGTATCACCCGGCGTGATGATATGGAGTGCCATTGGTTACACGTCTCGGTCACCTCTTGTTCGCATTGACGGCACTTTGAACAGTGGACATTACATTTGAGATGTGTTACGAACCGTGGCTCTACTCCTCATTCGATCCCTGCGAAACCCTACATTTCAGCAGGATAACGCCCGCCCGCATGTTGCAGGTCCTGTGCGGGCCTTTCTGGATGCAGAAAATATTCGACTGCTGCCCTGGCCAGCACATTCTCCATATCACTCACCAATTGAAAACGACTGGTCAATGGTGGCCGAGCAACAATACGCCAGTCACTACTGTTGATGAACTGTGGTATCGTGTTGAAGCTGCATGGACAGCTGTACCTGTACACGCCATCCAAGCTCTGTGTGACTCAATGCCCAGGCGTATCAGGGCCGTTATTAGCGCCAGAGGTGGGTGTTCTGGGTACTGATTTCTCAGGATCTATGCACCCAAATTGCGTTAAAATGTAATCACATGCCAGTTCTAGTATAATATATTTTTCCCGTGAATATCCGTTTATCATCTGCATTTCTTCTCGGTGTAGCAATTTTAGTGGCCATAATTGTATTTAAGTGCATAGAAATCATAGTCGGCGACTTACTATACAATTGCAGAGTACCTAAGGAATAACGTTATATACCATAAATTTTGTCGCTCCCCATTCAAAGGAGCTTAGCGGGCCCTTTAACATCCTCCCACTAAATGTGGGCCAAGTGTCCCAGGGTGGGCGGTGGAGATTCCTAATGAAATAGTGTGCATGGGATTTCGAATTCCTTGCTTCATTTTTGGGAACAGTGTTATCAGTTGTCCCGGATAAAGATTAAAATTTAGTGTATCTGTCTGTTGTGTGTAGTGCGTATGTGTGCTACATTGTGCCTGACTAAGTAAAAGGGTGGCCCTCGAGGTCACGGGTAAAAACATATAAAACCCGTGCAGGTCTGAAGTTTGGGCCGGCCCCATTGACGGAAAGCGTCTTCCGTAATCGGGACGTAGAGCCCCAGTGCTTTTCTTGATTGCTGTGTTATGCTTCCCTGCCTCCCAGCTTAGGCAACCAGGCCCGCTTTCTCCTCCCTGAAGCGCTCAGTGAAAATATCTGCCACCGCAAGCCTACGTTTTTGTTCTCAAGAACCGCTTCAGTAGGCAGCCCTTTTGAATGGATTCGAGCTGTTCTCACACCGTAATCGTATTCTGCACCTTAGAATACTGATTACAAGGCGAGGAAACAGTTTATGGAACCTGCTGTTCTGTAGTACAAGAGTGATCGCTAGAGTTCTCTGTAAAGTTTTGGCGAGAGGGTTCACTCTCGAATAATTTCGGATGAGTTGGATTATTAGTTACTGTTACAGAAAAAGCTTTAGTGATCGCTAGAGTTCTCTGTAAAGTTTTGGCGAGAACGTTCACTCTCGAATAATATCGGATGAGTTGGGTTATTAGTTACTGTTACAGATAAAGCTTTGATTTAAAAGCTAAAAGCTAAAATCTCCTTATCAAAACTTTTTCCAATGAGATCTAAAGATTCAGAGAGAGGTACCTTAGTAAATAGCGACACTACATCAAAGCTGACTAATAGATCAGAGGTGTTCAGTTTCAAAGATTTTAATTTGCCAATGAAATCTGCAGAGTTCCTTATATGATGATCACATTTTCCCACAAGCGGCCTCAATAGTGACGCCAGGTGCTTGGCACAATCATAGTTTGGAGAACCAATATTGCTCACGATAGGACGTAGAGGAACGTCTTTCTTATGGATCTTTGGGAGTCCATAAAGCCTTGGAGGCACTGCACCACTTGGTTTCAGTCTTCGTATGACTTCCGGTGGAAATGGGGAGGCATTCAAAAGCGACGCCGTCTTCCTTACCACCTTGTTTGTGGGATCCTTACTGATCTTCCGGTACATACTATCATTCAGTAAGCTGTATATCTTATCATGATAGTCGTCACGTGACATTAAAACAGTGGCATTACCTTTATCAGCACGGAGAACCACCGTTTCGGTATCTTCGACCACTCTCTACGGATTCTACAGATGAAATAAGACGCGAAACTTGTCGAGCTGTTATGAAGGCTCGCCCACAAAGAAGCAATATATCTGTGGCAGAGAGGAGTGCACTACGTATGCTCCGCCAAGATACCGAAACGGTGGTTCTCCCTGCTGATAAAGGTAATGCCACTGTTTAAATGTCACGTGACGACTATCATGATAAGATATACAGCTTACTGAATGATAGTATGTACCGGAAGATCAGTAAGGACCCCACCAACAAGGTGGTAAGGAAGACTGCGTCGCTTTTGAATCGTGGTACTTCATGCAAGGTATTCTCATCCAGATGTCGATCTCCAGCTGTCTGAACGTGCCGGTCAAAGATGCTCTTATTTCGTTTCTTGCCCGATTACAACAAGGCTTTTGCAGAAAGAATAATTCTCTTGATAACCAAACTGTATTTATATTTATGTATTCAGAGATGACTGGAAGCTGCCTTGAGTGCCGACATGTATTAGGTATAGCAAAATGTTGTCTTTTTTGGTGTTTCCATATTTTTTCCACCGCCTGTAAGTTTTATTATGTGGATATTATCAGCCGAACATGCAAAGAGTCACATGGAGGTAGTATAGTACATGTAACATTAAAAGTCTGTGGCACAATCCGGTGACAGAGCTATTATGGTTCAAATGAGTCTGAGCACTATGGTACTTAACATCTGAGGCCATCAGTCCCCTGAAACTTAGAACTACTTAAACCCAATTAACCGAAGGACATCACACACATCCATGCCAGAGGCAGGATTCGAACATGCGACCGTAGCGATCGCTCGGTTACATACTGCAGCGCCTAGAACCGTTCGGCTGCAGCGGACGGCCACAGAGCTAGTAATCTGATTGTAGTAGAGTACAGCCTTCCCTCAGGTTGCCACTAGGAAGGGCGAGGGAGGGGGGCGGGAGGGAAGGGTTACAATCCCAGCCTTTTACGCTAGGTACATACGACGGTCGAATGAAAAGAAATGCCTCCATCTTCGTTAATTCAGTTTAGACGGGAATAGTTTAGTAAATCAAACGTAGAAATATTCCTTAGAATGTGATCTTTAATTACCAATTCACTTTTCCACACAATCACCAGCCAATTGGATACATTTCTGCCAACGATGAACAAGTTTTCTGGGGTCGTCACGGAAGAAGTCGACACTCTGCTCCCGCAACCACTGTCTCATAGTTCTCTCAACGTCTTGATCAGAATCATAACGATGACCCCGCAGATCGTCTTTCATTGTCGGGGACAGATGAAACTCAGACAATGCTAAACTTGGACTGTATGGAAGATGCTGTACGGTGATGAGAATCAGACTCTGAAGTTCTGCTGTGGTAGCCCGTGAAGTGTGTGGTTTAGCACTGTCATGCTGCAGGAAAACATTTCCCTTTTCCTTTCGGACCCTTGTTAGCCGTCGTTTCAGAGTTCGCAGCGTTGTGATGTAACGCCCTGAATTTATAGTTGTCCAACGATCAAGGAAATCAACGTGGATAACACCATGTGCGCCCCAGAACACTGTGGCCATGGTTTTTCTGGCTGAGGATTGTGTCTTGAATTTCTTTTTCTGGGGCGAGTCTTTGTGCCGATATTCCATAGACTGACGTTTCGTCTCCTGTAACAATTGAATGGAGAAAGGCGTCACCTTCATTCTCGTAACGCGAGAGGAGTTCCTGGCAAATTTCAAGTCTGTGCGCTTTCATTTCAGGAGTCAGCATCCGGGGTACCCATCGTACACCGATCTTCCGATAGCCAAGCAAAGCAATAATGTGGCCCACACGTTCTTCTGAAATGCCGATTGAGCTTGCAGTTTCTCTCTGAGTGATACGACGATCGTTCTGAATCAAACTGTCAACATTTTGCTTGTGAAACTCGGTGGTTGCTGTCAAAGGACATCCAACTCTTTGTTTGTCACGCAGGTCAGATGTTTCTGCGTCAACATCTTTAAACTTACTCGCCCAACGACACATAGTGCTTACATCAACACAATCACCATAAGCTGCTTTCATTCTCTGATGATTCTCCTTTGGGGTGACATCCTCCGCTGTAAAGAATTCAATGACTACACGTTGCTTAAATCGCATTGACCAACAGTCTGCGCAGGGTTCCATACTTTACACTGTAACAACACAACTGTCTCATGCTGTGGCTTCCCGCGAATTGAAGCTGTAGAGAAGAGGCTACGGAACAAGCCAGTACCTGCCTCATGCCAATGCCACCAACTGTTGAAGAATTAGGAAGATGGAGGCACTACTTTTCAGTCAACCCTCGTATTTGATAGCAGGCCGGGTGAACCTGGGGACGTCCTGGAGGGACTGGAACGAGGAAAAATCATCGCCATTTCTGGAACTGAACCCGTGGCCTCCAGGTCAGGAGTCCATTACTCAACCTGATAGACCACCACGGCCACAGAAACTTAAGCGGCATACATTTCGACATAGTAGGGAGAATTTTAACCCGTCTTCCGAGTCAGAGAGAGATTGGCGACCCTTATTTTATTTGATTTGATAGTGCAGCAGAGTGGTTAAGATAGATACTGCCTACAGGAAAATTAAAGAGACCTTTGGAGAAAAGAGAACCACTTGCATGAATATCAAGAGCTCAGATGGAAACCCAGTTCTAAGCAAAGAAGGGAAAGCAGAAAGGTGGAAGGAGTATATAGAGGATCTACACAAGGGCGATGTTCATGAGGACAATATTATAGAAATGGAAGAGAATGTAGATGAAGATGAAATCGGAGGTATAGTACTGCGTGAAAAGTTTGACAAAGCACTGAAAGACCTAAGTCGAAACAAGGCCCCGGGAATAGAAAACTTTCCATTAGGACTACTGAGAGCCTTGGGAGAGCCAGGCCTAATGAAACTCTACCATCAAGTGAGCAAGATGTATGAGACAGGCGAAATACCCTCAGACTTCAATAAGAATATTATAATTCCAATCCCAAAGAAAGCTGGTGTTGACAGATGTGAAAATTACCGAACTATCAGTTTAATAAGCCACAGCTGCAAAATACTAACGCGAATTCTATACAGACGAATGGAAAAACTAGTAGAAGCCGTCCTCGGGGAAGATCAGTTTGGATTCCGTAGAAATGTTGGAACACGTGAGGCAATACTGACCCTACGACTTATCTTAGAAAATAGATTAAGGAAAGGCAAACCTACGTTTTTAGCATTTGTAGAGTTAGAGAAAGCTTTTGACAATGTTGACTGGAATACTATCTTTCAAATTCTGAAGGTGGCAGGAGTAAAATACAGGGAGCGAAAGGCTATTCACAATTTGTACAGAAACTAGATGGCAGTTATAAGAGTCGAGGGCGTGAAAGGGAAGCAGTGGTTGGGAAGAAAGTGAGACAGGTAGCCTATCCCCGATGTTATTCAATCTGTATATTGAGCAAGCAGTAAAGGAAACAAAAGAAAAATTCGGAGTAGTAATTAAAATCCATGGAGAAGAAATTAAAAACTTTGAGGTTCGCCGATGACATTGTAATACTGTCAGAGACAGCAAAAGACCTCGAAGAGTAGTTGAATGGACAGTGTATTGAAAGGAAGATATGATATGAACATCAACAAAAGCAAAGCGAGGATAATGGAATGTAGTCGGATTAAATCGGATGATGCTGCGGGAATTAGATCAGGAAATGAGACGCTTAAAGTAGTAAAGGAGTTTTGCTATATGGAGAGCAAAATAACTGATGATGGTCGAAGTGGAGAGGAAATAAAATATAGACTGGCAATGGCAAGGAAAGTGTTTCTGAAGAAGAGGAATTTGTTAACATCGAGTATAGATTTAAGTGTCAGGAAATCGTTTCTGAAAGTATCTGTATGGAGTGTAGCCATGTATGGAAGTGTAACGTGGACGATAAATTGTTTAGACAAGAAGAGAATAGAAACTTTCGAAATGTGGTGCTACAGAAGAATGCTGAAGATTAGATGGGTAGATCAGACAACTAATGAGGAGGTATTGAATATAATTGGGGTGGATTTTGTGGCACAACTTGACTAGAAGAAGGGATCGGTTGGTAGGACATGTTCTGAGGCATCAAGGGATCACCAACTTAGTACTGGAGGGCAGCGTGGAGGGTAAAAATCGTAGAGGGAGACGAAGAGATGAATAAACTAAACAGATTCAGGAGGATGTAGGTTGTGTTGGGAGATGAAGAAGCTTGCACAGGATAGAGTAGCATGGAGAGTTGCATCAAACCAGTCTCAGGACTGAAGATCACAACAACAACAGTGCAGCAGAGTAGGGCATTTATCCAGGTCCGCCAGTTATTGTTTCCAATCAACTCAGCTGAGTGCGTGCATTCAGGCTGCGGACGCTTGACTGACTTTGCATTAGGCCACGGAAGCTCCGAGGCAGGGACGAGAGGAGCGTTCCAGCGGCTGGCCTCGTTGGTAGGCCGCCGGCATCAGCTGGAGGCGGACAGCGTGGCTGACGGACGGGCGCTGCGCGCCGTCACAGCCCGCTGGAGCCGAGCTGCGCCGGGCCATTAAGAGCTCCGCGGTCGGTATTCAGCGGGCCCGTGTTCGCGCGCGCGGCCTTGGCTGCTGTTCCGCGCGGCTGACGCGGCTTTGCGTGGGCAGCGGACGCCGTGGGGAACGCCGGCGTACTAAGCGCTCCGGCTGGGTTCGCGCTTCTGGAATCCAGCGGCGGCGTCACTCAGGGAAACGCAGCGTGCGGACTCGTAAATACCGCGGCACCTGGGTAGTCGAAGCGGTGTCTGTCTTCCGGATGGATGTGTGTGTGTCGTTTATAAATCACCGCCAAGTGCTTGGCGGACGGTACTTTTTAATTTGATGTACACTGTATCACCTTCCAGACACCCCCCCCCCTCATCCCCTCCCCCACCCCACGCACAAACACAGTCACATTAGAGGCTATCTGACTCAACAATCAGTCGGTCACCCAGTATGGCTCAGCTGAGGCGGCGTAGCGCACGTTCATTAAACACTTGCGGCTGAGAGATATGATACCATACCGTTACTATGCGTCACCGTCTCTTTCACATCAATAAATTTTAACTCTGACGTCGAATGGACTGGTGCCTAAGTCATTACCACAAGTGTTCGCGACTTCTATTTTCGGCAGATAATTCCTTTGACTCTACATCAAGTTCTACATCTACATGACTACAACTACATGACTACTCTGCAATTCACATTTAAGTGCTTGGCAGAGGGTTCATCGAACCACAATCATACTATCTCTCTACTATTCCACTCCCGAACAGCGAGCGGGAAAAACGAACACCTAAACCTTTCTGTTCGAGCTCTGATTTCTCTTATTTTATTTTGATGATCATTCCTACCTATGTAGGTTGGGCTCAACAAAATATTTTCGCATTCGGAAGAGAAAGTTGGTGACTGAAATTTCGTAAAAAGGTCTCGCCGCGACGAAAAACGTCTATGCTGTAATGACTTCCATCCCAACTCGTGTATCATATCTGCCACACTCTCTCCCCTATAACGCGATAATACAAAACGAACTGCCCTTCTTTGCACCCTCTCGATGTCCTCCGTCAATCCCACCTGGTAAGGATCCCACACCGCGCAGCAATATTCTAACAGAGGACGAACGAGTGTAGTGTAAGCTGTCTCTTTAGTGGACTTGTTGCATCTTCTAAGTGTCCTGCCAATGAAACGCAACCTTTGGCTCGCCTTCCCGACAATATTATCTATGTGGTCCTTCCAACTGAAGTTGTTCGTAATTTTAACACCCAGGTACTTAGTTGAATTGACAGCCTTGAGAATTGTACTATTTATCGAGTAATCGAATTCCAACGGATTTCTTTTGGAACTCATGTGGATCATCTCACACTTTTCGTTATTTAGCGTCAACTGCCACCTGACACACCATACAGCAATCTTTTCTAAATCGCTTTGCAGCTGATACTGGTCTTCGGATGACCTTACTAGACGGTAAATTACAGCATCATCTGCGAACAGTCTAAGAGAACTGCTCAGATTGTCACCCAGGTCATTTATATAGATCAGGAACAGTATAGGTCCCAGGACGCTTCCCTGGGGAACACCTGATATCACTTCAGTTTTACTCGATGATTTGCCGTCTATTACTACGAACTGCGACCTTCCTAACAGGAAATCACGAATCCAGTCGCACAACTGAGACGATACCCCATAGCTCCGCAGCTTGATTAGAAGTCGCTTGTGAGGAACGGTGTCAAAAGCTTTCCGGAAATCTAGAAATACGGAATCAACTTGAGATCCCCTGTCGATAGCGGCCATTACTTCGTGCGAATATAGAGCTAGCTGCGTTGCACAAGAGCGATGTTTTCTGAAGCCATGCTGATTACGTGTCAATAGATCGCTCCCTTCGAGGTGATTCATAATGTTTTAATACAGTATATGCTCCAAAACCCTACTGCAAACCGACGTCAATGATATAGGTCTGTAGTTAAATGGATTACTCCTACTACCCTTCTTGAACACTGGTGCGACCTGCGCAATTTTCCAATCTGTAGGTACAGATCTATCGGTGAGCGAGCGGTTGTATATGAGTGCTAAGTAGGGAGCTATAGTATCAGCGTAATCTGAAAGGAACCTAATCGGTATACAATCTGGACCTGAAGACTTACCCGTATCAAGCGATTTGAGTTGCTTCGCAACCCCTAAGAAACTCATGCTAGCAGATGTTCGTGTTTCAAATTCTGGAATATTCCATTCGTCTTCCCTGGTGAAGGAATTTCGGAAAACTGCGTTCAATAACTCCGCTTTAGCGGCACAGTCGTCGATAACAGTACCATCGGCACTGCGCAGCGAAGGTATTGACTGCGTCTTGCCACTTGTGTACTTTACATACCACCAGAATTTTTTCGAATTTTCTACCAAATTTCGAGAGTTGACCCTAGGTGAGGCTGAGGAAGAATAAACTTAAGAAATCTTCAACTTTTGTAGTCCTGTCTTCCTCAGTTGCGTGTAATTTTACGGTTTATTGATAATATTTACTTATGGACCGTCTGACAGCAACTGAATAAAACACAATGTTAGAGCCATACGCGTTTCGCCTTTATTTTCTGCAAGGCATTATCAGCGGCAGGTTGCGTGGACAATTTCATATATATTACTCGCCTGTTGCATTTTTGGTGTTGTTCTTGTGGTGTCACCGCCAGACACCACACTTGCTAGGTGGTAGCCTTTAAATCGGCCGCGGTCCGATAGTATACGTCGGACCCGCGTTCGCCACTATGCACTCGCCCCAGTTGTACAGCCGACTTCGCTAGCGATGGTTCACTGACTTCTACGCTCTCGTTTGCCGAGACGATAGTTAGCATAGCCTTCAGCTACGTTATTTGCTACGACCTAGCAAGGAGCCAGTATCCGTACTATTGATATTGTGAATCATGTACCATAGAGAGCGACGTTCGTCATTAATGGATTAAAGTTAAGTACACCAGCTACGTCCGTTTTTCTCAATTCTAATTCCCTTGCCATGTTCCAGACCTCACGCCAGCCTGCGTGAGCTAAAACGCGTGCATTTCGAGCTCCTTTAGTACCAAGGGGTTGGCTCTCCTGCCAACCACAACAGTTCTTCTTCTTATGAATGCCAATTTGCGGTTTTTTCCCACATTCCACAGCACTATGAACTGAACGATTGTTTCAATGTAATGTTTTGGTTTCTGTTGCCGACTGTCAAATGTTTTTGCCAATCACCAAACACCAAAAATGCAACAGGAGCGTAATATGTAAGAAATTGTCCACGCAACCTGCCACTGATGACGCCTTGCAGAAAATAAAGGCGAAACGCGTATGGCACTAAAATTGTGTTTTATTTACTTGCTGTCAGACGGTCCACAAGTAAAAATTATCAATATACCGTAAAGTTAAGAATTATTTTTTTATGGTCGCTTTTAAAAACCGTTGTAAAATTTAGTTGCTGGTTTCTCTCGTTACTCAGACAGACAGCGATACTATTCAACCAGACAATAAAATCGTTGAATCGTTGTCTTCTGTACTACTATTCAGACTTGAAAATAATATTTCCAACATTATTAATCCGTAGGACTAATTCCCACATAACTAGTCTGCGTACTTTTCATTAACATGCAGTTTATATCTCTCTCTTATCTTTCCTATCCTTGAATCACCAAACTATTGTTTTGTAAGTTCATGCCTTCGAAGTATTAAAAGACCAAAAACATTCTTCTGACTTTTTGCACTTCTCATAATTAATTAAATAACTTCTTGATACACATTTAATCATCTAATCAAAATTATAAAATACATAGTGTGTCCCAGGAAGAATGATCAATATTCAGTATCACAGAAACGATCATCCGAAGCAAAAAAGTCTGGTAAAAATGAGGTCAAAAATGCACACCTAAAGAGCTACGACCACTTCATCTTAGGTACTGTGAAACGAATCTCCTCTACTGCTTTCCATATTTTGAGAGGAGGACCAAAACAAGAAAAAATGTCCAGTTAACATGGCCTCTAACGTGCATTCTTTAACAGCTATGAGCAATTGTTCATGTTCGCTGCTATGAAATACATTTGTTCTACGGAAGAAGTGCTCGTAGCTCTTAAGGTATGCATCGTAGAGGTCTTTTTTACTGGACTTTTTTGCTTCGAATGGTAGTTACTGTCATGTCACTGAATATTGATCATCCTTCCTGAGACGCCCTGTATACAGAAGAAATTATCATCTTTAGTAAATGAGGTATTAAGTACTGTTCAATGAATATACATTATTTTCCATAAAACGCTTTCACGTCGTCTATTGACGATATAAAAAGGTTTACCACGTAATAAAATGTTTTAACTCATAGCTTAAAAGCGAACTTCATTCGAGAAAGGCCACGAGGAGACTCACTACATTTTAAAGAGATACATTACATACACTAGTGATTCATTCATTTCATTATAAGAACATAATCGTTGGAGGAGATGATGCATAGTTTCAGGCTTCTGTTTGCGGTAGACGGCCGTCGACCGCCGAGGTATTGCGTCCAGCGACCTCATCCACTGCGTGTTATATTGCCGTCAGCGTTCTCCAGATTTCTGCGACTGCTGTGTAACAAGTAAAAACAAACAAAACACTTTTTGATAATCTTTGTAATAGTTGTGGAAACAGCAGCGATCCAATTAAACTAGTAAGAAAATATTGTACAGAACAAATGGGTCAAATGGCTCTGAGCACTATGGGACTCAACTGCTGTGGTCATTAGTCCCCTAGAACTACTTAAACCTAAGGACATCACACACATCCATGCCCGAGGCAGGATTCAAACCTGCGACCGTAGCAGTTTCACGGTTCCGGACTGCGCGCCTAGAACCGCGAGATCATCGCGGCCGGCATTATACAGAACAGTCTTGATCGCATAGAAACACACTTTTATTCGTCAGTTGTGAAAGGGTTCGACCCGATGTGGATCATCTTCGGACATGCGCTAGTGATGACATGTAGAACTGTGGATGCTATCCACTGATGTCGACTGCTCAAACAGTCAACTGCGCAGGTCTCTTTCTGACATTAAGGTGTAGTCTCCAATAAATATGTTTTTCAGTATAGCACCATTACTACTCTCAAGTGTTAAACGAATTCTTAATGTGTGTTTGTGATTTTATCATTCCGTTTGTGAGACTATTACCGCACTGTACTAAACTTGTCACTTCGAAGTACAGAAGTTACTCGCCGCCATCTTCATTGCCGATAAACTAAAGGAACCTAAGCTTCCGAAACCAGAAAAATTTCCAAGTACATTAATTTAATCCATAACTTAACTAATCTGGCAGAATTTGCTTCAGGAGCCTGCACTGTGGATATTACTTCCAAATAGAAGGATGAGAACATTTTCTGTCAGACACATTGGATTGTATGGACGGCCAGTACCTTTTCCCATATCGTAGCGAGCTGACAAAGCTTCCGTGACACTCCAGTCTTGACTGAATATGTACTGAAAGTTATCATAAGTCTTTCGAGTGTCTGTTCCTGGTGTTTTCTGCTTCTGGAATAAACCTTTCAGGCCTCAGTGCGAGAGTCCATCGCATCCTTCTCGTTGACGTAGAGGTACAACGTCACTGACGAAACATCCTCAGGGACATCACCAAATATATTCATCACGCATTCCGCCCATAATCTCTTAGACAGAGATTCGTTCTTCTGGGAAGTATTTTGTTTATTTGATAGTTGTTCCAGGTGTTGAAACGACTATTTGTTGTGCCTATACATAATCAGATTGTTGAGTTTGTCTCAAGGGGACTTTTGCACCAATACAGAAGAAAATTTTATTTTGAATATCTGATTTTCTTGATCGCACAGAAACACACTTTTATTCGTCAGTGGTGAAAGGTTTCGACCCGAAGTGGGTCATCTTACCTCCCCCCCTCCCCCCCCCATGAACCATGGACCTTACGTGTGGTTCCTGAAGAGGGGCAGCAGCCTTTTCAGTAGTTGCAGGGGCAACAGTCTGGATGATTGACTGATCTGGCCTTGTAACACTAACCAAAACGGCCTTGCTGTGCTGGTACTGCGAACGGCTGAAAGCAAGGGGAAACTACGGCCGTAATTTTTCCCGAGGGCATGCAGCTTTACTGTATGCATGGAGAGCTGCATCAAACCAGTCTCAGGACTGAAGACCACAACTACGACAATTGTACGTGGAAAGAAAGATTGCCGGTATGCCTCTGTGTGGGCTCTAATCTCTCTGATTTTATCCTCATGGTCTCTTTGCGAGATATACGTAGGATGGAGCAATATACTGCTTGACTCCTTGGTAAAAATACGTTCTTGAAACTTCAACTTAGCGTCTCTCTTGCAGAGTCTTCCACTAGAGTGTATCTATCGTCACCGTAACGCTTTCACGATTACTAAATTGCGCGCTGCTCTCCGTTGGATCTTCTCTCTCTCTTCTACCAACCCTATCTGGTACGGATCCCACACCGGTGAGCAGTATTCAAGCAGCGGGCGAACAAGTGTACTGTAACCTACTTCCTTTGTTTTCGGACTGGATTTCCTGAGGATTCTTCCTATGAATCTCAGTCTGGCACCTGATTTACCGACGATTAATTTTATATGGTCATTCCATTTTAGATCACTCTTAATGCCTACTCCCAGATAATTTATGGAATTAATTGCTCCAAGTTGCTGACCTGCTAATTGTAGCTAAACGATAAAGAATCTTTCTTTCTATGTATTCGCAGCACATTACACTTGTCTTCATTGGGATTCAGTTGCCATTTTCTGCACCATGCCTCAATTCGTTGCAGATCCTCCTGCATCTCAGTGCAATTTTCCATTGTTACAACCTCTCGATATACTACAGCATCATCCGCAAAAAGCCTGAGTGAACTTCTGATGTTATCCACAAGGTCATTTATATATATTGTGAATAGCAGCGTGGAATTCATCGGTGCACACTACACAATAGATGACTAAGGAATGTGAAGGGAGCAGAGAAGAGGATGATGTTTTACATTTGTCATTCTGCTATACGACTCAATCACCTGTACGAATGAACGTTTTACTGCCAGCCTGGATCAGCCTCCATCACTCACGTTTTTTTGCTGGATTATCCAGGAAGCGTTGGCTCTTTCAGTAAGAACCCATTTCAGAGTCAGGAATTTTCAGCCAAACTCTAGGCAAGCTGATGGAGAAGGTCGAGGTCCCAATTAAGAAAACTGGGAATGTGTTTCCCAGCTCCGTAAATCGCCTTACAACCAAGGAAAACCTCTGGAAAATCATTGGTCAGAAGCACGGGATGGAGTAGTTTTTAATTTAATACAGGAACAATACGTCGCACAAAGAAACTGAGAGTGCAGCGTGTGTGGAAGTGTATTTGTTGTGTACATATTAAAGCAGATAACTTCCTTGACTGCTGTGGCCATCAGATTATTATAATAAGAGTCGCCTCCCCCGCTTTGGCCTACGAGTCAGTTTCAATCAGTGTCTCCTCATTACTCTGAGGCCACTTGCTACACAAACCCACCAGAAAAACTTAGATTTTAACCAGTAGACTGGAAGACGAGTTCGACTGGCTTATGCACTCATAACTGCCTGGTCCTGTCAATCAATATCCTCAAGGGACAGCATAAGGGAACAATTGAAAGGAATGGGGGAAAGAAATACAATAGAAGACGAATGGGTTGCTCTGAAGGATGAAGTACTGAAGGCAGCACAGGATCAAATAGGTAAAAAAAAAAGAGGGCTAGTAGAAATCCTTGGATAACAGAAGAAATATTGAATTTAATTGATGAAAGGTGAAAATATAAAAATGAAGCAGGCAAAAAGGAATACAAACGTCTCAAAAATGAGATCGACAGGAAGTGCAAAATGGCTAAACAGGGATGGCTAGAGGACAAATGTAAGGATGTAGAAGCTTATCTCACTAGGGGTAAGATAGATACTGCCTACAGGAAAATTAAACAGACCTTTGGAGAGAAGAGAACCACGTGTATGAATATCAAGAGCTCAGATAGCAGCCCAGTTCTAAGCAAAGAAGGGAAGGCAGAAAGGTGGAAGGAGTATATAGAAGGTTTATACAAGGGCGATGTACTTGAGGACAATATTATGGAAATAGAAGAGGATGTAGATGAAGACGAAATGGGAGATACGATACTGCGTGAAGAGTTTGACAGAGCACTGAAAGACCTGAGTCGAAACAAGGCCCCCGGAGTAGACAACATTCCATTAGAACTACTGACGGCCTTGGGAGAGCCAGTCATGACAAAACTCTACCAGCTGGTGAGCAAGATGTATGAGACAGGCGAAATACCCTCAGACTTCAAGAAGAATATAATAATTCCAATCCCAAAGAAAGCAGGTGCTGACAGATGTGAAAATTACCGAACTATCAGTTTAATAAGCCACGGCTGCGAAATACTAACGCGAATTCTTTACAGACGAATGGAAAAACTGGTAGATGCAGACCTCGGGGAGGATCAGTTTGGATTCCGTCGAAATGTTGGAACACGTGAGGCAATACTGACCTTACGACTTATCTTAGAAGAAAGATTAAGAAAAGGCAAACCTACGTTTCTAGCATTTGTAGACTTAGAGAAAGCTTTTGACAATGTTGACTGGAATACTCTTTTTCAAATTCTAAAGGTGGCAGGGGTAAAATACAGGGAGCGAAAGGCTATTTATAATTTGTACAGAAACCAGATGGCAGTAATAAGAGTCGAGGGGCATGAAAGGGAAGCAGTGGTTGGGAAAGGAGTGAGACAGGGTTGTAGCCTCTCCCCGATGTTATTCAATCTGTATATTGAGCAAGCAGTAAAGCAAACAAAAGAAAAATTTGGAGTAGGTATTAAAATTCATGGAGACGAAGTAAAAACTTTGAGGTTCGCCGATGACATTGTAATTCTGTCAGAGACGGCAAAGGACTTGGAAGAGCAGTTGAACGGAATGGACAGTGTCTTGAAAGGAGGATATAAGATGAACATTAACAAAAGCAAAACGAGGATAATGGAATGTAGTCAAATTAAATCGGGTGATGCTGAGGGAATTAGATTAGGAAATGAGACACTTAAAGTAGTAAAGGAGTTTTGCTATTTGGGGAGCAAAATAACTGATGGTAGTCGAAGTAGAGAGGATATCTAATGTAGACTGCCAATGGCAAGGAAAGGTTTCTGAAGAAGAGGAATTTGTTAACATCGAGTATAGATTTAAGTGTCAGGAAGTCATTTCTGAACGTATTTGTATGGAGTGTAGCCATGTATGGAAGTGAAACATGTACAATAAATAGTTTGGACAAAAAGAGAATAGAAGCTTTCGAAATGTGGTGCTACAGAAGAATGTTGAAGATTAGGTGGGTAGATTACATAACGAATGAGGAGGTATCGAATAGGATTGGGGAGAAGAGAAGTTTGTGACACAGCTTGACTAGACGAAGGGATCGGTTGGTAGGACATGTCCTGAGGCATCAAGGGACCACAAATTTAGCATTGGAGGGCAGCATGGAGGATAAAAGTCGTAGAGGGAGACCAAGAGATGAATGTACTAAGCAGATACAGAAGGATGTAGGTTGTATTAGGTTCTGGGAGATGAAGGAGCTTGCACAGGATAGATTTGCATGGAGAGCTGCGTCAAACCAGTCTCAGGATTGAAGACCACAACAACAACAACATCTGAGTTTGCGTGCGGCTTTAGTAGATGTGAAGATGAAAACCGCTCTGGTCGCCTAGCTGGGGATCCCATAAGTCTAAACCAGTTGAAAAAAATCCATGATTCCGTAATGTAGGAGGAAGCAGTGACTTTATGATCTCATCTGGACGAGTACATCACTACGAAGAACTGGAAAAAAGTAGCTGTTGTGTGCGATGACTGCCGTTACTGCTGGCTCCCCATAAAAACGCAACCGGAACATTTCAACAAAATAACGCAACGTTTAATCACCATCTGCAGGCTTTTTTGAGTCGATTCATGGCTATGACTGACATCTGAATCCATTACTGTACGACAAAATTTGAAACATTAGTCTACACAAGGAGCAATAACTGCCGTTTAAAACTACCTAAAGCCAATAATCGTGTAAATTCTTTTTCATTTTCAACAACTGGTTTCGACATATTTTTCTCTCAGTTCAGGTCTTCAAAAAAATTTTGTTGTAAAACGTGTTCATTGTCGAAATTGGTTATTAAAAATAAAGGAATGTTTATGCGATCTTAGCTTTAGAAAGTATTTTTTTACCGATTAAAATACACCGCTGCTTCTCATTTCTCAACACGGGAAAATTCAATTAATTACTGCCGAGTGCGCGCCAAGTAAGCCAAAGACTTTCGTCAGCTGACATTTGTTTTTTGACGACAACCCCAAAGAATACTTGGGAAAAGTACTATTGTGTATTGCTATTAGACCATTTGAAACGAGAGATGCATAAAAAGCAACATAGAATGGGAGGCAAAAAGGCGCAGCTACATCTCGACAATACAATGTCCCACAATGGAACAGTCACAATGGCTGAGGTGCATGGAAAAAGGTTTCGAACTGGATCTTTGTCCTCCTTGTTCTCCTTTTTTACTTTACGTTACGTATTTCATTACCACGTTCGCTTTCTTGTCTGTCTCTTACAGATTTTGAGATTCATTTTAAACTAACTTCACGATGAGCTAGAGACTTAAAACTTTCAACAGAGCTCGGAACTGGATGACAATACAATATTAAATCACTTTCTTGTCTGGTGTGTGGCGGAGGGTACTTTGTGTGCCACGGCCATTTCCCCCATTTCCAGTTAAAGTCGCGAATGGCTCGCAGAAAGAACAATTTCTGGGGATGTACGTAAACGTTAAAGGTCCATAGTACGGCTCAGTTAAATTTGGGCATCGTTGTACTGTTGTTGACAGTATACTATGCAATTTTAATCTGTAAGATAACGATTTTTTTACATATACGTTTCACTTTTTCTTCAGGTACTGGAAGCTTCTAGCAGTTCTGATGTACAGAGAAACGTAAACATGATCAGTTCTCTGAACTTGGAGCGGTACGCTAGGCCAACAACCTCATTCTTAATTGGCCACGGAATCCAGGCGTAGCTCCGATATCATTACGTCAGCCTAAGGTCAAGTAAATTGTCCTTGAGCTGTTCGACTACAGAGGAAAATACATGTGATTGGCAGCATGGGTTATGGGCTGCTCGAGGGAAGACGAGTCGCCCTTCATAACTCACTGCTTTTCTGAGTAGATACTGCAACCTGCAGATGGTTTACAATCTGTGCCACTTTACGGTTTTTGTACTGACTTGACGAAAAGCAGGTCAGCTAAACCGAAAAGTAACGGTTGCTGGTGCTATTAAAGATTCATATCACATCTCCCGAAAAAAAAGAGACTGTAGTAGGGAAATTGAGAACCAAATAACGTTGGTGCTTTTCGTAATACCTTCAGTTGTCAAAAACGTGATAGGAATAACATTTTGTTGCGTACCAAAAGCACACAGCGGGTTTACCTTTCTTCACTGCATCGTAGTCCGCTGCATGCGGTCCATAGCACGCACCAGTAGTCACAAATTCACCACAGAAATATTTGTCAAAAGCCATAGACGAGAAAAATTATCTTCCTGTGAGTGTTTTGTCTGTTTGTATGTTTTGTAACCAACATTCTGTTTAAGATTTTCACGCAGAAGACAATAAATAGACTTGCACAAATCCATATAAGCAAAGCACATAAACACTTAGGATGTACATGTCATGTTGAATGCAAAACAAATTAGTCAACATTGGGACCAATCAACTCTCACAAATACCTGAGTGGAATAATTTGTAGGAATGCGAAACGGAATTATCGGAGCTAAAGCAGGTGGTGGACTTCCGTGCGTTCGCAGGATACTGCGAAAATGCAATGAATCGACAAAGGGCATTTCTTAGAAAACAAATGGGGACGGAAATCGACCGTGCCCTTTTCAGAGGAGCCATCGCAGCAACTGCCTGTACTAATCCATCCCATAATATTGCTCAAGCGTGTGGGTTCCATACCAAATAGGACTAGCAGGACATACACACACATACCAAGAGGGCTGACACGAATGGTCACAGGTGGTCTGTTTCGATGAAGAGTGCCACGGAAATGTTGAAGAACCTGCATTGGCAGCGTCTTGAAGACAGCCTGCTTACAAACCGTGCGAGATTTCGCAGTGGACCTGGTTTTCTGAGGATGGAGATTCAAAACCACGTTCAGTCATCCAGATTTGGGTTTTCCGGGATTCCCCTAAATAGCTCCATGCAATTGCTGGGATGGTTCCTTTGAAAAGGGCATGGCCGATTACCTTCCCCATCCTTTTGCAATCCGAGATTGTGCACCTTCTCTAATGACCGTGCTGGCGACAGGCCTTTGAGCTCTAACCTTCCTTCAGCCTCAACAGCCAGAGACTACTACCATTTGTGTGTGAGTTTCTTTTGCCTATGTGTGTGTGTGTGTGTGTGTGTGTGTGTGTATGTTCTATCTCCGACGAAGGCCTTGTTGGCCGCAAGCTCATTTTCTGAAGTCTTTTTGTTGTGCCTATCTGCGACTTAGCATCTGCTCTATATGGTGAGTAGCAACAATTTGTTAGGTCCCATCCTGACTTTTTCATTGTTGAATCTTCCTTCCTCCCTACTTACAAAATTTCAAGGATCAGTATTATCTGAAGAAACTGTAGATATTCTTCAGCTCCACAAGTATCGTTCTCATAAGGTCTGTGAAGACGAAATTATACTAACTACAGCACACACACAGGCATTTAAGTAAGCATTCTTCATGCGGTCCATTTGCGGTTGATTCGAAACCGTAACATGTAATACCGTGC
Organism: Schistocerca gregaria; assembly: GCF_023897955.1. Taxonomy (NCBI): domain Eukaryota; kingdom Metazoa; phylum Arthropoda; class Insecta; order Orthoptera; family Acrididae; genus Schistocerca; species Schistocerca gregaria. The sequence goes on from NC_064923.1 coordinate 668,017,931, forward strand.
TAAGTACCCCCTGACGGCTTTTCACAGACGTTTGCAGGCTACCAATGCAGACGTAACTGGTGGAGGGTAGACGCCAACTATTCCCCAAAATCCTACTTCAGAGAGATTTAAAAAACAGCATTATGTGCGAAATCTAGATATGTACCACAACTCTCTCGATATCGCTACCGTAGGTGGCAAAGACAAGATTAATTACAGCGCTCACAGAGGCATATAAGCAACTATTCTTCCCACGTTGTACGCGTGAATGGAACAGGTAGAAACATTAATGATTCAAATGGCTCTGAGCACTATGGGACTTAACTGCTGTGGTCATCAGTCCCCTAGAACTTAGAACTACTTAAACCTACCTAACCTAAGGACATCACACACATCCACGCCCGAGGCAGGATTCGAACCTACGACCGTAGCGGTCGCGCGGTTGCAGACTGTAGCACCTAGAACCGCTCGGTCACTGCCGCCGGCGAAACATTAATAATTGGTACGATGGGATGTGCACTCTGGCACGCACTTCACAGTTGCTACCGACCCTTATTTATGCTTATTTAATGATGTAGCGGCGCAGAGAACAATCTAGTAAATCTAGGTAGCAATATGTGGCTGAATTTGTCTCTCGCACTGCACAACGCTCTAGCCGCGAGTTGCATTTCGCGCAACGCCACGGAAGGACCTGTCGGAAGAGGTGAAAGGAACTTTTCACATCGTCTAAGAAATTCATAACTGATAATTTTACTCTTCTGTATCACAGTTATTTTCGATGTAGGGTAGAGTAAATCATTTTCCCTTATGGTAATGCAATAATGTATATCTCTAGGATTGATAAACTCAAACGTATTGTTAATGATTAGGATTGATAAACTCAAACGCATTGTTGATGACAAATTTCTTCATCGACTAGATGAGGCTGAAAGTTGTGGTTGCTCATGTCTATGTTTCCGAACTTAGAAGTTAATTTTATTGCAAAAGTAACTGAAGTTAATGTTTTATAAAAACTGTTATGACCTTCCCAGTGTAAGTTTTGAGCAATATACATACATAAGAACTTGGGAAACTTTATGCTTCATTTATTATTTCTTGTTGATACAGTACATGAAATGGAGATGGAGTATGTTTAACAATACAAAACTTCATGATTTGCCTACTTTTCAAACTTTAAAGCTAGCGGTTTGTGCAAAACCAGTTAATAACTTTAATACAAAATAATTACTTTTTTCCGCTGATGGTTTCTCGTCGACTTGACGACATTATTTAGTCCATGAGGGACATAACACAAAATCTAAAACTGATAGCATACTTCGAATTGTAAAGGCTGATTAAGGTGCTAATAAATTAAGGACGAAAATAAAAGCCAAAAATCTACATATTGACGAATTGAAAAGTGAGTCACTTAAATATGCCCCTTATTTTATACATTATGAGAAATGCATGTTGAGTAAAGGCTTTCTAATATACCCCTAGGACTACCACATGTGTAAAACACAGGTTTCAGTCACACATAGATAATGGCTAGTTGTGTTCGTCGTAAGTAAGGAGCGAGAACCCAACGTAATTTGCTGCTTACGTCACAATATTTTACTAACTAAATTATCAGTTAACATGAAGGGCTTGTCACCATTTTATAACTCAACAACCTGTACTCCTTATATTTCCGATCGGTCTAGCACGTTAGCCGGCCGCAGTGACCAAGCAGTTCTAGGCGCTTCAGTCTGGCACTGCGCGACCGCTACGGTTGCAGGTTCGAATCTTACCTCGGCCATGGATGTGTGTGATGTCCTTAGGTTAGTTAGGTTTAGGTAGTTCTAAGTTCTAGGGGACTGATGACCTCAGATGTTAAGTCCCATAGTGCTCAGAGCCATTTGAGCCATTTTTTTCTAGCAGGTTAGTAGGCGCGTTATTGTCTGCACGGTCTCTGCACGTGATTTCAGTGTTAACATTTTTAGGCGATGAATAATGTTGCCACTAGTTACCTCGCTTATATCGCCATCAACGCGACGGGATTTCAATATCATTATTCATAACCAGGTTTCATAAGCGCACGGATAATGTAAAGCTTCAACGGTTGGGCCCTCTACATTGTTTTCACAGATAATGCTACATATTTGAAGCAAACTGTGTGCAAGCAAGCAGGTAGCTTTAGTTTCCAGACTTACATTATGGCTAAGTAAGCGTTAAATTAGAGGAAACGAGTGCTGTTGGCGGTGACCGGAGCAAGCGTCGTGGAGGTACGAACGTCAACTACTCAAGTGGACAAGATGAAGGAAGCTAATCGATCGTTGTCGTTCTAATGGAATCACTCCAGCATTTCTTTTGAAATGATATATTTAAACTGGGGAGCGGAGATGTCAGAAAGTAACACAGAGTGTTACGCACAGTTTGGAAATTACGTAATATCGGCACCAATCACCGATCAGACTTTTATCTACGGTAGGATTCCAACTTGGTACGTCCTATATAGGAGCCTCGGTAATCTAGCAAACTGTCGCATAGGATCATAACATTCTTGTAAACGTTCATGTCGTTTCTTGTTTTATTGCAAACGAACTGATCCAATTTATAGAATGGTTCTGATTTCACAACGAATTACGTTATTAGAAATGTATAATAATACGTTATGGCTATGCGACGATTCTCTGTAGGCACCGTTAAGTTGAATACCATGGGTGTGGGATGTAATTGACAGGTTCCACATATGTGTGTCACACAACCTTGCAGCGCATTGTACATGCAACTGTTGACGTTGCCAGCCACTTTAAATGCTCGCCGCGTTAGTCATTAACGCATAGGCTGCTGAGGAACGCGCAGCCGCCTTTGTAATTCCAAACTTGAAAGTTGGCGTGTTTCTCTAACCGGCCGCACGTGCTGCAACTGTGGTGAATCGATGAGAACCTACATTTACACAACAAATAAATGAATAAAATAAATTGATCTCATGACATAATTAGTATATGAAAGGTAGCTTTTCTACCTGTATATTCCGGAGCTTTGAACATGTTCTCTGCCATTCTGTTCATAATTTGTTGTTTCTGTGTTAATACTTTGGTAGTTTTTAGAATACTGTTATTTCGTAGTAACCTAATCTCGAAAACGGTAAAACAGAATAAATTGTTAAGCTGGTTAACTACTCTCTGAGTCGAGAAAATCGTAGCCCCAACCTTGAGTTATGTTCTACCGTAAGACTTTAACGAGTTAGATTTTAATTTGTATTGCTGTACTCTATATGCTGCTCTGTATACTTTCTTGATGGTGGCGATCACACGGCTATCGTAATCCAGCAGTGTTACATCGGTGATTTCGTTCCGTAAGATGCTGAAGCAACTAACAAGAGATACATAAACTGTGCAAAGAGAGGAAAATGTAAGATTAAAATCTGAGCGCTACTGTAAAGTCCGATGAGAATATCAAGGTACAGTTTGATAAATGAGGTTGTGTCGAAAGTAGAAGCATGTGAATGACAGAAACTGCACTGAAATTGAGCGTTTGGGACTGTAAGCTTCTGAGTTAAGAGCAAAAAGCGACGGACCATATAAGAAAATGATAACTACTGATTTTCACTCAAGGTCAATATGGTTATACAAACTGTGCCCTGCAACCCTAACGTAATGCACGAAACGAAAGTAGAAAGCTTGTGACCGCGAGTGGTCCTGAAATGTTGTCGAGACTCCTACATTTGTGAGTGGAGTCCTCGACGGAGTTATGAAAAGTGTCTATACGTTTATATGAAGTGACTGATAGAGACGGAATAGTCGAATCTTGATTTAAAACACGATCTATAATCAGTGGATGTTCATCACTTATTTACGAGCCGGAAGTGGTGGTCTAGCAGCGGCGTGCGCGCTCGGAAACCGAGAGGCCACAGGATCGCATTCCGGTGGGCTCACGGATTTTTCAGTCTGCTTTCAGCCTTCACCTCTCAACGATGTGAGGAGTTGCCAGAAACGACACATGGTTCGGATACGACGTTAAGCTCTAGGTCCCCTTTCCCCGATTCGATAGCTCGGGTAAGATAGGGTCATGCAAGTCACCAAAGTGGCGTCCATTTGAACGACTTGCTCCAGGCCATTGAGTCACACGAAATTATTATTATTATTTCTTTCCTTTCTCAGACGTTACGTCTAGTTAAAAATGGAAAGTGCCGCGGACCTTGATCAAGTGTGACTTCCTTTCTTCTGTACGGTATATGTTACATTGCATTTAGGAACTTTCGGGTAATTGAACATGTATCAATAATTACAGATTTCTGTAGTTGTACGAGGGTCGGTCAAAAAGTAATGCCTCCCATTTTTTTTCTACTTAAAAAAATTAAGTTAAGTGAAAAATTTGAATTTGGCGCCATTCCTCAAACCTTCTTCTGCAATCCACTGCAGTAGTAACATTCTGTGTCAACAGGTGGCAGCACAGCAGAAGTTTGTAAGATGGCCGACATCGATGTTCGTTTGAGACAGCGTTCTGTGATTGAATTCTTGAATGCAGAAGGTGAAACGCCCATACGCATTCATGAAAGACTGAAGAAGGTGTATGGTTTTGTGACAGTGGATGTCAGCACTGTTAGACGATGGGTTCGTCGTTGTAAGGAAGCTGAAGGGCAAACACCGTTGACTGACGAAAAGCGGAGCGGCAGGCCGGTGAGTGCAGTGACTCCACACAACATTCAGCAAGTTGATGACATCATTCGTGGTGACCGTCGGGTGACTGCAGATGAAGTGTGTCGCATTATTTCTCTTAGTAAAGGCAGTGTGATCACGATTGTTAAACAATTGGGGCACTCAAAAGTTTGTGCACGGTGGGTTCCAAGAATGTTAACCGATCACAATAAAGAGGCAAGGAAAACAATAGCCTCCCAACACTTGCAGCGCTTCCGTTTGGAGGGAGATGAGTTTCTGAAAAAAATTGTGACCGGGGACGAAACATGGGTGCATTTTTTTGAACCCGAATCAAAGAGGCAGTCAATGGAGTGGCGTCACACAAGCTCGCCGAGGAAGAAAAAATTCAAAACTGTGCGATCGGCAGGGAAAGTTATGGCAACAGTTTTCTGGGATACAGAGTGTGTGATTCTGGTTGATTTTTTGGAGCAGGGATGCACAATAAATTCTGTTCAATACGTCACAACCCTCAAAAAACTTAAAGCACGTCTTCAGCGAGTTCGCCCAACAAAATCAATGGCAGATGTTCTTCTTTTGCATGACAATGCACTACCACACACCAGTCGTCACACCTCTGACGAGATTGTCAAAATTGGATGGGAAGTTTTGCCTCATCCCCCATACAGCCCTGACCTGGCACCATCAGACTTCCATCTGTTCGGGCCACTAAAAGAAGCTCATCGTGGGATTCATTTTGAAGATGAGGAGGCCGTCAAAGCATCCGTGCGTCAATGGCTTAGGAAGCAGAGCTGTGATTTTTACCGTGCTGGGATACATGCCCTTGTTCAAAGATGGACCAAAACTGTAGAGATGGGCGGAGATTACATTGAAAAATGACAAAATGATCCTCAATGTTGTGGTTTTCAACCTATGTAATTGCATTTAAATTTCCTGACAATTAAATGTAGAAAAAAAATAGGAGGCATTACTTTTTGACTGACCCTCGTATATATCGTTGGATGTAGCTGTATTGCGTTGATATACTGGTGGATATTGTGTGGTATGACTCCTGTAGTTGATAATATAATTGGTATAATGTCAACTTCATCCTGATGCTACATGTCCTTGACTTCCGAGCCAGTTGGATGTATTTTTCAATTTTTCCTCCTGTTTTCTTCTGTATATTTGTTGTGTTGGGTATGGATATTTCGATTAGTTGTGTTAATTTCTTCTTTTTATTGGTGAGTATGATGTCAGGTTTGTTATGTGGTGCTGTTTTATCTGTTATAATGGTTCTGTTCCAGTATAATTTGTATTCATCATTCACCAGTACATTTTGTGGTGCATACTGTTATGTGGGAACGTTTTGTTTTATTAGTGTATGTTGTATGGCAAGTTGTTGATGTATTATTTTTGCTACATTGTCATGTCTTCTGGTGTATTCTGTATTCGCTGGTATTGTACATCCGCTTGTGATGTGATATACTGTTTCTATTGGTTGTTTGCAAAGTCTGCATTTATCTGTTGTGGTATTGGGATCTTTAATAATATGCTTGCTGTAATATCTGGTGTTTATTATTTGATCCTGTATTGCAATCATGAATCCTTCCGTCTCACTATATATATTGCCTTTTCTTGACCATGTGTTGGATCCATCTTGATCGATGTGTGGCTGTGTTATATGATACTGGTGCTTGCCATGTAGTGTTTTCTTTTTGCAATTTACTTTCTTTTTATGATCTTAAGGTTTGTAGAACTGGTTATGAAATTGCAATGGTGTAGCCGATGTATTTATATGAGTGATTGCTTTGTGTATTTTGCTAGTTTCTGCTCGTTCTATAAAGAATTTTCTTGAATTATCTACCTGTCCAATTATTATTATTATTATTAATTATTCGTGAAGGGCACAACCGACATTGAATTTTTCTAGCAGTTACATACGGGAGGTGTGATCAAAAACCAGACTTTTTTTATCCTGTTGATACACATGTTCCTGATGTATGTTTACATTTTCAACTGTTTTGAATATTTAGTTTACTGTTGACATTCGGAAAGATTATACGTGTTTTTGAGTCCTCAGCGATTTTTTATTTTCGTAAAAGAGGGATCCAAGAGTACGCATTAAATTTTTCTTGAAAAATGGAATAAAGTGCAGACCACATTCGGAAGTTTGACTGTGGCTTTCGGGGAAGAGTAAGACATTTCAGAGAGGATCGAAAAGACGATGAATATGACAGCCGCTCTGCAGGCCGTAGCACATCAACCACTGACGGCAATCTGGGAGTAGTAAGGAAAATGGTTCTGGAAAATCGCCGGATCACCATCATAGAGGTTGCTGATGATGTAGGCATATTCTTTGGCTCATGCTAAGCAATGTTTTCGGATGTTTTGGGCATAAAACATGTAGCAGCAAAGTTTGTTCCGAAACTGCTGAATTCCGATCGGATATACGGCTATGACGTCGCACCCAAGACCCAGTCGTCCCAATGGAAACTGTCTGAAGAGCCAAGACCGAAAAAAAAGTTCGACAAGTTCGATCGCATGTGAAGGTTCTTCTCACCGGTTTCATCTATTACAATGGGATAGCGCATCATGAGTTTCTGCCTTATGGTCGTACGGGCAATGAGGAAATTACGCGCCGTTTGCTTGAAATAATCTTAAGAAAAGATAAGAATTGTGGTAAAACCACTCGTGAAAATTGCATCCCCCTCACACCTCAGTGAGTGTTCGTGATATTTTGGCAAAGAACAAAACCGTTATGTTTCCTCAGCCACTGCATTCACTGCACATGGCACCCTGGGACTTCTTTTTATTCCCGAGGCTGAAGAGGACCATGAAAGGATGTCTTTTGCCACCATTGATGAGACAACAGAATCGCTGAAGGAGCTGAACACCACAATGAAACTTGAATTCCAGAAGTGTTTCGAGATTGGGAAAAGCGTTGGTATAAGTGTCGTATATTTAAGGGGTATTACATTGAAGGGGACAAAGTTGATGTGGATGAATAAATAAAGATTCTTTTAGAAAAACAAAAATTCTCATTTCTTTTTGATCACAACTCTTATTTATGGAATATTCCGTCGTTTCTTGGGGGAACACTCATACATTAAAAACTTGAATACACTGTATTACTGCTGAACATTAAATTAACACTGTCTTCAAGATTTAATTATATACATATTTCAGCAAAAAAGTCTCAGTAAACATTGGGTCGAAAATGCATACCTTAAGAGCTGCGAGCAATTTTTCATCTTCGATACTGTGAAGCAAATCTGTTCTGCTGAAAGCTTTTTGCTTTCCACAGTTTGGGAAATGGTAATGTGGACCAAAACAAGAAAAAAATGTTCAGTAAACATGTGCTCTAAAATGCATACCTTTAGGGGTCTGAGCACGTGCTCATCTTTACTACTTGGAAACACAACTCTTCTAATGAACAATTGCTCATAACTTTTAAGGTATGTATTTTAGAGCAAATGTTTACTGGACATTTTTTCTTATTTTGGTCCGTACTAGTACTTCCTAAAATATGGAAAGCAAAGAGCTTGCAGTAGAAGAGGTTTTCTTCACAGTATCGAAGATGAAAAATTGCTCGTATCTCTTAAGGTATGCATTTTCGAGCCTGTGTTTACTGAGACTTTTTTGCTTCTAGTATCGTGTACTTTCAACTGCATGTGTCTAAGGCAGCCATTAATTCTGATACACACTGTGTATATACAACTTTTTCCGCAACCGTGCTCATAGTATAGTTGTGTTTCTGAAGTGTGGCAGTCAAAGAAGGGTATGCACAGTTCAGTATAGAGTTTGTTGAGTAATAATGTTTATGGACGCACTAAATGGATAATGAGGGTCAAATATGGCAATCAGAGGTAGGAGGAGGACCAAAGTGGTTTCTAGGCCAAGTATCGGATAAGAGCAGGCAAGCATACACAATTCGTATTTTAGAGATTGGTATCTTCTAGTGCACCATTCCTTTTTTAGCAATTTCATTTGCCGATGTTGTGGTCTTCAAGCCGAAGACTTGCTTGAGGCAACTCTGCTGTGCAAGCCTCATCTCTGCGTAGCTATTGCAACCCATACCTATTTGAACCTGCTTACGGTAGTCAAACATGAGTCTCACTCCACACTTACCACCATGCCCATATTTTCGAATCATTAATGTCTCAGGATTTTATTTATTCACAATTATCCATTTTAACTAGCGTTTTTAACGCGTTGCGCTTTTTAATTTTCTCGCGGCTTCGTTGCTAGCGGCGGCAATATTGTGCTCTGTAAGAGATACCACAGGCAGGAGGGTAGCCTCCTCTGGCGCGTCAGTCTCTTTTTTATAAACGTAACTTTTGAGAACATTTCTCGTGAAGAAACAGCGGCCTGGTTAAATGTACTTTAAAAATGGATTAAAAACAGTCTCGACCGCAGTAAAACATTTACTGACAATGGTTACTGGCTTCGGTCAGAGTGCGACCATCTTCAGACCATTTATACCATGATGGCAGACCTACCATCATGGTGTAAATGGTATGAAGATAGTCAAATTACGACCGAAACCAGTAACCACTGTCAATAAATCTTTTATTGCGGTCGAGACTGCTTTTAATTCATTTCAAATTCTTTTTTTAAAGCTGTTTAGATCAAGTGGTCTACGACTTCAACTTTCGGAAATCTTGCAATTACACGTTTTGCACTAAAACGACTGTCCATTCTGCAACATTACTGGTGGTGCAATGATTGGCACAGTGAATTCATATCAATTACAGAAGTATTGAAATCGACGTCCAGCGATTGCGATTTAAGTTTCATTGTTTCGGTAAAAGGAATGCAGCTGTCCTTGAGTACACGTGTCGTGTCCAAGTTTGTGCTCCGTCTCTAATAACCTCGACGTTGACGGGACGTGAAACAGTAATCCCTCTCCCTTTGTCCATTTAGAAGGAGTTCCACAATTCAGGAATGTGTCGACAAGTATATAAATAAAAGTCTTCGACACACTAAACTGTCTCGCTGATACAGGATGTCATTCATTGTTCTGCAGATGGTTAACGCTGGACTCGAAATAATCGAAGCAGTTGCTGTTCTTTTGTGCCGCTAACACGGGTAGGCCAGAAAGGCATTACAGAAATTATTGTGCCGGAGCTGTTGTGTTGATAAGTGTGTTGTCTTGTCAGGGGCGGATCGAAGATTCACTTGTGGGAGCTGTGAGTGAGGGTCATGGTTTTCTACTGTTTCCTGCCCCCCCCCCCCCCCAAAAAAAAACTTTGAGAACTTTTGACATGCAGTTAGTTTAAGAACAATAACAGTGAAAAACACGCACAGCTTTGATACCACTGAGATTTATGCAAAGTAAAATAGAAGTGCGACTCACCATCATGTGTATTTCGCTTACAATTAGCACACCTGGAACCCAGGTCTGGTTATGCGAACGAGTAAGTGAGAGGATGCTCTTTCTCTTTCAGTTGTTTCGATCTGCGTTCGCGAAGCCAGTTTTTCTGTTGTTCTCGTCTTAGTGGACCTCTCCCTTCCTGTCTTCCCCCACTCAGCGTCCTGTGGTTTTCCGCTTCTACGTGTGGCGGATTTACTAACCGTGTTGGGTTTGTTCTCCATATCAGGTACGGTCAGGCTGCGAATGTTCGCCTTTATCTGACTAGAAAGTTACTGGTACCGGTTAGGCAGTAAGGCCATTCACGTGAGCGGGCTGTCACACAAACAACTGAAACGTATCCTGCATTAAATATTTATGATAGTTTAGATATCCTTTGTTATTTTCGAGATTCTTAGGCTTCATGCTATTCATTCTACGCAGGTTAGCTGTGAAATTTGGAAATCGTCACATCTAAAAATACAAACACTTCTAGTGAAAAGTGGTTTCTGCACAACCCTTCTCATGTGGGTATCCTCGCCCGGCTCCTTGTATCGTATGGTCGTCGTTTCGTTCCGGTTAGCTATACGCCTCCGACAAGTGCGGTCGACCCGGTTAAAACTGCGGGGCATTTGTTATTGCGACAGCTGTACTTTACGGTCCCCTGAACGGCTGCTACGGGTCGAGTGTTTGATCAAACGTCTCCAAAGCTTGCTCCGCTCATTCACACTTCCTCTCCACGGACCGGCGAGCTCCACACGCAGTGAATGATAAGCTTGTGGTGTCTGTGCCTCTACTAATGATCCTACGCAAAGCAAAATTCTTTAAGACGATCGCTATATAATCAATCCTAATTCAATTTCGGGTTATTTGACCGCTAGGCATATGTTTGTTATCAAATGCACTGTATTCTACAAAAAAAAAAGGAGCAGTATTGAACAACTTTAATTTTAAAGTCACCTTCATAGATTGCCACTGTCCTAGCTCTTAACATGCCACAGATGACAGCCAGTTTAATAATATAACAATAAAATATTGTGTTGGTGCATAAGTTCGTAGCATTTTTCCATAATTTTAATAAACACAACACTCATAACAGAGACTTTAGTCATCAATAATACAGTCTCCTTCACTATTTACAACAGTCTGCCTACAGTGAGGTAACTTTTCGATTCCGCTACTGTAGAAATCACGTGGTTTTGAGATGAGGATCTCGTCGAGCCATGTTTGGAGCGCATTTTCATCAAAGTAAGTTCATTGAAGGCTGTTCGATAGAGGGCGGAAAAGGTGGAAATCTTAGAGCGCAAGATCAGGTAAACATGGAGTGTGCTGAACGACTTCCCAACGTGACTCCTGTATAGTACTTATATCTAGCGGACTTCACGCAGTCTTTCTGATCGTTGTTCTTGGATTGCGTCTGCAAGACGTCTCAGTTGTTGACAGTAAATGTAAGTTCAAATGGTTCAAATGGTTCTGAGCACTATTGGACTTAACATCTATGATCATCAGTCCCCTAGAACTTAGAACTACTTAAACCTAACTAACCTAAGGACATCACACAACACCCACCCATCACGAGGCAGAGAAAATCCTTGACCCCGCCGGGAATCGAACCCGGGAACCCGGGCGTGGGAAGCGAGAACGCTACCGCACGACCACGAGATGCGGGCTAAATGTAAGTAGTAATGGTTACAATGGAAGCATTTCGTACTACCTCACACCGTAGCTGTTCCACCAGATGCATAACTATCTTTTGTGGACACGCGCAGGTCGCTGCAGCGGAAGTTGCTGCTTTGTTTTGGCTCAACCATTCCTCTCTTTTCCTTATGTTATCATAAAGACACCATTTGTCTTCACCAATACCTATATAGGGTAGGAATGGTCGATGTTGTTCACGAACCAATTGATGAGGAGCATTCAGAGATGCACATTTAGCCACCGTCTAATTTTTGTGATTTTAGCTTAAGGCATGCGGTATCCATATACCTGATTTATGAACATTCCCCGTTCCTGCAAATGTCGCACGGTGGTGGAATGATGACGGTGGATCACATTTACCAGTTCTCGAATACAGTTACATGGATCATTGTGCACTAATGCGTTTAAACGATCTTAATCGTACCCCGAAGTCTTCCCGAAAGTGCTCCTGAAAACGAGAAAACCATTTTCTTACCGTGCTCTGTCCAATGGCATTATCCCGCTATACGGCGCAAATGTCACTGGGTGCCTCTGCTGTTGTCACCTCTACACTGACCTCAAACAGAAGAATGTGTCGGAATTGTTCCGATTTCCCCACTTGACACCATTTTCCAGCATCCGCAGATCCACTAACTACCTCCAAATGTCAAAATGACAATATATAAACTCAAATAACAACAATGAACTACAGATAAAAAAAGTCAATCGATAAACAACCCCATTGCGACCAGAATATCAACAAGCAAAACAAAAATGAACTTATCCACCAAGCTAATCAGTAAAATGTTTAAATATAACAGTAATTTCTTTAGATAATTGCTTGGTACGTTGCTTAAACACAGCTTCCAAGAAAGTGCTTCTGAGAAATAAATAATTTGAAAAGCTCTCGTCCAGACAATTAAAAACTACTTATTTGATGTAATTCATTTAAGAAGCATAGCATAAAACTCTTATAACTTTCATTACGTCATAACACTCACCATTATCAGTCGTTCGTGCAGCACTGTAACTGTGAAATCTTACCTACAGACTAGGAGCATGCGAAATTAATGATGGGAAGACTGTTTCTTTCAAAACATTTCTGTTTGTATTCGGAAATATTGTTATTTTATCTTAGTGGATAACCTTTTCCTTTCTGCCTTGTCTCAGTGTCCTGCCTGTAATCGTCTAGAATACCCTCCCAATTTCATGATGTTTTATTATTTTCTGACACGTGGTTGAAAAAATTGTTAATTGGTATACGTAAAGATAATATGCTATGGAGTCCGGGTCTGGATGTAATTATTATGATAAAGATGGCTCACACTGTTATACTGCCCTACTCACAGATTTATTGTATCTACATCTACACCGAGCAGTGTGTGGCGGAGGGCACAATTTGCGCCAAAGTCATACTTACCCCTCCTTTCCACTAGCGGATCGCGCGAGGGAAAAACGACTGTCTGAACGCCTCGGTAAGCGCTGACAATGGTTGCTGAAGTCCACACTCACACATCCTTCATCAGATCTCTTCAAGGATATGACAAGACAATTTAATGAAAACAATAAGGGAATGAAGGAGACAAACAAATTTGCTGCTTAGTCACCACAAATCATCAGTTAACCTTGCAAACGTCACATTAACTAACAGCAATGAGAAAACTGTACAAACATTCCAAGACTTCTTTAAATGTTTGCATAGTTGAGGGGATAACTAGGGAACACAGGCAGTTGAATAAAGAAAGTAATACACTCCGGAAGTAATGCCGTGAGTCATGTATCAAACCAGACATGAAATCAGGGATGATGGTATTTCAATAGAAATGGTTACAACTTGAGGCAAACAAATACAAAAGGAATCTACAACATTGTTTTTCGAAATCTACAGGGAAGATGATTTCCTAGAAATGGAACAATGATGTAATTATTAGATTTCACTAGAAACTAGTCAGGCCTATAATTTTCTTTTATATAACCTGCCTTTCAGATTCGTCTCTGTGACATACGAGATATTTACTAAAATTATCACCAACCGTATGTAGCCTGTTATTCTATAACGGGCTTCCAGTCTCCTTAGGCACGTTATCCTTTACTTAACTCTGTTTCCAAGCGAGGTTTAGAATCTGATAAAGCACACTTTGCCAGCAATTGACAGACATGCAAAACTGCGTGAAGTGACCATAGAAATGAATGTGGGACGTACGACAAACGTATCCGTTGGGACAGCGCGGCGAAAATTGGCGTCAATGAGCTGTGGCAGCAGACGGCAGATACGAGTGCCAATGCTAACAGCACGACATGACCAGCAGCGCCTCTCCTGGCCACTTTCCCGTATCGTTTGGACCCTAGATGATTGGAAAACCGTGTCCTGGCCAGATGAATCCCGATTTCAGCAGATGTGTTAGGTTTCGCGTGTAGCACAATCTCACGAAGCCACGGACCCAGGTTGTCAACAAGGCAGTGTACAAGCTGCTGGTGGCTCCATAACGGCGTGAGCTGCGTTTACATAGAATGGACTGTGTGCTCCGTTATGTTCGGCTACTTGGTGACTATTTGAAACCATTCATAGTTTTGACGTTCCCAAACAACCATTGGATGACAATGCACCATGTCACCGCGCCACTGTTGTTCGCAGTTGGTCTGAAGAAGATTCTGGACAATTCGAGCGAATTATTTGGCCACCCAGATAGCCCGACATGAATCCATCTACATCTATATCTACTCTGCAAATCACATTTAAGTGCCTGGCAGAGGGTTCACAATTCTCTATTATTCCAATCTCGTATAGCGCGCTGAAAGAATGAACACCTATATCTTTCCGTACGAGCTCTGATTTCCCTTATTTTATGGTGGTGATCGTTCCGCCCTATGTAGGTCGGTGTCAACAAAATACATTCGCATTCAGAGGGGAAAGTTGGTGATTGGAATTTCGTGAGAAGATTCCGTCACAACGAAAAACGCCTTTCTTTTAATGATTTCCAGCCCAAATCCCGTATCATTTCTGTGATACTCTCTCATATATTTCCCGATAATACAAATCGTGCTGCATTTCTTTGAACATTTTCGATGTACTCCGTCAGTCCCACCTGGTAAGGATCCCACACCGTGCAGCAGTATTCTAAAAGAGGACGGACAAGCGTTGTGTAGCCAGTCTCCTTAGTAGGTCTGTTATATTTTCTAAGTGTCCTGCCAATAAAACGCAGCCTTTGGTTAGCCTTCCCGACAACATTTTCTATGCTTTCTTTCCATTGTAACCGAAGTTTAACGAGTTCCTTTCAGTACTCATGTGGAGGACCTCACACTTTTCGTTATTTAGGGTCAACTGCCACTTTTCGCACCATTCAGATATTTTTTTTTCTAAATCGTTTAGCAGTTTGTTTTGATCTTCTGATGTCTTTATAAGTCGATAAACGACAGCGTCATCTGCAAACAACCGAAGACGTCTGCTCAGAGTGTCTCCCAAATCGTTTATATAGATAAGGAACAGTTAAGGGGCTATAACACTACCTTGGGGAACGCCTGAAATCAATTCTGTTTTACTCAATGACTTTCCGTCAATTACTACGAACTGTGACCTCTCTGATAGGAAATCGCAAATCCAGTCACATAACTGAGACGATATTCCATAAGCACGCAATTTAACTACGATCTGCTTGTGTGGTACAGTGTCAAAAGCCTTCTGGAAATCCAGGAACACGGAATCGATCTGAAATCCCTTGTCAATAGCTCTCAGCACTTCATGCGAATAAAGAGCTAGTTGTGTTTCACAGGAACGGTGTTTTCTAAACCCATTTTGACTGTGTGTCAATAGGCCGTTTCCTTCGAGGTAATTCATAATATTGGAACACAATATACGTTCTAAAATCTTGCTGCATATCGACGTTAACGATATGGGCTGTAATTTAGTGGATTACTTCTACTACCTTTCTTGAATATTGGTGTGACCTGCGCAACTTTCCAGTCTTTGGGTACGGATCTTTCGTCGAGCGAACGGTTGTATATGATTGTTAAGTATGGAGCTCATGCATCAGCATACTCCGAAAGGAACCTAATTGGTATACAGTCTGGACCAGAAGACTTGCTTTTATTAAGTGATTTAAGTTGCTTCACAACTCCGAGGATATTTACTTCTACATTACTCATGTTGGCAGCTGTTCTTGATACGAATTCTGGAGTATTTACTTCGTCTTCTTTTGTGAAGGCATTTCGGAAGGTTGTGTGCAGTAAATCTGCTTTGGCACCACTGTCTTCGATAGTATCTCCATTATTATCGCGCAGAGAAGGCATTGATTGTTTCTTGTCTCTAACATACTTCACATACGACCAGAATCTCTTTGGATTTTCTGCCAGGTTTAGAGACAAAGTTTCGTTGTGGAAACTGTTATAAGCATCTCGCATTGAACTCCGCGCCAAGTTTCGAGCTTCTGTAAAGGTTCGCCAATCTTGGGGACTTTGCGTCTGTTTAAATTTGGCATGTTTGTTTCCTTGTTTCTGCAACAGTGTTATAACCCGTTTTGCGTACCAAGGAGGGTCAGCTGCGTCGTTTGTTAGTTTATTTGGTACAAACCTATCAATTGCTGAAGATACTATTTCTTTGAATTTAAGCCACATCCGGTATACACTTATATTATTAATTTGGAATGAGTGGAGAGTGTCTCTCAGGGAAGCGTCAAGTGAATTTTTATCTGCCTTTTATAATAGGTATATTTTTCGCTTATTTCTCGAGTATTTGGGGATCACAATATTCAATAAGCCACAGCTGCAAAATACTAACACGAATTCTTTACAGACGAATGGAGAAACAAGTAGAAGCCGACCTCGGGGAAGATCAGTTTGGATTCCGTAGAAATACTGGAACACGTGAGGCAATACTGACCTTACGACTTATCTTGGAAGAAAGATTAAGGAAAGGCAAACCTACTTTTCTAGCATTTGTAGACTTAGAGAAAGCTTTTGACAATGTTGATTGGAATACTCTCTTTGAAATTCTAAAGGTGGCAGGGGTAAATTACAGGGAACGAAAGGCTATTTACAATTTGTACAGAAACCAGATGGCAGTTATAAGAGTCGAGGGACATGAAAGGGAAGCAGTGGTTGAGAAGGGAGAGAGACAAGGTTGTAGCCTCTCCCCGATGTTACTCATTCTGTGTATTGAGCAAGCAGTAAAGGAAACAAAAGGAAAATTCGGAGTAGGTATTAAAATCCATGGAGAAGAAATAAAAACTTTGAGGTTCGCCGATGACACTATAATTCTGTCAGAGACAGCAAAGGACTTGGAAGAGCAGTTGAATGGAATGGACAGTGTCTTGAAAGGAGGATATAAGATGAACATGAACAAAAGCAAAACGAGGATAATGGAATGTAGTCGAATTAAGTCGGGTGATGCTGAGGGAATTAGATTAGGAAATGAAACACTTAAATTAGTAAAGGAGCTTTGCTATTTGGGGAGCAAAATAAGTGATGATGGTCGAAGTAGAGAGGATATCTAATGTAGACTGGCAATGGCAAAGAAAGCGTTTCTGAAGAAGAAAAATTTGTTAACATCGAGTGTAGATTTAAATGTAAGGAAGTCGTTTCTGAAGGTATTTGTATGGAGTGTCGTCATGTATGGAAGTGAAACGTGGACGATAAATGGTTTAGACAAGAAGAGAATAGAAGCTTTCGAAATGTGGTGCTACAGAAGAATGTTGAAGATTAGATGGGTAGATCACATAACTAATGAGGAGGTATTGAATAGAATTGGGGAGAAGAGGAGCTTGTGGCACAACTTGACTAGAAGAAGGGATCGGTTGGTAGGACATGTTCTGAGACATCGAGGGATCACCAATTTAGTACTGGAGGGCAGCGTGGAGGGTAAAAATCGTATAGGGAGACCAAGAGATGAATACATTAAACAGATTAAGAAGGATGTAGGCTGCAGTAGGTACTGGGAGATGAAGAAGCTTTCACAGGATAGAGTAGCGTGGAGAGCTGCATCAAACCAGTCTCTGGACTGAAGACCACAACAATAACAACAACAACATACAGGCTGCATGGGTCAATATTTCTGCAAGGGCTGCCAATGACTTGTTGGGTCCATGTCACGTTGAGATGCTCCACTACGCCGGGCACAAAGAGGTCCGGCACAATATTTGGAGGTATCTCGTGACTCACTGTATACCTTTCAGAGGAGCGAAGCCTCCGTACTTCTCGGAAAGTATGTGTAAACAAAGGCATGCGGAGCTTTCGGGTCGCCACTGTGCAGGGCCCGGATTAGACGTGCCCGTGGTGGCGGCAGGTGTTTCGCGGAAGAGCTTTCTCTCGCCAGGATTCCCCGCGTGGCCTGGTGGCCCCACGAGGCAGCCGAGCGCAGCGCAGCGCTCCCAAGGCCGCCCGCCGACGTCTGGGCCGTTGCGTCACATCCTGTGCCGTCCCTTCCCGTCCCGGCCCCTCCTGTCCTGTCCTGTCTGGCGGTCACTGCGTGGGCGTCGCGGTCCGGCGAGTCTTGCGGCAGCGCCCATGTGCGCCGTCCGCTGGTACCGGCGCCTCCCCGACGCCGAAGACGACGACAGCGACAACCTCTACCACGTACGTTACGTAGCGCGCTTCACGCACGAAACGCACACAGGGTGCTAGCCGGAGCAGCCGGCGGCTCCGTGTGTCGCCGTCAGCCAACAAAAAGCACTATTTTCCCATGCTGTCTGCGGCAAGAGGCAGTTTCTCTTTCCAAAGTGCTCGGAAAAGTTGGCCGCAAACCGCTGACTCGCACACCAAATAGAGATACGGTTTATTAACGCTAAGTTCTGTCTCGTGCATGGTTCAAATGTAGGCTTACCACCTTTTTTTTCTAAAATGTTTTCCATTCCATTGGCTGTCTGGTGCAGTAACCGTTTTCCAGAGTGCTTGGAAAAGTTGGCCGCAAACCGCTGACTCGCAAACCATATAGAGATAACGTTTATTAACGCCAAGTTCTGTCTCGTGCATGATTCAAATGTAGGCTTACCACTTTTTTTTTATGTAAAAGCTTTTCCATTCCATTGGCTGGCTGATTCAACAACCGTTTTCCAAACAACACTGTTTTTTATATATTTTTTGGATCCAACCAAAGACAATGATGCCAATTTTCCATCTCCATCTTAGGACACAGTTTTAAGATTACTTAAAAGTGTTAACGGTTTCTTTCTGTTGTTGTTCTGGTGGTGTTCTTCAGTCCGAAGACTGGTTTGACGCACCTCTCCATGCCTGCCGTACAGTACAGCTGCATGCCACCGGGAGAAATTACGGCTGTAGTTTGCCCTTGCTTTCAGCTGTTCGCAGTACCAGCACAGCAAGGCCATTTCGGTTGATTTTACAAGGCCAGATCAGTCAGTCATCTAAGCTGTTGCCCCTGCAACTACTGAACAGGCTGCTTTCCCTCTTCAGGAACCACACATTTGTCTGGCCTCTCAACAACACTCCCACAGATATCGTTACAGATATCGTTGCACTCACAGTACGGCTATCTGTATCGTTGAGGCACAAAAACCATCCCATCAACGGCAAGTTCCGCTGTTCATTGGGGAAGGGGGGGGGGGGGGGGAGGCTTGCGTACTTGCATAACAATTTACTGAAACATTAAACTTCATTTATTCAGTTGCATTTTTCATTAGACGTGACGTCACACCGCCAAAATTACTGTTAGTGTTATCAGCAGTATAACAGACCAACTATTCTTCACGTTTATATTTTTTGGCAAATTGCAAAAGATACTAAGTCAAAATTTAAACAATTTCACCTGACACTTTCTAAAAATTTAGAAGTTTAGCTTGAACTCCCTCCTCGAGACTTACAACAATCGGAACAAGTTTAACTTCTGTTTGAGCTACCCATCATTACTGTTCCATAATTTATGTTTTCGAAAGAATGCAGCATAATATCATGATACGGCGAAACAACATATACAAACTATAATTGACTCGGTCTTGGTTCTAGCAGGCGAATCATTTGGGCCATATAATTTTTACCCAGTTCCAATGTGCAATCTAATGTTTTGAAACTGACTACGTGTCTAGCAGTGCGGGATGAAAATGTAGCCTCTTTACAGGACACTCCAAATCGCTGCTATTCCGTCCCCGTTACTATCTTCGGATTTAAAAACGTTTCTTATGTTTGGCGAAGCAGTAAAATTAGTAGGACTCCTGTGTTTAGCTGTTTTCACGTGGTCTTTAATATCATCCTTTCATTTATGTTGAAAAGGAAATTCTCCATTACGTAGTTTGCAATAACCGCGTCCATTGTTACTGACATTACACAGCTTCAAAAATTTACATTTTTGTTGCAGGTTAACACTAATCACACACTTTCATTCCCTCATTGCTAAACGACGAGACAAAAGAACAAATAGTTATAAAATGACCAAAAGCGTGTAGATGAGTTACTTCACATACGAAAACGACATAAACGCATTGCCCATGTTGTGTTGCCAAATGACTAAGCGAAAAGTTGTCTCTCTCCGCCGAGAGAGGCAAAACCGTAAGAGCACGTTTAAAAATTCAATGTCGAGCATATAGGTCTCAGTTTAAAAAAAATCTTTGCTAGTCGTGAAATTCTCAAACCCCGGACATGTTTGCAACGCTGGACGTTACGCCGGAGAGTACCGAAAAACTACGACTGTTCGGGCCAATCCCGGACGTATGGTAAGCCTATTCATATGGTAGTGGTCTTTATCTATATCCGTACTCTGTAAGTCACCGTATGGGATGTGGCAGACGGTACTCTGTACATTACCGTCACTTCTCCCCATACTTGTTCCAGTCGCGAATGGCGGTCCGTGGGAAGAACGGTTGCTGGTAAACCTCCGTGTGAGCACGAATGTCTCGAATGTTACCTCCAGGTTTTTTCAGGAGATATACGTAGAAGGAAGCGATGCACTGATTGACTCTTGTAGGAAAGCACGCTCCCCGATTTGTGTCAATGAACCACGTTGTGTTTCAGTGTTCCACAACCGATCTCTCATAACGTTACGCTCTGCAGGTGGATGAGGATCTGTGACGCTTTCGCGCTTACAAAGCGAATTTGTGATGAAACGCGGTGATGTTTCCGATCTTTTACTATCTTCTCATCTTTTCTGACACAAGTCACAGACTGATTCAAATGGTTCAAATGGCTCTGAGAACTAAGGGACTTAACATCTATGGTCATCAGTCCCCTAGAAGTTAGAACTACTTAAACCTAACTAACCTAAGGACAACACACAACACCCAGCCATCACGAGGCAGAGAAAATCCTTGACCCCGCCGAGAATCGAACCCGGGAACCCGGGCGCGGTATGCGAGAACGCTACCGCACGACCACGAGATGCGGGCTCACAGACTGAATATCAGTATTCAAATATCGGTCGAAAGGCGCTTTTCTAAGTTACCTCCAGCGTTGAGTTGACTGCACTTCCTCAGGATTTTTCTAATGACTCTTTCTGCCCTATCTACGATTAGTTTTATGTAGTTATTCCCTTTTGTAATTACTTAGAATTCACACTCCCGTGTATTTAATGCATGTGACTGTTTTCTAACGCCCGTTTGGCAGTCCTGTAATCATACAGTAACGGATCTGTCCACCTATTTACGCATGCGTTACATTTGAGAGTCGACCGTCGGTCCTCTGCAGATCTTCCTACATTTCTTTATAATTTTCTAGCGCTCCGACTTCTCCGTATACAACAGCGTCATCCATGAACAGCTTCACGGAACTTCCGACATTACCCATTAGCTCTTTTTGTAATACATTAGGATCACAGTAGTTTACATTGCTTTCGAGTCTTGTATACACATAATTTTCGTATTTGTGGATCATCATAGTAAAAGAATACATTTGCCTAAACTAAATGTAATTGGCCTTTGGCAAGATTCGCACAGTCAGAATTATCGACTACCCTAATATCAGCCAGTTTCGTATGACGTCAGTGGAAGATTTGTAGGAATCTTAGCATTTAAACAATTAATAAGCAGAGTGCAGAACCAAGTAGATTAATGTAATTAGCAGAAGAAGAAGCAATATCGAAAGGAACGTTTTGCTTCAAAATCAAAAGTGAACCACTCTGTAAACAATGTACTGTTTGGCTGAAATGCAAACCCTTAGTGGGAGGTGCTCTGGAAGAGGCAAATAAAAATTTTGGAAGAGTGCGGTTTTCAGTTGTTTTGTTTTTCTTTTTTTGGGGGGGAGGGGTACGTTGTGCTGCAGGAGGTGGTGCCATGATGATCATAGTGTTACGGCTTGCGTTTTGGCTAGATATGTCTCCTTGGCAGATGTACGGTGTTAGCTTTTAGAGATGGGCGGAGAAGTATTTATTCAAAGAAACTGCTTTAACAAGGCTTGGTTAAAATGGAAAAGTGTTGTCGCTATGGAAATTACCATTTCACCTCTGACTGGACACTTTAATCATTATTCCTTGGCGTTACTCTCCAAGATCTTAAGGATATTGATTGACAGTACCAGGCAGTTATGAGTGAACAGGGCAGTCGAACTCGTCTTCCAGTCCACTGGTCGAAATCTAAGTTTTTCTGGTGGCTTTGTGTAGCAAGTGGCCTCAGAATAAGGAATAGAGACAGTCTGAAACTGACTCGTAGGCCAAAGCGTGGGGGGCGACTTTTATTATAATAATTTGATGGCTACAGCAGTCAGCAAGTTATCTGCTTTAATATGCACACAAACAAATACACTTTCACACACATTGCACTCTCAGTTTTTTTGTGCGACGTATTGTTCACATATTAAATTAAAAACTATTCCAGAAAGAAATTTTCACTCTACAGCGGAGTGTGCGCTGATATGAAACTTCCTAGCAGATTAAAACTGTGTGCCAGACCGAGACTCGAACTCGGGATCTTTGCCAATTCCGCCAGTACCTCGTCTCCTACCTTCCAAACTTCACAGAAGCTTTCCTGCGAACCTTCCAGAACTAGCACTCCTGGAAGAAAGGATATTGCAGAGATATGGCTTAGTCACAGCCTGAGGGATGTTTCATTTTCACTCTACAGCGGAGTGTGCGCTGATATGAAACTTCCTGGCACACAGTTTTAATCTGCCTGGAAGTTTAAAAAACTATTCCATCCCGTGCTTCTGACCAATGATTTTCCGGAGGTTTTCCTCGGTTGTAAGGCGATTTACGGAACTGGAAAACACCTTTCCAATTTTCTCAATTGGGACCCCGGCCTTCTCCTTCGGTTTCCTAGTGTTTGGCTCAAATGGTTCAAATGGCTCTGAGCACTATGGGACTTAACTTCTGAGGTCATCAGTCCCCTAGAACATAGAACTACTGAAACCTAACTAACCTAAGGACATCACACACATCCATGCCCGAGGCAGGATTCGTACCTGCGACCGTAGCAGTCGCGCGGTTCCGGACTGAGCACCTAGAATCGCTAGACCACCGCGGCCGGCCTAGTATTTGGCTTAAAAGTCCTGACTCTGTAATGGGTTCTTACTGAAAGAGCCCACGCTTCCTGGGTAACGAAGAAAAAAATCATGACTGATGGAGGCTGATCCAGGTTGGCAGTAAAACGTTCATTTGTCAAGGCCATTGAGTCGTATAGCAAAATGACAAATGTAACACATCATCTTCTTCTCTTCTCCCTCCACATTCCTTAGTCATCTGCTGTGGAACCTGTATCGATGAATTCCACGCCGATCAGTGGATTTATGGCAACTTTACCTAGACGCTTTCTCACGTCGACTGCTGTATCGAGACAATGTCAACTCCTACATAGAATATGTCAAGAACCATTAGGGTCAAAATTACACACTTGTTAGTGGAAGCTAAACTCAGAAGTTTCAGATAAGGAACTAATGGTCGAAAATTAATATTTACTTTTTAATTGAGATAAAAAACTTAAACGTGTAGCAACTGTTCGAAATTACGACTGCCATTCAGAGTGCATACATTTTGACATAGTCCACTGACATAACTGGGAGCCCAAAATCATTAGGACTCACTGATTTCACGCATTGTTTGTGAGAGAGGTGTTACTGCTGCTCCGCCAGTAGTCTCTTTTGTCTTTACACATGTTCAAATTTTCCGGGAACTAGACCTGTCGCGCGTGCCTACAAGTTCATATAATCCATATCCGACAGCCAATCATGAATTGTAAACAGTAATAAACTTCGTCGTTCCGAAATGTTTTCAATGTGAATGGGACAGGCAGTTGTTTCATAGGAGACATAAGCGGTTTACAAACAAGTTCTTCACAAGCACTGCTCTTTCGAGAATCGGAACGTCTGAAATATTCGTTTTCAACCGCTGGTTAATTGCCCTCAAATTACTCACTTTAGGATCCTGTACTATCCGTGTACTTTTGAGCATAAACCTTTGGAAACACTACACGGAAAAATACCAAGTGCCGGTACTTCTCTAAGGGCCAGTAAGTACTTGGACAATATCAGCTAGCAGAAGGGGAAAATCCCAAGTGGGTAAGTTGGCGAAAACTGTACATATTTCTATTAAGGCAAGGGCTATTAAAACTGGCCTTGTTCTTCTAGGTGACCGTATTGTCTCTGATAAGTCTATGTTAAAGTACTATCACATGCCCTTACGAGCTAATGTTATCTTCATAGATGTCAGCACGGAATTCGGAAATATTCAACAAAGTCTACAATTGGCAGACGAGAGATGCACTACCACATTTTCTTGCCAAAGTATTTAATTTGACAAAGCGCAGTCACCAAGCAATGATAATACGTTCATTTTTAATATTAGAGCGGATTTGTCAGGCCACTCAAGATTTAACAACGGAGCAAACGCAGTTTGTCACACCGTAAGGAGATTTCCTGACGGACGCAGAAGATGCTTAGGCCGTACTTGGTAACTGGAGTGAGTGTGGCGGTTCTACCGCTCGTGCCACAGTGCAGCTACTCAGCAGTCAATTTTTTTAGTATCACACTTTTCGCTCGTTGTTGGATTACAACAAAATTAGATAGCTCGAAATTTTCGCGACTAATCCGATTCGCTTCAGCCGAGTTTCGTTTATGATATAACAACTGAAATTGTCCTTCCATGTCTTCGGTCTTGGGTACTTCCGCGAAAAAAATTTTCTATGTGCGTTATGTATTGTATCACTGCCCTCGTCTTTTTAACGGATTTGGAATGCCAAATAAAATGGTGGCTCGTTCCATTCCAGAAAGCTGTCAATGCTTCAGTATCTTGTTAAAGAAACACTACGTGTATTATTCTCGCAGCAAGAAGACCGTTCCTTTGTCTAGTATACATATCTGTAAGTGTTTATGAAATACTAGGCGTTACGTGGGGTACTGTGTAGTGCTATTTGTGTGTGACCACGTCCATCCAACTTGCATTCGGTTTTTCATGGTTTCTCTGACACGATTAAAGCGAATGCCGAAACGATTACTTTGAAAAAGAGACGGTCGATTTTCTTATATATCCGCAGTCCCTAATTGCGCGTCGTCGTCGGTACGTTAAGCAATTACTTTTATTTCTTGTTGCAGTCCGGATAAATAAAATTCAATTCCATAATTCTGGTGGTATATTTCCACAAGGAAAGTCCCTATTTACCCTTACAGTACTCACGCTAGCCTTGTCACTGACAGTGCTTAAGTCACAGAGATACTTGTGACCTCTGTCTTATCGTATTAGAGGTACACCGGAGCAGGAAGTTAACGCGGTAATTACCGACTATGTGCCCATTTGGTACTCGCTTGCTCGCGTTAGTATTTCACAAAACAATGTCGCTTCAGAGACATACATGTTTCCCTATTACGTCTCGCAGTCCATAAGCTACGGATATTTAACAGCTTCAAAAAATGGTTCAAATTGCTCTGAGCACTATGGGACTTAACATCTGAGGTCATCAGTCCCCTAGAACTTAAAACGACTTAAGCTTAATTAACTTAAGGACATCACACACATCCATGCCCGAGGCAGGATTCCAACCTGCGACCGTAGCGGTCGTGCGGTTCTAGACTGAAGCGCCTAAAACGGCTCGGCCACACCGGCCGGCCTTAACAGCTTCGTTTAACCACTACTGTAGTGTGCCGCTGATAAATTAGGAAAAAAAGAGGACAGGGTATATAGCACAATAGTGTTATTAGGAGCCAGTGGCTCTATATTGTAGGTGTGGTCTGTTAAATTAAGTCGTGCGAAACTAACAAGTCTCCCAGCGACAGGTAATCGTCGCTGCGCCGTCGTTGGCTGTACTGGTAACACCTGTCTGAAATTTGCCAAGACGTGCTCCGAGTGACTGCGTCTAAAGACGACATGCAAAGTTCATGGGAGAATCCTTGAGAAACAGCAGTGGAATAAAGTCTGAACTTACTAAAGAGGCAAGTCGGTATTAAAATGTATTTTTACATCTAATAAAGAAGATCAGCGGGTAAGTGTCAAGACCAGAAATATAAAGCTATGGGTTTAAACCCACAGTCGGTCCTAGCTTGTTTTTACCACTTGTCGTTTCTTTCACCTGTGGCAACATGTTGTTAACATAAATTCCAAATTGTATCTTCGTGTGGAGCTCATGGGTAACTGTACGTCACCCACCCATTCCCCTCTTCTCAAATTGGTAGGTAAGGTAGTTCAACAAGGATGACTAGAGAGTATCACATCCAATAGGTCTATATCTAGTGAAGCACTATGGTATTCAGACCAACCTCCGAGTTGATGATACCTTCACTTAAAACAAGTGCGAATGTGCTCGTCGAGCTTCATAGGCCAAAGATGGCGTGAAATTACTAGTATAGGATTAAATTTCCTAGCTTGAAAAATATGGATCCATATACAGATTTGTCAGTAATACCATACGATTGCCCATTACGTTACCACTCCAAATCACAGGAACACGAAACTGCTGCTATGAACCCACATACCAGCGACACAACAAAATCTTACTAAAGGATACAGTCGTCCGTTGGTGAACCTCCCGGAGACGAGACCGGCCTGGGTGGAAGAGCGGTTCTAGGCGCTACAGTCTGGAAGCGCACAACCGCTACGGTCTCAGGTTCGAATCCTGCCTCAGGCATGGATGTGTGTGATGACCTTAGGTTAGTTAGGTTTACGTAGTTCTAAGTTCTAGGGGACTGATAACCTTATATGTTTAGTCCCATAGTGCTCACAGCCATTTGAACCGGATACGAGACGACTAGCTAATAGGATTTGTTCAAGTAAACAACCTAATTAACAGCTTTTATGGTAAGTCCACAGACTGCAAAAGTTGTGCAAAGGAAAACATTGTCCGCAGTAGGATCTTATATTTATTATCAATTGTGTCACTGTGATCGGCCGCCTAAAAGACTCGTCCGAAAATTACCTAAGTTTTTTTATCTTGTTGCGTCCTGTTGACGACGCTAGGCATTTACTATTCTATGAATTGTCACCCTTAGTCCTAAATGATTAAGAGATAGATAGATAGCATAGACGTAGGCTTTTATCTACATCCACATGTACACTCCCAAGCCGCGGTAAAGCGCATGGGTAAAGCGCATGGCGGATGCTACTTCATAGTGGAACAATGCCC
Source organism: Schistocerca gregaria (assembly GCF_023897955.1). Lineage (NCBI taxonomy): Eukaryota > Metazoa > Arthropoda > Insecta > Orthoptera > Acrididae > Schistocerca > Schistocerca gregaria. The sequence goes on from NC_064923.1 coordinate 668,045,011, forward strand.
AGCCACACATGGCGAGTAAATGTGCACGACCCTTATTCGAAGGCCTGCACATTCACCTAAACGTACGTCGAAAGATTGTGGTTGGGATATGATTGGTCGGTAATTTGTTCTTTACTGTTCACCGGCAACAACTGCACATGCAGTGTGGGCGTACAGGCAAACCTCGTGGATAAAGATGCATCAGGAAGACTCTTAGTTTCTCTGCTTCCAGGGCACAACATTTAGAGGCTCTGGTTGGAGCACATTCTCAACATTCATAAATAATGTATACCTTTTCAATCACTAATCCCCTCCTTGTTTACTGCAAACAAACAAAAATTAACCAAATAGTGACAAGTTTCGTTGTATCGACGTCGGTAACTTAAAGGTAATATTGATACACGTATGTTGGCATATCTTATGTTTAGAATCATGTGTTCACTAGATTCTTTTTTTTTCGTGTCTTGTAAATCCCTCCTCCCCGTCTTCTGCTCAGCTTGCCACGATTATCAATAGCTGAGAAGAGTGGTTAGCATTTGCTGCGACACTAACTTATTACAACGGAGCGCCCTGCTGGCACACGCAATGCGGAGCTGCGTGTCGCAGTTGCAGAGCACGTCTCTTGCAGCCTTGGGGCCACCTTGCTGCGGGTCGCGGCTGAATGGATGGCCACATACTTGTCTACACATCCGCCGGCGTCTACAGGTGTCGCTGGCCTGTGTTCGCCTCCGCCTAAGCATTATACTCGTGCTATGGCCGATGATGGATAACGTCTCCTTTTGCCCTCAGGCAGATTTTTTGATAGGAATTAAATCCCTTAAGTTAATCCTTCTTGAGGAATGTATAATTCTACGAAGCAAGTTTACAAATGCTATGGACCTTACGAGATACACAAAGCATTGTATGAGATCCAGACAATAATGATTTGGTAGTGATAGCCTGAACGTGGACTGACTATAGTCATCTGAACAATTGTGTTAGATGAACACATGAAGGGAGCACAGTAATGCTCAAACTCAGTTTCCCGCCAGCCGCACACCTTGCAAGAGAAACCGTTATTCCTCGTCGACACAAAATGGTGGCATATCCTCTATGGACACGTCCTGCGGCATCAAGGAGGGTAAAAATCATAGAGGGTGACCAAGAGATGAATACACTACGCAGATTCAAAAGGATGTAGGTTGCAGTAACTACTGCAACTCGGAGATGATGAGGCTTGCACAGGATAGAGTAGCATGGAGAGCTGCATCAAACCAGCTCTGGACTGAAGACCATAACAACAACAACACCCTCTATACACCAGAATAAAAAATTATACAGTCATTTGAACCAAACAATCTTTAAAGTGTTGATTAGCAATAGTGACGGATATACATAACTGCTTTATGGTGCTTACACGCTGTTGCAGGCTGTCTTATAATTACATATAAGCAGCGCCGGAACAAAAACCGATAAGTCCGCATTTGCTGTTAATACAGAAAGTAACATATAGTGATCGCTAAATGGCTCCACAAGATATAAAAAGAAGGAACACACCATAAACCACTTAATGTCACGTTGTGCTGAAAATTATGTTGTGGCAGCATGTATTATTTTACTCCCTTATCTCCCCCTACAGCTCAAATACGCGAATACAGCAAAAATGGATTAATAGGATTTCTTCCGGCGCTCCTCGTATGACAACACTAAAAAAAAAAAAAAAAGTAGACAGGCCGCACAACGGGTTGGCGTACTCTGGATGAGGTGGCCGAATTCACCAATCTTTGGTCGCTAAACTTTTTTCTACTTTAAAAGTGATATCGATCTACATCATCATCATCATCATCATACACGCCTAAAAGGGATAAAAGTAATGTGAAAGCTTATTAATGAGAGTATTACGGTATTGTGCAATAGTGCTGGAACAGCATTAACGCGCGTGAGCTGAGAAACAGCTAAAAGTCACTGTATCTGCCTGCCTAAGCTAGTACATAAAACATAAAAAATTTGTAGACTAGATAGGCATCGTCAAAAGATGTAATAACATAATAAGACAAATTACTCATAGGGTGGGGTGACTGTCAGCATACTGTGATAGACGCTGCAGTGTAGACAACTGAAGAGGTCTGGGCGCTAGGTGTCGCTTCCAGCACGCACATTTCACGATTGTGTCTTACAAATACAAGAGACTGGTTTGATGCAGCTCTCCATGCTACTCTACCCTGTGCAAGCTTCTTCATCTGCCAGTACTTACTGCAACCCACATCCTTCTGAATCTCCTTAGTGTATTCATCTCTTGATTTCTCTCTACGATTGTTACGCTCTACGCTGCCCTCCAATACTAAACTGGTGATCCCTTGATGCCTCAGAATATGTCCTACCAAGCGATCCGTTCTTCTAGTCAAGTTGTGCAACAAATTTCTCTTCTCCCCAATTCTATTCAATGCCTCCTCATTAGTTATGTGATCTACCGATCTAATGTTCAGCATTCTTCTGTAGCACCACATTTCGAAAGCTTCTATTCACTTCTTGTCCAAACTATTTATCGTCCACGTTTCACTTCCATACAAGGCCACACTCCATACAAATACTTTCGAAAAGTCCTTCCTGACACTTAAGTCTCTACTCGATGTTAACAAATTTCTGTTCTTCAGAAACGCTTTCCTTGCCATTGCCAGTCTACATTTTATATCCTCCCTACTTCGACCATCATCAATTATTTTGCTCCCCAAATAGCAAAACTCATTTACTACTTTAAGCGTCTTGTTTCCTAATCTAATTCCCGCAGCATCACCCGATTTAATTCGACTACATTCCATTATCATCGTTTTACTTTTGTTGATGTTCATCTTATGTCCTCCCTTCAAGACACTGTCCATTCCGTTCAGCTGTTGATCCAGGTCCATTGCTGTCTCTGACAGAATTACAATGTCATCAGCGAACCTCAAAGTTTTTATTTCTTCTCCATGGATTTTAATTCCTACTCCGAATTTTTCTTTTGTTTCCTTTACTGCTTGATTAATATACAGATTGAATAACATCGGGGATAGGCTACAACCGCTATTTCTTCTACATGGATTTTAATTCCTACTCCGAATTTTTCTTTTGTTTCCTTTACTGCTTGCTCAGTATATAGTTTGAATAACATCGGGGATAGGCTACAACCGTGTCTCTCTCCCTTCCCAATCACTGCTTCCCTTTCATGCCCCTCGACTCTTATAACTGCACTCTGGTTTCTGTACAAACTGTAAATAGCCTTTCGCTCTCTGTATTTTACTCCTGCCACCTTCCGAATTTGAAAGAGAGTATTCCAGTCAACATTGTCAAAACAATGATACGGACATCAAACTTCTGCATAAGCTTGGAGGATAGAACTACTACCTTCAGTCCCTATAGTTTCATAAAGTTCCTACTGGTGGTACGCTATACGTAGCCATAAAAATGGCGTCTGTGACGGAGGTGCTTTCGATGCAGGACCTGTCACTGAGTTTCTTTTGGCGGAAAACTTGAGCATTGCAGATATTCACATGCGTTTGCAGAATGTCTACGGGGACCTGGCAGTGTACACAAGCACGGTAAGTCGTTCGGCGAGGCGTCTGTCGTAATCGCATCAAGGTCGCGCAAACCTGTCCGTTCTCCCGCAAGCCGCCCCGCCGCACACAACAGTGCTGCCGTCAGGAAACTGAAGAAACGACTGCAGCGTGTTCGTCAGCACGAAAGTGCAAACGAACTTCTCCTGCACTGTGGCAACGCAGGGCCTCATACAAGTCTGAGGACCTGAGAGGAACTCAAAAAACTTCGTTGGCCTGTTCTTCCTCATGCACCCTACAACCTGGAACTCGCACCTTCTGACTTTGGCCCAATGAAGGAAGCAGTATGTGGATGACGGGGAGTTTGCTCATACAGCAAGATGCTGGCTCCTACGTAGACCAGTAGAGCGGTACAATGCCGTCACTCAGGCCCTCCCAGTAAGGTGGCGTAAAGCCGTCGCATTCAACGGAGATTATGTTGGAAAATAGGATTTTGTAGCCAAACGACTGGGGAATAGTATGTTGTATTGGAAACCTGAATATAACCAACTTGTTTTCAGGGAAAACGTTGAATCACTTACAGAACGCCCCTCGTATATCGAGAAGTGGTCTTCGCTAGGTTATAGCGGACAATGTGCTTCGACAATTATGAATATTCATTAGGACCAAGCAGTACCCCCTGCTGCGAAGTTACATAAACTTAGACTTGTTTGTTTGAAGGGTTCTCGGGTGTCCAGCTGGATACGATCGTCGAATATCCACGATATTTAGGCGAATAACCACGCCGCCATCTTGAGGCGGTACTGATGCAGTGGTCCGTCCTCCCTCTGCCTTTACTATTTATCTCTAACGGGTCCTAACAGCATATACGCCGGGAAAGCCTCAGATCACAAGCTTAGACTTGTTATGTGACACGTTGCAGACGATTTTTGTGTAAGCTATGAGGATAAGAAGATGAGGACAACACCCAGTCCCCAAGCGGAAAAAAATCTCCGACCCTTCCGAGAATCGAAGCCCGGGCTCCTTCGGTTAGCAGTCTGCCGCACAGACCCGACAGCTACCGAAGCGGATAGGACTTATAAATAATTACAGGCGGGATACCCGTCATATTGGTACCATACGGTGTGCTTTGTAATAATTGGAATTCGCTCCTGCTCTAGAACTATAGAGTTGTGACTATTTTGAGTCCCATCAATAATACGGGGACCGATTGGTCGATTATTTTAAAGTACGTACTGCTGGTTGGCAGGCCAATGTCGTTTACCCATTTCCGTCAACCGGCGTGGATTTTCAACTGACCGGTAGTGCATATTGCAGAGTCTGATTTGCCCATGTTTTGAAAACTTTTGTGCACAAAAACATCGCATTACTTTGCACTTTTAGTCGACATCGTCTGGAAAACTATAACCAATTTTGAAAGACGTTCCACTCAGGTTATTCATTCAGGGAAACTTCGAGAAGGATGAAATGAGCTGCAGCGTAGTTCTCGAAAAATAGTTCCTTGGCTGATTCGACTCGCAAATTCAAGCTGCCTCGTAGTGACATGCGGATTTCATGTTGCCGCTGCCGGAAAGTTAAATGCATTTCTCTCGTCAGCTGCTGTCCATATTCGTTAGCGCATTTTATTCTTTACATTTCCAGTTTCGTGAATTTTTCAATTACTGTTTGCAAAGGCAAATCGTGCTGTCTTGGCAACATCAGGATACCGTTCAGTACAAAACCACGACTTTGCCCTAAAGGTTTAATGACATTCACCATGAACGAAATCCATATCCATTTCCTTTTACTGTCGAACACATTATGAAAGTCTGGGTAGCTTCACGAGACAGTTGACTGATCGCTAGAGTAGCAGAGCACACCCCAACGGGCTTCATATGTACAGCTTAACACACGAACCGAACATGAATCATCTTCTCCTCACATTTGGTACGATGGGGCAGACATTTGTAGGGTCTCTTCTCCTGATGGTGGGAGAGTGGTTTGCGGCAGTTTTATCTAGTTACTATTTGACAGAGTTCCACAATTGTGTTGACATTGCAGTCCTCTCGAAGGCTCTTTGCAGTGCCACAGAAAAGTATATAGTTTCTTTGACAGAAACTATGGTGTCGTAATTCAGCAAAGTTAAAAATTGCTTTCGTACGTCAGAAAATTTGCTACATGGTCTGCTATAACGTACCGCAAATTGCGCCTTCAAAGTACTACGAGTATATTTACTCGCTCTGGATATATTTGGATGGCCTGTTTTAGCTAACATTCTGTATATAACGCTGACTTGGAGTTGAAAATAGACATTTTCGTAGAACTGGGAGCGAATATTCCAGCTGCTGATGGGACTATTAAGGGGAAATTGCTGGTAATGATGACCGTGTTTGGATCTGAAATAAGAAGCATCAATTAAACTCATTGCTCGTTCAATAGAAGAAGCTCATTAAACGCAGTCATTAATTGGAAGTCGGAAAAGTAATGAGGATCAGTATAACTTACACGAACTGCATCCGGAAATTAGTTTTCCATTTTTTCGTCCCGATTTCACTTACCTGTGAGACAGAAAATTAGATTTCTTTACTTGATACCCAAAAAGTGATAAATATAGGAAGTCGACTACGGGTAGTTTCTAGGACTTTTCTCGACGAACAACAGTTCGGTTTGTTGTTTCCTGAGGCGACGTAATAACAATGACGTGCACAATAATTGTGCCCTCGAATAGTTACGCGTTCAGTGGAATGTTCCATTAGAACTTGACAGGAAGGTGTCACAAAACATCTGAGTAGGGTTACTCATCATTCCGGTAAACATTGCGCCCTCGGCTTCTTGATGTATCTTGCAACATATGTCGAAATGGCATCCAAATGCATGTAATAGATAGCTCCGTGCAAATCTCTCACTATAAAACTACGACGTCGATACAAATTACGTTACCTGTACATATGTCGACGATGTTCGAACAAACACTGTCAACTTAAGTACGTAGGTGATACTCGGTCCTCTCAGTTTCCTCATTTTATAGTAAGAAAGACGCTGCACACGTCTGATAGATTGTGGAAACCCTATGAAACAGTTGTTGCTTGTAGAAGTCTGAACGAAACATAGACCTACCTCGTATATAAACAAATGAAGTAAAATATTTCTATGATTTATATACAACTGATTATATTTTGTTTCTTTTCATCCAATAATATGGAATGGAATTATCTTTTACTGTAAATCCGTTCTGCGGGGAAAATTAGCAGTAACTCGTGGCTAGTCTCCCCATTACTTTTTCTCTAATAAAAAGACGAGGGTTGTACGGGCGACAGTCCTTATGACTCAGACCAGTGGTAATCTCATGCTAAAACTAATCTTTATAATTAGCCAGAACGAAAAATTCCGTTCTGAACCCGCTGGAACAATTCCTTTGGCTTAGCAACAGGCGATGCGCAAAACTAAATGTTGACTGTCATCTGTCCAGACTAACAGAAACTGTCATGTGTTCAGTAATGCAGAGGACGTTGCCACAGAAGTACTTTTCAGAATGGTTCAAAAGGCTCTAAGCACTATGGGACTTAACATCTGAGGTCATCAGTCCCCTAGAACTCAGAACTACTTAAACCTAACTAACCTAAAGACATCACACACATCCACGCCCGAGGCAGGATTCGAACCTGCGACCGTAGCAGCAGCCCGATTCCGGACTGAAGCGCCTAGATCCGCTAGGCCACAGCGGCCGGCAAGTATTTTTCAAATGAAAATATGAGTGTAGAGTGCCTTCAGCATTAAAAAATTTTGAAATGAGTTACCTTGTTTCAAATGTGTTGGTAGTAACACGAACTGTTGTCGTGGTCTTCAGTCCAGAGACTGGTTTGATGCAGCTCTCCATCCTACTCTATCCTGTGCAAGCTCCTTGATCTCCCAGTACCTACTGCAACCTACATCCTTCTTAATCTACTTAGTGTATTCATCTCTTGGTCTCCCTCTACGATTTTTGCCCAACGCGCTTCCCGCCAATACTGAATTGGTGATCCCTTGACGCCTCAGAACATGTCCTACCAACCGATCCCTTCTTCCAATCAAGTTGTGCCACAATCTCTTCTTCTCCCCAATTCTGTTCAATACCTCCTCATTAGTTATGTGATCTACCCATCTAATCTTCAGCATTCTTCTGTAGTACCCCATTTCGAAACCTTCTATTCCCCTCTTGTCCAAACTATTTATCGTCCACGTTTCACTTCCATACATGGCCACACTCCACACAAATACTTCCAGAAACGACACTTAAATCTATACTCAATGTTAACAAATTTCTCTTCTTCAGAAATGCTTTCCTTGCCATTGCCAGTCTACATTTTATATCCTCTCTACTTCGACCATCATCAGTTATTTTGCTCCCCAAATAGCAAAACTCATTTACTACCTTAAGCGTCTCATTTCGTAATCTAATACCCTCAGCATCACCTGATTTAATTCGACTACATTCCATTATCCTCGTTTTGCTTTTGTTCATGTTCATCTTATATCCTCATTTCAAGACACTGTCCATTCCGTTCAGCTGCTCTTCCAGGTCCTTTGCTGCCTCGACAGAATTTCAATGTCATCGGTAAAGCTTCAAGCTTTTATTTCTTCTCCCTGGACTGTAATTCATATTACAAATTTTTCTTCTGTTTCATTTACTGCTTGCTCAATATAACAACGGAGATAGGCTACAACCCTGTCTCACTCCCTTCCCAACCACTGCTTCCCTTTCAAGCCCCTCGACTCCTAAAACTGCCATATGGTTTCTGTACAAATTGTAAGTAGCCTATCGCTCCCTGTATTTTACCTCTACCACGTTCATAACACGAACTGTACCAACAAAAAAAATCAACGCTTCTTCAGAATTTTTTTAAAAATATTTTTGTATAAGGCACCCACGTTCTCAGATGACCCATTACAGAGTAATGTGATTTCTTACCTCCTATTTGTGTCTACCTATACAGGATGATCATTTATAAAATCGACAAACTGCAGGGGCGGATTCTTGAATGGAAACGGAGGAATATGGCCCTTTGAACATCTGTCCGAAAATGAATGTGTTGCGTGCAGTGACAACAAATCGTCCTGGAATACAGTACAGAGTTGCGTCGCATCCATTGTCACACCAAATGTGGCGTCTAGGGGAAGCAATACATGCATTCACACGCCGCATTAGGGGTTGTCGCGTTTTTGCGCGTTCCCGGCCTCTCTCCGAATAGTGTCACAAGTGTCGAGAACGCGCTGTTGAAGAGACTGCACTTCAGAAACTGGTTCACCAAGCACAACGCTTTTCAGATGCCTCACAGAGGGGTTTAAATCCAATGATCCAGTAGTCCACGATACAGGGCTTCTGTGTCCTATCCAACGTCCAGGGAAGACGTTGCTGAGGTTCAGTGAACCACGTAACCTGTCGTATTGCCAAAGGTACATTCTCAAGCAACTCAGGCAGAATATTCCGCAGGAAGTCCTCTGTCGAGGCGTTGTGGAATAATAACCTATCCACGTACGTGGTCGCCAAGAATCCCTGCCCACACAATGATGGTCAACTGCTGCTGATGAGACACCTCAGTCATTCCCCGAGGATTGTCTGCAGCCCACAGACGACGATTATACTAACTGATGATACCAGTTCTGGTAAAGGTTGCTTAGTCGGTAAAGACTGGTGACAGAAATCCCATAGTTGTGACAGTGTCGTGCAAATGTTCCCGACAAATTCCTTCCGGTAGAGGGAAATCCGCTCCTGTTATTCCTTGCACTCGTTGCAGGTGATACGGATAGGGATAGCAGGATACACATAATCGTACTTTGGTTGGCGGGTCACTTGGCTGGAGATTGTACTGGGGTTCGTGTCAATATTCTGTAGAACCCACTCCGTCTTCAGGCAACGAGTGGCCTACCGGGACCATCAGACAGCCGTGTCATCCTCAGTGGAGGATGCGGATAGGAGGGGCGTGGGGTCAGCACACCACTCTCGCGGTCGTTATGATGGTATTCTTGACCGAAGCCGCTACTATTCGGTCGAGTAGCTCCTCAATTGGCATCACGAGGCTGAGTGCTCCCCGAAAACTGGCAACAGCGCATGGCGGCTGGATCGTCAGACGTCCAAGAGCCGGCCACGCCCAACAGCGCTCAACTTCGGCGATCTCACGGGAGCCGATGTATCCATTGCGGCAAGGACACTGCCTAGCCTGTAGAACCCGGTCTTCCAAATGCTCTGTACACCACAGTCCGCCGCCTCCCTGCACGTTCGTCTGTCTGGAAGGACCCCTGATCACATTAAACGCCCAAAAAGGGCTTTAAATCTTGTGTGATGTGGTTGGTGTCTGTGATGTACTTGTTTTGGCATAACCGTGTTGCCTCTCGACTGTTTCCATTGCTTGGCCGTACACAAACACCATCTCGGCTTGTTCCCAGCGTGAATACCGGACCATTCCGCTGCAAAACACAAGGAATACACGGCACATGGCCAGAGGAAGATCCATTTGTCAGCGCCATCTACCCTGGCACCGAAACATTTCCGGGCACACGTCCATAGGAGCTTTTTTCCTCCATTTCCAGTCAAGAATCAGTCCCTCCAGTTTGTCGGTTTTATTCATGTTCATCTTGTATATTGCACTGAAAATAATTTAATAATACTGCAAATTTCAAACGGTATCCGCTGTGTGCCTTGTTTGTAAGCAAACCTGTTCCATTCACTCTCGCTGCTTGCTGTTGACAACAACATTCTTCGCTCTCGCCCTTCTGTTCGTTACAGGACGGTTCTGTCTGGGGTTTGCTTTTCCTGTAGTTTCAGCTGTACGTAAACAGCGAACACAGCCATACGGATAGGTGATAAAATGTTGGCTGATACGGCCTTAATGTATGGATTTACTGAGTGCAGTGGAAGAGCGACCCGACGACAGGCACATCACAATACTTCACATCTGTTTGAGGCTTGTTGCATTATTCTGTATTTTATGTTGCACGTTTTACTGATTGTATATTACATGCAATTTCATTGTTGTTAGGGTATTTTCAGGCGAACAAACGAAACTGGGAATAAAAAAGCAACTGAAATCACTCAACAGAGGAACGTCCACTGGACCTGACGGGATACCAATTCGATTCTACACAGAGTACTCGCAAGAACTAGCCCCCTTCTAACAGCCGTGTACCGCAAGTCTCCAGAGGAACGGAAGGTTCCACAAATGATAGGAAAAGAGCACAGGTAATTCCAGTTTTCAAGTAGGGCCGTCGAGCAGATGCGCAAAACTATAGGCCTATATCTCTGACATCGATCTGTTGTAGAATTTTAGGACATGTTTTTTGCTCACGTATCATGTCATTTCTGCAATCCCAGAATCTACTCCGTAGGAATCAACATGGATTCCGGAAAAAGCAGTCGTGTGAAACCCAACTCGCTTTATTTGTTCATGAGACCCAGAAAATATTAGATACAGGCTCCCAGGTAGATTCCATTTTCCTTGACTTCCGGAAGGCGTTCGGTACAGTTCCGCACTGTCGCCTAATAAACAAAGTGTGGACTGAAGAGTTTTTAGCAAACAGAACACAGCATTTTGTTCTCAATGGAGAGACGTCTACAGACGTTAAATTTCTAACATTCTGCGTGGTGTCTGTTCTATATCGTGTCTCCCTACCACTTTCGCGCAACGACGCTCTGAGCGTGTTTTTTAGGGAATGATATAACCAAATACTTAATGATTTCAGCGTCAGCTCCACTGCACTCCCTGTAAAAGAATCTTAATACTAACTAAATTTAGTGGAACGGGTCAAGGCTTTCCTATTTTTAGTTAGCTGGCACAATAACGTCGAAAAAGCAGTTAAGTTTACCATTGGAAATTTTATTCTATTCACGAAACATTGTTTATAAATTGCACTATTGATAAAAGGAAATGTTTTAATACAGGATGGTAAAAACCAACTGCGTTGAACAAAAATGTGAACGTTATTCCCTGAATGGGTTTCCAAGTTCTATAATGGATCAAAGGATGACCTATGCCATATCACATCTATAATCTAGGTTTAAATTAAGTTTCACAAAAGAGAAAACTATCAAAATGGTCTACAGTGACCCTCAATTATCTTTAATTACTTATGTAACTTGTCGTAAATTACAGTGGCTGATGTGACTGCAGTTCTGAGTGAAGCTTTATGCGCTGTTATGCGGCATCGCGTGCGTTCATTACCTTGTCGGTGTTCGTCAGGGGGCAGCGGGCAGCACAGCTCCGCTCACCTAGCCGTCTCGGAAGCAACTCTCTCCTAACTTCTCCTTACTACAATTTACCGAAGTTGGTTTAAAAAAAATACCTGTCTGTGTTTTCATCTGACCAATCAGGGTCTCAATGTTAACCTTAAGCTCCGCCTACCAAAATTCTGTCTATCCAATGTGATACGTTATACTTTTCGTGGTGGGGCAATGTTTTTAAAGTTTGCAACGTAACAGAGACACGAAAAAGTCTCACGCTAAAACTTGCAGCTCGTGTGGTCCTTTTAGTGTTATAGTAAGATCTATACTGTTCTTGTGGAGGGCTCTATCTTTAACATGGGCTGGGGGTGGACCTGACATAACAGAGACGCGAAAAAGTCTCACGCTAAAACTTGCGGCTGGGGTGGCCCTTTTAGTGTTGTCGTAAGACCTATACTCTTCTTCTGGAGGGCTCTAGCTTTTAACATGGGGTGGGGGGTAGTCATAGCGGTTAGCTCGCGACGTGGGTGTCCGTCCCTTATCGTAGGGCCTTCTAGCTTAACACGGTTCTGCTCTCGGATTCTGTTCTCGTTTCTCCCCTCGGTACTGAGTCTGTCTCACGGTGGGAAGGTATGACATGCGTTTAGGCATTCTTGTGTTAGTCTGTGGTATTCCATTTGCTCACTCGTTACTCGTATTGCTTTGGTTAATTTAATGTCACGATTTATTCGGAGCTATGTGACATACTAATGGATTTGCTTATCATGTCAGGGTTTTCATGGAAAGTGTTGGATTTGCCTGACACCTTATAATGTAATCTCTGGCGTGCCACAGGAGAGTGTTATTGGACCATTGCTTTTCACAGTATAAATAGTGGATAGTGTCGGAAGTTCCATGCAGCTTTTCGCGGATGATGCTGTAGTATACAGAGAAGTTGCAGCATTAGAAAATTGCAGCGAAATGCAGGAAGATCTGCAGCGGATAGGCACTTGATGCAGGGAGTGCCAACTGACCCTTAACATAGACAAATGTAATGTATTGCGAATACATAAAAAGAAGGATCCTTTATTGTATGATTATATGATAGCGGAAGAAACACTGGTAGCTGTTGCATCTGTAAAATATCTGGGAGTATGCGTACGTAACGATTTGAAGTAGAATGATCATATAAAATTAATTGTTGGTACGGCGGGTACCAGGTTGAGATTCATTGGGAGAGTCCTCTGAAAATGTAGTCCATCAACAAAGGAGGTGGCTTACAAAACACTCGTTCGACCTATACTTGAGTCTTGGTCTTCAGTGTGGGATCCGTACCAGGTCGGGTTGACAGAGGAGATAGAGAAGATCCAGAGAAGAGCGGCGTGTTTCGTCACAGTGTTATTTGGTAAGCGTGATAGCACTATGGAGATGTTTAGCAAACTCAAGTGGCAGACTATGCAAGAGAGGCGCTCTGCATCGCGGTGTAGCTTGCTGTCCAGGTTTCGATAGGGTGCGTTTCTGGATGAGGTATCGAATATATTGCTTCCCCCTACTTATACCTCCCGAGGAGATCAGGAATGTAAAATTAGAGAGACTCGAGCGCGCACGGAGGTTTTCCGGCAGTCGTTCTTCCCGCGAACCATACGAGACTCGAACAGAAAAGGGAGGTAATGACAGTGGCACGTTAAGTGTCTTCCGGCACACACCGTTGGGTGGCTTGCGGAGTATGAATGGAGATGTAGAACAAATCGAATAAATCATAATTACATTATTACTCTGTTATGAGCCATCAGAGACCATGGGTCGCTGCTACCAAACCACTCAGAAGGAATCCGCGCCGGCCGGTGTGGCCGAGTGGTTCTAGGCGCTTCAGTCTGGAACCGCGCGACCGCTACGGTCGCAGGTTCGAATCCTGCTTCGGGAATGGATGTGTGTGATGTCCTTAGGTTAGTTAGATTTAAGTAGTTCTAGGGGACTGATGACCTCCGATGTTAAGTCCCATAGTGCTCAGAGCCATTTGAACCATTTTGAGCCAAGGAATCTGCGACAACTGCCGAATTTTTGACGACGAAGCTCCAGTTCGCGCGATACATTTTCTTTGTAGCAGAGTTAATCTCTTCTCGAAGCCTGAGCAACCGTACTGCCACTTTGTCACTGTTACTTTTGGTGCAGTGCTTAGCACACTGAACTCACATTCGAGAGAACGAAGGTTCAAACCTTCGTCCGGCCATCCTGATTTAGGTTTTCTGTGATTTCCCTAAATCGCTTCAGGCAAATGGCGGGATGATTCCTTTCAAAGGGCACGGTCGACTTCCTTCCCAAATCAGATGGGGCCGATGACCATTCTCTTTGGCCTCTCCCCAATATCAACCAAGTAACCAACGTTTGAAATTTTTAAAATACAATATTTCAAGTATTCCAGGTTGATACAGTTTCAAAGACTTCCGTGTTCAGAGTCAGTTGACATGGACGTTTTCCGGGTGTGATGCTGCGTCGTACCGTACATAATGATGATAGTGATGAAACCAACGTTTCGGCCACGTCTACAGTGGGCTTCTCCTGAATCTATTAGTGTATATTTTTTGTTGTTCAGAGTCACTCAGTCAGCGACATTACGCCACAATTTTAAAAAAAGTGATATTGTTGGTCTGGGAAACTTTATTGTAATAGGTATACTATGGTGGAGGGAGTGGGGATTTGATGTTGTCTGATGATTCTCACAGTGAGTGACATGATTTGTAGTCATCGTCAAATGTTGTGTGGCCTCTTTGTTTTCCTCGTGTTGGACGTAGGGTACTCAGAGGCAGTTACTCTCGGCTAACGGGCACGTCTCTGAACACTATGCGACTTAACTTCTGAGGTCATCAGTCCCCTAGAACTTAGAACTAATTAAACCTAACTAATCTAAGGACATCACACACATCCATGCCCAAGGCAGGATTCTAACCTGCGACCGTAGCGGTCGCTCGGTTCCAGACTGTAGCTCCTAGCCGGCCGCGGTGGTCTCGCGGTTCTAGGCGCGCAGTCCGGAACCGTGCGACTGCTACGGTCGCAGGTTCGAATCCTGCCTCGGGCATGGATGTGTGTGATGTCCTTAGGTTAGTTAGGTTTAAGTAGTTCTAAGTTCTAGGGGACTGATGACCACAGCAGTTGAGTCCCATAGTGCTCAGAGCCATTTGAACCATTTTGTAGCGCCTAGAACCGCACGGCCACTCCGGCCGGCCTCGTGTAGTTAGTGTGGCCTGTTGGGCTCTTGATTGTCAGCAGCGAGAGTGGGAATAGCCTAAGGCCATCCTCTCTATTCATGTTAGAGTATTTTAATACTTCGATAGCCTCTCTCATCTTTCATTTCACTGGTCCCGGTTGCTTGGCAAGTACGCGAGCTAGGCTGAATTATATTTTCTTTTGCTCTCTTTCTGGTGCACGGCTGCTATGTGTTTGTTGTGCTGCCAAAGAGAATGTACCGCTAGTGCTCCCGTATGCACAGCTACAGGTCTGCCTATTTCATCGATGTAGGCTTCTCCACGGTCGCACTCCACCTTGTACACACGTGCAATGTGCAGAGCATCTATCTTGCCTTGGTGGAGCCTTCTGCCGCTAGATATTAATAGTGTCGATTTTTTTTTTATTGTGACGAAATATAATGGTCAGCAGAGCAGTCACGACCATATACAAGTGACTGGACAGCATAAAATACACCATCAGACCCAGAAGAAGACCACTATAATCGTGTGCGAAACGTTGGTTTCATCAATGATAGTTATTTACTACAAGACGAGGTACCACACCCAGAAAACGTACACGTTATACTAGGCTTCTTTTACATAAAGTGCTAGGGAACGGACTGTGACGTTGTTGAACAGTGAAACTGAGCTGTAGAAAAAGTGGAGGCCGACTGCTCCTGGGTGGACGGCAGAGTGTGCGAGAAGCTCCTGTGAGCATGATGACATCAGCGGCGGTTCGTGCGTCTCGTCGGACAGTTGCGGTACGAGTTATTGCATGGGTCTTTTTTAGATTACATTTTAGGAAGCTGGAGATGAAATTGTTTTTAACGGAATCCATGATTTACGCACATTGCTTGCAAGCAAATAGACGACATCTTAGGCACGCACCCATGGTATCATGCGCTATCAGGCTCCATAAAATTCTTCTGGGTTGGAGACTACTGCCATATTGTAAAATGCTGAACCGACCGTGTGGTCACTTCTGTGTGGACTTAATCAGCCTATGTGTAGGGTCTGGTGGTGTAGTTTTAAACTACGTGTCTGGAAATCAAATTCAGGTCGGACCACGGAATATTTCAGTCTCTCTTTAATCTGTCCTTCACATCTCATCATCATCATCATCATCATTGGTGCAACATACCTCTGTGAGCCTCTACCCTTCTGTAGAAGATTAGTCCATTGTCTCCTGTTTAATGCCGAACCCCTCCAATTTTGAATTCCAATTTTCTTGAAGTGCTTTCTCACACCCTCCTCCCATCTTAGCTTTGGTCTTCCTACTCTCCTGGTTCCTTCAGGCACTGCTCTGAATATCTTCTTCATCATTGTGTCGTTTGTTCTCGGTATATGTCCCGCCCATTCCAGAGTTTTAATATTTATATAGATGACAATGTCTAGTTCAGTATACATGTTATGTAATTCATAGTTCAACCTCCTCCTCCAAACACCATTTTCTTCCACTGACCCAAGAATTCGTCTCGAGACCTTTCAGATATATCTAGTAGCCTTTCATTAACTTTTTGTTGATGTCCCTGTTCCAGCACCGCCCTTACATCATACTTTATACATCATAACTTTGGTTTTCCTGTACAGTAACTTAGGTTTCATCATTGATAGGTGAACCTAGGTAGACCCTGAAAGCTCATGGTCACCATTTGCGCATGCCTAACATTTGGGCCATTCACTTGCAAGTAGTATGCGTAAATCATGCGTTCCATTAAAAAATCTTCATCTCCAGTTTCCAGAAAAGTAATCTCAAAGACACCCATACAAAAACTCGCATCACAACAGTCCGAAGGGACTCACGAAGTGCAGCTGATGTCGTCATGCTCACAGTAGCTCCTTTTCCACATTCTGCTGCCCACCCAAGAACAGTTCGTCTTCCCCCTTTATTACACAGCTCAGCTTCATTGTACAACATCGTCACAGCCTGTTCCCTCGCAGTTTACGTAAATGTAACCTAGTACAACGTGAAAGTTTTCTGAGTATGGTACCGGGTCATGTTGTAAATAACTATCAGAAGGGAGCTGTATACGCAGTGTAAGAGTTTGTGATGACCTCAAACCACAGGAAAAATAATTATAGAAATCTGAACTGCGTAGCATCCAAAATTCCAATTGGGAAACCACATTCTTTGTCATAATTCTCAATTGGTCACGATCCCACTTTGTTTATGGACTGAAAACTCTAATATTCACGAGAAACTGCTCTGAAATTAACCTGAACCGAAAAAATTGTGTATATATTCTCTGAAACTTCAAAGACATCTAAGATAATGTCTGAAAGAAATTAGAAAAAGTGACAATTTCGTGAATCACGCACAATACTGTTAATAATTGCATGAACCATACATCTACCCACTTCTGAGTATAACCAGGGTCTCTTAATACTACGACTCGTAGCAATACAATATCAAAAACTTTTATTACTGGGTAAACAGTCCCTACGTGATTTGTCAGCTTACATTTATAATTCACGCTCACGTCGGGAAATGCACCAATAAGGGAATAGCAGCTTTTACGTTATTGGTCAGAACGCAAACAATTATGGCGGTCGCCGTAATTTTCGCGCGAAGCCATATTTCGCGACAAAATACTCTTATTAGTCACTGTCATGTATCTAGTCTCACAAAAATACATAAAAACTACATAAAATAACTACAATAATTTTGACATGCAAGGAGAATTATTTCTAATGAGAGGAATAAGTTTATATTTACTGGTGTTTCAACAATCACTACCAGGCAACTTTTAATTCACTGATTGTAATTTTATTTTTGTTAGCAGAAAGCAAACATAAACTAAACAAAGAATTTATTTGAATAGAGTCTGTAGTTCTTATACTTTTAATAGAGAAAGAAAGGTCAGGGGATATCGTTCGGCGAAATCTCTTAACTTTTTGTTGCATACGAAGCGTTGCGTTGGGCAGCACGATGTCGGCGGGCTACGATGATGACAGCAGGATACAGGCAGTTCCGCTGGTTAATCTCCGGCGAAACGCAAATAAAGTTCCGGCGCACCTGTACCATTAACCCCGTGGTGATTAACAAACAACAAGATGCCAGTATACGACCGTTGTTGACATGTCCTCTGTTTCAAAGTACATTACGTAGACATCTCTCGTTTATACGCTTTATGCACTGTCCGTAACGCTATCGACCATAATTACACAGTTCGTCACATTCATATAGTCTTAGCCACAAATACACAGTTCATAGAATTGTTCTTGTGTGTGAAGCACCCCGTAAACAATGTCCACGCTGTTCTCGCATTTCAAACTTCGACATCGTCACTGACGTCATTTATATTGCACAATTAATTAAAGTCTCCACTTTCACAGTTTGATAGAATGTGATAGACAACAGTTCCACCACCCAAAACCAATACCAGCAAAGTTCATTCGCATAAAAGCAAAGTATTGTTAGCGGCGCTTTCACAGTCCGGTTTATTTCCTCTTAAAGTTCGCTGGCGATGGCATTACATACCGCAGTGGTAAAGAGAATTAACAATCTGATAGTTCGGTATCACTGTCCATACAATTACGTATGCTTTTCATAAAACACAGTACTATTTTCCGCGCACGCTTCACAGACACACCGCCCACCATCCCCTCTACTACACAACAACCTTTCGACTATCGATATCACTATCGCTGTCCCCTGTCTATAGATGTTATATCGTTATCGTAAATTACATAAATCTTTATAAATGTTATTGACTGCATTTTCACAATTAATAATATTCCAAAAGAGAACTTTACAAACTTTACTACAGGTACAAAGCAAGAAACATATTTCTCCATTGGCAAACGAAATGATATCAATTATATCTTTACATTTAAACCACAGTAGAATGTTACATAATCACAATTAGAAATGCCCATATGAACAAAAGAAAAAAAAATAGAAATCTAAAGAAAATCACGAAAAAAATTTTATATGCGTAATTAGCAATGCCTTCACAACTTGTACATTCTTAAAAAACTGATTGCCTTACCGGAAGGTACTATGGAAAACACTCGGAGTCAAATTAAAATATAAAATATGTTATCAAGTTCTGTGATCACAGAAAGTTAGAGGAAGAGAGGGAGATGCATTACCCTGCCTTCTGTTTAATATAACGTTGGAGATGTTTGGAAGAGATGCGGACGTCAATCCAAGAGGGATAATTCTGTATAAATCAGTTCAGGTGCGAGCATACGCAAATGATATTGACATAATTGCAACAATGCCAAAGGCAATGGAAGAGGCCTTTATAGGTCTTGAAGGAGCTGCTAGAAAGATGAATCTATAGATAAAAGAAGGGAAAACTAAGTATCTACATCTACATCTACATTTATACTCCGCAAGCCACGCAACGGTGTGTGGCGGAGGGCACTTTACGTGCCACTGTCATTACCTCCCTTTCCTGTTAGAGTCGCGTATGGGAGGTATAAGTAGGGGGGAAGCAATATATTTGATACCTCATCCAGAAACGCACCCTCTCGAAACCTGGACAGCAAGCTACACCACGATGCAGAGCGCCTGTCTTGCAGAGTCTGCCACTTGAGTTTGCTAAGCATCTCTATAGCGCTATCACGCTTGCAAAATAACCCTGTGACGAAACGCGTCGCTCTTCTCTGGATCTTCTCTATCTCCTCTGTCAACCCGACCTGGTTCAAATGGTTCAAATGGCTCTGAGCACTATGGGACTTAACATCTATGGTCATCAGTCCCCTAGAACTTAGAACTACTTAAACCTAACTAACCTAAGGACAACACACAACACCCAGCCATCACGAGGCAGAGAACCCGACCTGGTACGGATCCCACACTGGTGAGCAAGACTCAAGTATAGGTCGAACGAGTGTTTTGTAAGCCACCTCCTTTGTTGATGGACTACATTTTCAGACGAATCTCCCAATGAATCTCAACCTGACACCCACTTACCAACAATTAATTTTGTATGGTCATTCCACATCAAATCGTTACGTACGCATACTCCCAGATATTTTACAGAAGTAACTGCTACCGGTGTTTGCTCCGCTATCATATAATCATACAATAAAGGATCCTTCTTTCTATGTATTCGCAATACATTACATTTGTCTATATTAAGGGTCAGTTGCCACTCCCTGCAACAAGTGCCTATCCGCTGCAGATCTTCCTGCATTTCGCTGCAATTTTCTAATGCTGCAACTTCTCTGTATACTACAGCATCATCCGTGAAAAGCCTGTAATTAAGAAAGATTATCCAAAAGAGCCTCCATCGATAGAAATTGGCTCATATAAGTTTGATGTCGCGCATAGGTTCACTTACCTCAGATTAGAAGTAAACTGTAAGAATAAGTCAGCGCTGGAATCCAAAAACGAATATTGTCCGTCAACAAGTGCAACAAATGTCTCGGAAAATACCTGAAATGGCGCGAAAATCCGCCGGCAATGAGACACGGTTCGGACGGCAGGTTTAACAATAGGCTTACTGGGGTAGGATAGGAATTTACGAGTCACCTAGTGGCGTCCAACAAAGACCTCGGCGGAAGCGAAACTAGGAGCTTAAGCAAGTTGTTGTTGTCTTCAGTCCTGAGACTGGTTTTATGCAGCTCTCAATGCTACTCTATCCTGTGCAAGCTTCTTCATCTCCTAGTACTTACTGCAACCTACATCCTTCTGAACCTGCTTAGTGTATTCATGTCTTGCTCTCCCTCTACAATTTTTACGGTACACGATGCCCTCCAATGCTAAATTTGTGATCCCTTGATGCCTCAGAACACGTCCTACCAACCAGTCCCTTCTTCTTGTCAAGTTGCGCCACAAACTCCTCTTCTCCGCAATTCTGTTCAGTGCCTCCTCTTTAGTTGTGTGATCTACCCACCTAATGTTCAGCATTCTTCTGTAGCACCACATTTCGATAGTTTCTATTCTCTTCTTGTCCAAACGATTTATCGTCGGTGTTTCACTTCCATACATGGCTGCACTCCATACAAATACTTTCAGAAACGACTTCCTGACACTTAGATCTATACTCGATGTTAACAAATTTCTCTTTTTCAGAAACGCCGTCCTCGCCATTGCCAATCTACATTTTATATTCTCTCTACTTCGATCATCGTCGGTTATTTTGTTCTCAAAATAGCAAAAATTCTTTACTACTTTAAGTGTCTCATTTCCTAATCTAATTCCTTCAGCATCACCCGACTTAATTCGACTACATTCCGTTATCCTCGTTTTGCTTTTGTTGATGTTCATCTTACATCCTCCTTTCAAGGGACTCTGTCCATTCCGTTCAACTGCTCTTCCAAGCCCTTTACTGTCTCTGACAGAATTACAATGTCATCTGCGAACCTCACGTTTTTTATTTCTTCTTCATGGATGTTAATACCTACTCCGAATTTTTCTTTTGTTCCCTTCACTGCTTGCTCAATATACAGATTGAATAACATCGGGGAGAGACTACAACCCTGTCTCACTCCCTTCCCAACCACTGCTTCCCTTTCATGTCCCTCGACTCTTATAACTGCTTTCTGGTTTCTGTACAAATTGTAAATAGCCTTTCGCTCCCTGTATTTTACCCCTGCCACCTTCAGAATTTGAAAGAGAGTATTCCAGTCAACATTGTCAAAAACTTTCTCTAAGTCTACAAATGCTAGAAACGTAGGTTCGCCTTTCCTTAATTTTTCTTCTAAGATAAGTCGTAGGATCAGTATTGCCTCTCGTGTTCCAATATTTCTACGGAATCCAAACTGATCTTCCCCAAGGTCGGCTTCTAACAGTTTTTCCATTGGTCTGTAAAAAATTCGCATTAGTATTTTGCAGCTGTGGCTTATTAAACTGATTGTTCGGTAATTTTCACATCTGTCAACACTTGCTTTCTTTGGGATTGGAATTATTATATTTTTCTTGAATTCTGAGGGTATTTCGCCTGTTTCATACATCTTGCTCACCAGATGGTAGAGTTTTGTCAGGACTGGCTCTCTCAAGGCCGTCAGTAGTTCTAATGGAATGTTGTTTACTTCCGGGGCCTTTTTCGACTCAGGTCTTTCAGTGCTCAGTCGAACTCTTCACGCAGTATCGTATCTCCCATTTCATCTTCATCTACATCCTCTTCCATTTCCATAATATTGTCTTCAAGTACGTCGCCCTTGTATAGACCCTCTATATACTCCTTCCACCTTCCTGCTTTCCCCTCTTTGGTTAGAACTGGGTTTGCATCTGAGCTCTTAATATTCATACAAGTGGTTCTCTTTTCTGCAAAGGTCCTTTTAATTTTCCTGTAGGCAGTATCTATCTTACCCCTAGTGAGATAAGCCTCTACATCCTTACATTTGTCCTCTAGCTATCCCTGCTTAGCCATTTTGCACTTCCTGTCGATCTCATTTTTGAGACGTTTGTATTCCTTTTTGCCTGCTTCATTTACTGCATTTTTATATTTTCTCCTTTCATCAATTATGTCATACGATTATCACCTCTGCGTTGGAATCACGGCGGGTCGCACGCCTTTGACCTACGCGGTCTCAAGGCAGCGCCTGTGATTAAACAGCGAGCTTCGCAACAGTTTACGCAGTGAGTCACTGCACGGGGGCCAGAGGGCAGCCGAGTTCAGTCTGTTTGCACGCGGAGATGTCTGGCGAGCGAGCGAGGCTGGCGAACCCTGCACAGTCAGCTGAGGGTGTGACCGCCGAGGTGCGGACTGAGGGCTCACCGATTCGCATGCCTCTGCCGCCAGCTCGCCAGGTGGGTGACCATTATGTGCACTAGTGATTAAAATTATTCTGGGTGTTATGCCGCGTCATTGCTGAAAACTAACAACAATAATAAACTCAAACCGAAGTTTCGTCCGAATTGCAACGCCCTTCCTCAGGTCATGACTGGTTTTGCATGAGGATAGGTGCTTCTGTTTATTACGGACTATCGATGTCTGACGTCACTGCTGTAAAACTTTTAATTGGCCCTCTAATATGATTGGCTAGTCATGACGTAAGGGAAGATGGAAGGAAAGAGGCTATTCGTGGATGCCCATTCATCAACAATTGGTAGCTGTCCGCCAATCAGCGTTCGGCTTCTGGTCGGCAAGTTTTCCTCCTGGTGTGCGCAAAACCAGTCGTGCCCTGAGGAAGGCCTTTGCAATTCGGACGAAACGTCGTTTTTAGTTTATTACTGTTGTTAGTTTTTAGCAATGACGCGGCGTAACACCCAGAAGAATTTTGATCACTATGACACCATCCGCGGAAGCCTACGTTCTTATGTTATTTGCACTGTTCATGCTATTAATTAAAATATGGTTAATTTTTTGAGTTGGCACGTTCTTAATTAGGCGCAGCACATTTGTGTCCCTGCATATAAAGGGAAAAGTGTGTGTAGTGAATTTCGCGACAAAAGACTTGCTAACATGTAAATATTTATGGTGATACTGTGCTGGTGACACATCGCGTGTCCGCTCATTGGCTGCGGCGGTGGTTCAATTTCTGTCCTTGTTCTTCTATCACATTTTTCAGTATTTTCATTCCCATTTCATGTCCACAACGTTTCTAATGTGAGGTCAACACAGCATACATATGTACACATCTACATCTACATGGCTACTCTGCAAAACACACTTAAGTGTCTGGCAGAAGGTTCATCGAAGCTCCTTCACACTAATTCTCTGCCGGCCTAGGTGGCCGAGCGGTTCTAGACGCTACAGTCTGCACCGCGCGACCGCTACGGTCGCAGGTTCGAATCCTGCCTCGGGCATGGATGTGTGTGATGTCCGTAGGTTAGTTAGGTTTAAGTAGTTCTAAGTTCTAGGGGACTGATGACCTCAGAAGTTAAGTCCCATAGTGCTCAGAGCCATTTGAACCATTTGAACTAATTCTCTGTTATTCTACTCTCCAATAGCTTGTGGGGAAAAAAAAATGCTTATATCTTTCCGTGCGAGCTGTGATTGCCCTTATTTTACTGTGATGATCGTTTCCCCCTATGTAGGTCGGCATCAACAAATATCTTCGCATTCGGGGGAGAAAGTTAATTATTGAAATTTCATTAGGAGATCCCGCCGCAACGAAAAAGCCTTTGTTTTAATCATTTCCACCCCAAATCCTGTATCATTTCAGCGATATTCTCTCCTCTATTTCCCAATGATACAAAACGTCCTGCACTTCTTAGAACTTTCTCGGTGTACTCCGTTAATGCTATCTGGTAAGGATCCCACACGATGCAGCAGAATTCCAAAAGACGATGGACAAACGTAGTGTAGGTAGTCTCTTTAGTAGATCTGTTGCATCTTCTAAGTGTTCTGCCAACAAAACGCAGTCTCAGGTTCACCTTCGCCTTCCCTACAACACTTTATATGTGTTCTTTCCAATTTAAGTTGTACATACTGGTAATTCATAAGTATTTAGTTGAATTTAAGACCTACAGATTTAATTGATTTGCCGTGTACATCAAGTTTAACGCATTCGTTATTGCAATCCTTTGGATGACCTCACACTTTTCATTATTTAGGATCAATTGCCAGTTTTTGCAGTACACAGATACCTTGTCAAAATTGAATGTAGGACCTACAGATTTAATTGATTTGCCGCGTACATGAAGTTTAACGCATTCGTTATAGCAATCCTGTGGATGACCTCACACTTTTCATTATTTAGGATCAATTGCTAGGTTTTGCAACACACAGATACCTTGTCAAAATCGTTTTGTAATTGGTTTTGATCTTCTGATGACTTTACTAGACAATAAACTCCAACGTAATCTGCAAACAACCTAAGACACCTGCTCAGATTGTCTCCTAAATCGTTTATAAAAATAAGAAACAGTAGACGGCCTATAACAGCACCTCGTGGAACGTCCAGAAATCACCTTTGCTTTACTCGATGACTTCCCGTTACTTCTTATGAGTCATTAGTATGTTATACTGTATTTGCACACACACCTACTCTATCGCTTTCAAAATACTGTGGACATGAAACGTGACTGAAAATAGTGCAAACAGGCGCTAGGTGATCTCGAATAGGAGCTGGTCCACCACCGCAGCTGGTGAGCGCACTCGCAGTAAGTCATCAGTGTAGTATCACCAAAAATATTTACATGACAGCAAGTCTTTTGTCAAGAAATACACCACACACAGTTTTCCATTTCCATATTGGGAAAGCTCCGCACGTAATGGAAACCCTGGCAACTCGTAAAAAAAAAAAAAATAACGATATTATAGTTAATAGTCTAAATAATATTAGTGATGTGTATGAAATGATGCCTGATATGGAGCACTAGTTGCTCGAACCGTATAGGTAATAAAGTAATGTAAGGGATATAATCCTAAATATTGAGAGTTGTTCTGCGACACACATATAGCCCTGTCATACAGAGTTACTTTGGCATTTGTAATTCTTCTGCATCTATGTCTGTTTGTAGCAAGCGTGAAGTGTATGACAAAGAGTTTTTTCACTTTACCAATAGAGACGATATTTCAGTATTTCATTTAGGAACTAGTGGAAGACTGAAGTACTGATGGTATGTATGTACTATGAATTCACTAACAGGGGCCACCCGTGCGTCGAATCCTTATATGCAACTACATGATACTGTCACATTCTTCAAGCAGGTTCAGAAAATATAGATTTATACTAGGTAATCGATTACTTTCTTCGAACGTCTGTCACTCCTGGTTATTCAGTTCTCCGTTAACATTGTCATCCGATTAATGAATGTCCATATATGTTGCCCTTCTCTGCATAATGGAGTATGAATGTTGTCAGACGGAGACCCAAGGACTAGATCAGCATTTAAGGATCCGGTGATCAATTATTATCTTGTAGCCATGCAGCAGTTGTATACTGCCACAGCGACAATCCCTTCCGATTGTTTCAGACCCATCTCAGGGAATCATTCTGACTTTTTAACAACGTTACTCTTAGTTCCAGAATCTACCCTTCAAGTTTCGGTTAATTTATTCAGGAAGCTTTCGTCCATGTTTTTACACATCTTCAAGCTGATGCTGTTACATAGTGAACTAGACTGTGGTCTCAAATACCGGGTGATCAAAAAGTCAGTATAAATTTGAAAACTTAGACAGAGAGGTAAAAATTGACATACATGCTTGGAATGACATGGAGTTTTATTAGAACAAAAAAAAAACCAAGTTCACAAAATGGCCGACAGATGGCGCTGGACAGCAAAACGTCAGTGACTGCGCATGACAATCGTGTATAAAAGGAGCTGTAATGAGAGAGAGAATCAGATGCGCCAGCACTCGCAGCATGTTGACGTTACCTGAAAAGGCGCTTTTAGTGAAGCTGTATTATCAGAATGGAGAATGTGCTAGTTAAGCCTTACGATCCTATCGCCATAGGAAGGGAATTCGAGCGGGTAGAAGTCCGTTGACAAATGCAGCTGTGGCGAGAATGATTTCGAAGTTCGAAGCTACGGGTTGTTTAGACGATAGACCTCGTAGTGGCCGACCGAGAACAAGGCTTAATGCTGCTGAGACAGCTCAGGAAGAAATGGAGACTGCAGCGGGTTCGTCTATGCACGGGGAAGTCAGCGCTCGTGCAGTCGCACGTCGAACCGGCATTCCATACACTACTGTTTGGTTGGCGCTGCGGCGTACCCTCCGATGCTATCCGTACAAAATCCATCCGCATCATGAACTGCTACCTGGCGATTTAGTGAAGCGGAGGGCATTTGCGGTGTGGGTGTTTCAAAAGATGGCGGAAGATGACGATTGGTTGAGTAACGTGTTGTGGACCGACGAAGCTCATTTCACGCTCCGAGGGTCTGTTAATGCCCACAACTGCAGAATTTGGGCTACCGAAAATCCTACAATTGTTGTGGAAACTCCATTGCACGATGAGAAAGTCACGGTATGGGTTGGATTTACATCTACCGTTATCGGGCCTTTTTTTCTTCGAGGAAATGCATGATTCTGGTTTTGTAACTGCTACCGTTACGGGTGAGAGGTACGCCGATATGTTACAGAATCGCGTCATCCCCAGCCTGGCTGATAAACACCTGTTGGAACGTACGATTTTTATGCAGGATGGCGCTCCAACCCATATTGCTAGACGCGTGAAAGATCTCTAGCGCGCGTCGTTTGGTGATGATCGTGTGCTTAGCCGCCACTTTCGTCATGCTTGGCCTCCCAGGTCCCCAGACCTCAGTCCGTGCGATTATTGGCTTTGGGGTTACCTGAAGTCGCAAGTGTATCATGATCGACCGACATCTCTAGGGATGCTGAAAGACAACATCCGACGCCAATGCCTCACCATTACTCCGAACATGCTTTACAGAGCTTTTCACAACATTATTTCTCGACTACACCTGTTGTTGAGGAATGGTGGTGGACATATTGAGCATTTCCTGTAAAGAACATCATCTTTGCTTTGTCTTACTTTGTTATGCTAATTATTGCTATTCTGATCGGATGAAGCGCCATCTGTAGGGCATTTTTTGAACGTTTGTATTTTTTTGGTTCTAATAAAACCCCATGTCATTCCAAGCATGTGTGTCAATTTGTACCTCTATATCTACATTATTCCGTGATTTATTCAGTTTTCAAATTTATACTGACTTTTTGATCACCCAGTAAATTGCAGTCTAAATTGCCTATACTTCTTATGCCATTTTTCTTAAATATTAGTTATTATTTCAGTGGACTGTTTATTTTAGTTTTCTTTTCTCGAGTAGTCTTTTTCCATCTTTAATGTCTACATAAAACATTTATACATTATATTCTGGTTCATTAACGCTTCGTTTTCAGTCCCTTTTCCTTTGTACGATTGCGGAAATTTCAAACTTATGTCCGTGCAAAAACAAGGACTGTTGCATAGAGCTTGCTTTAGTATAGACACAAACTTCTACTTGCACTGAACAGCATCTTAAGGTCTGCGTCTAGCTTATACTCACTTGCAAGAGTTGTTGAACAGCGTTTATTGTCTCATTGTTAACGACAGCAAAAGATATTTACCTTTTGTTCTGGACAAGGAAGGAAGATTAGGATTTAATACAGCATATACGGGGCACTGTTTAAGGAGAGATGATGATGATGAAATCCCATACTCCTTGACAGAGCGTAGGGGAACCACTGCACTAGGCAAGGTTCTAGTGTGTAGATGTTATGAGACATAATGGATTGCTCAGAAGCTTCATCAAAAATTATTTAGGAGAAACCATGGCAAATCTTAAGTCACGATGGCAGCTCGGGAACTTTTAACACTTCTCCCAAATATTGAAGCAGTGCCTTAAACAATGAATCAAGTCGCTCGGGGTTTTCAGGCACGGATATGTTTTTCCTTCGACAGAGATAAATAGAATCCGCTGGAAAAAAACAGTTACTTTTGCTTGGACAAAGATCAAAAAAACTTTGGACATTTGTTTAGCTGGATTAGCTAGTTTGTCATTAGTATGACTGATACACAGTAAACTTGCCGGGATTTAAGTGCTTGCAACAGGCCGGAGAGGCACGGATATTTGTTACCGCATTGTCAGTTTTGTTCAATGACCACTAAAACTTGTTTCAGGCACTGGTGTTTTTTTTTCGTGATTGTACGCTTTTAAAGAAAAGAAATGAGGGCCAGGAAGGGATCTGTGGCCTGTGATATTACTATGGCGACGGCACAGGGTCACACAGTAATTTCTTGGCGTGATCCCAATAGTTGTGACTTTGCTTTGTACTGCCGGTACAAAGTTCACATCTGAACAGCGCCAAGGGGCAGCTGATAGACAGATCGCTATCAAGTAGACAGTACGTGTTTGTCAAAAATCTCTCCGTGCTATGTGGTAATGAGAAAATGTGCGCTGCGAAAGACTGGTAATGATTTTTTTTTCCGCAGTTAGATTACTTGTCACTGTTTTTGGATAGAGTATTGTTGTCAGTTGACGATTTCGGCCATGGTGGCTCACTGTATACACATCTTAGTGGCTCTGTTGCAAAACTAGGAAAACAACAGAGCAGGTGGCGTTTCTCTGGTGTCAACATTTTCTGGAAAGTTAGCAAAAAATTTCACACTTCATATCTGTTTGGTTTAGAGAAATGTTGCTTTGTAAATAAGCGGAGTGCCTTAGGAAGCCCGCCCGGTTAGCCGTGCAGTCTTAACGCACGGCTTCCCGGATTGGGAAGGAACGCCTGGTCCCCGGCACGAATTCGCCCGACGGACATGTGTCTGTGTCTGTGGATGGTTTTTAGGCGGTTTTCCATCTGCCTCGGCCTTATTCCGCTTCAGCTACACTACGTCGGTGATTGCTGCGCAGACATGTTCTCCACGTACGCGTACACCACCATTACTCTACCACGCAAACACAGGAGTTACACTCGGCTGGTGTGAAACGTTCCCTGGGTGGGGGGAGGGTGGGGGGGGGGGGGGCGGGCGGTCCACTGGGGGCCGAACCGCACAATAACCCTGGGTTCGGCGTGGGGCAGCAGAGGGGTGAAGTGGACTGCGGTAGTCGTCGTGGGGTTGTGGACCACTGCGGCTGCGGCGGGGACGGAGCCGCTCGGTCGTTTTTGGACTCCGATTAACATACAATACCTTAGGAAAGGCTCGGAGATTCGTTTCCCAATCGAACATTTCGGTTTATTAACGTGACTTTTGCTTTGTTACGGTTTTGTGTATTGCAAGTTGCAACGAGGCTCATATCAGATTTAAACGTTAGATCTTTTATGTCTGACATGGCACCCAGGTCGGTGGCAGGCAAGGACTTACTTCTTCCACCAGTACCAAGCCTCCAAAACACTGTCGTATTCAAACTGAATACAGGTTATCTATGCTTTACTACTACAGTCGTAGATACTGTGTAAAAGCATAAATCTGAAGCGTTTTGTAAATAACAGACGACAACTAAAAATTGAATTGGAGCGAGATCTCACAAAAAACCTCGTGAGACCACAGAATTCAAGCTAGCCTAGTGTAACTTCATGAATGAAATATATTTTCATAAACTGCACAAATGAATGCCCTTTTATGAATACCTTTTGCTTCTGATAAGCAAAAATATTAGGCTAAACATTATCAGTCTTTTGTGTGGGTTTTGCAGTGAAATACGTAAACGTGTATTTGTACATATATACACTCCTGGAAATGGAAAAAAGAACACATTGACACCGGTGTGTCAGACCCACCATACTTGCTCCGGATACTGCGAGAGGGCTGTACAAGCAATGATCACACGCACGGCACAGCGGACACACCAGGAACCGCGGTGTTGGCCGTCGAATGGCGCTAGCTGCGCAGCATTTGTGCACCGCCGCCGTCAGTGTCAGCCAGTTTGCCGTGGCATACGGAGCTCCATCGCAGTCTTTAACACTGGTAGCATGCCGCGACAGCGTGGACGTGAACCGTATGTGCAGTTGACGGACTTTGAGCGAGGGCGTATAGTGGGCATGCGGGAGGCCGGGTGGACGTACCGCCGAATTGCTCAACACGTGGGGCGTGAGGTCTCCACAGTACATCGATGTTGTCGCCAGTGGTCAGCGGAAGGTGCACGTGCCCGTCTACCTGGGACCGGACCGCAGCGACGCACGGATGCACGCCAAGACCGTAGGATCCTACGCAGTGCTGTAGGGGACTGCACCGCCACTTCCCAGCAAATTAGGGACACTGTTGCTCCTGGGGTATCGGCGAGGACCATTCGCAACCGTCTCCATGAAGCTGGGCTACGGTCCCGCACACCGTTAGGCCGTCTTCCGCTCACGCCCCAACATCGTGCAGCCCGCCTCCAGTGGTGTCGCGACAGGCGTGAATGGAGGGATGAATGGACGTGCGATGAGAGTCGCTTCTGCCTTGGTGCCAATGATGGTCGTATGCGTGTTTGGCGCCGTGCAGGTGAGCGCCACAATCAGGACTGCATACGACCGAGGCACACAGGGCCAACACCCGGCATCATGGTGTGGTGAGCGATCTCCTACACTGGCCGTACACCTCTGGTGATCGTCAAGGGGACACTGAATAGTGCATGGTACATCCAAACCGTCATCGAACCCCTCGTTCTACCATTCCTAGACCGGCAAGGGAAGTTGCTGTTCCAACAGGACAATGCACGTCCGCATGTATCCCGTGCCACCCAACGTGCTCTAGAAGGTGTAAGTCAACTACCCTGGCCAGCAAGATCCTCAGATCTGTCCCCCATTGAGCATGTTTGGGACTGGATGAAGCGTCGTCTCACGCGGTCTGCATGTCCAGCACGAACGCTGGTCCAACTGAGGCGCCAGGTGGAAATGGCATGGCAAGCCGTTCCACAGGACTACATCCAGCATTTCTACGATCGTCTCCATGGGAGAATAGCAGCCTGCATTGCTGCGAAAGGTGGATATACACTGTACTAGTGCCGACATTGTGCATGCTCTGTTGCCTGTGTCTATGTGCCTGTGGTTCTGTCAGTGTGATCATGTGATGTATCTGACCCCAGGAATGTGTCAATAAAGTGTCCCCTTCCTGGGACAATGAATTCACGGTGTTCTTATTTAAATTTCCAGGAGTGTAGTTATAATGAAAAAAAATATGACCAGTTAGACTGAATCAACACATAAAATTTGACGAACTAATCACAGAGTCATCGAGGCAGTTTATGAGTTTACGTATTTAGGACAGCTGAAGACAGAGACTGGATTTATTTATTTATTGAGTCATTTGTCTTCAGACTGTTTCGATGCGGGCCGCCATGAGTTCCTCCCCTGTACCAGCCTCTTCATCTCAGAGTAGCACTTGCACCATGCGTCCTAAATTATTTGCTGGATTTGTTCCAATCTCTTCCTTCCTCTACAATTTTTACACTCTGTAGCTTTCTCTAGTACTATGGAAGTTATTCCCCGATGACTTAACAGATGTCCTACCGTCCTGTTCCTTCTTCTTGTCTTTCATATATTCCTTTCCTCCCCGGTTCTGCAGCGAACCTCCTCATTCTTTACCTTATCGGTCTACTTAATTTTCAACGTTCTTCTGTAGCACCACACCTCAAATGCTTCAATAATCTTCTATTTCGATTTCTGGTTCAAATGGCTCTGAGCACTATGGGACTTAACATCTGAGGTCATCAGTCTCCTAGAACTTACAACTACTTATACCTAACTAACCTAAGGACATCACACACATCCATGCCCGAGGCAGGATTCGAACCGGCGACCATAGCGGTCGCGCGGTTCCAGACTGAAGCGCCTAGAACCGCTCGGTCACCCGGCCAGCTCCATTTTCTAGACAGTCCATGTTTCACTACCATGCAATGCTGTCCTCCAAATGTAAATTCTCAGAAATTTCTTCTTCAAATTGAGACCTATCTTTGATACTAGTAGAGTGCTCTTGGCCGGGACTGACTGGATACGCAGCAGAGTAAATTAATAGAGAAGTAAACATGCCGCGCGGGATTAGCCGAGCGGTCTTATGCGCTGCAATCATGGACTGTTCGGCTGGTCCCGACGGAGGTTCGAATCCTCCCTCGGGCATGGGTGTGTGTGTTTGTCCTTAGGATAATGTAGGTTAAATAGTGTGTAAGCTTAGGGACTGATGACCTTAGCAGTTAAGTCCCATAACATTTCACACACATTTGAATGTTTGAAAGAAGTAAACATGGCCTGGCGTGTTTCCGGTAAACTAAACAAAGTTCCTAAACCAAGATTCCAATGTATCTGAAATAGAAAGGTTACAGTGATAATGCGCTACCATATTGGCTTATGGTAGTGAAATGTCGACTTTTAATGCTAATATCGTTCAAAGACTGAGGATTTCGCAGCTGTAGGTGGAGAGATATTTATTGAGAATTATTAGGAGGGTCAGTAAAAGAAACAAAACAATCAGGGAACTGACAAAAATGGAAGTCGTAATTATGACTGTAGTAGATGCTGCCGAGACAAGCTGATTGTCTAATTGATGGTGGACGGGCTTTGCACTTTCCTCCCTGGCTTCCATTAGATTGCAAAAGACTTAGACAATGACTTAATGGAAGGTGGGTGAATGACATTAGAAAATCTGCGGGAGCAATGTGGAGCTTATCACCGTAGACTCTAATGCACGGGGAAGTCAGAGGTGGCCGCCATGAAGTGGATGTCAAACGGATGATGAGCCGCAAAAATGTGTTATGAACGTCTTGTCAGCGCACAACGCGTAACTTGATTGCTCGTGGTGACTAATAACAGTAATAATAAATGTAACGTTGTCGTCGGCTTGGAGACTGGTCTGAATGCCACAGAACGTTACTAGGTGGCATGCTTTGTCTTCGTCCTATTTTTTTTTAATGATTTACTAGCGACTTACAGACGGACCACTGTTAAACACGGACTCAAAACCACCACTAACCTTTGCCAGAGGTGAAAGGAACAACGTGCGACTGAAAGAATCCTAGACTGTTTGAGAATTGAAGCCTGGACTTTTGTAGCACAGCCGTGCCCACTGAGACACCGGACATACCAACAATCATTTTAAAAAATGAATTAATCTATAAATGTCAGTGCGTAATTTAAAAGTACGCGTTTGTGTTTGTGTTTATCGGAGAACGCGTTATAGATGCCAGACATGACCACACGAACCAATGCATGATGCATAAGAGGCACCACGATCCATTTACAGGAACGCCTTTTTCTTGGAGGTAACCACGGGAAGGACAAAAAATATCATTTTTTTTTTACTACTCAAGAAATACAGCTGAAAAAGTCACCTCAGATGGCCGTGTTTCAGATTCACAGACCACTGGGATGTGGAATCAAGAATATCTTGCAGAGGCCTGTTCAAGGAATTGCTAATATTAACTACTGCTTCTTATTATATACCGGTGTCCAAAACTTAAGAACGAAAGTAACTTTAGCATGATGTGCCACCTCGAAACTTGGACCATGCACCGATGCTACAGTGTATAGTACAGATGGTGACTGAAAGGAATATGGAATGAGACGAGTAGAAATGACAATTTTATTCGCAGAAAATAATTAGACTAAAGTAATCAGGATTTATGTTAGTCCCCTGGACATTACAAAACGGCGGGACATGGTTCTTAATGGGTGTGTGATCACCACAGATGGCGTTGCATGCTCTCCAACGTGCTCCCATGCTGGTCGCAAGGTTGGCACGGGTTTCTTGTGGCAGGGCGTTCCATTTTACAAGCAACACGACGATAACTGTTGTATGATAGATGGTGCATGTGGACGTGCTGGAATTCGTCTCCCTAACGCATCCCGTAAGTGATCTTAGGGAATCCCACCGAGCACGTGTGGGATGCATTGGGGAGACGTAACGCAGCAAGGCCACGTGCACCAACACTACCATCCAACAGTTGTCATCTCGCTGATGGTGAAATGGAACGCCCTACCACAAGAAACCCGTGCCAACCTTGCGGCCAGCATGGGAGCACGTTGGAGAGCATGCATAAATCCTGATTACTTTAGTCTAATTATTTCTTTCAGTTACCATACTGTAGCAATTCTTTCAATCGATGGTTCAAGTTTCGAGGTATTTTATTTGGTAGTGACGCATCATGCGAAACTTCCTTTCACCCTTAAGTTTAGCACACCATTATATTTATTCCTTAAGGAAATTTATCACAAATAAAAACCCTGCAGCTTTCATGAAATCAATAGTTGAAATAACAATACTCCTCAAAAGATTCAGAGTTACTTACTTTGGTCTAGAAATGTGTTTATTAATCAGGAACATACATTTTCAATAACTTGCCAGCACCCAAAAAAGTTTATAAGCAGTTAAAGCTTAGTTTAAGAGGAATCTAAAGGATTTATTGGTGTGCAACTACTCTACCGACGAATTATTAGTAGAACCAAATGACGTGAGTGAATTTCTCATAATGTCAAATAACGTAAGTGTTATGTAAAATCTGACTTCTACATACTTGATCAATGTCAGTAAACGACGTAAACTGATTTTACATTAGATAATGCCTGACTATGATAGCTTAAGAATTGTATACTTCAGTGTATTGCACATTTACATGTTTTTGACAAGTTTGTCTTTGGACGTTAAACTCTATATCTTCCTTCCTTCCTTTAGAAGTTTGTTATTGCCTGTCGTATAAAATAAATTTAACTTTTTTTTTGCTTATTTCGCATCCATTAAGACCGTTTCACTTGGGATCTGTCGAAGGGACATTAGCCACTGTGTTTAGTACAGGTTGTTGTTGTTGTGATCTTCAGTCCAGTGACTGGTTTGCTACAGCTCTCCATGCTACCCTATCCTGTGCAAGCTTCTTCATCTCCCAGTACCTACTGCAACCTACAACCTACATCGACGGCGGGAGTGGCCGTGCGGTTCTAGGCGCTGCAGTCTGGAACCGAGCGAACACAGCGGTCGCATATTCGAATCCTGCCTGGGGCATGGATGTGTGTGCTGTCCTTAGGTTAGTTAGGTTTAATTAGTTCTAAGTTCTAGGCGACTGATGACCTCAGAAGTTAAGTCGCATAGTGCTCAGAGCCATTTGAACAACCTACATCCTTCTGAATGTGCTTAGTGTATTCATCTCTTGGTCTCCGTCTACGATTCCTACCCTCCACGCTGCCTTCCAGTACTAAATTGGTGATCCCTTGATGCCTCAGAACATGTCCTACCAACCGATCCCTTCTTCTAGTCAAGTTGTGCCACAAATTTCTCTTCCCCCCAATTCTATTCAATAACTCCTCATTAGTCATGTGATCTACCCACCTAATCTTCAGCATTTTTCTGTAGCACCACATTCCGAAAGCTTCTATTCTCTTCTTGTCCAAACTATTTATCGTCCATGTTTCACTTCAACACAAGGCTACACTCCATACTAATACTTTGAGAAAAGCCTTCCTGACACCTAAATTTATACTCGATGTTAACAAATTTGTCTTCTTCAGAAACGCTTTCCTTGCCATTTCCAGTCTACATTTTATATCCTCTCTACTTCGACCATCATCAGTTATTTTGCTCCCCAAATATCAAATCTCACCTACTACTTTAAGTGTCTCATTTCCTATTCTAATTCCCTCGGCATCACTCGATTTGATTTGACTACATTCCATTATCCTCGTTTTGCTTTTGTTGATTTTTTCGTACATATGTGTTATGCATTCTTACTTCATGACCGTCTACATCCTTAAGGCTCTCCTGGCTATGACATGTGGAAGAAAAAGTGTATCTAATCTGCCTTGTTTCTCGTGTTGTAAAGTTAGCTTTCTTTACCTCCGTATTAAACAAGGCTAGTTACATTGCTCATCCTCCTCCGACCTACGGTGTGTAACATGACGTTGCAGCGTTGAGGAGCCTATGATTGCATTGCCGTAGCACTCACGTGTATTCGTACGGTGAATAATCTGCTATTGCTGCGGCACCTGGAGCGTTCGCCAGTCTGGTACACAATGTGCCTGTTGTGATCAGGTCTCTGGCAGAGGCCCGGCTCGCCTTAATGAAAGCAGCTCATTACGGACTTACCGCTAGGCCGGCCGAGCCCACAGCCAAGGCCCACTTGCGGACCAGCATTCCATTGCCCTGTCCTGTCCTGTCCTGTTTTGTGGTACATTGTACCACACAGAGATAGTTACACATTACATGGACCATTTGTACGGTTAATCATAATAACATGAAGCGAGTCATTATACTTTCATATTACTTTCGTACGTAAAGTGAAGAAGAATTACTGGACATGTTGAACGGAATTAACAGTCTAATGAGTATAAAATATGAATTGAGGGTTTGTTTTGTTGTGGTCTTCAGTCCTGAGACTGGTTTGATGCAGCTCTCCATGCTACTCTATCTTGTGCAAGCTTCTTCATCTCTCAGTACCTACTGCAACCTACATCCTTCTGAATCTGCTTAGTGTAGTCATCTCTTGGTCTCCCTCTATGATTTTTACCCTCCACGCTGCCCTCTAATACTAAATTGGTGATCCCTTGATACCTCAGAACATCTCCTACCAACCGATTCCTTCTTCTGGTCAAGTTGTGCCACAAACTTCTCTTCTCCCCAATCCTATTCAATACTTCCTCATTAGTTATGTGATCTACCCATCTAATCTTCAGCATTCTTCTATAGCACCACATTTCGAAAGCTTCTATTCTCTTCTTGTCCAAACTAGTTATCGTCCATGTTTCACTTCCATACATGGGTCCACTCCATACAAATACTTTCAGAAATGGCTTCCTGACACTTAAATCTATACTCGATGTTAACAAATTTCTCTTCTTCAGAAACGATTTCCTTGCCATTGCCAGTCTACATTTTATATCCTCCCTACTTCGACCATCATCACTTATTTTGCTCCCCAAATAGAAAAACTCCTTTACTAATTTAAGTGTCTCATTTCCTAATCTAATTCCCTCAGCATCACCCGACTTAACTCGACTACATTCCATTATCCTCGTTTTGCTTTTGTTGATGTTCATCTTATATCCTCCTTTCAAGACACTATCCATTCCGTTCAACTGCTCTTCCAAGTCCTTTGCTGTCTCTGACAGAATTACAATGTCATCGGCGAACCTCAACATTTTTATTTCTTCTCCATGGATTTTAATACCTACACCGAATTTTTCTTTTGTTCCCTTCACTGCTTGCCCAATATACAGATTGAATAACATCGGGGAGAGACTACAACCCTGCCTCACTCCCTTCCCAACCACTGCTTCCCTTTCATGTCCCTCGACTCTTATAACTGCCATCTGGTTTCTGTACAAATTGTAAATAGCCTTTCGCTCCCTGTATTTTACCCCTGCTACCTTGAGAATTTGAAAGAGAGTATTCCAATCAACATTGTCAAAAGCTTTCTCTAAGTCTACAAATGCTAGAAACGTAGGGTTGCCCTTCCTTAATCTAGCTTCTAAGATAAGTCGTAGGGTCAGTATTGCCTCACGTGTTTCAACATTTCTACGGAATCCAAACTGATCTTCCCCGAGGTCGGCTTCTACTAGTTTTGCCATGGGTCTGTAAAGAATTCGCGTTAGTATTTTGCAGCTGTGACTTATTAAACTGATAGTTCGGTAATTTTCACATCTGTCAACACCTGCTTTCTTTGGGATTGGAATTATTATATTCTTCTTGAAGTCTGAGGGTATTTCGCCTGTCTCATACATCTTGCTCACCAGATGGTAGAGTTTTGTCAGGACTGGCTCTCCCAAGGCCGTCAGTAGTTCCAATGGATTGTTGTCTACTCCGGGGGACTTGTTTCGACTCAGGTCTTTCAGTGCTCTGTCAAACTCTTCACGCAGTATCTTATCTTCCATTTCATCTTCATCTACAACCTCTTCCATTTCCATAATATTGTCCTCAATTACATCGCCCTTCTATAGACCCTCTATATACTCCTTCCACCTTCCTGCTTTCCCTTCTTTGCTTAGAACTGGGTTGCCATCTGAGCTCTTGATGTTCATACATGTGGTTCTCTTATCTCCAAAAGTCTCTTTAATTTTCCTGTAGGCAGTATCTATCTTACCCCTAGTGAGATGTGCCTCTACATCCTTACATTTGTCCTCTAGCCATCCCTGCTTAGCCATTTTGCACTTCCTGTCTATCTCATTTTTGAGACGTCTGTATTCCTTTTTGCCTGCTTCATTTACTGCATTTTTATATTTTTTCCTCTCATCAATTAAATTCAATATTTCTTCTGTTACCCAAGGATTTCTGCTAGCCTTCGTCTTTTTACCTACTTGATCCTCTGCTGCCTTCACTATTTCATCCCTCAAAGCTACCCATTCTTCTTCTACCGTATTTCTGTCCCCCATTCCTGTCAATTGCTCCCTTATGTTCTCCCTGAAACTCTGTACAACCTCTGGTTCTTTTAGTTTATCCAGGTAGCATCTCCTTAAATTCCCACCTTTTTGCAGTTTCTTTAGTTTTAATCTAAAGGCATAACCAATAGATTGGCGTCAGAGTCCACATCTGCCCCCAGATATGTCCTACAATTTAAAACCTGATTCCTAAATCTCTGTCTTACCATTATATAATCTATCTGAAACCTGTCAGTATCTCCAGGCTTTTCCATGTATACAGCCTTCTTTTATGGTTCTTGATCCAAGTGTTAGCTATGATTAAGTTGTGCTCTGTGCAAAATTCTACCAGGCGGCTTCCTCTTTCATTTCTTTGCCTCAGTCCATATTCATCTACTACGTTTCCTTCTCTCCCTTTTCCTACTACCGAATTCCAGTCACCCATGACTATTAAATTTTCGTCACACTTCACTATCTGAATAATTTCTTTTATTTGATCATACATTTCTTCAATTTCTTCGTCATCTGCAGAGCTAGTTCGCATATAAACTTGTACTACTGTAGTAGGTGTGGGCTTCGTATCTATCGTGGCCACTATAATGCGTTCACTATGCTGTTTGTAGTAGCTTACCCGCATTCCTATTTTCCTATTCATTATTAAACCTACTCCTGCATTACTCCTATTTGATTTTGTGTTTATAACCCTGTAGTCACCTGACCAAAAGTCTTGTTCCTCCTGCCACCGAACTCCACAAATTTCCACTAACCTATCCATTTCCCTTTTTAAATTTTCTAACCTACCTGCCCGATTAAGGGATCTGACATTCCACGCTCCGATCCGTAGAACGCCAGTTTTCTTTGTCCTGATAACGAGGGTAAACAGTAGAAAGACGAGAGTAATGAGGAGTAGCAGAAATAAGATCAGCGGACTTAACACCGAAATTAAAGACGGCAAAGTACACAGAGTTAAGGAATTCTGCTACTTTGGAAGTAAACTAATACGTGTCGGAAGAAGCAAGGAGGACATAGAAAGCAGATCAGCACAGTAAAAGAGAGCGTTCATGGCCAAGAGAAGTTGTTAGCCTCAAATACCGCTCCTAATCCTAGGAAGAAATTTCTGAGAATGTATGGTTGGAGCGCAGCACTGTGTGCCAGTAAATAGTGGACTGTGCGTAAACCGGAAATTAGTACAATGTAAAACATAAAACTACAACTAGTCTCTTTATTGAAATAGTATTTATTATACCATGAACTGGTGTTCGAACCTTTTCAGACTCTACTTCAAATGTACATACTACCTCTAGCTGAAATAAACAGAATCTGCCTTTACTAATTAATATTCCAGATCATGTTGATGTAACAACGGAAATAAGTCAGTAGTTCATTTGAAGTTTTGTTCTTGTTTTTAAATTTAAACATATAGTTCATGGTCACACAAACAGCTGCAGCTCATTGCAAAGGCTACAACTCTGTATTATTTTATTCCTGGCCATTCATGTTAATACCAATCTTGATCAAAGTATTTGCTCATAAACTGACTGTATTATACGTTAATATGCGAACAGAAATAAGACATCAGATACCTTGAAGCTTCTTCTTGTAGTAATTTATTTATTTTATCATGGACTCTCATGTTAACCCCAGTTTTAATTAAAATATTTGCCCAACTATCGACTTTGATACATTCAAACATAAACAAATAGTACCTGCGAGCGAAGTAGGCCTATATCATATCTTTGTCTCAAAATCTTAGTAACAAATAACAGTTGTGTAGCACATGCTAGACGCCGGCAAAATTTCGCTAACGCAATGTATATGCACACGTATTGTGTAAAAGTGTGTGGTGTAGTACCAACTCGCCATCACAATGCGTGGAGACAGATAGATACTAACAAAAACAAGCCGCCCATACTGTCGCAGTAAGTACAAGTCTAAAATTTGGGTCCAGATCAACAGATAAACAATCCCCATGACAATGCATTAAAGCATGTTCCATCTTCTTGTGACAGAGCCAAAACCCAGCATTATACTTAAAATAGATATGTACCTTCCGGAAAACCATCTGAACATGAGCCTGAAAAGGTTCGAAAACCGTTTCACGGAATAATAAATAACTATTTCAAAAAAGTGACTGGCTGCAGTTTTGTGTTTTTACATTGAATCAACAGTAACGGATTCTAAAACATCCGTAAAGGATAAGCTTAATCAGAAAAGAAGTAAATTGAAGCATCTGAGACGCAGTGCTATGGAAGGACATTGAAAATTAAGTAGAGTCTACATCTACATCTACATGGAGACTCTGCAAATCACATTTAAGTGCCTGCAGAGGGTTCGTCGAAACACCTTCACAATTCTGTATTATTCCAATCTCGTATAGCGAGCGGAAAGAACGAACAGCTATCTCTTTCCGTACGAGCTTTGATTTCCCTTACTTTATCGTGGTGATAGTTTCTCCCTATTAGGTCGGTGTCAACAAAATATTTTCGCATTCGGAGGAGAAAGTTGGTGATTCAATTTCGTGAGAAGATTCCGTCACAACGAAAAACGCCTAGGTGATAGGATAAGTAATGATGAGGTTCTCTGCATAATCGGCAAAGAAAGGAACATACAGGAAACACCCAACAAGTAGACGGGACAGGGTTATAGGAAGCGTGTTCAGGCATCAAGGAATAAATTGCATGATACTAGAGGAAGCTGTATATGCAAAAGCTGCAGAGGAAGGCAAACTGGAATACATCCAACAAATAACTGAGGCCCCAGGACGCGATTATTACATAACCCCAAAAAATGTAAATATGGCTACATCCTGACCACTTAGAAGGTGTATTTTTCTTAATTATCGAAAATACAGCTGTTAATTAGTAATCATTGGGTAAGTTATCAAAAATATAGGTGGCAGCATTTTGCACCCTTTTTTGTGCTGAAGATAACCATCATTTGGAATAATATCGTTTTTTCTTCTGGTATTGCAGGCCTAATTGAATACGTTCAAATTGGTTCAAATGGCTCTGAGCACTATGCGACTTAACAGCTGTGGTCATCAGTCCCCTAGAACTTAGAACTACTTACACCTAACTAACCCAAAGACATCACACACATCCAAGCCCAAGGTAGGATCTGAACCTGCGAGCGTAGCAGTCGCGTGGCTCCGGAATGAGCGCCTGGAACCGCGAGACCACCGCGGCCGGCAATTGAATACGTCGTTATTACTTTTGAACTGTAACAGGTTATATACAGTTAACTTCATGACGGCATAAATGTACTGTGAAACAGTAGTTAAAATGCTTAACTCCTCGTGCTAATGTCTACAAGATGATCGTGAAAGAGCACCAAGCACTTTCTTACAGGTCGTTTACACATATGAGAAATACTAGTGGACCGAAGACTGAGCCTTGTGGAACTCCATAAGAAATTTCATTCCTGTCAGAAGACTCTCTTCTGCTTACGTTAGCAACCGACTAACTGCGTGGAATGGAAGCGAGACTCACCGACTCGCGAGACTCAACGAATCGCCATTTAAAGGCAACTGTTATGCACAAGAAATACGTGA
This sequence comes from Schistocerca gregaria, assembly GCF_023897955.1. NCBI lineage: Eukaryota > Metazoa > Arthropoda > Insecta > Orthoptera > Acrididae > Schistocerca > Schistocerca gregaria. Next base: position 668,087,025 of record NC_064923.1, read on the forward strand.
TTTCACTTGGTAAAAGGAGACAAGGTTTACTAATGAGAAATGAACACCCTGTAACAATGGTTGCACATAAACGATCTTCATTCATACATTACGCATGTTGGACACTGTGTTGCCATTGTTGTTGCTGTTGTTGTTGTTGTTGTCGTCGTCGTGGTCCCCAGACAAAAATTCGTTAAATGCAGCTCTACAGGCTAGTCTAACCTGTGCAAGCCTCTTCATTCCTCGTCAGTACTGCAACTTGCTTCTATTGGAGCATTCTTATTGTAGTGAAGCCTTGGTCTGCCTCTACAATATTTACCCCAGCCCTCTCTGCCACACTGCCTGACCCACTGATGTAGTTTTAGACTCCTCGTCGACACCATGCTGGCAAACGATTGTCAGTGGCACCGAAACAGACTCTGTTATCATGAAACAATACAGCACTGAGGATTCTTCTGAGAGTTCCCCTGGCCTGATTGACAGACAGTTTGTATTTGTTTTACAGCTGGAAGCTGGATATGCGATTCGACTTTCACGCGCAGTGCAACGAACCTATGAATGTGGGCTGGTGCTGCAAGCGGTAGTCTTGTTGGAGAGCAGCCGGCTAGCGCACATCATGCTTATGCACGAGCATCTTTAGAGAGTATTTACGTCACCATACAGCGAATATTATGCCGTCTTCATGTAGCAGCAGTTCTAAAGGTCATTCATACAAATACCAAGGAAAGCAATTACAGAGGAAGGGAAATTAGTGCTTAACTTCGAATTGACGAAGAGGTCTTCAAAGACGGAGCACAGACTCGTATTACAGAAGGAAAAATGCAAGGAAAATGTCTTGTCATTCCTCTTAAGAGATTTAGGAAAACCACGGAAAACCTAAGTATGGATGGCTGCTCAGGGATATGAACCATTTCGCCAGCTGGCAGCTAAGAGACACACTGGACTTTGAATATATTCCTGCAGCATCAGCCACCTACCCGGACGTGTCCAGTTTTCTTTCCCTCTTGTTACTGACAAAGATGAACTATTTTAAAAATACTATACATAATTTTATTTTCCTGGTTTCTATAGACAAAAAAAACACAATTGACCAGGTTTGCACCCAATTGTATAATGTTCTAGCGCATTTAAGGGAATATTATTGGCAAACGCTAATGCTTGTGGGACATACAGAATTGTATGTGCAGGATTAAACTCACATCGTTCATCTCCTACAGGAGCATCACAACAAGTGTTGCAATGTTCCGCTTTGATATAAAGTGTCTCTTCACAAGCGGTTCTAGGCGCTTCAGTCTGGAGCCACGCGACCGCTGCGGTCGCAGGTTCGAATCCTGCCTCGGATATTGATGTGTGTGTGTTGTCATTAGGTTAGTTAGGTTTAAGTAGTTCTAAGTTTTAGGGGACTGATGACCTCCACTGATAAGCCACATAGTGCTCAGAGCCATTTGGACCATTTGAACCACAAACATACCATATCTATATCTATGACGTGGTTCGGGTACATTTGTTGTCAATCTATTTGACCTAGGGTGGTAAATATTGCTAAACGGACAGAGTGGCAATAGGAAGTTCCCCCCCCCCCCCCCCCCCCATCACCCACTCGGTCTCTATTGCTCTCTCTCTCTCTCTCTCTCTCTCTCTCTCTCTCTCTCTCTCTCTCTCTATCTCTCTCTATCTCCCTATAGCAACGGACATCTTCATGCATGCGTTCGAGCAAAACCCTTAATGAGATTTTCACTCTGCAGCGGAGTGGGCGCTGAACTGAAACTTCCTGGCAGATTAAAACTGTGTGCCGGACCGTGACTCGAACTCGGGACCTTTGCCTTTCCCGGGAAAGTGCTCTACCAACTGAGCTACCCAAGCACGACTCACGCCCCGTCCTCACACCTTTCCTTCTGCCAGTACCTCGTCTCCTACCTTCCAAACTTTACAGAAGCTCTCCTCAGGACGGGGCGTTAGTCGTGCTTGGGTAGCTCAGTTGGTAGACCACTTGCCCGCGAAAGGCACAGGTCCTTACGCTCTGCGCAGTTCCATCCACGCTGTCGGCTGCTATACGTCGACGACCCAATTCGTCATTTGGCCGAATGGAGAAGCAGAGTTGCATAAGTTAATTCGGCATATTAACAGACTGCGCAACAACATCCAGTTCGTGCTAGAGGAGAAAAGTATCGGTGCACTTCTATTCCTGGAGATGGAGGTCTACAGAACCACCAACAGCGGACTGGGACACAAAATCTACCGGAAACCTATCCCCGCCAACCTGTACTTACATCCTGAATCCCATCATCAGCCGATTCGGAAGTGTTCCCTTCTACACACGCTGCCAGCCCTAGCCCACTTCCTCAGTGAGAAAAATTGGAGCAAACGAGAAGTGAAAGAACTGTATAACACCTTTCGAGCCAATGGACACGAAACAATAAGAACTACAGAGTTCAGCAGGAAACGAGATACAGCAAATGAAATGAAAGAACAGCTCCCAGAAGCTTACCTTACTTACGTCGAGGGCATCAGTGATGGAGTAGGTGAGGTATCTCGGCGAATGGCTAACAAATCAACCGGCCGCTGTGGCCGAGTAGTTCTAGGCGCTTCAGTCCGGAACAGTGTTCCTGCAGTTGTGCGACTGGGTTCGTAATTTCCTGGCAGGAAGGTCGCAGTTCGTAGTAATAGACGGCAAATCATCGAGTAAAACTGAAGTGATATCAGGTGTTCCCCAGGGAAGCGTCCTGGGACCTTTGCTGTTCCTGATCTATATAAATGACCTGGGTGACAATCTGAGCAGTTCTCTTAGGTTGTTCGCAGATGATGCTGTAATTTACCGTGTAGTAAGTCATCCGAAGACCAGTATCAGTTGAAAAGTGATTTAGAAAAGATTGCTGTATGTTGTGGCAGGTGGCAGTTGACGCTAGATAACGAAAAGTGTGAGGTGATCCACATGAGTTCCAAAAAAAAAAAAAAAAATCCGTTGGAATTCGATTACTCGATAAATAGTACAATTCTCAAGGCTGTCAATTCAACTAAGTACCTGGGTGTTAAAATTACGAACAACTTCAGTTGGAAAGACCAAATAGATGATACTGTGGGGAAGGCAAGCCAAAGGTTGCGTTTCATTGGCAGAACACTTGGAAGATGCAACAAGTCCACTAAGAGACACTCGTTCGTCCTCTGTTAGAACATTGTTGGGTGGTGTGGGATCCTTACCAGGTGGCAATGACGGAGGACATCGAAAGGGTGCAAAAAAGGGCAGCTCGTTTTGTATTATCACGTAATAGGGGAGAGAGTGTGGCAGATATTATACGCGAGTTGGGATGGAAGTCATTAAAGCAAAGACGTTTTTCGTCGTGGCGAGATCTATTTACGAAATTTCAGTCACCGACTTTCTCTTCCAAATGCGAAAATATTTTGTTGAGCCCAACCTACATAGCTAGGAATGATCATCAAAATAAAGTAAGAGAAATCAGAGCTCGAACAGAAAGGTTTAGGTGTTCGTTTTTCCCGCGCGCTGTTCGGGAGTGGAATGGTAGGGAGATAGCATGATTGTGGTTCGATGAACCCTCTGCCAAGAAGTTAAATGTGAATTGCAGAGTAATCATGTAGTTGTAGATGCTATGGTCGCAGGTTTGAATCCTGCCTTGGGCATGTATGTGTGTGATATCCTTAGGCTAGTTTAAGCAGTTCTAAGTCTAGGAGACTGAGGACCTCAGATGTTAAGTCCCAGAGTGCTTAGAGCCATTTGAACCATTTTTTGCTAACAAATCAGTTTCCCGGAGTGGTTGCAGGATCTAGTGAAAACCTTCGACGCCACGAGTATATGTCAGATACATCGTGAGGGCTGTGCGGCTTACATTGAGGAATCCAGAAGGCCTGTTAGCACCCACAAATCAAAGTACGAACGCTGTGTTTGGCCGGGGCAGCACAGCAGATCGGCACTAGCAGAGTACCAGTGCGATTGTGGGCAGGCTATCAAGTTTCAAGAATCTCGATTATTTGCAAGACAGCATTGGGAGCGCACACGCAAAATAAGAGAGGCGACTGAACACCTGGAGCAGCCTGACAACATCAGCAGGGCTATCAGCATTCCCGATCCGTCGCGGCGATTGTAATCGCGGGACACTGCCGCGACTGTCTAAACAAAACAGCGCACGAGCAAGTGGCGACGTTTCTCCGCTACCAGCAGTAGGGCACCACGGGCCCCAGAAGTGTGTCGCTGAGTCGCAGCGGACTGCGAACTGACAGCCAGCCGTGTAAGCCACAAATAGTCTACAACATATGTCCTCTCTCTCTCTCATAATACCCATAAATGGTAAATATAACAAATGTGATGTCTGTCCCCCTCTCTATGCAAAATCACCGTGATCGCGTGAGCCTAAACATATCAGAAAAAATTTAGGCAAACCGTTCCGAAGCGATTAGTAAGAAAAATTTTTTAAGAAATTATTTTTAATAAATAACTTACTCCACTCTGTTCTTACGTAAACTTTGAATAAATCATAGAATGTACACTTTCACGGACGGTATTGCGTTGTTTGTGACATCTGTTTTATGTATATTAGGCCGTCGTCCAAGGCATATTTTTCAGCCTAAGTTTCTTCTTGCAGTGCTGGAGACATCATCAGCGAACGAGCTGAATGAATGTTTCAAAGTAGTGAAGTCATACGCGATAGCGATGAAAAGGTACCACGACGTATTTTAGCAACCCACAGTAAACCAAAGTAATTATCTGTAAATATAGGCGCCAGTCCAACTGGACAAACTCCCCTCAACCAGAAGATTACCAAAACAGTAATTATTAAGTAACTAATCTGAACAAACGGTGTACCGAAGTAAGTGGATTTCCGGAAGGCTTTTGACACTGTACCACGCAAGCGGCTCGTAATAAAATTGCGTGCTTACGGAATATCGTCTCAGTTATCTGGCTGGATTTGCGATTTCGTGTCAGAGAGGTCACAGTTCGTAGTAACTGACGGAAAGTCATCGAGCAATTTGATTGATTTGATTTCAGGCGTTCCCCAAGGTAGTGTTATAGGTCCTTTGCTGTTCCTTATCTATATAAACGATTTGGGAGACAATCTGAGCAGCCGTCTTCGGTTGTTTGCAGATGACACTATCGTTTATCAACTAATAAAGAAAAAATATCTGAATGGTGCGAAAAGTGGCAGTTGACACTAAATAACGAAAAGTGTGAGGTCATCACATGAGTGCTAAAAGGAACCTGTTAAACTTCGGTTACACGGTAAATCAGTCTAATATAAAAGCCGTAAATTCAACTAAATGCCTAGGTATTACAATTACGAGCCGCGCGGGATTAGCCTTGCGGTCTGCGGCGCTGCAATCATGGACTGTGCGGCTGACCCCGGAGGAAGTTCGACTCCTCCCTCGGGCATGTGTGTGTGTGTGTGTTTGTCCTTAGGATAATTTAGGTTACGTAGTGTGTAAGCTTAGGGACTGATGACCTTAGCAGTTAAGTCCCATAGGATTTCACACACATTTGAAATTTTTTTTGCCATTACGAACACTTTAAATTGCAAAGAACACACAGAAAATGTTGTCGGGAAGGCTAACCAAAGAGTGCGTTTTATTGGCAGGACACTTAGGAAATGTAACAGACCTACTAAGGAGACTGCCTACACTACGCTTGTCCGTCCTCTTTTAGAATACTGTTGCGCGGTGTGGGATCCTTACCAAGTAGGACTGACGGAGTACATCGAATAAGTTCAAAAACAGGCAGCACGTTTTGTATTATCGCGAAATATGGGAGAGTGTCACAGAAATGATACAGGATTTGGGCTGGAAATCATTAAAAGAAAGGCGTTTTTCGTTGCGACGGAATCTTCTCACCAAATTCAAATCACCAACTTTCTCCTCCAAATGCGAAAATATTTTGTTGACACCGACATACATAGGGCGGAACGATCACCACGATAAAATAAGGGAAATCAGAGCTCGTACGGAAAGATATAGGTGTTCATTCTTTCCACGCCCTATAAGAGATTGGAATAATAGAGAATTATGAAGGTGGTTCGATCAACCCTCTGCCAGGCACTTAAATGTGATTTGCAGAGTATCCATGTAGATGTAGATGTAGATGTAAAGCATACGTAACCAACAAAAAGTTTATTAAATAGGAAAAGGAAATATTAACTGTTGTTTGAATTTGCTAAAGAAAAACTCGACGTAATTATATGGAAATAGGTCAAAAGGATCGTCTCTGAAATCTCAGTGTTGTGAAATTTCTGTTATAATGAAAATTTCGTTAATTCAAAGTAACGTTTGCCTATAAAGATTAATTTCATTAACTTCCTAAATACAACTTATAGAAGTTCGCCCTCAAAGGAATTCGAAGATTGTTGCCTTAAATAAATCACTCGAGATTCAGTACAGTTCGAAATACGTCACCATCAAGCCAAACAGGAAACCCTTTCACAAATGATTATTAGTGTAAGTTTTATGAAAGTATAGTTTTACTTTTTATCTTTATTTACCTTACTTTTAATTAACTTCACTATTTACCTTAGCTCAAGCAAAATGTGATTATATGAATTGCCTCCGATTGCAAAAAAGAACAAATTGATTGACTTATTGGACCGCAATTATTTTCAACAAAAGCAAAATTTCCCGAAATCTTCAAACTTTTCTTTGAGATTAACGACATTCTGATATATTAAATTCAGAATGGCACAGGATCCTAGTCCAGGTAACAAAGATTGAGATCAATTTCAAGATCAGTGAATTAGGGTTTTGCATAAATAATATTTAAATTCAAGTCACTGCAAAATTCGCTGGGTATGTTTTACAAAAGTTCTAAGCTGCACTGAATGTGAAGCATCCGTAGAGGTTGTTGTGTTGAGACAATAGTGCTGGCGTCGGTGGCAATGCTCCATTGGCTCCACTTTTTACGAGAGCACTCTGATTAGTTGCAAGAGATTATGGAGCAGGATCTTGATGTTTGTGTAGCTTCATTTATCTGCCCACATACGTGTCTTCTAGTGTGCCTCGTAAATAGCACTTTGGCGTCACATCGGCTCACGTCTCGCCTTACATGAGCTGCTCATTTGCACACCTTTTCATGCCTAAAACAGGACTCCTGGACTGTCCAGAGCACGCACTCATTGACGTAACATACTCGTAGCGCCCAGAGGCGTTACTACCGTCACAGCTTACTCTTTGCCAGTTCCACAAAAACACCCAACTTTCTCTAACGTTTCCTCACTGTTTCTCTAAGGACAGTGACCTAGTGTAATAATTATTCACATACAATTACATTGTTGTCATAGTTTTACAGAACATATTTCATATAAGAAAATATATTTTAGTTTTAATTGCAAATCAGCCTTCTTGGCCGTCCGGAGTGACAAAGCGGTTCTAGGCGCTACAGTCTGGAACCGCGCGACCGCTACGGCCGCAGGTCGAATCCTGCCTCGGGCACGGATGTGTGTGATGTCCTTAGGTTAGTTAGGTTTAAGTAGTTCTAAGTTCTAGAGAACTGATGACCTGAGACGTTAAGTCCCATAGTGCTCAGAGCCATTTGAACCAGCCAGCCTTCTTGCTACTGAAAGATTGGGTAACATTTGAAAACAATTATTGGGAAAAATCGGTGTTATCTGTCAAACAATGGAAAATCCAGGATGGAATAGTGACATTATTATGAAAAGGATTGATTGCTACGCATCATATAGAGGAAATACTGAATCGCAGACAGGTACAACAAAAAGAATGCTAAACAAGTGAAATCTTGTAAGGTAACACACACATTTACGCAAAGACAACTCACGTACGCATGACCACTGTCTCTGGCCGGTGAAAGCTCACTTGCCTAGCAGTCATTTTGTTATGCCTGTCTGCGACTGAGCATTTCCGATATAATGTGAATAGCACTCTACCCTTCTCATAATAATGTCACTACTGTGTTACAGAGTTACAGTTGATCTTGTGATTTGCGATATATTGAAGGCGCCACTACCCAGCTATCTTTGTCTTGAGAAAGGCCGCTGCAACACGGACGAAAAGTCGATTTTTAAGTGTTTTAATATTTTTACAATTTTACAAGATGACGCAGAGTACACCCAGAAGCATTCTAGTGTGATTAACACCAGCCTACTTTTCTATAAAATGCTTCTACAGTAATTTGGGTTACCTGTCATTTCAGCACGGGTGTATTACATTAACCTGAGTCTTCAGTCATTAGCTTAACATACATTCCACTACGTAACGCCTAAGTGGAACGAAGGACTTAATTTGGACGTCAGCCGAGTCTGTGAGAGCTCACAGCAAAAACGTGTGGCTCAAGCAGTTGACGTTAGTCGAGTGACGGACACCAGAGTCTAGTTAAGTGGTGTAGTGGCTTTAGCGGCCAGTTTTGTGCTCAGGGCAGTCTGCTAGCTCAGCATGAGTTGCTGAACTGTATTACGGAGAGTAGCGTGAGCGAACGCAGACACTTCTCAGAAAGGGAAGGGAAGGGGAAGTGAAAGTGAGCGAGCGCGTGTCTGCTGTGCTGCTATGCGTCTGTTTAAAAGAATCAGCGCGGTCGTTGACCCCGTGGCAGCTGACAGCACTTAAGCAGCCAGCCGCAGTCACACTGTAATACCTCTCTGTCTGTCTCTCTCTCTCTCCCTCCCTCCCTTCCTCCCTCCCTCCCTCTCGCTCTCTCGCTCTCTCTCTCTCTCTCTCTCTCTCTCTCTCTCTCTCTGTGTGTGTGTGTGTGTGTGTGTGTGTGTGTGTGTGTGTGAATGCAAAAAAATCTGCTCTGTCAGTGTTCCTTAGCTGTCGCATAGCAGCTGCTACACTAGGTGGGGGAGACGACGAAACTTGTGAATGAAATACTTCCTAGGAGTAAGAGCTTCACTCTTCGAGAGGCAGCAATGTCCGTCTCACGACGAAACCATGGACATAACCTTGCGGTTTAACACAGAATGATGTAATTTTAAATTCCAGACTTTTCTATAGTTACCCGCCAGGCGCCTTAGACTCAATTTGCCCATCTTCCTTCTTTCTTTCGTAATTTAATTCTTTTTTATACATTATTTATTTACTTATTTACTGTCAGGCTCTGTGGGATCATCTGAGCCAAACTCTACACCTACGTTTACATTAATACTCAGCCAGCGGGGTGATACTTTGTGTACCGCGCTAATAACGGTTCCTGTTAATCCTCCGAGTGACCTCGAACCTCTCTGATTTTACCTTCATTGTCTTTTCGTGCCCTGTGCGTAGGAGGAAGCAATATGCTTAACAATAAAGCACGCCGTGATGCAGAACGCCTCTCTTACAGCGTTAGCCACTGAGCATCGCCACGACGCCATCGCGCTTACTAAATGAATCTGTAACAGAAGGCGCTGCTCTTCTTTGGTGTTCCTCTACTCCTCTATGTTGTAAGGATCCAACACTGATTACCAATATCCAAGTGTTGGACGAACGAGTGGCCGGCCGCAGTGACCGAGCGGTTCTAGGCGCTTCAGTCTGGAACCACGCGGCTGTTGCGGTCGCAGGTTCGAATCCTGCTTCGGGCATGGATGTGTGTGATGTCCTTAGGTTAGTTAGGTTCAAGAAGTTCTAAGTCTAAGGCACTGATGACCTCAGATGTTAAGTTCCATAGTGCTTAGAGCCATCTGAACCAATTGTTCGAACAAGTGTTTTGTAAGTCATCAGCTTTATGGGTGGACTATATTTCCTGAGAATTCTCCAGTGAGTCGCAGTCTGGCAGTCTGCATTTCGTTTTATGAGGTAGTTTCGCTTTTAATCGCTTCGTATGTAGACTCGTAGATATTTTACGGTTGTCACTGTTTCCAGTGGTTGTTTCGCAATAGTGTTTTCATGTAAATAACGGGCCTTTCTGCCTGTTTATGTACATTACGCTACATTTGTTTACAATGAGGGGTAATTGGCATTCCTGCATCAAACATTGATCCTCTGCAGATCTTCCTGCAATTCGCAACAATTTTCTAGCGTTGCGACTTCTATGTATAAAACAGCATCGTCCACGAACAGCCTCATGGGTCTTCCGGGATCATTTATATACACTACTGACCATTAAAATTGCTACACCAAGAAGAAATGCACATAATAAACGGGTATTCACTGGACAAATATTTTATACTAGAACTGACATGTGATTACATTTTCACGCAATTTGGGTGCATAGATCCTGAGAAATCAGTACCCAGCACAACCACCTCTGGCCGTAATAACGGCCTTGATACGCCTGGGCATTGGGTCAAACAGAGCTTGGATGGTGTGTACAGGTACAGCTGCCCATGCAGCTTCAACACGATACCACAATTCATTAAGAGTACTGGTTCAAATGGCTCTGAGCACTATGCGACTTAACTTCTGAGGTCATCAATCGCCTAGAACTTAGAACTAATTAAACCTAACTAACCAAAGGACATCACACACATCCATAGCCGAGGGAGGATACGAACCTGCGACCGTAGAGGTCGCTCGACTCCAAACTGCAGCCCCTAGAACCGCACGGCCACTTCGGCAGGCCATCAAGAGTACTGACTGGCGTATTGTGACGAGCTAGTTGCTTGGCCACCATTCATCAGACGTTTTCAATTGGTGAGAGATCTGGAGAATGACGTGTAACCAATGGCACACCATACCATCACGCCGAGTCCGGATAATACGCCAGTATGGCAATAACGAACACACGCTTCCAATGTGCGTTCACCGCGATGTCCCCAAACATGGATGCGACCATCATGATGCTGTAAACAGAGCCTGGATTCATCCGAAAAAATGACGTTTTGCCATTCGTGCACCCAGGTTCGTCGTTGAGTACACCATCGCAGGCGCTCCCGTCTGTGATGAAGCGTCAAGAGTAACCGCAGCCATGATCTCTGAGCTGATGGTCCATGGTGCTACAAACGTCGTCGAACTGTTCGTGCAGATGGTTGTTGTCTTGCAAACGTCCCCATATGTTGACTCAGGGATAGAGATCGTGGCTGCAGGTTCCGTTACAGCCATGCGGATAAGATGCCTGTCATCTCGACTGCTAGTGATACGAGGCCGTTGGGATCCGGCACGGCGTTCCGTATTACCGTCCTGAACCCACCGATTCCATATTCTGCTAACAGTCATTGGACCTCGACCAACGCGAGCAGCAATGTCGTGATACGATAAACCGCAATCGCGATAGGTTAGAATCCGACCTTTATCAAAGACGGAAACGTGATGGTACGCATTTCTCCTCCTTACACGAGGCATCACAACAACGTTTCACCAGGCAACGCCGGTCAATTGCTGTTTGTGTATGAGAAATCAGTTGGAAACTTTCCTCATGTCAGCACGTTGTAGGTGTCGCCACCGGCGCCAACCTTATGTGAATGCTCTGAAAAGCTAATCATTTGCATATCACAGCATCTTCTTGCAGCAATTTTAATGGCCAGTAGTGTATATTGTGAAAAGTAATGGAGCTGTAACATTCCCTTGCGATACGCCCAAACTCACTTTTACTTCTGAAGATTTCTCTCCGTTGAGGATGACATGCTGCCTTCTGTTTGTTAGAATCTCTTCTATCCTATCACACAGCTTGGCTGATATTCCATATACGCTAGTATTTTACTCATTAGGGGGCAGTGCGGAATTGTACCGGAACAAGCCTCGTAAGGCGCAACGGTACCGACCGATCGCTATGTCATTTTGAGACAATAGGCGCCACTGGATGCGGATGTGGAGGAGCATGTGGTGAGCACGTCCCTCTCCCGCCCATTGTCAGCTTTCCTGACCGGAGCCGCTACTTCTTAAGCGAGTAGCTCTTCAATTGGTCTCTCAGGAGCTGAGTGCACCCCGCTTGCCAACAGCGTTCAGCAAACCCGGACAGTCACCCATCCAAGTGCTAGCCAGACCGACAGCGCTTAACTTCGGTGATCTAACGGAAATCAGTGCTAGCACTGCGGCAAGGCTGTGAGCGAACTCTATCGAAGTCAAACAACACGGAATCGACCTGAGCGCCGATATCTACGGCTTTCTGGGTCTTCAGAGCGAGCTGGGTTACACACGATTTTTATTTTCGAAGCCAATATTAATTCCAACAGAAGCGATTTTCGGTGTCCAAAGATGTAGTAATACGCAAGCATAAAACATATTCCAAAATTCTAAAACAGAGTCGGATACGATTCAAAATAGCTCCTCAGGTTTTTTTCTGAGGTATGGAGGTCTGGAACGGGGTTCACTCGTCCTCTAGAGGACAGACTGAGTGCTGTTTACGTTTTCGAATGTTTTCACCAAATAAAATGCGGATAGTGAGCTGCCTTGGTTAAAAGATAAAAGGCTGAGTTATTGAGAAATTAAAGTCTTACGCTGATGAATAAACTGATGACTTTACGTAGGCTGCCACAGGTAAGGGTGTAATGTGATTTTCAGATTTTTTTAGTGTTTTTAGGTTGAATTTTATCTGAATGGATGTCTCGTTGAGAAATCAGGAAAATGATGAGAGATGAGATTCTGAACCAAGCCTTAGGATGAGGGTAGAGGAAAATCTTGAAAACAGAAGCACTGACACGAGGAGGAGGGATAGGTTCTAAATGGCTCCGAGCACTATGGGACGTAACATCTATGGTCATCAGTCCACTAGAACTTAGAACTACTTAAACCTAACTAACCTAAGGATAGCACAAACACCCAGTCATCATGAGGCAGAGAAAATCCCTGACCTCGCCGGGAATCGAACCCGGGAACCCGAGCGTGGGAAGATAGGTTCTGATAAATATGCTAGGGCAGGTATGTATCTAGGTGGATTTCGTGGTCGTGTAAGAGGAAGAGACTAAAATTTCGTTGAGAGAGGATGTGTGGAGCGTGCAGTTTTTCCGTTGGGGCAATATATTGGTATCGGTGCAACAGAGTACTAGTATCAAGAGCAGGAGAGAAATCAGAGGGTTGTTAGTGTGAACCCTACAGGTAGTGTAGGACGTTCGGAAGCGTTCATTATGAAAGAGAGGGTGAGAAATTTTATAAGGTGACTCATGTAGGGATGGGTAAGCGGCTATGAAAGCCTAAGCGGAACGCGTGACGTCGTACTACCTGTAGGGCGCCACAGAAATTGGGAGAAACGGAAGTGCGTGCTTCATTTGTATGGCAGAGGATGGGACGGATCAGGAATCTATAGACGTGGAGGATCATGGAAGGGTTCAAATTCCATGTTCGGTCGGTTAGTAGTTTTATTAGTTTAAGTCTATTGTGGGCTTACTGTTGAATGGTTAGTGGATGGGGTTTCCATGCTAATTGAAGTTCAAACGTTCGTCCAGGGTATGATTCCCTATTTGTCGCTACTCCACTTAGGGTTATAATGTTTTTTCTCCTCAATATGTGCGCATCATACACATATGGTTGCTTTTGTGTGAAATCATAGGTATAGCAATTTTTCATGGTACTGAAACAGATCAGTATACTTAAATATATCGTTTATTTATGTATGTATTTATTTCATCTGGCAACAGTACTAACGTTAAGTGATATTCCCATTACGTTCTTGTTGAGTGTGAGATGGCCAGAAGGAGGACAACTGGAATATGCCGAGAGGTAAGCTACGTCCATGATAAGAAGTAAAACAAAAAAACAAATAAAACTTCAGGCTCCTTTTGAGTGTAGAGTGGCTTTGGAGTTGGCATAAAAAAATTACCTAGTTTAACACAGTCCGAGAGACAAATGGCTCACATGGCTCTAAGCACTATGTGACTTAACATCTGAGGTCATCAGTCCCCTCCGACAGACAAGTATCCAGCTTGTGTGAAGTCACAGAGTGTGGCCCCGGAGGAGAAACACATGGAGCGAAAGTGTGTGGTCGTTGGTATTGACCTCCTGAGGCGTCTGGAACCTGTTCTGGAACCGGGCCCAGCTACGAGCTTGTGTTCCAGCTCCCACCCAAGAAACGTGCCTTACGTCTTTTGTTGACATCATGTTTTGTTTCATCGAATGTTGACGTGGAATCTTTTAATAATTCCTTGTGTTACCACAACAATATGTACCATGATACATGTTTCTGGTACCTTGTGTAGTTATATGAAGATGGTAACTGTTCTTGAAAGAACAGATACCATTGGTGACAGTGCAGCTTCTCTAGAAGCTGATCCCATCGAGGTATATCAACAACACCTGTCGGCAACTGAGGGTTTCAATTAATTATCATTTATTGTGTGATTGCTCAGTAGCAAAAATACATTACTAGGACAGACTTACGCGTGATCGATATTATACAGGGTGGTTACCATTAAACTTTCGCTATTTGAGCTAGTATAGCTGGAAAACTGTTTATAGTATGGGTACCCACCAACTTTGTAGGAATAATGTTAAGACAATGCGCTGCTGGATTTGCGTTGTTAATAGTTGCCGTTAGGCGCCGGTACTCGTGCGGCGTCGTAGGAGGAATTCGGACCACAAAGATCAAGGACATGCAGCATGAAAGGCAGGCGTTACTGTGATTGCCTCGACAACATGTGATCCCTGCTGTACGGGAGAGAGGGGCTTTTGAAAACTCAAGTATTCAGATCCATGATGCAGCTCCACCTTACTTCTTCTCGTAAAGTCATTCGGTTACTACATAACACATTTGGAGTAAACTTAACTCATTGGACGATCGTTCCAAACCGCGTGGCCAACAAGATCACTAGATTTGAAGCCGTGGTGTTTCTGGATATGAGGTTATTTGAAAGCCATGGTTTCTCAAACGGACAATAACACACGTTGAAGGTTGAAGATGAGCATCAGATGTTTCCGCCAGCAGTAGAACAATTTATAGTGTGTTTCCAGGCTATCGTGGATGGTGATCGTCTTCAGACTGAGCGGCATTTGTGACTTGGAACGTAAATATGGTACACAGAAACATTGCGCTTTCGTGTGGAAATTAAAATGCGTTTTTTCAGTAACTTACTAGTTATTTCTCTTCTGCATATCTTTTCAGATGTGTCCACAAAGTTTCATTGTACTCTCAAATAGTGCAAGTTTAATTATAACCACCCAATGCAGAAATGTTGATGACCTACTTTTAAGACACACCGAGAAGTTACGAAAATGCGACAGTAAAAGAGAATGTTGCTAGTCGTTTGTATTTATTTATCAAAATTAAAATTTGCTTCTGAATGAGCAAGCAATAATGAAACGCTTTGTTTTTTTATATATCCACATATGCAACATATAGTCAGATATGACAGTGACTTTAACCGACAGAAAAAATCCCACGGCCCAATGTTGCCAAAAGAAGCAGTCACTTTTCCACATTAACTCTAGATCTTTTGCTTACATCGAGACGTTAAATCAGAGAGCCGTTTAGTCAGTTTCCTCCGACGTTCTTTCTTCATTACAAAGAACATAACCTTTATTGAAAAATTCCACCATTCAAACTCCTGGTGCACAGGGTATACGGGAACACATTCAATTATTTATTGCACAAGAAACAAAGACTGTACAGATATCATACATATGTCATTTTGAAGAGAAACCCTGAAAGTGTTTTTTTTTTTTTCCCCTGTGTACCGCCACAGCGTAGTTTGGTAATTTGCCGATAGTCGGCGCTAGTCGCAAATGTGGCGAGTTCAGGTGCGAAGCGAGCTTTCTGTGTGTTGGAGTTCTACAAAAACAAATGTGCTACAGCTGTTCAACGGATGTTTAGAAACAAGTACGGTAAGAAGCCGCCAACAAGCAAGGCCATTTACCACTGGCACAACAAATTCGTTACGATGGGTTGCTTGTACCCGGCAAAGAGAAGCGGACAGTGGATCGCATCGATGGATCTGCCGTGCTACAGAGGGGGACAGATGTTTCATGAAATGGCCGCCCTGATCACCAGGTTTCACTCCGTGTGACTATTTTCTGTGGGGATACACTAAAGATCTGGTGTATGTACCGCCACTCATGGTACACATATCGAATGTTTGTAAAAAAAAAAAAAAAAAAAAAAAAAAACTTTCAGAGTTTCTCTACAAAATGTGTGACACCTGTACAATGTTTAGTTCTTGTGCAATAAATAATTGGAAGTGTTCTCAGACTTTATGTACACCCTGTGATAATAACAGCTGCTAACGCGTTACAGACTTGATTGTCATCATACGAGTAGCCAGTTAAACGTTCCATGGCTAAAAATCATAAATAGGTCTTGGATTAGGTGTGGATGGTATTTGCATTCCTGTACTGGCCTCTTCTTTCAAATTATCCCTGGAGTCCCTAATTATCACTAAGATTAGTTCTTCGTTTTTAATTATTTCTACATGGAAGGGAACTAATTCCCCCGCCCTGTTCTCTCTTTCCCTCTCTGTGAGAGAAAACTCGTGTTATCAACCCTGACAAAATACGCAAAAGGTAGAATTCCCAAAACATACGTAAAGTTACTGGTAAAAAGCACTAAAGAAAAGCTACCTTTTTCAGCAGTAAACTCAGCAGCCTTATGGGAGCCCGGATAATGAAATATGGAAATTCTGCTGCAGTCAGTCTACAAAGCATGCGCCACGGCCGCGGGGCGCTGTAGGATGTGAAACAGTTCAGTAGTGCGATAAGACTGCACACAGTGAACGATACTGTAGAACGATGACTAGAATGCGTCATCGGAGTGCGGGAAGATCGTAAGGAGAACGCTGATCGGCTTAAGGCGAGACAGTGCGTCATCGTCGCTTTGAGAACGTTGGGCCGCATCAAGTTACGTCCTACAATGAAGCGGCGGGCCGCTGATAAGACGGTACAAGCTGGGCGTTTAGTTGGTTGGTTGGTTGGTTTGGGGAAGGAGACCAGACAGCGAGGTCATCGGTCTCATCGGATTAGGGAAGGACAGGGAAGGAAGTCGGCCGTGCCCTTTGAAAGGAACCATCCCGGCATTTGTCTGGAGCGATTTAGGGAAATCACGGAAAACCTAAATCAGGATGGCCGGACGCGGGATTGAACCGTCGTCCTCCCGAATGCGAGTCCAGTGTCTAACCACTGCGCCACCTCGCTCGGTGGGCGTTTACATCGTGACAATCGTCAATATGTAAAGTATTAAGAGCACATGGGTACATGCTACAACAGTCTCAACGAACGGGTTCGCTCCTCACGTCCACACAAGTAAGGGAGATAAGAGTTTAACGTCACGTCGAAGACGGGATAGTTATGGAGCACAAGGTCAAATTTTGGGAGGATGGGGCAGGAAATCAACCGCGCCCTGTTCGAAGAACCATACCAGCATTTGCTTCGGGCCATTTAGGAAAGCACTGAAAACCCAAATCAGGCCGAACGTAGCTTTTGAACCACGGTTCTCCTGATTCACCAGCTTATTATGCCTGGAACATCCAGGAAGGCGACAATTTCAGTGGCTGTCGAGTATCGTGATAATGTAATAACAGAGTAAGGTCAGTGACGTTGGGGTCCCTAATGTATCAGGATAATGTAGGGTTATCTTTAACTATTCTGTGTTGAAGTGGGCACTCCATTTCCATTTTCATACATGGTTGCACCATCCTCCACAGAGCAATGCGTATTGTGGAGACACTAGTGAAGGTGGACAGTAGGCCTACATGAATATAGTGTAGGTCAAAACAGGGTGAATATACCGTTGCGGTTGAATCTCCTCTTGCGCATGTACTTCTCTTCGAATCTCAACTGCACAAAAGGCATCGGAACAATTAACGATATCGTAGTAGCCATTGTGTCATATGAAGCGTCGCCATCGGTCGTACGTGCCAGAAATGACTGGCACACTCGGTTAAATTGAAATATACTTAACTTATCTGACACCGTCATGTTTGCCGGCCGCTGTGGCCGAGCAGTTCTAGGCGCTTCAGCCTGAAACCGTGCGACCGCTACGGTCGCAGGTTCGAATCCTGCATCGGGCATGGATGTGTGTGTGCTGTTCTTAGGTTAGTTAGGTTTAAGTAGTTCTAAGTTCTAGGAGACTGATGAGCTCAGATGTTAAGTCCCATAGTGCTCAGAACCATTTGAACCACTGTCAAGTTCTATTGCTCAGATCGCAGCTGAAACATATCATCTCTACACTAGTTTCAGCAAAGTTACATTGCCATCTTCAGATCAGCGGATACTAGACTTATAAAGCCCTGCGTACGTCACATTGTCATACGGCCATTGAAAACATGGAGGTAAACACGCGGAAAAGACACTCTCATGCAACACTAACTACATTAAAATAAAAGCCATAACTGTATCAGCAAGGCACGCAGATGTCAGATAGGTCAGATAGAGGACATCCACTCCTGTCTGATGTGTGTGTGTGTGTGTTTTGATAACAGGCTCCGTAAGGATGATACATTTATGGCTTTTATTTTAGTGTACTTGGTGTTGCATGGGAGTCTCTTTTGTGTGAGTTTACCTCCATTTTTCATTGCCCAGATGGTGATGTGCCACAAGTATCAGCAAGGCACACAGATGTCTGATCGGTCAGATAGAGGACATCCACTCCTGTCTGATGTGTGTGTGTGTGTGTGTGTGTGTGTGTGTGTGTGTTTTGATAACAGGCTCCGTAAGGATGACGCAGTTCTGGCTTTTATTTTAGTGTACTTAGTGTTGCATGGGAGTCTCTTTTCTGTGAGTTTACCTCCATTTTTCATTGCCCAGATGGTGATGTGCCACAAGTATGGGCATAATTCACGTATCCGATGATCTGAAGATGGCAATATAACTCTGCTGGAACTGATAATCAGGAGATATATCAACTGCGATCTGGACAATAAAACTTCTATTTTGGAAGCCTTTTTACATTTAATTCTATTTATTTTTGAGGTCTCTTTACTGAAATGATCGACTCCGGTTATATTACTGTCAATTTTTCTTCTGTTTTTACACTTTCAGTTGATAATAAAATGAAATAAGAAACCTACAGCTACAATAAATCGTACGAGAGAGGTATTCCAAGTGGTCCTCGGCAATCGATTAAGCAGACGGAGGAAACTTAATGATGGTATTCCCCTAGGGTTCAACTTTGGCACTAGTTCTGTTCAGCTTATACACAGTTGATCTCTCTGTAGCAGAGTCGCGGTAGTTCTCTTATGCGGACGATCTGGCTTTGGCCACTCAACAAAGATGGAATTGGATTGGATTGTTTGGGGGAAGAGACCAAACAGCGAAGTCATTGGTCTCATCGGATTGGGGAAGGAAGGGGAAGAAAATCGGCCGTGCCCCTTCAAAGGAACCATCCCGGCATTTGCCTGGAGCGATTTAGGGAAATCACGGAAAACCCATATCAGGATGGCCGGACGCGGGATTGAACCGTCGTCCACCCGAATGCGAGTCCAGTGTGCCAACCACTGCGGCACCTCTCTCGGTACTCAACAGAGAAACCTTAAAGCTGGTGAAGAGATATTCTCTGCAGATCTAAGTTCGGTACTTCAAACAGTGCAGGTTGGCTTCTAATCTAATGAAGTCCGAAGTTAATTACTTTTCATCTTAACAGAATAGCCAATGCACCTTTAATAGTCAAATCCTCCAACTTTCCAAAATATTTAGGTGTAACTCTTGATAGGACGTTGTCATAGAAGAAACACAGAGAAAACGCCGCAGTAAAGCTCATATCGCCCAATGACATCATACGTGATACCTCGTGGGGCGCAAGAGGTACAAAACTTAGGAGATGCTCTTCCTTAGGATTCCTCTATTCTGCTGCCGAATACTGTGGTACCGTACGGCTTAATGGTTCAAATGTGAGGAAAATCGATGTTCAGCTATTAGCAGCAATGGGGAACGTTACAGGAGGCATCAAGTTTACTCCTGTTCACTTGTTACCATCTCTGTCACGCCTGCGCCACCAAGTCTGCACAGACAGAATGCACATCTCATGGAATTTAAAAAGAAATTATTAAAATTCCCTAGCTTATAACCCAATCTGATGTGCCTCCACTTAAAATGAGCCTATTAAAATCCAGGCAGTCGTCCATAATTTTGGCTGTATCGCTGGTACCAATGGGTTTCAATACGCACAGGAAGAAGTCAGAAACGTGGAATATCATTGCCCAGGAGGAACATCACGCTCTCATAAGCCCTGGTACACGGCCAGCCGGCACGGAATTACCGCGACGTGCTTCGGAGACAATTAACAGGATTTGTACCCGCCGCAGAAACTGTGCGGAAAGCCTCCACCAAAGGGGAAAGGCTCCATCTTTTTAATGTAACTGTGGCAATGAACTTCGTGCCATCTAGCACAGTGCAGTAAGTAACCTGTAGCAGGTGAGCTTAGCGTCAGAAGATTTCTTTGAAATGAGACAGAGGCAACCGTTGAATGGATTGAAAATTTAGATATAACTTGTAGATTTAGTGTTTTAGTTCTACTTATTTTGTAAAATCTTGCAGTTCATGTATTAGTTACACTTCAGGATGAAATTTTCACTCTGCAGCGGAGCGTGCTCTGATATGAAACTCCCTGATAGATTAAAACTGTGTGCCAGGCAGAAACTCGAACTCGGCACCTTCGCCTTTCGCGAGCAAATGCGCTACCGAGACGAGGAAATGACGGAAGTAAAGTTGTGAGAACGGGTCGTGAATCGTGTTTGGGTAGCTCAGCCGAGAGAGAACTTGTATGCGAAAGGCAAAGGTCCACATTTCGAGTCTCGGTTCGGCATCATTTTTAATTTGCCAGGAATCTTTAGTTGCACTTGAGTTTGTTCTGTTTACCCTACGTAAGTAAAATATAGCGTAGCGGCGTATACAGGGTGAGTCAGAAGGAAAGGTACGTGCTTTGGGGAGGATAGTATTAGTGATTCTGAACAAAAAACTTCATATGGACGTATGCCCTATTCCGAATCGTTTCCGAGATATAACACATTTAATATCACTTTTGTACGTTTTCCTTGAATGTCGCAGTACAAAATTAAACTGTATCAAATTTCCTACCAAAAAGGTCTGATTCGTTTTTTTCTTTAGAACTAATGGTACTACGTGGGTAGGTGAGGCTGTGTGGGAGGGACTGAGCGGTCTTTTAGGTTAGAGGGTCTCAGGAAACCACAGAAAGAGCGTCCGTCTAAAAGGGGGCAGGTAAAACACAGTAAGTTAGTTGTAGAAACGACCGGTGTTGTAATTGTAAGTTGTCGTAGCTGTGTTGGGAAAGATCCAGAGCTCCGAGCCCTAATAGAAAGCAAAGAAGCTCAAATAGTTATATGTACGGAAAGCTGGCTAAAGCCGAAAATAAGTTCAGCCGAAATTTTTTCAAACGACCTAACAGTGTTCAGAAAGGATAGATTAAGTACAGTTGATGTCAGAAGTAGTTTACAGTTCAGCCGAAATTTTTTCAAACGACCTAACAGTGTTCAGAAAGGATAGATTAAGTACAGTTGATGTCAGAAGTAGTTTACTTTGTAGCGAAATTGAAGTAGTTAGTTCCTACGAAATAGTATGGGTAGAGCTCATAATTCACAATCGGACTAAACTATTCGCAGCTAAAGACTGGAAAATTGCTCAAGTCACACCAATACCCAAAAAGGGAAATAGGAATAATCCGCTGAATTATAGGCCCATATCACGAACGTCGATTTGCAATAGGGTTTTGGAACATATATTGTGTTCGAAGATTAAGAATTACCGCGAAGAAAACGATTTATTGACACACAGTCAGCACGAATTCAGAAAATAGCGTTCTTGCGAAACACAACTAGCTCTTAATACTCATGAAGTAATAAGTGCTATAGACAGGGAATATCAAATTGATTCCATATTTTTAGATTTCCAGAAGGCTTTCGACACCGTTTCTCACAAGCGTCTTCTAACCAAACTGCGTGCCTATGGAATATCTTCTCAGTTGTGCGACTGGTTTCGTGATTTCCTGTCAGAAAGGTCATAGTTCGTAGTAATACAGGGAAAGTCATCGAGTAAAACAGAAGTAATATCCGGCATTCCCCAAGGAAGCGTTGTAGGCCCTCTATTGTCCCTGATCTATATTAACGATATAGGAGACAATCTGAGTAGCCGTCTTAGATTGTTTGCAGATGATGCTGCCATTAGCCGTCTTGTAACGTCATCAGATGACCAAAATGAATTGCAAAATGATTTAGATATGATATCTGCATGGTGCAAAAAATTAGAGTTGACCTTGAATAAAGAAAAGTGTGAAGTTATACACATGAGTACTAAAAGAAATCCGCTAAATTTCGATTACACGGATAAGTCACACAAACCTAAGGGCTGTAAATTCAACTAAATACTTTGGGAGTTACCATTACAAATAATCTAAATTGGAACGATCACATATATAGTGTTGTGGGTATAGCAAACCAAAGACTGCGATTCATTGGCAGAACACTTAAAAGGTGCAACAAGTCTACTAAAGATATTACTTACACCACGCTTGTCCGCCCTCTTCTGGAGTACTGCTGCGCGGTGTGGGATCCGCATCACGTGGGACTGACGGGTGACATCGAAAAAGTACAAAGAAGGGCAGCTCGTTCTGTATTATCGCGAAATAGGGGAGAAAGTGCCACACACACGATACGTGAATTGGAGTGGCAATCATTAAAACAGAGGCGTTTTTCGTTGCGACGGGATCTTCTCATGAAATTTCAATCACCAGTTTCTTCCTCCGATTGCGAAAACATTTTGTTGGCACCCACCTACACAGAGAGAAATGACCATCACGGTAAAATAAGAGAAATCATGGCTCGCACAGAAAAATTTAAGTGCGCGTTTTCCCCGCCCGCCGTTCGAGAGTGGAACGGTAGAGAGACAGCTTGAGGGTGGTTCACTGAACCCTCTGCCAGGCACTTTGTTGTGAATAGCA
This sequence comes from Schistocerca gregaria, assembly GCF_023897955.1. NCBI lineage: Eukaryota > Metazoa > Arthropoda > Insecta > Orthoptera > Acrididae > Schistocerca > Schistocerca gregaria. The sequence continues at coordinate 668,109,673 of NC_064923.1, forward strand.
GAGTAATCACGTAGATGTAGATTAGAAGTTCACGATAATGTATAGCGCTCTCCGGAAATGTTTATCATCGAAATATTTCATACTTTTATTAATAACGGTTCTTGCCATCGAGGGATTTTGCTTTCAGCTGTAATTCCTATGCAACGCCTTTACGTTTCGAGAATGTGTCGCGGACATGCGTGAAAACGTCATCAACTTTGAAGCATTTATCATCGCATGCGGTACAGAATCTTATCCGAGGAGTATGACCATGGTATCCGATGATCCAAAAAAATACGTGGAAAAGTTTCACGAAAACAGTCATCAAGGACGTTGTTTACGTGTCCAAGGACATTATGGATAATGTGGACACAGAAGCGTTTAGTGTCAGTTACCAGTTAGATGACCGCTCACGACACAGAATGTTTCCCGCGGATACGAAGAACGTCAGTGTGTACAACATGAGCAGTATAAATATTAAAAGCGAGTTAGTTGCGTGGTACCTTCACGTCAGTTCGGACCCTGACATCCTGATCCACTTGCACGACTGATTGTGCACATGAACACTGAGAAAGACATCCGGTTTTTTCCTCGTGTGTTCAAAAATGGTTCAAATGGCTCTGAGCACTTTGGGACTTAACATCTGAGGTCATCAGTCTCCTAGAACTTAGAACCACTTAAACCTAACGAACTTAAGGAGATCACACACACCCATGCCCAAGGCAGGTTCAAACCTGTGACCGTAGAGGTCGCGCGGTTCCAGACTGAAGCACCTAGAACAGCTCGGCCACAGCGGCCGGCCCTCATGTGTCAAATATAGTATCACGTTTGAGTTTTCTGGGTGCTTATGGTAAGAAACGCAGGTAGATTCTAAACATTCATGGTGGTGTCTGATTGTACTATATCGTGTCTCCCTACCACTTTCGCGCAACGACGCTCTGAGCGTGTTTTTTAGGGAATTAACTAGTTTGAACCTGGGACCTGTTGCTGGTAAGGAGACGCCAGACCACACATGACATGTAGAATTCAGAAGAGTTCAGTGAGACTAGCGATGATATAACCAAATACTAAATGATCTCAACGTCAGATCCACTGCACTCCCTGTAAAAGAATCTTAATACTAACTAAATTTAGTGGAAAGGGTTCAAGGCTTTCCTATTTTTAGTTAGCTGGTAAAATAACGTCGAAAAAGCAGTTAAGTTTACCATTGGAAATTTTATTCTGCTCACAAAACATCGTTTATAAATTGCACTATTGATAAAAGGAAATATTTTAATACAGGATGGTAAAAACCAACTGCGTTCAACAAAAATGTGAACGAATATTCCCTAAATGGGTTTCCAAGTTCTACAATCGATCGAAGGATTACCTATGCCATATCACATCTATAATCTAGGTTTAAATTAAGTTTCACAAAAGAGAAAACTATCAAAATGGTCTACAGTGACCCTCAATTATCTTTAATTACTTATCGAACCTGTCGTAAATTACAGTGGCTGATGTGGCTTCTCAATAACTATAAAATAGAAAAATCATCGCGTTTGAGATCTTTACTTCAAGTGGAAAATGTGAACACCATGAGTTTTAATTAACGATCGACACTAGTATTACGCAAAAAGGGGGTGTAACAGATGAATCTTCTGCAGTTCTGAGTGAAGCCTTATGCTCTCAAAAATGCGGCATCGCGTGCGTTCATTACCTTGTCTGTGTTTAGGCAGCGTCAGGGCGACAGCGGCCGGCGCACCAGCCATCCAGCTCGCCGTCTCGGAAACAAATCTCCTCTAACTTCTCCTTACTACAATTTACCGAAGTAGATTTAAAAAAGCTATCTGGCTGTGTTTTCATCTGACAAATCAGGGTCTCAATATTAACCTTAAGCTCCGCCTACAAAAATTCTGTCTATCCAATGAGAAACGTTATACTTTTCGTGGTGGGGCAATGTTTTTTAAAGTTTGCAACGTAACAGAGACGCTAAAAAGTCTCACGCTAAAACCTGCAGCTGGTGTGGTCCTTTTAGCGTTATCGTGAGATCTATACTGTTCTTCTGGAGGGCTCTATCTTTTAACATGGGCTGGAGGATTGTCCTAATGTAACAGACACACGAAAAAGTCTCACGCTAAAACTTGCGGGTGGTAGTGGCCCTTTTTGTGTTATCGTAAGATCTATACTGCTTTTCTGGAGGGCTCTAGCTTTTAACATGGGCTGGGGGTTGTCCTTGACGTACGTGAGACGCGAAACAGTCTCACGCTAAAACGTGCGGGTTGTGTAGTCGTACAGGTAGGCTCGCAGCGTGGGTGCCCAGCCCCTCCCTTATCGTAGGGCCTTCTAGCTTAACACGGTTCTGTTCTCGGCTTCTGTCCTCGTTTCTCCCATCGGAACTGCGTCTGCCTCACTGTGGGAAGGTACGACATGCATTTAGGCATTCTTGTGTTAGTCTGTGGTATTCCATTTGCTCACTCGTTACTCGTATTACATTGGTTAATTTAATGTCACGATTTATTCGGAGCTATGTGACATACTAGTAGATTTGCTTATTATGTCAGGGTTTTCATGTAAGGTGTTGGAATTGCCTGACACCTTACAAGATGGTGCCAGAATATAGCCTACGTCTCTCGAGAAGCCGAACCTAAAATTTCCATGCGAAGGACGCATCATCGTCAACTGTGTCACACCCCCTCGCTCCGTGTAATACTGTGAGGATATTTCGGGTTTAATCCACGCACTAACGCACGTTCTGGTGATTAGGAACTGCACACTACCACTTGCCACTGCCTTCTCTGCCGAGTACTGGAAAACGAAAATTTATTCCACTATCTGGACTCAAATCGGGTACCCCAGTTGAGTACACATGCTTCATCGTGCGTTAAGATTCTCAGCTACAGGTGGAGGACATAAAGAAACTTCTGCAGTCAGCAGAAGTCATAAAACTCTTTCCAGGCGTCTCTTTGAAAGAAACACTGTTGCTCCTAGTCCTCTACTAATTAGCTAATTATAACTGCAAATTATTCTGAACATCATTATCTGTTACGCAAATGGCTCAAGGAACAGGCCCAAAGACTACAAAAGACAGTACGCGGTAATTGCTTCACGTATATTCCCTGTACTTCTACACTTACTGAAACACGAACAAGAAAATTAGCAATTTCATGCACAGAAGGTAATTCACAAAAATAAAATGTCTTTACTCTTGCTATTTGCCTTTCCACTTGTTTCCCTCTACCTATTAAGGGACGTCTAATCTCTATTCTGGTTCCATCATGACATTTCCTCTTGCTGCACTTCCTCCCTCCCCCCCCCCCCTCCCTCCTCCAGACGACATCACAGAACCTGACGAAAAAAAAAAAAATCGCAGCACCTACGAGTTCTTAAACATAAAAAAAAGTTGGTAGGCGTGTTTCTGCGTGTGAAAGATGATGACTATTCAGATTCCGCGCCAGTCGCGTAACAGTGGCGCCTGTATCGCCACTTTATGGATACAAACGGTTTGCTCTAAATACACGCTATAACGGCCTGAGCGTTAGTTACCTTTGAGACTGGACGTGGTGAGCTGATTCTGATCAAGAATGCCCTTAAGACGCTGTTATCAAAACCTCACTGAGTTTGACAGAGGTCGTGTAGCAGGGTCACGAGAAGCTGGATGTTCCTTCTGCGATACTGCACAAAGACTTGACTAGAATGCAGCCACTGTATATGAATGCTGGCGGTCACGGGAATGTACGGCCGCAAGAAGACCGAACTCCGGACGGCCGCGTGGTACTATGGAGAGGGAAGACCATCGTGATCGCCTTTTGGCTCTAACGCATTGAACTTCATCTGCAGCAGCAATCTGAGTAGCAGCTGGTACCACGGTATCACATTTACTTCACGGGCAGCTTCGAGCCAGACGCCGTGTCGCGCGCAGTCCATTGACCCCAAACCACCGCGATTTGCGACTTCAGTGGCGTCAAGCGAGAGCTCATTGGAGGGCAGTGTTGTGTTTTCTGATGAAAGTGGTTTGCCTCGGTGCCGGTGATGGCCACGTGTTGTTTAGGAGGAGGCCAAATAAGCACCTATAGCAAACTTGTCAGCAGCCTACACACACTGGACCCACACCTGGAGTTATGGTCCGAAGTGCGACTTCTTATGACAACAGGAGCGTACCCGTGGTTATGCCACAAATACTGACCTAAATTTGTACTAGACCTGATATGCTGACATTCGTGAACAGCATGCCAGAGGGTGCATCCCACAGGATAACGCTCGCCCACATACTGTCGCTGTAACCCAACTTGCTCTAAAGAATGAAACTTCCTGGCAGATTAAAACTGTGTGCCAGACCGACACTCGAACTCGGGACCTTTCCCTCTCGCGGACAAGTGCTCTACCATATGTGCTACCCAAGCCCGACTCACGCTTCGTCCTCACAGCCTTACTTCTGCCAGCTCTAAGGAATGTCAACATGTTGTCTTGGCCTGCTCGATCAGATCTGTGTTGTGTGTGTTCCCTATGTGCCTATGCTCTTACCGCCAGTTTTGTGTAGTGCCACGTTGTGTGGCACCACATTCTGCAATTATTCTTAATTTATGAGCATGAGTGTACCGTCTGCACGTGTTGAAGCTGCACGGGCAGCTATACCTGTACACGCCATCAAAGCTCTGTTTGACTCAATGCCCAGGGGTATCAAGGCCATCTCCAATCGAGCACATGTGGGACATCATCGGACGACAACTCTAGCGTCAGCCACAAGCAGAATTATCCATCCCTATAGTGACGGACCAAGTGCGACAGGTATAGAACTTCACCCCACAGACGACATCAGACACCTGTAGAGCACAATGCATGTATGTCTGCATGCTTCCGTTCAACATTCAAACAGTTATATCTGTTTTAATGTACCAGCATTTCACATTTTCCAATGGCATATTCCGCGATTACATTAACATGTGATCTTGCAACATTAACCACATAAATACACTACTGCCTAGTAAAATTGCTACACCAAGAAGAAATGAAGATGATGTACGGGTATTCATTGGACAAATACATCATACTAGAACTGACATGTGATTACATTTTCACGCAATTTGGGTGCATAGATCCTGATAAATCAGTACCCAGAACAATCACCTCTGGCCGTAATAAAGGCCTTGATACCCCTGGGCATTGAGTCAAACAGAGCTTTGATGGCGTGTACAGGTACAGCTGCCCGTGCAGCTTCAACACGACACCACAGTTCATCACGGTTACTGACTGGCGTATTGTGACGAACCAGTTGCTCGGCCACCATTGACCAGACTTTTTCAATTGGTGAGAGATCTGGAGAATGTGCTGGACAGGGCAGCAGTCGAACATTTTCTATATCCAGAAAGGCCCGCACAGGACCTGCAACATCTGGTCGTGCATTATCCTGCTGAAATGTAGGGTTTCGCAGGGATCAAATGAAGGGTAGAGCCACTGGTCGTAACATATCAGAAATGTAACGTCCACTGTTCAAAATGCCGTCAATGCGAACAAGAGGTGACCGAGACGTGTAACTAACGGCACCCCATACCATCACGCCAGGTGATACGCCAGTATGGCGATGACGAATACACGCTTCCCAATGTGCCTTCACCGCGATGTCGCCAAACACGGATGCGACCATCATGATACTGTAAACAGAACCTGAATTCATCCGAAAAGTGACGTTTTGCCATTTGTGCACCCAGGTTCGTCGTTGAGTACACCATCGCAGGCGCTCCTGTCTGTGATGCAGCGTGAAGGGTAACCGCAGCAATGGTCTCCGAGCTGATAGTCCATGCTGCTGCAAACGTCGTCGAACTGTTCCTGCAGATGGTTGTTGTCTTGCAAACGTCTCCATCTGTCGACTCAGGGATCGAGACGTGGCTGGACGATCCGTTACTGCCACGCGGATAAGATGCCTGTCATCTCGACTGCTAGTGGTAGGAGGCCGTTGGGATCCAGCACGGCGTTCCATATTACCGTCCTGAACCCACCGATTCCATGTTCTGCTAACAGTCATTGGATCTCGACCAACGCGAGCAGCAATGTCGCTATACGATAAACCGCAATCGCGATAGGCTACAATCCGACCTTCATCAAAGTCGGAAACGTGATGGTACGCATTTTTCCTCTTTACACGAGGCATCACAACAACGTTTCACCAGGCAACGCCGGTCAACTGCTGTTTATGTATAAGAAATCAGTTGGAAACTTTCCTCATGTCAGCACGTTTCAGGTGTCGACACCAGCGCCAACCTTGTGTGAATGCTTTGAAAAGCTAATCATTTGCATATTCACAGCATCTTCTTCCCGACGGTTATATTTCCCGTCTGCAGCACATCATCCTCGTTGTATAGCAATTTTAATGGCCAGTAGTGTATTATATGTTATCTAAAGAAATGTACTCCCGATATTTCATTACTCTACGTTAACTATGTTTTGCGTGTTTTTCCGTCAGTGAATTTGAGACAAATGTCTAGACGATTTGGAGGTCATTGGAGATGAAGCACTGCGTCAGATGAACACAAGAAGGCCCTTGTTGTAGGTACGAGCCCAACAGTCACACTAAGCGATTTAGGTAGCCTTTATCTGGATGATACGATGTAGACCTGAAACGCGTTCTCCAAGTTGCAACCAGACGAATATACTGTACCCCCTGCACGCATAAAAAAGACAACCATCTTCAGTTTCGAATTTCGGTCCTGAACGAGGTTTTATTTACCATATAACTTAGTTTTTATATATCTTTGAAACTGTTAGATATATTTCCAGATTCAGATTTAGTGCCCCAGTCCTACAGTTTAGATGGGATGAGACACTACGAGTAATCAAAATCGTTGTGGTCTACAAGCTCACATGCCCTCACTTTATTTTCTATGTATATATTAGCGGGTTTTAATGCATTGTGTCGTCGCTGTTTGACTCTTTGATCGACAATAACGGAAGTAACTGGCATGTTTGGGGTTTGATATACTATTCTGGAACTTTTAATTGCTGATTTCTTGTGGCTGAATATCTATACCACTGAAGGCTTGGATTGTTTAGGGAAGGAGACCAGACAGCGAGGTCATCGGTGTCATCGGATTAGGGAAGGACGGGGAAGGAAGTCGGCCGTGCCCTTTCAAAGGAACCATCCCGGATTTGCCCGGAGCGATTTAGGGAAAACACGGGAAACCTAAATCAGGATGGCCGGACGCGGGATCGAACCGTCGTCCTCCCGATACCGCTGAAGGTACATAACGGTGTGTGGCGGAGGGTAAACGCTTTCGCCCCTAATAAATGATCCGATGACGAAACGTGCCACTCCTCTTTATCTCTCCTATTAATACTTCTGGGTACGAGATGCAGACTGATAAACAATACTCAAGAATCGGTCGGACAAGGTTTTCGTCGGCCACTACTTTCGTGGATTAGTTACATTTCTTAATGTTCTTCCAATGAATCGCAGCGCGGCACTGCTTTTCCTATGATTAGTTTTATGTGGCCATTCTTCTTTATGTCGCTCCGGGCGGTTACTCTTTTGTAATTTACAGTCGTTACTGCTTCAGTGATTTTTCACCAATGGCTTAACCGAACAGTAACGGTTCTCTTTAGCATCTTTAGATGCAGTATATTACATTTGTTCACTTTAAACATCAACTGCTAGTACCAACACCAATCAACGATACCGCTCAGCTTTTCCTGTGGTAAAAATGTGGTATCAACGTTCGATGCCACACTTGTCAGGGGTTGCAGTTATCGACCGCGGTCCGTACTGGTATCGCTGGAGCCGCGAATCGAGACTAGCGCCGCTCAGCGGCTTGCAACAAGTCTCTAGCGTGCGCTGGGCCAATCTTGCTCGGGACGTCAAGTAGGAAAGTAGTATAGCCTTCAGCTGTTAGGAAACAACCTCTAACAAGGCGCTTAGTTAAAGTATGGCCTCTGTGATGCCTCTATAGCTTACTGTTTGTAATTATATTCCTCCTGACTATGAAGACTCCCGTACCACCAGTTAAGTACAACACTATTTTTTACCAACGGCTTCTAATTGTTTTAGTCGTTTTAAACCCAGACCACGCAGCCAGCTCCTTATCGACTTCACTGACAAACCTGCGGTATATGCAAAGAAGAGATTTGTATGTTTCTATTTAGCATTGGCCACCAGTCATTCACATTGACGACGATTCGTTCGTCGTCATCATAACAGAAAGATCCATGGAACTTCCGATCTTATCCCCTAAATTATTCATACAGGGTGATTTAGTAATGCTGTTACAAACAGAAGGGTAATGAAGAAGGGTAAATGTATCAATTTGAGGAAAAGAACTCTAGGCTGAAAGCGACCGGGTGGGAAAATTATAAGCGAAAAGCCTTCTGATACCTCTTACAGTGAATTACATACACCGGTACAGTTGTTGCTAAAATTATAGGGTTCCTGGAACATATCCCACGTGTTATTCGTCAACATATGTGGTTCCATGGTGGGGCCCCATCTCCCTTAGGATTGAGGGTTCGCGAACACCTGGTTCAGACATTCCCTGAAAGTGGGTGGGCAGAGGAGGTCCTGTTTCGTGACCAGGACGTTCACCTGATCTCAGCCCATTTGATTTGTTCTGGTGGGACCACGTAAGACGTCTTGTATTCTTGACATCCGTCGAGACTGAAGAGGATCTCCTGACAACAATTCTCGCTGCCTGCGACACTGTTCAAATGAAGCCGACAATATTAGAACGGGCATGACAGATCGTTGTGTGACGATGGCGTGCCTGCTTTCACGCTGGGGACCGCCATTTTGTACAACTGTTGTGAACGTAGCGGCTTGTGAAACCCGCGCAGGTAAATGGAATTTATTATTACTACACCGTAGACGTAAGATTTTTCGGTCTCTCTGAAATTCAGTTACGTGCACCGTTATTGGTCTATCAACAGGGCAAATCGTCTGAAGGTACTGGGGAGTATTCAGCGTGAATTCTGCACTTGGTGATCAGTGTTCGGAAGTTGGAGCCCTTTCGACTCGGTCGTTTCCGGACTAGAGTCTCTTACCTCAAGTTGGCACATTTACCCTTCTCTAAAGGCTGAAAAGTATTTAAACCGACAAACTCTGGGAGGTTGTAGGGGACATCAAAACAAATATTTTTCCCTAATTTTTTCCTATGAGAAGTATTTAAACCGGTAGAGGAAGATTTCTCTGGCGGCAAATTAATTAAACCGACAAACACTTCTCTATTTTTTTTATGACCAAGAGACAACACATTAACACAATCCAGTTTCAATTACAACAGATTTTCAAAAATGCCTCCATTGACACATAAACAAAGGTTACACCATCGGATCATGTTCTGTCTGACACGGGCAAAAACCCCAGGAGTATCCTGAATTGTTATTGCTTCTGCTACTATCCGGGCAACCAGACCCTCTCCTGATGCAACAGGGGTTACGTAAACAAGGTTGCGCATCTCTCTCCACACAAAAACGTCCAGAGGGGACATACCTGGGGATCGAGCAGGCCATGGTACAGGACCACCTCTGGCAATCCACGTTTCCGGGAACCGTCGGTTCAGGAATCGACGCACACGACGAATGAAATGTGCCGGCGCTCCGTCTAGTTGGAACCACATGCGTTGTCTTGTAGGGAGCGTGACGTCTTCCAGCAATTCTGGCAATGCTCTGGCGAGAAAATTGTAACAGTGCCTGCCATCTAATGGCCTAGGTGGCAGATACGGCCCAATTAAACAGTCCCCAACAACACCGACCCAGAAATTAACGAAGAACCGCACTTGATCAGCGCTAGTAACTGTGGCATGTGGGTTATCCTCACTCCAAACATGCGAATTGTGCATGTTGAAGACTACATCACGCCCGAACGGTGCTTCATCGGTAAACAACACAAAGGACGGAAATGTAGGATGCATTTCACTGTTCCAGGTACCACTGCGAAAACTGTGCTCTGGATGTATGATCAACTGTCTCCAGGTTGTGGACACGCTGTAAGTGAAATACACGTAACAATTGCTCTCGAAGGAGTGTTCTTATATTCGTCTGATTCGTCCCCATGTTACGTGCAATTGCACGAGTGCTGATTGAAGGATCCCGCTCCAGATGCTGTAAAAAGACAGCTTTCTCAAATTGCAGCGCTCTTACCGCGCGACTGCGTCCCTGTCCAGGTAATCGGCTGGTACCCAGCAGCAAAGGTCGTATGATGCGGGATACGGCGATTAGGATATTGATGTTGATAAACCTGCTATGCAGCTCGTCCGTTGTGGTGCGCTACGTAGTACGCACCAACTATATCAGTGTACTCACTTCAGGTGTATCGCTCCATTAGTAAACAGAGACAATGCCTTACTACACTGGTGGAAAGCAGTTGCCTACAACTGAAGATCGTAAGAGGGCCTCTAACAACTGCACAGCGTAATACGGCCTCCACCGGTTTAGATAATCCTTATAGGAAAAATTACATTAGGGAATAATATTTGTTTTGATGTCCCTACAACCTCCCAGAGTTTGTCGGTTTAAATACTTTTCACCCTGTATAATCCCTGACAGTTTGTAATATCATCGCGAACTCATCGTGTCTATGTTGTAGACAGTAGTGGCTTTGTCACATTGTCTTGGGGTACTCCAAAAATTGCCTTTACTGCTGTCCGTTTCGTGCCGTTAAGAATAACACATTGACAGCTATCTCCCAGCAAGTCCTGACTTAAGACACAAATCTGGTTCGATATCCGGTAAGCCCGTGTTGTGTTTGCCAAATGACAGTGCATAATATCGAATATCTTCCGGAAATCACAGAAGAGACCATCAATCTGGGCGTCTTTTTTCTACAGCGATTTGCATTTCATGGACAAACAGAGCAGGCTTTTTTTCGCAAGAACTCTGTGGAATCCATGTTGTTTTTTGTAGAAGAGATTTTTCGTTCTCCAGGAACGTCATTAAGTGTTACGTGATTTAAATTTATGTATGCTTACCATATTTCCAAACGAAAAAACCGGAGAGTATTACAAACGATCCTTACGTAAACAAAATGGATTACTTTACAAAATCATTTCTAGCTTCCTCGAACCTTCTGAAATGGCTAGTTCTCGGATATAATGTTTACCATAGCATTAAGAACAAGTGCAATATCTTCGTATTTACAGTTCTTTTTAGGAATATTCGAAATGTTGTACTCAATCTCCACAGTTAGGGACTGGTGAGCCTGTAGTTTGGTCCCTTTACTCTCAAAATCAACCAAACAATCAACAGCTAATATCAATGACGATGCTGCAACTACGGCCAACTGGACGCGCGGTAACCTGCTCTTTAACAGGAACGGAGCTAAAGATCAACTCGCCGTGCCGTGACAATCGACAATCGCATGAAGTGTTGTCAATCTACTTTTATCTTTCCCAGTTTATGCCCAGTTTAAATTTCAATCCACCAGAAGACACCTGACATCACGGAACAAAAACTTAACATGGAAGTCTGTATATATACACTACTGGCCATTACAATTGCTAGACCATGCAGATGATGTGCTACAGACGCGAAATTTAACCGACGTGAAGAAGATGCTGTGATATACAAATGATTAGATTTCAGAGAATTCACACAAGGTTGGCGCCGTGGCGACACCTACAACGTGCTGACATGAGGAAAGTTTCCAACCGATTTCTCATACACAGACAGCAGTTGACCAGCGTTGCCTGGTGAAACGTTGTTGTGATGCCTCTTGTAAGGAGGAGAAATGCGTACCATCACGTTTCCGACTTAGATAAAGGTCGGATTGTAGCCTATCGTGATTGCGGTTTATCGTATCGCTACATTGCTGCTCGTGTTGGTCGAGATCCAATGACTGTTAGCAGAACATGGAATCGGTGGGTTCAGGACGGTAATACAGAATGCCGTGCTGGATCCCAACGGCCTCCTACCACTAGCGGTCGAGATGACAGGCATCTTATCCGTGTGGCTGTAACGGATCGTGCTGCCACGTTTCAATCCCTGAGTCAACAGATGGGGACGTTTGTAAGACAACAACCATCTGCACAAACAGTTCGACGACGTTTGCAGCAGCATGGACTATCAGCTCGGTGACCATGGCTGCGGTTACCCCTCACGCTGCATCACAAACAGGAGCGCCTGCGATGGTGTACTCAACGACGAACCTGGGTGCACGAATGGCAAAACGTCGTTTTTTCGGATGAATCCAGGCTCTGTTTACAGCATCATGATGGTCGCATCCATGTTTCGAGACATCGCGGTGAACGCACATTGGAAGCGTGTATTCGTCATCGCCATACTGGCGTATCACCCGGCGTGATGGTATTGGGTGCCATTGGTTACTCGTCTCGGTCACTTCCCTTTCGCATTGACGGCACTTTGAACAGTGGATGTTACATTTCAGATGTGTTACGACCAGTGGCTCTACCCTTCATTCGATCCCTGCGAAACCCTACATTTCAACAGGATAATGCACGACCAGATGTTGCAGGTCCTGTACGGGCCTTACTGGATACAGAAAATGTTCGACTGCTGCCCTTGCCAGCACATTCTCCAGATCTGTCACCAACTGAAAACGTCTGGTCAATGGTGGCCAAGCAACTGGCTTGTCACAATATGCCAGTCACTACTCTTGATGAACTGTGGTATCGTGTTGAAGCTGCATGGGCAGCTGTATCTGTACATGTCATCCAAGCTCTGTTTGACTCAATGGCCAGGCGTATCAAGGCCGTTATTACGGCGAGAGTTGGTTGTTCTGGGTACTGATTTCTCAGGATCTATGCACCTAAATTGCGTGAAAATGTAATCACATGTCAGTTCTAGTATCATGTATTTGTCCAATGAATACCGGTTTATCATCTGCATTTCTTCTTGGTGTAGCAATTTTAATGGCCAGATATGGTTCAAATGGCCCTGAGCACTATGGGACTTAACATTTATGGTCATCAGTCCCCTAGAACGTAGAACTACTTAAACCTAACTACGCTAAGGACAACACACAACACCCAGCCATCACGAGGCAGAGAAAATCCCTGACCCCGCCGGGAATCGAACCCGGGAACCAGGGTGCGGGAAGCGAGAACGCTACCGCACGACCACGAGATGCGGGCTATATATTTAACACCACGTCTTGAAACAGATCATTAAAAATCGGGTAGAATCCGGATAAACCGCTTGATCTAGTAACTCTACATTTATGTGTCTCTAACTGGGTTTCGGTTACATTATCTCAACATATTTCAAGAATTGTCCCATTTGCCGGGACAGGTGGAGGTGTATCCTCACGTTACGTCATTTCGAACGGCGGGGTTTCCTGTGCGGCTACAGCGGACAGGTTTCTCGGCGTGACGCGGTAGGGGGCCGTTCCCTGGAAACAGCTGAGCGGCGGCAGCGGGCAGCGCAGCTACACGGGAAGCAGAGGACGCGTCCCCCTCCTGCCCGCTGCCGACCTGTCGGTTTACTGCGCCGTCAACTGTCACAGTGCTGCGAGGCGAGGCAGCTGTGTTATCGCGTGCCGGCAGTCAGCTGTCCTCGCACCGCCATGGCGGCCGCGCTCAACCGCGTGAGTACACAGCTCGTGCTTTTTATAATCGTTACGCCGATGTAGTCGGATCGGAGTCGCAATGTCAAGGGGATATCGGCGCTTAGAACACTTCGTGTTACGGCAGTGGAACAAACCTGTCGAACACGGAGCGCTTCAGTGAGAACTGTTCTACTATGAAGCAATCAACAGACCGATCAAGCATTTATCGGGAAGGACAAAGACGTGTTTTTTAAATAATTGATGTGCTGTATGTCTGGGAAAACTTCATCTTTTGCGATTCCTCTCCAGGAATGATAATAATATGGTCTGTAAAATTCCATTTGGTGTATTTTGGCGAAGACAAAAGTCGAGAGACATCAGCAACCATAATAATATTTTCCCAGAGACGTTTGCTAAACTCTCATTTAACTTGTGTAGGAACATGTTAGAGATCACACACAACCCTAGATTACTAAACCCTCGTAAAATTTACGATTGCCGTGTTGTATACAAGAAGTCATTTTGTACTTAATTTGGTATGTATCATACCATTCGAAATCTAAGAATTGAAATTGAAATTATCTAAGGCATAATCTACATATACTGAATTCATCAGAATAAAATGTGAAGTAGTAAACTTTACAATGGTTTCGTAGCAATGCAACATTTTGCCCCCTTTAATGTTCTAGGGTTAACTATTCTCGCCCTACGCTATACATCAACATTGTGCATAGGCTGTGGAACATCTGTCAATAAATCAGGCGAGTCAAAAGGTTTTATAATTTATAACTAGCACTATGAATCAGCTGCCTTAACGAATTTTTCTAGGTTTTTTTTCCGTCACTGGAGAGCGAAGCCTCTATAAACATTTCCAGCTACAAATAATTCTATACCAAAAAGAGAGGTAAAGCTTTAGTTGTCAGCGAAGTCAGATTACCTACATGCAGAACAGAAATCCAGAGCGCCCAGCAAAGAGAATTCCACATAATAGTGAGGAATGTATAAAGACAAAACCAATTGTGACGTAAAACGAACGCATTGATTTTTCTATTTCAAGAGATTCAACGCCAAATGAGATCTCAAAATCTATAGAGTGCACGACATCGTGAAAATTCGTTAAGGAAAATGATTCATATTGCTAGTCATAAATGATAAAACCTTTTGATATATCGCCTGATTTGTTAAGAGATGCCTCACGGCCTACGCACATTTGTTAATATGCAGCCTAATGCGAGAACAGTGAATTGTTTGTGACCTCTACCATGTCGTGGAAATAAGAAGAAAACGTACATACGTGCAAGTCTCTTGAATTGTTGCTCAACTAGCTAAGTGAGATTTTTGCAAATGTCTCAGGAAAAATATTAATACGGCAGCTGACGGCTTCACCACATATGTCTTTGACCAATGTATACTAAATGGAAATTATTAATAGCAAATTTTCGGCTGAGGACGTTACACCACTTCTTAGTTGCTCTCAGCACACGAATCCTCGCTTTTACATTTCAACACGACTCGACGGTGCCCTCATCACAATGCATGCGCATAGCTTGGTCGGACAACTTGGTTATCAGAGCAATGCAAACACATATGTTCCGTGTAAGCAAAACGTCTATCGTTACAGCGCTAACAAATATGTTTGGGAAGGCAGCGCGCGGAATCGCAGTTTACGGAGTGTCTTGGTGCTCGGTTCCTATTTGAGGTAGGAACGTTCGGTAAAATGTTACTCGTCTAACGCGGACCAGTGGCCATTTGTCGCCATTCTACCATCTATGTTACTGTAGCTGTGTTACAGTATACTGATGAACAAGGTTTGAACGCCGAACCGGAGATGGCGGGCAGGCAAATTGTGCGAATCAATTAATTCCTTTTCCAAAAGATTTTAATTGGACTGAAATTAATGCTCAGCTGATAGCACCATTTGTATGCCCGCTGTTCGGATTTTACGTGCAAAAAGCAGTTTTTCTGTGAGGTTTCCTACGCGCGCAACTTATATCTTTCAGACTTGTGCGAATCGGTTCACATTTCGTAAGATGGCAAACAAATACATGCAATTTATGGTCGTCCTATTGTTTTGTCAAAGTTTTATCCGTTGCCAGGATACAAGCAACATGATTCGAAGACAGTACAAAACCTATACTGTATCAGTCATCGCCCGAGTCAACAAAAAGCTACTTCGGTTGCCAAGCTACGGCGGTCTAATGTTAAAATTATAATAGAGTAAAAGTTTGGAACCAGAATGAAAACTGTACCTGTCATAGCACAAGCTTTGAAGCTGCCAGATAAGTCGAAAAGCTAATTCCCTTCTTTTACATCCCTTACTCTTTTTTTGTGCTATGGTAGCATTTTTCATTCTAATTACGGATTTGTCCATGCATGAAGATTTTTGACATTCGTGCTGCTTCACAATAAATCAACTCTCAGAGACTCATTTAATAATTTACTTTCACCGCGCGATTTGAGAACGTCTGCCTACTGCCTCTGATGTCGATTATTCGATAAAAAAAAGTATACGAATCGCTTCATTACTGCAGGAAATGAAAACAACTCGGCTGAACACCCGAGTGGAAAACAACGAATGGATAAAAAAATAAGACCTCCAGCTTTTTACAAGCGCCGAGTGTTGTTCCGCCTAAACTTAATTTACCTATCGTGACAGGTTTTTTAAACCTCCAGCAGCGAATGGATGACAAAATAAAACCACCTACTTTCTACAAGAGCCGAGTGTTGCTCCGACTAGACCACTTCAAGTGAAGTGAAGACTGCCAGTGCGTTCGGGGTGTTGACAGGTAGTGAATGCGTGCACAGACGCCAGCAAAACGGCACCGGCTCAGCTGAACATCCGACCAAAGCCCGCAACCATCTCAGTGACCGGTATCATCGCACTCTGAACTCTCAAGAAGGCTGCCATAAAGAATAGCGTTGGCATTGCGACACAGGTGGCGCCAGAACTCCCGTACAGCCAATTTCGGCAGTTACTGTTAGACGCGAACCAAATGAACTGAATATGCCGCGACATTTCAACACTACGAAGACCACGTGGACACAGAGACAGCTTTGTGGTGGTATAAGCCGCTATGGCACGGTGCACCATTGATGCTGGTGTTACACTTCAGGACTGACGATGCGACACGACTCAACCTCTAAGACAAACGATATACAAGCTTGGGTATAAATCTCATGTAATTCCGCATAGACAAGTTTAATGTCGAGATGAGGTCCAGAAAAGGTCATCACATATTTAATATTCAACTTGTTATAGAACGTTAAGCAAAGAAATTCATACTTTCAGAATTTCTGGAGGAATTGTATTTGGGCCAGCAAGGTACAGCGCAGGTGAGGTGAGGGAAAGCCGATTAGTAATTCATTAAAAACATTTAATGGCTATCCATGCTGTAATTAGGTAGAAACAGACCGAATTACAGGTAAGCTGACCGAATCTGCAGCCCAAAGACTGCAGTATGTTGTTTGACGAATTGGTAGTGGTTATACTGGCCTTACCACAATATTAGGTGAATTCATGCAGAACTCCAAACCAGTGTCGTATTTAGGATTTAGAAAGCAACTAATTAGTTGTCATATAATTGCGTAGGCTTACACGGCTAGTGTCATTCGACATAAAAGTTTTCTGGGTCTGGTACAGCGTCATAATGTATGACACTACTGCTGCGGGAGAAAAACCAACGTTTCGGCCATGGTTGCAGCGGCCTTCTTCTGGGTCTACTCAATTAGTTGTCGATCCAAACTGGTTACTCATAAAAAAATCTGAATGATTTGCTTCCAAATGACATCTTATCAGATTCCGTAAGTTTCCTAATAAATTTCTGGTTGTTCCTACAGTTGTGAAGTCCTGATTGGAATGCTTTCACTTTGAGTGCATTCGGAGAAATAGTTCTGTGGCGCGGTTTCACTGCGCCGAACAATGTACAACGGTTGACGTCTCTGAACAGAGTTTCCTCCGCTGAGCATTTTTATTGCTAGGAATCCAAGGACTAATTACAATAGGCGTTTCGTAAGCTATTCTTATACCCATCTTCGAGACATAAAATTAGCGGTAGACACAAATCGCATACAGTAGTAACATTTTCTTGATTCGCAATTCTGAAGGTTTCACAACGGCAGAAACAACCCCGCCCCATCACTTTCTTAAATGGTATCTGCTAATGTTACAATTATAAAAATAATCGATATAAATAAAAATGTAAATTTTTCTTAGTTCAAAATCGGGTCGGGTGTCTCCGAAATTTCCTGACCGTTTGGTTTGAAATTTCGACACTACATTGAATTCTAATAGGGGCGTGTTTTTAGGAACCTAATTTAGTGGCAAGGCAAGGAAAGCGTTTCTGAAGAAGAGAAATTTGTTAACGTCGAGTATTGATTTAAGTGTCAGGAAGTCATTTCTGAAAGTATTTGTATGGAGTTTAGCCATGTATGGAAGTGAAACATGGACGATAAATAGTTTGGACAAGAAGAGAATAGAAGCTTTCGAAATGTGGTGCTACAGAAGGATGCTGAAGATTAGATGGGTAGATCACATAACTAATGAGGAAGTACTGAATAGATTTGGGGAGAAGTGAAATTTGTGGCACAACTTGACTAGAAGAAGGAATCGATTGGTAGGACACATTCTGAGGCATCAAGGGATCACCAATTTACTATTGGAGGGCAGCGTGGAGGGTAAAAATCGTAGAGGGAGACCAAGAGATGAATACACTAAAGAGATTCAGAAGGATGTAGGTTGCAGTAGGTACTGGGAGATGAAGAAGCTTGCACAGGATAGAGTAGCATGGAGAGCAGCATCAAACCAGTCTCTGGACTGAAGACCACAACAGTATATATATGGAGAACAGTGTTACCAAAAATCTCAATGTACCTTCCGTTTTATTTCAGATTTTTACACTTTACTGTAATAAACGTTTACACATATAAACTCTATGCAGGGTGTTTCAAAATGATTATACAGGGTTTAAAGCTTTGTTGCACATATTGCTTTCACCTTACATTATAAATAATACACCGAATGAAAGAGAAACGCAAACAGTTCTTCTTAAAATTATTCAGTCGATAGACGAGTTGCTCCGAAACCTTGATAAATGTGTCAGGAGTAACTGTTGCAATAACACTGTTTCTAAAGTCGGATAGATGAGCTGGTATCGGAGGCACATACACATGATCGCGTCAGATTGTGCGTGAACGTGGAGGTCATGCATAAAATGCTGTGTCAACCGGCCCCTTGCTCCCAATCCACCGGTCGGATACAACGTCGTTTAACCAGTCGCGTACTGAGTTATGCCAGTGAGGCGACGCACCGTCTTGCTCCCAAATAAAGATGTGTTGTTCAGCTTCTTCCCACTGAGGCACGGGCCATAACTGTAGATCATCTAGACAAGAAATATCAGTTACGGTTGATTCATCGAAAAAGGAAGGCCCATAAACTTCCCGCCGGGATAATTCTTGGCGCTAAGCGTGAAAGACTCGTACTCGCTCAACACGTTTATCAGCGACTCTTTGTCATTCCATACTCTTCCCACTGTGCACAGGTATACAAACGAAACTGTTTGAGTTGCTCTTTCATTTGGTGTATTATTTACAATTGTAAGGTCAACGTAATAAATTTTGGAAATCTGCGGTAAGCTTCTATGGGACCAAACTGCTAAGGTAATCGGTCCCTAGGCTTACACACTACTTAATCTAACGTAAACTAAATTACGCTAAGGACAACACACACACACACATCCATGCCCGAGGGAGGACTTGAACCACCGACGGGGGGAGCTGCGCGAACCGTGGCAGGACCCCCAAGACCGTAACAAATACTACAACGCCTTAAAACGGGTATGTTCATTTTGAAGGAACCTGTAGTTACTAATATATAAAATATACAATAGTGAAACATTTTTAGCGAACAGGAAAGATGTATTTATGGATTATTGATTTATGATCAGAATACTACTACAGAATCTGAATTTTCAGTAATAATAAGGCGAGAGAGAGAGGAGGGGAGAGGAGATGGACAGAGGGGGGAGGGGGGAGCACAAGGAAATGGAGAGGAGGGTGGAGAAGACAGACAGAGAGAGGGGGGGGGGAGTGATGGTCAGAGAGAGGCAGAAGGAGAACGAGACAGACAAAGAAAGGGGGAGAAGGAGTTTAGGACGTGTATCAAATTCCCGTACATATTAGAAACGTGTGCTTTTTCTTTTCTTTCTTTTCCATTTAAGCCGACTGAGTCACAGCAAAACGTGGCCGGGTACAGCTAGTTATTGCATAAAAATGTGTTGGTACTTTTTAAGAAAATACATTTAAGATTAAAATTACCTCTTCACTAATACATGACTTAGTCGTGATTATGTATGTACTGATGTAGATTTATCTTGATGTTTCTAAACGAGACTGAAAATAGAAATGTGAAGCATAAGCTCGTGAGTTGCGCCAAGTAGTGTACCAACCGCTACGAACTGCTGCAGTCAGAATTCAGTCCACCCACGCTTCGCCCGTATCGTTTACGACACAGCAGCGATAAGGCGAGTAACGAACACTAACTGCCGAACTCACACGCCAGGCTAGCCTTGCTGGTATTCCTGTTTGGTCCGTAAACTTCGTGTTTGGCAGCTTTCGCAAGTGAATCACTTTCCAGTGGCTCTAAAGAAGATCGCCTGGCAGTAGAGGCCCGCTAAGTAATTTTCGTGTCTTTCCACAATATCGAGCACCCTGAATAGTTCTTATTACTACAAGTTTTGTTTCTGTTTAATAATATGCACCAAGGGAGTAGATAACCAAACGCAAGTTGCATTGAGAAATGTCGGCAGCAGCCGCGCAGCAATCGCCTTGCTTCACACAAAGGTGGTTGTTTGTTTCTATGTGCTGCGCACGAGAAATGATACGTCTACGTGTCTGCATTGCGAAAGACATCTTGGAATGAGAACCTGTTCCCTCTCAAACGGTGCGCAGGAAGAACCAGTGTACCTAAACCACTGAATGAACTAGAAATTCTCTCAGCTTGTTGACTTCGTGCGGTATACGTGGAGGGAAGAAGTTTATCTTGTACGACTCTTCTTGGAACTTGAGCTCTTGGAACGCACGCAGTAAACCTCTCTGCGATGCAGAACGATTCCTCTGTAACGTCGGCCACTGGAGATCAATGAGCATTTCCGTGACGCTGCCGCGCTTGCTAAACAAACCTGGGACGGAACACGCAGCTCTTGAGTCGTCTATATTAATCCTACAAGGCAAGAGTTCCAGGATGAGCAGGTATAATCATCCATTTGTCCAGTGAGAATCTTCCAAGCAACGTTATTTGTAGACGAAATACAGGCTGCTGTTGTTGTTCTTGCCGTTAGCCCGAAGACTGGTTCGATGCAGCTCTCCACGCTACTCTAGCCTGTGCAAGGCTGTTCGTCTCGGAATCACTACTATAACATATACATTCTTTTGAACCTGCGTACTGTATTCATCTCTTCGCCTCTCTCTACAATTTTTACCCCCCACACTTCCCTCCTATGCTAAATCGGTGTTACCTTGATGTCTCTGAATGTGTCCTAACAGTCTATCCCCTCTTTCGGTCAAGGTATGCTGCAAATTTCTTTTCTCCTAAGTTCTATTCAGTACCTTCCCGTTAGTTACATGATCTATCCAACTAATTTCCAGCATTCTTCTGTAGCACAATACTTCAAAAGCTGTTATTCTCTTCTTATCTGAATTGCTTATCGTCCACGTTTTACTTCCGTACAAGGCTACACTTGAGACAAATGCCTTCAGTGAAGACTTGATAACACTTAAGTCTATATTCGTAGTAAACAAATTTCTCTTCTTCAGAAACTGTTTTCTTGCCATTGCCAGTTAAGATTTTACATTTTATATCCTCTCTACATCGCTGTCCGTGGTCTAGGGCTAGCGTCTTTGATTATTAATAGAAACGTCTTCGGACCCGGGTTCGGACCTCACCATCGCATAAATTTTGAATAAAAATCATCAGCAATGGCGGCCGAAGACTTCCGGCATAAGAAGTCACCCTCATTCAGTCAACGGCCTTGTCAAAGAAGGCGGGAGAGCGGACAGATGTTGAAGGCATTCTCTTGTCCTTGGGGTGGGAAACTGTCGCTAAAGGTGGAATCAGCAATGATCAACGGCTTGAGGATTCAGAAGGCATTAATGACGTATAATTTATATCAACAAGACATGCGGCCTGTAATTGAAAAAGTTTCATGATCTTTCCATTGGCAAAAAAGGTTAAAATGGATCTGACCACTATGGGACCTCACATTTGAGGTCATCAGTCCCCTAGAACTTACAACTACTTAACCTAACTAACCTAAGGACATCATACACATCCATGACCGAGGCAGGATTCGAACCTGCGACCGTAGCGGTCGCGCGGTTCCAGACTGAAGCGCCTAGAACGGCTCGTCCACAGCGACCGACCATTGACAAAAGATTACGGACTAGTCCCCCATTCGGATATCCGGGAGGGAACCGACAAGGGGAGATGGCCGCAAGATAAAGATCGAATAAACAAAGAAAGAATAACGTTCTACAAATCGGGTCGTGGAATGTAAGAAGTTTGAACGTGGTAGGGAAGCCAGAAAACCTGAAAAGGAAAATGCAAGGGCTCAGTCTAGATACAGTGGATGTCAGTGAAGTGAAATGGAAAGAAGATGAGTATAGGGTAATTTAAATAGCAGCAGAAAATGCTATAACAGCAGTAGGATTCGTCATGAATAGGAAGGTACGAGAGAGAGCGAGTTACGGTGAACAGTTCAGAATCGACAGCAAAACAATACTGACAGCAATAGTTCAGGTGTACATGCCGACGTCGCAAGCCTAAGATGAAGAGACAGAAAAACTATATGAGAGTACTGAACGGGCAATTCAGTTCGCAAAGGGAGATGGAAATTATGAGCGATTGGAATGCGGTTGTATGAGAAGGAGCAGAAGAAAGGGGTATGGGAAAATAAGGGCTTGTAACAAGAACGAGAAAGAAGAAAGACTAATTGTGTTCAGCAACAAATTTCAACTAGTAGTAGCGAATACTCTGTTCAAGGATCACAAGAGGAGGAGGTATTCTTGGAATATTCTTGGAAAAGACAGAGCGAAAAGGGACGATTTCAGGTAGATTAGGTCATGGTCAGGCAGAGATTCCGAAATCAGACACTGGATTGTAAGGGCGTACCCAGGTGCAGACATAGACTCAGATCACTATTTAGTAATGATGAAAAGTGGGCTGAAGTGTAAGAGAATAGTAGATTAGATTAGTACTTGTTCCATAGATCATGAATACGACACTTCGTGTCAGGTTAATAAAAGGTGTCTATACAAGATATTACATTGGACAAAATATTACGTGATGAAGAGTCAACGAACAAAAAAGTGAGATACGGAAGTTTTAAGGAATGAGGAGATACGTCTGAAGCTCTCTGAGGCTATAGGTAGTGCGATAGTGAATAGCTCAGGAAGTAGTTCAGTTTAAGAAGAACGGACATCTCTGAAAAGGGCCATCTCGGAAGTTGGAAAGAAAAACGTAGGTACAAAAGAAGTAACAGCGAAGAAACCATGGGTAACAGAAGAAATATTTCAGTTGATCGATGAAAGAAGGAAGCACAAAAATTTACAAGGAAACTCAAGAATACAGAAATGTAAATCACTCAGGTGTGAAATAAATACGGAGTGCAGGGAAGCTAAGGAGAAATGACTGCATGAAAAATGTGAAGAAATCAAAAAAGAAATGATTGTCGTTAGGACTGACTCAGCAGACAGATAATTCAAATCAACCTTCCATCTGACTTTCTGAAAAAATCATCCACCGAATTTCGAAGATTGCAAGAGCCAACAAGCTTGAGAACCATCGCACAGTTAGCTTAATAAGATATGCATCCAAGTTGCTGACAAAAATAATATATAAAAGAATGTAAAATAAAGTTGAGGATGTGTTAGATAACGATAAGTGTGGCTTAAGGAAAGATAAAGGCACCAGAAAGGCAATTCTGACGTTGAGGTTCATAATGGAAACAAGACTAAAGAAAAATCAGAACACTTTCATAGGCTTTATCGAGCTGGGGAGAGCATTCGACAAAGTAAAATGGTGCAAGATGTTAGAAAGTCTGAGTAAAATAGAGGTAAGCTATAGGGAAAGACGAGTAATATACAATATGTATAAGGGCCAAGATGGTACATCAAAAGTGCAAGACCAAGAATGAAGTGCTCGGATTTAAAAAGTATAAGATAAGGGTGTAGTGTTTCGCCCCTATTGTTCAATCCATACATCGAAGAAGCGATGATGTAAATAAGGGAATGGTTCAAAAGAAGAATTAAAATTCGAAGTGAAAGGGTATCAGTGATACGATTCCCTGAGGATGTTGCTACCCACAGTGAAAGTGAAGAAGAATTACAGGATTTGCTGAATTGTATGAACACAGTGAGTGCAGATTATGGACTGAGAGTATATCGAAAAAAGACGAAGATAATGAGAAGTAGCAGAGATGAGAATAGCGAGAAACTTAACGTCGGGACTGGTGACCTCGACGTAGATGAAATTAATGAATTCTGGTACCTAGACAGCAAAGTAACCCATGACAGAAGGGGCAAGGAGGACATCAAAAGCAAACTAGTGCTAACAAAAAGGGAATTCCTGGCCAAGGTAAGTCTACTAGTATCAAACATAGGCCTTAATTTGAGGAAGAAATTTCCGAGAATGTAAATCTGGAGCACTTCTTTATACGGAAGTGGGACATGGACTGTGGTATAACCAGAAAAACAGAGAATCGAAGCATTTGATGTGTTAAAAAATAATGTTGAAACTTAGATGGACTGATAAGATATGGAATGAGGTGTTCTCGGGAGAATCGGCGAGGAAATAAATATGTGGAAAACTCTGACAAGAAGAAGGGGCGTGGTGGTAAGACATCTGTTAAGACGAGATGGAATAGCTTCAATGATACTAGAAGGAGCTGTAGAGAGTGCAATCTGTAGAGGAAAACAGAGACTGGAATACATTCAGCAAATAATTGAGGACGTATGGTGCAAGTGCTACCGTGAGATGTAGAGGTTGGCACCAGTCAGAAGACTGGTGACTCAAAAAGATCCTCTCTACTTCGGCCGTCATCAGTTATTTTACTGCCCAAGTAGCAAAACGAATCTGTTACCACTGCAGCCTCGATTCCTAATCAAATTCCCTCAGCATCTCCATATTTAATCCGACTACATTTCGTTACCATTATTTTGCTTTTGTTAATGTTCATCTTCCTATCAAATTATGACATAAATAGCAGGGAATAGCCCAAGTTGCAATATTAGTTTTCTTTATTACGTAATGACTAGTCTCTAGTTCCGTATTACCCTCCTGAACCCACTGATTCCATATTCTGCTAACAGTCATTGGATCTCGGCCAACGCGAGCAGCAATGTCGCGATACGATAAAGCGCAATCGCGATAGGCTACAATCCGACCTTTATCAAACTCGGAAACGTGATGGTACGCATTTCTCCTCCTTACACGAGGCATCACAACAATGTTTCACCAGGCAATGCCGGTCAAGTGCTGTTTGTGAATGAGAAATGGGTTGGAAACTTTCCTCATGTCAGCACGTTGTAGATGTCGCCACCGGCGCCAATCTTGTGTGAATGTGCTCTGAAAAGCTAATCATTTGCATATCACAGCATCTTATTCCTGTCGGTTAAATTTCGCGTCTGTAGCACGTAATCTTCGTGGTATAGCAATTTTAATGGCCAGTAGTGTAATTAATTATGACCTGTACTGAAATACGAGATGTGTTTAACTGGAATGAACAGTCATGTGGCTGTCGTATTGAATGTTACTGCGTAACTTAGTGGATGGTTTGATAATGAGATTAGTCTTAAAACTAATCATCACATAATAAAGGAAATTAATATTGCAACTTGGACGGTACTTTCAGATTAATTGCATAATTTGTTAAATCATAGAGTTGCCGAAGTCATGCCTCCCAGAATCATACAAATTATTTTATATCCTCCTTTGAAGACACTGCTCATTCCCATCAACTGCTCCTCCAAGGTCTTTGCCGTCTCTGACAGAATTACCAGGCGTAGAATTATGAAACCGGATTTCCCCTACAGATGATGCTAGCCGTCAGTGTTGGGTCCGTGAGGCCACGTCTGCAACACCACCTGCTTCCTGTAACGGCTGACGATGAATGTCAACACACAGTAACCCAAGTTCCATACATCAGTAGGTGTTTCAAACCCGTAAACATGTCGAGCCTACGAGCTACAATTTGCGGACTGCATTGGTTTTCTGTTAGCATTTGAAGAAAACTACTGCAGAATCGCGTGGAATGCTTGTCGAAGCTTTCGGCGAACACACTGTTCAGAGTGAAAAAATTCAAAAGTGGTGATTTTGACGTGAGAAGCGACGAGCGCGGGAAACCACCGAAAACTTTCGAAGACAACGAATTGCAGGACGTATTGGATGAAGATGGTTCTCAAACTCAACAGGTACTCGCGGAACAGTTGAGCGTGACACACAAAGCCGTTTCTCTTTGGTTGAAAGCTATGGGAAAGGTGAAGAAAGGAGGAAAATTGGTTCCTCATGAACTGAATGCAAGACACCAACCAAATCGAACGATCACTTGTGAAATGCTGCTCGCCAAATACAAAAGAAAGTCGTTTTACCATCGAATAGTGACAGGTGATGAAAAATTGATATATTTTGAGAATCCTAAGCGCCGTAAAGCGTGGCTGAATGCAAGCAAGCCATCGACATCCACTTCAAGACTGAATCGCTTTGGAAACAAGACAATGCTCTATGTTTGGTGGGATCAGAAGGGTGTCATCTACTATGGGCTGCAAAAACTGGTGAAAGCGTTAACACTGATCGCTACCAACAGCAAATGACCGATTTACATCGAGCATTACGTGAAAAACGACCGGAATATGGAAAAAGGCAACACAGTCGTATTGATCCATGGTAACGCCCCGCCACACATAACAAAACTGGTCAGGGAAACGATCGAGGCGTTCAGTTGGGAAATGCTAGGGCATGCGGCCTGTTCTCCAGACTTGACTCCGTCCGATTATCATCTGTTTGCATCACTGGAAAAAACTCTCGCTGAACAACGCTTCAGTTCGTATGAAAGTGTATGAAAATGGCTCGCTGACTGGTGTCGCTTCAAAAGAAGAGCTTTTTTTGCGTTTCATTCGTAGCCTGCCGGAGCTGTGGGAGAAATGTATAAACATCAATTGTGGTGTCACCGCCAGACACCACACTTGCTAGGTGGTAGCCTTTAAATTTGCCGCGGACCGGTAGTATACGTCGGACCCGCGTGTCACCACTATCAGTGATTGCAGACCGAGCGCCGCCACACGGCAGGTCTAGAGAGACTTCCTAGCACTCGCCCCAGTTGTACAGCCGACTTTGCTAGCGATGGTTCACTGACTTCTACGCTCTCATTTGCCGAGACGATAGTTAGCATAGCCTTCAGCTAAGTTATTTGCTACGACCTAGCAAGGCGCCATTATCAGTTATTATTGATATTGTGAATCATGTACCGTCAAGACCGACGTCAATCATTAGTGGATTAAAGTTAAGTATTCCAACAGCTACGTCCGTTGTTTCTAAATTCTAATTTCCTTGTCCTGTTCCAGACCTCACGCCAGCCTGCGTGAGCTAAAACGCGTGCCTTTCGGCCTCCTCTAGTAACACGGTGTTGGCTCTCCTGCCAACCACAATATCAATGGAGATTATTTTTAATAAAATATTGTACATCAGTTTGAAACAACAGAGATGTAATAATTACAAGCAAATTCCGGTTTCATATTTCTACACCTGGTAAAATGTCATCGGCAAACCTCGAAGTTTTTATTTCTTCTCCTTGAATTTTAAGTCCTTCTCCAAATTTTTCCTTGGTTTCCGTTAGTGCCCGCTCATTGTACATGTTGAATAACATCAGGAATAGGCAACAACCCTGTCTCATTTACTTCTCAACCACTACTGCACTTTAATGCCCATTGACGCTTATAGCTGCCGACTGATTTCTGTACGGGTTGCCTATAACCTTTCGCTCCCTTTATTTTACCCCCTCTAACTGAAGGGTTTCAAAGGTAGCGAAAAGTGACACAAGTGAAAGTGTACGATAGTAGAAGCAAACACTTCCAGTAAATAAAGGCCAGCAAATGAGCCGTTCGCGAGATATCTATGAATGTGTGGTTGAGAACCATCACTGACTTCAGTATGAAATGTTATCCTACGTAGCACAAATGTATATGAAATGCAAACTTTTTAATTATGTCATCTAACTGGCCTCAAATTTCACCCATGGCGTACCTTAGCAAGATATACATTACTACTTCAGCACGTTACGAGCTATTGTGCACTGGTACCTAGAGACGTTCCACGTGTCGTCCTCGCGTTTGGGTACAACATGCAAACGCCTCTGCCGTAAGTTACGAAAGTTTTCAAATGCCTCCTGACCATTCCGGAAAGCTCGACAAGAATGTACGCTACACTCTTCCAGTCATTCAGCCGCGTCAGCTGGAGTGCTACACATTTCACTTCTGAGATGATCACGGCCAGAAAATCCAGAGGATTGAGATCACGTGTCCTAGAAGTCAACGTGCAACTACTACTCGACCTGACCACCTAGAACCATATTTGCGCGTTAGATGTCGTCTTAAACCAGCAACAAAATATGTATCTGCCCCATCATTCATCTACACCTTCCCCAACCACGAGTCATACGTGAAATTGGAGCACAGTTAGATGGGGACTTAGTACAAATGTATTTGAGACGTCAACTTTTCGACTATCTAGGACAACACACAGTGAGGCAAAAAGAACATTACAACTTTGGAGTGATATAGAAATTTATTGAGATAGCTTACAGAATCGGTACATGTGCCATTTTGTAGCAAACAACCTCAAGTTGGATTCACATAGTGCATCAGTACCCTTTTCCACCACCAGGGGCGCAACTGTAGTGCATAATTCAATATGGCTACTTTCATTGGTGCGTAACGTGATCGCTGTCGATGGTACTGTGTGTCTGGATATGCTTGAAAACTTTTTAACTCCAGAGATGGATGAAGATGACCGAGATGGGATCGTTTACTACCAGCAAGACGGTGCACCACCTCATTTCCTCACGGAAGTTCGGGATTTCCTCGATAATCGCTTCCCAGGTCGGTGGATTGGCCGTGAAGGGCCAATCGCATGTACCCCTCACTCCCCACACTTAACACCACTGGATTTCTTTCTCTGGGGTTGCATTAAATACCGTGTATATGTTTCTCCCCTATTAAACAATTGAGCCGCCCCAAAAAATAGAATCTGCGCTGCTGTTGCACAAGTTACGCCCAATTTGCTGCAACGAGTGAGGGAAGAAATTGATTAACGGTGGGATGTTTCCAGCATCACAAACAGTATTCACGTCGAACCAAAATAACACTTGACACTTTTATGTGAAACTTGAAGTTGTTTGCTACAAATGACACATCTACCGATTTTGTAAGTTGTTAAGATAAATTTTTATATCAATCCAAAGTTGTAAAGTCTTTTCTGTCTCATCCAGTACTTCACACTAAAATCAGTTTTTGCTCGTAATCACACATTCTATATCTACATCTACATCACTACTCTGCAATTCACATTTAAGTGCTTGGCAGAGGGTTCATCGAACCATAATCATACTATCTCTCGACTATTCCACTCCCGAACAGCGAGCGGGAAAAACGAACACCTAAACCTTTCTGTTCGAGCTCTGATTTCTCTTATTTTATTTTGATGATCATTCCTACCTATGTAGGTTGGGCTCAACAAAATATTTTCGCATTCGGAAGAGAAAGTCGGTGACTGAAATTTCGTAAAAAGGTCTCGCCGCGACGAAAAA
Source organism: Schistocerca gregaria (assembly GCF_023897955.1). Classification (NCBI taxonomy): domain Eukaryota; kingdom Metazoa; phylum Arthropoda; class Insecta; order Orthoptera; family Acrididae; genus Schistocerca; species Schistocerca gregaria. Next base: position 668,138,965 of record NC_064923.1, read on the forward strand.
CGTCTATTAGATTAGATTAGATTAGATTAATACTTGTTCCATAGATCATGAATACGACACTTCGTAATGATGTGGAACGTGTCAGGTTAATAAAAGATGTCTGTACAAGAAATTACATTACACAAAATATTGCATGACACTAATGATTAAGTTTTTTTTCCTTAGTTTATATCTAAAAATTCAGCCAATGAGTAGAAGAAGTTGTCATCTAGAAATTCTTTTAATTTATTTTTAAATGTTAGTTGGCTATCTGTCAGGCTTTTGATGCTGTTTGGTAGGTGCCCAAAGACTTTTCTGGCAGCATAATTTACCCCTTTCTGTGCCAAAGTCAGATTTAACCCTGCATAGTGAAGATCATCCTTTCTCCTGGTGTTATAGGTATGCACACTGCTATTACTTTTGAATTGGGTTGGATTATTATCAACAAATTTCATAAGGGAATATATATACTGTGAGGTTACTGTGAGGATCCCTAGATCCTTAAATAGATGTCTGCAGGATGACCGTGGGTGGGCTCCAGCAATTATTCTGATTACACGTTTTTGTGCAATGAATACTTTTCTACTCAACGATGAATTACCCCAGAATATGATGCCATACGAAAGCAGTGAATGAAAGTAGGCATAGTAAGCTAATTTACTGAGATTCTTATCACCAAAATTTGCAATAACCCTAATAGCATACGTAGCTGAACTCAGACGTTTTAGCAGACCATCAATGTGTTGCTTCCAGTTTAACCTCTCATCAATGGACACACCTAAAAATTTTGAAAATTCTACCTTAGCTACAGACTTCTGTTCAAATTCTATATTTATTACTGGAGTTGTGCCATTTACTGTACGGAACTGTATATACTATGCTGTAATGACTTCCATCCCAACTCGTGTATCATATCTGCCACACTCTCTCCCCTATAACGCGATAATACAAAACGAGCTGCCCTTCTTTGCACCCTCTCGATGTCCTCCGTCAATCCCACCTGGTAAGGATCCCACACCGCGCAGCAATATTCTAACAGAGGACGAACGAGTGTAGTGTAAGCTGTCTCTTTAGTGAACTTGTTGCATCTTCTAAGTGTCCTGCCAATGAAACGCAACCTTTGGCTCGCCTTCCCGACAATATTATCTATGTGGTCCTTCCAACTGAAGTTGTTCGTAATTTTAACACCCAGGTACTTAGTTGAATTGACAGCCTTGAGAATTGTACTATTTATCGAGTAATCGAATTCCAACGGATTTCTTTTGGAACTCATGTGGATCATCTCACACTTTTCGTTATTTAGCGTCAACTGCCATCTGACACACCATACAGCAATCTTTTCTAAATCGCTTTGCAGCTGATACTGGTCTTCGGATGACCTTACTAGTCGGTAAATTACAGCATCATCTGCGAACAGTCTAAGAGAACTGCTCAGATTGTCACCCAGGTCATTTATATAGATCAGGAACAGTAGAGGTCCCAGGACGCCTCCCTGGGGAACACCTGATATCACTTCAGTTTTACTCGATGATTTGCCGTCTATTACTACGAACTGCGGAACTGCGACCTTCCTGACAGGAAATCACGAATCCAGTCGCAATTATCTCGAAATTGGCAGATTTACTGCTACTGCTGTATACTTTCACCCGCGCCAGTTTTCGCTATTAATTATGATACACACTGAGTACTTCTTTACTGTTGTTTCAGCGAGTGCCTACCTTATTTACGAGGGACGTTCAATAAGTACACAAAACATCTTTTTTCCTGAAAGCGGGTAGATTTTGTTCAGGATTCCAATATGCCATAGTATTCACCACACTTTTGGGTACAAAATCCTTTATTTAAACAAAATCTCCGTTCAATGGGACAGGCTTACGCCACCTCACTGTTTGCACCAATATGCCCGCATTGTACCTCACTCTATTGGCCGATATCGGACCCAACGTCTTGCTGCATCAATGACCTCCCCATGCGCCACGTACTGTTTCCGGTGGAGTGCGTCCTTCGCCGAGCGAAACACACGCAAGTGGGAAGGTGCGAGATCCGGGCTGTGACATCGATCCCTGCGGTCACACCCATTTGCATAAGTCAACTGCTGGACGAGTGTATAAGCACTACCGACAGACGCGTCTAGTTACGCAGCGAGGTGTTTGATTGTGATCCGACGATCAACTCGAATGAGACTAACCGCACGTCCCAACATTGTAGGAGCCACAGCTGTGTGCGGTCAGCCGATATGCGGGAGATCGGACAGGTTTGCACGACCTTGTTGCCATGACGACAGACCCCTCGGCCAACGACTCACCGTGCTTTTGTTCAACGCCAGGTCTCCGTAGATATTCTGCAAGCCCCTGTAAGTATCTGCGATGCTATGGTTTTCCGCCAAAAGAAACTCAGTGACAGCTCTCTGCTTGGAATGAACCATTTTGAAGACTACGTACAGCGCCACCTATCCCAACTCCATGAAACTATAGGGACTGAAGCGGGAATATTCCATAATATCTCACAACAAATTCCGCTTTTTTTCAACCGAAACTGGCCGAGAAAAAAGTGTTTCATTATTTATTAAACGCTCCTCGTAGAATTATTTTTATGTGGTCACTTCGTCTTCAATCTCTAACGAAGCATACTCACAGATATTTCACAGTGCACCAAAAAATTTTCGTATTTTTGTATATTTACTCGCAATACCAAGCATATCTGCACTACAGGGCATATTGCATTTCGTTATAATGTTCTATCATTGCGACTTTCCAATACGCAATGGCCTCAAGGAGCTTTCCCGTTAACACCCAGGAAATTCGCGTACATCGTGAACGGAAATGGTCGTATAAGAGTCCCTTGACGATCTTAAAGATGGCCAGAGCTGAAAAGAGTCCGCAAAATGTGACAGTAGAGTTTGAAATTTTTGCCCCTGTTCTAGAGAAATGCCAGAAAGATACCTTCATCAAACAAAAATTTGAAGTTTCGAAAGACAGTGCAAAAAGGGAACCAATGGGTTGTAGGTGGTTGCAGAGCTTCAGTTCGTGTATGACAAGTACCATAATGAAAAGCGTGGCGAGCGACTGCCGAAAATGACTGAGGATTTGAAGGAAGGGATTGACTCATGTGAACAAACGTATCATGTTTGTGGCACATGCGATCTCCATGTCGGTGACAATGTGAAACATGTCATTCGTTGCTCTTTATCGTCACAGGCAGAAAATTGCTGCGACTCGGGGTCACTCAAGGGCAACCCGGGGGACAAGGGGAGGGAGGGCTTCGCGGGCCCTTCTAGCTCTCAGGGAAACGAAAAAAATGTAATGTAGTCATGTAGTTTTCTTTCAAGAAAATGATTTAAACGTCGCTATTACGCGAGTTTCTAACAGGATCGGTACTGATACTTTTTTATGGCTACTTACAAGTCAACATTTGTCCTCCAAAATATTAAAAATACTCCATACCCAAGATGTTTCCGCCTTCCCCCTTCCTACAAACTATCGTATGGGCGCCCATGGTTGTGCTAGAATCATATTACGATTATGTTGTCAGTAATGGACACCATTAAGTTGATAAGCAAAGGACGCTACGTTCTTACACATACAATGAACACCACTTTATATACACTCCTGGAAATTGAAATAAGAACACCGTGAATTCATTGTCCCAGGAAGGGGACACATTCCTGGGGTCAGATACATCACATGATCACACTGACAGAACCACAGGCACATAGACACAGGCAACAGAGCTTGCACAATGTCGGCACTAGTACAGTGTATATCCACCTTTCGCAGCAATGCAGGCTGCTATTCTCCCATGGAGACGATCGTAGAGATGCTGGATGTAGTCCTGTGGAACGGCTTGCAATGCCATTTCCACCTGGCGCCTCAGTTGGACCAGCGTTCGTGCTGGACGTGCAGACCGCGTGAGACGACGCTTCATCCAGTCCCAAACATGCTCAATGGGGGACAGATCCGGAGATCTTGCTGGCCAGGGTAGTTGACTTACACCTTCTAGAGCACGTTGGGTGGCACGGGATACATGCGGACGTGCATTGTCCTGTTGGAACAGCAAGTTCCCTTGCCGGTCTAGGAATGGTAGAACGATGGGTTCGATGACGGTTTGGATGTACCGTGCACTAGTCAGTGTCCCCTCGACGATCACCAGAGGTGTACGGCCAGTGTAGGAGATCGCTCCCCACACCATGATGCCGGGTGTTGGCCCTGTGTGCCTCGGTCGTATGCAGTCCTGATTGTGGCGCTCACCTTCACTGCGCCAAACACGCATAAGACAATCATTGGCACCAAGGCAGAAGCGACTCTCATCGCTGAAGACGACACGTCTCCATTCGTCCCTCCATTCACGCCTGTCGCGACACCACTGGAGGCGAGCTGCACGATGTTGGGGCGTGATCGGAAGACGGCCTAACGGTGTGCGGGACCGTAGCCCAGCTTCATGGAGACGGTTGAGAATGGTCCTCGCCGATACCCCAGGAGCAACAGTGTCCCTAATTTGCTGGGAAGTGGCGGTGCGGTCCCCTACGGCACTGCGTAGGATCCTACGGTCTTGGCGTGCATCCGTGCGTCGCTGCGGTCCGGTCCCAGGTCGACGGGCACGTGCACCTTCCGCCGACCACTGGCGACAACATCGATGTACTGTGGAGACCTCACGCCCCACGTGTTGAGCAATTCGGCGGTACGTCCACCCGGCCTCCCGCATGCCCACTATACGCCCTCGCTCAAAGTCCGTCAACTGCACATACGGTTCACGTCCACGCTGTCGCGGAATGCTACCAGTGTTAAAGACTGCGATGGAGCTCCGTATGCCACGGCAAACTGGCTGACACTGACGGCGGCGGTGCACAAATGCTGCGCAGCTAGCGCCATTCGACGGCCAACACCGCGGTTCTTGGTGTGTCCGCTGTGCCGTGCGTGTGATCATTGCTTGTACAGCCCTCTCGCAGTGTCCGGAGCAAGTATGGTGGGTCTGACACACCGGTGTCAATGTGTTCTTTTTTCCATTTCCAGGAGTATATATATATATATCTCGAGCTTTACTCGCTACGACGCGAAATCGACCATCAGTGAGTCAGTGAGTGGAGTAGAAAGAGCGTTAAATGATGGCGCCACACAAAGATCTAGGTCGGTGCCTTTCGTGTGCTAATGTAGATGTTCATATGGTGATTTAGTCAGTATTTAGATATCTGACAGGTCATACGTAGCTGAATCGTTATAAAAGAGGGAATTTCTTTTTTAATGTGAGATGTTACACCCCTGGATAGGCCAATAGTAGGTAGGCTAACCAGTTCAGAGGATGTAGTGTTGTGCTCACTGTTCGGATGAAATTAAATGTGATCGTTATGGGAAGTACGTACGGCAAGGGGGCTTCCGTTCGTGATGGCCTAACCGCCAATGGGACATTGAACCCTGTTTATTGTATTTCTTTCCAGAGGAGCTGTTGCACTTAAACACTTTTCACATTTTGGGAGTACACAACGGTTAGAATGATGTGGAATATGAAGACTGAACATCTTCTAGATCGACTTATCAACTTACTTTCTTCTTCTTTTTGTTATTATGACAATGAATTTCTACTGTCCGTGGCAGTATTTGCTAATGATTGACAATCGCCCTCCCACGATTCCACGTACTTTTATTCTCATTCTGCAATCAGGTGCTTCTCATGTCTCCACATAAATGCCACCCTAAGTCATGTGCCGTGTGCCCCATCTGTCTGCGAGCCGTGTAAACTTCGTTCTTTATGTATTCATATTTTAACCGTTTAGGTGTTGTATTTCTGAGACGAAGGCGGGACATGGGTCTGTCATTCGCCTGGAACAATGTGGAAGACCGCCTAAAACCGCATTCAGGCTGGTCGGCGTACCAGAACAATAAGCATTGGTATGACATGAAGGCTCCATTGGGGTCTGGCTCATGAGCTTGTGACATAAGCGACGCCCTGAGCGTTAAAATTTTTCATCTGCATATGGAATTCAGTTGCCATATACTGCTTATGTACAGTCACTTATCTTTAACAGTGATCAGTTAAGGCTAATGCCCAAAGGATTAATTGAACAAAAGAAATCAACTGTCATATCTCTAAGTAATTATGAATTGTAAGAATGGGCTTACAGTGCGTTTATCACAGATGCAGGCCGCGCCGAGAAACCGCGCGGTCGGGGGGGCCCTTACCCTGGTTCGCGCGGCTCCCCCCATCGGAGGTATGAGTCCTCCCTCGGGCATGTGTGTGTGTGTGTGTGTGTGTGTGTGTGTGTGTGTGTGTGTGTGTGTGTGTGTGTGTTGTCCTTAGCGTAGGTTATTTTAAGTTTGATAAAGTAGTGTGTAAGCCTAGGGAACAATGACATCAGCAGTTTGATCCCACAGGAACTTACCACAAATTTCCACAGATCCAGACAGCAGAAGAATAACGAACACTTTTAACAATAAAGTGCTAGAAGGTAAAAGTACCTTTCGCCTTGTTGTACTAAGCATAACTCAGAAAGAAGCAAAGAACACTGCCATAAATTCCTTGATACTTTACTAAGAAAATAACGTTCAACTGCAGTTTATGGCTAATGTCTAAATTTTTGCTATTCGACAAATTTAACCAGCAAACGTTTGTGAAAGACCTTTAAAATCACGAGACAGAGCATATGAACAGTGGTTGTGGTAAGATCATTCATTGCCTTCCCAAACTAAAACAGAGAAAATTCAAACATGAAGCTGCTACTCCTCACATTTTATAAACCAATACAGATCAATCGTTTGAAAGTAGTTACTAATAGTCCCCAATATGTCATATCTACGAATTCACACGATGACTCCGTTAGCCTGGTCGCAGCGTCCGCCATTGGCTGATTTCGTTGATTTGCGCTATAGGTGGCGCTTGTTGTTTGTCGCTTGTTGACATGTCTCTCAAGGCGTATACGCTGATGCCTCATCCCAACCAGCGCGATTTTTGGCTTATGGGACCATTCACCTGACTTTTCACGCACCTTGCAAGATTCAAGACATCGAAATATCTCGGAAACGGCGAAGCTGTCCGGTGTTCGCGTGCTACTGTCGTGAGCATATACGTGTAGTTGTGAAACCACGAGATGCTGGACGTCTAAGCCTCATCAAGGATGGAACTGACATCTTGGATATTCGGGAATCCAGCCGGATGTTCGCGTGGTTCTCGCACGATATTTAAACAGCGTGCCTCGCTGTCTTCTTCAGGTGCTACCTGAGACTGGTCCTTGGGTCGATCGACTTCAGAAGACGGCCAGGCCGGGCGCAGACGGCGGAGGGAACACCGGCGACCAGAGACGGACAATGTAGTCGCGTCTGGCTCGCGCAGACCACAGATAGAACACTCGACTTGGCGCGGACCGATTAGGGAACGCCCAGCTCCTCCCAAGCATAAATACTGGACTCGATCGACCCAAGGACCAGTCTCAGGTAGCACCCGAAGAAGACAGCCAGGCACGCTGTTGAAATATCGTGCGAGAACGACGCGAACATCCGGCTGGATTCCCGAATATCCAAGATATCAACAGATCGCCGGGAAAGCATGAAGAATTACAAGGATGGAACTACTTACAAGGGAAACTCCCCATCGCACACCCCTCAGATTTAGTGGTAAGACGGTCCACAGGATAGCCCGTCAAAAACTGAACACAGATCAAGCATGAAAACAGGAAGAAGACGTACTAAACTGTGGAATAAAGCACCAAAAGAGAAGCAGTGAACGGTCCAAGATCAATATTAACATCGAGCGACACTTTACGGCCATGGGGTCGTGATTATGTGGTCACGGTGTTGGACTGCGAAAGAGCGGGTTCAAATCTCCCTCGTTGCAATTTTTTTTTTTTCACAAAATTATGAACCTGTCTGTTTGCTGTATTCAAATTTGTGCCTTTTTCGTGGTGTAACGTCCATTTGCAACAACGACGTGTAACGAAGGGACTCCAGACGTACGTACCTCCTATTCGTTCTACTCAAGTTAACTATGCCTCTTGCGATCGGTTTCCTAAGTTTTGACTGTTGAATTCCTTTGTTGTAACATTGTTCGCAGCCGTTTATTTGTTGTTTTCATTTCTGTGAGAGGTCTATGAGACATCTCACCTGCTCTCACTATTCATCACATTTACCTGCGGCGGTAATATAGCCTTACAATATGACTCATTGTCTATAACCAGTGTACAGTACGACAACTGAAAAAGACTACAGAAGCAGAACAGACACGTCAGTCACCAGAAGGACCGTTCACAAATTTGTGAAACCAAATATTGTGCTCGAGGGAAATTTAAACCCAGATCTCCACCTTCGCACAGCAACACCATGGTCACACAACCATGACGCCGCGGTCGTTCAAAGTTGCACATGTTGATCTCGGACCGTTCACTGTCTCTATTTTGCTTTTTTTCCACAGTTCAGAGCCGGCCGCTGTGGCCGAGCGGTTCTAGACGCTTCAGTCCGGAGCCGCGCTACCGCTACGGTCGCAGGTTCGAATCCTGCCTCGGCCATGGATGTGTGTGATGTCCTTAGGTTAGTTAGGTTTAAGTATTTCTAAGTCTATGGGACTGATGACCTCAGATATTCAGTCCCATAGTGCTTAGAGCCATTTTGAACCACAGTTTAGTACACCTTCTTCCTGGTTCCATACTGCGACGAAGCTGGGATTCTTTGATGCCGCCCCGTTACATGTTTTCGGGAAGTGTATTTAGAAGTATTATCAAGAAGGAAATTCCGTATACTTTCTATGCCGTTATTTGCTTTACATGCTCTCGGAAACAAAAACATTTCATCTAATTTCACCCCCTGAGTATTTCTAAGACGAACAGACTGTACTGAGTGTTTACTTCGTAATCTGAGGAGGCCAGTGGAATGTCCGCCGCATGGGGCGTTATCAGTGTAAACATTGCGCCACCAGAACAAATCGGCACTTGTCCAACAGAGTGGAGGCCGACAACACAGTAACAATTTGGAGAGCTCTCTACTTTCTGCTATGGGATCGAACGCTGCATCAATAGATCAAGCGCTGGTCGTGTAGGAAAGAAAGTTATTTTTTTCCACGGTCCATTAGCTTGGAGTTCGTTTGAAGATGCATACAGTACAGATATGTTGCAGCAGGCGCGAAGCAGATAATTGTGAGATTATGGCTGTCATAGAGTCAGGAAGCCTCAATAACCCACTTAAATAGTACCGCAGCCGAACAAGAATGATTTTAAAATATGAAAATGTGTGTGTTCTATCACCCATCAAAATCGTTTATACATTATATGATCAAAAGAATCCGGACACACGTATACAGTGTGAAAAGTATTTAAACCGACAAACTCTGGGAGGTTGTTGGGGACTTCAGAACAAATATTTTTCCCTAATGTCATTTTTTCCTATAAAGATTATTTAAACCGGTGGAGGCCGTATTACGCTCTTCAGTTGTTAGAGACCGAATAACGCTCTCCAGTTGTAGGCAACTGCTGTCCACCAATGTAGTAGTGCATTGTCTCTGTTTACTAATGGAGCGATACACCTGAAGTGAGTACACTGATATAGTTGGTGCATACTACGTAGCGCACCACAACGGACGAGCTGCACAGCGGGTTTATCAACAACAATATCCTAATCGCCGTATCCTGCATCATACGCACTTTGCTGCCAAGTACCTGCGGTAGCGTTCTCGCTTCCCGCGCCCGGGTTCGATACCCGGCGGGGTCAGGGATCTCCTCTGCCTCGTGATGACTGGGTGTTGTGTGATGTCCGTATGATAGTTAAGTTTAAGTAGTTCTAAGTTCTAGGGGACTGATGACCATAGATGTTAAGTCCCATAGTGCTCAGAGCCATTTTGCTGTGTACCAACGTCTGCGTGAGACCGGGTCATTTAGCAGATTACCTGGACAAGGGCGCCCTCGCACGGTAAGAACGCTGCAATTTGAGGAAGCTGTCTTGCAGCATGTGGAGCGGGATCCTTCAATCAGCACTCGTGCAATTGCACGTAACATGGGGACGAATCAGACGAATGTAAGAACAGCCCTTCGAGAGCAGTTTTTACGTCCATTTCACTTACAGCGTGTCCACATCCTGGAACCAGTTGATTATCCACCCAGAGCACAGTTTTCGCATTGGTACCTGGAAGAGAGTGAAATGCATCCTACATTTCCGCCCTCTGTGTTGTTTACCGATGAAGCAACGTTCGGGCGTGATGGAGCCTTCAACATGCACAATTCACATGTTTGGAGTAAGGATAACCCACATGTCACATTTACTAGCGCTCACCAAGTGCGGTTCTTCGTTAATGTGTGGGTCGGTGTTGTTGGAGACTATTTAATTGGGCCGAATCTGCTACCGAGGCCATAAAATGGCAGGCACTATTACAATTTTCTCGTCAGAGCATTGCCAGAATTGCTGGAAGACGTCCCGCTCCCTACAAGACAACGCATGTGGTTCCAACATGACGGGGCGCCGGCACATTTCAGTCGTCGTGTGCGTCGATTCCTGAACCGACGGTTCCCAGAAACGTGGATTGCCAGAGGTGGTCCTGTACCATGGCCTGCTCGATCCCCAGATATGTCCCCTCTGGACCTTTTTGTGTGGGGAGAGATGCGCAACCTTATTTACGCCAACTCCTGTTGCATTAGAAGAGGATCTGGTTGCCCGGATAGTAGTAGCAGCAGAAACAATTCAGGATACTCCTGGGGTTTTTGCCCGTTTCAGACAGAACATGATCCACGTGTCAAAGGAGACATTTTTGAAAGTCTACTGTAATTGAAATTGGGTTGTGTCAATGTTTTGTCTCTTGGTCATAAAAAAATGAAGAAGTGTTGTTGGTTTAATTAATTTGCCGCCAGAGAAATCTTCCTCTACCGGTTTAAATACTCCTCATAGGAAAAAATGACATTAGGGAAAAATATTTGTTTTGATGTCGCCTACATCATCCCGGAGTTTGTCGGTTTAAATACTTTTCACCCTGTATAATGCGGATGTCACCACCAGATGTGACAAGAGAAGGAGTATTAAAGGAGACGGGGGGAATAGAGAAGCAGTAACAGCATAATGCACTGGTGAGGAGAGTCCACTGACCTGGAACGTGGACTAGTCACTGGATGTCACCTGAGTAACAAATCCATCAGGGACATTTCAGCCCTTCTAAAGCTGCCCAACGTGGCTGTTGGCGGAGGACTGTGAATTGGAAGCGCGAAGGAACGACCACAGATAAACGAAGAACAGGCAGGCTTGATGTAGTGGAGGACTGGGACCGTCGCACGTTGCGGAGGTCGGCCGTAAAAAAAATCGAATGAAATCAGTGGAAGAAATCATTCGTGATTCCAAAGTCCTACCACATTCCAGCTTGTAAAACGGCTGTGCGTAGCGAGTTAAAAGTAATGGGGTACCATGGTCGAGCAGTCCTCACAAGTCACAGTGCTAAGTGGAGCTGGAGGTGGTAAGAGAGCGACGCCACAGGACAATGGATGACTGGAAACGAATGATGTGGAGCGATGAATCAGCTGTAGGAAACCGACAGAAGCGTTTGGGTTTGTCGGACTGCTGGAGAACGTTATCTGTATTCAGGTGTAGTGCCAACAGTGAAGCACGGAGCATATGGCTTTACAATATGGGGTGTTCTTTCGCGGTTAGGGTGTCCCCTTTATTACTCTTAAGAAAACGCTAAATGCGGAAAGATTTTACAACTTCGTGTACTGCTTATAGCAGAGGAACAGTTCGGAGATGATTACTAATTGTATCTATATAGTATATATAAAGATAAAGATCTATCTGAACGAAACACGTGCAAAGGTGAAGATGGGAAATCGCGTAACTGAGGAGTTTGAAATTGTGACAGGACTCAGTCAAGGAGATGGGTTGTCCCGTATCCTGTTCAACTTTGTCCTCGAGAAGATCGTATGCGAGACATTCCAAGAGAACGAAGGGATTGAAATCGAAGGAAAGAGACTGGCATACTTAGCCTATGCAGACGATATCTGTTTTCTCTCTAGGTGGGAAGAGGAGTTGCAGCAAATGACCAAAGCACTAAAGGAGGCTGCCAGCAAATTTGGGCTAAACATAAACGAAGCAAAGACAGAGTACCTCGTTATGATGCGTGGTCATTGTCAGACTGCTGGTCACCTACAATCACTGCAGGTTGGGGACGAGTCCTACAAGAGAGTGCATGAATTCAAATACCTAGGGGCAGTTTTCACTAAGGACTCGTCATGTCAAGCAGAGATCAGTGCCAAAATACAAGCAGGAAACCGATCTTACCACAGCCTAGCACAACTGCTTCGCTCCAGATATCTCTCCAGACAATTCAAGATTCGACTGTACAAAACCCTGATCCAACCTGTTGTTCTATATGGCTGTGAGAATGCAGTTTCCAGAAACAGGACTTCCATAAGCTCCTTGTTTTTGAGAGAAAAGTGCTTCGGAAGATCTTCGGTCCGGTTCTGGATGCAGAAACAGGGGAATGGAGGATCAGACACAACCAAGAGCTTGAGGAACTATACCAGCAGCCCAACATAGCAGGAACTGTCAAAGCCAAACGAATGCAGTGCGCCAGCCATGTGGCCCGGATGGAGGATCACAGATGGCCTCAGAAGCTCATGGAATTTACACCTACGGGAAAGAGACCGCCAGGGAGACCCAAGAAGCGTTGGAGGGATGGACTCCATGAAGATTTAAACCAAGTGTCAATATATGTGGACGAATGGCGGATAGCAGCAATGGACAGAACACAGTCGAGGAGGAAACTTGTAGAAGCGTGCGGTCCACTGGGCCTGATCACGTAGTAGTAGTAGTAGTAGTTGTAGTAGTAGTATCTATATAGTAATGTACCCCTTCTTAAAGCAGCATTTTGAGACAATATGCTGTCCTATCCAGCATCCCAGTTTGAAACGGATGGAACTCCTTTGGGGTGAGTTAGAACGTTGACTTCACTCCAGACCCATCTGGTATCGGCTCTTGAGGAAGAAGGGGCTGCCGTTCCTTCACAGATATTCATACTTCTCATTTATGTATAATTTACCAAAGAGGTGAACATGTACTTGAAATAACGTGAATCAACACATGCCGTAACTACAAAGTCCGAATATAGAACTTATTCCGTTGGCGTGTGTTCTTCCGGTATTCCTCGTCGAAGTGCAAATGTGGATTTTCATTTGAAGTGACAAAAACACAACAGACTGGAACACCTAGTAGCAAAGATGTAGATTACGTGATCACTGTGGCCTTTGACGTTGGACTACTGCAGTTGGGATTCACCTGAAATGATGCAGCGTGTAAGGTGTGCACATTGTTCAATTGCGCCATGTTTTAATCACGTCGTTGGGACTCTAGATCTTGCACTTCGATGACGAATAAAGGAAGAAGGTACTACAACACAGCAACTTTTACTTCGAGAAACATAACTCTGCAAATGCTGCATGTGTGAACAAATACTGTTTCACGCAAATATTTAGCTTCTCACCAAATACTACGTTTATGATTCTTGTGATCCTACTGCTCATGATTGTCTGTTTCACAGTGTTGTTTCTTCATTACTTGGTCTTCTGTCATCTCTGAATGCGTCAAGCTTCAAAGATCGATGGTATATAAATGCAAAGTTTAACAGATAAATAACATTGATGGGCTGTAAAACACACGTATCTCTGTACCTTAAAATTATTTTTAATCAATTTTAGCCGTAATAGCTGTGGTACTCCTTTTGCCAGTGACCGTCTGATAATTAAAACTACCACTTTGTGTAATTATATTTAAATTATTTGTAAAGAGTTCTATTCATTATACTTAACTGATCGTGTATTTTCGTGTTACTGGATCTGTTATTAATCAACTTAGTGGACCAAAAGACTATGGATTCGTCAAAAGAATCGATAAATTATTTTCACAAGCCGTCCTCATCCCACCCTCACTCTTATCGGTAGCAACCCAACTGTCTCTTCTTGTTCCGCACAGCTGTTATGACTTACATAAGCTGTTCTGGTTTATACATCACAATAATGAGACCTGACACATCTGGCCTCCTGGCTGCTATTCATTATCTACGATCTGAGATCCATGACTCTAAGACCATATGTTGTCAGGATTTGCAGCGTTTACATTATGTAACTGTCACTAATTCAACAGCGTTGAATGTGAGATATGTGCTTCCGAAGTTTCCGATCTTCGTATCTCTAATTGATGTCTGTCTATCAGGAATAATATGGCTTTGTAGTTAAGCAGGTATAAGTGAGAGACTGCAAATAAAAGGATATAGTGTCCCATAAACAGTCTGTCCAAGAGTTTTCTTTGTCATTTATCGTATCTATCACTTCTGGCAATGATTTACTTATATGAAAAATGTCAGGTTGCACTTTTGTTCAGAGTCGAAGTAAAATTGTAGCTACCCCTATAATTGACTTGGTAAGTTACTTTGAAAGTTCGAAATAAGACAGTGCCTGCTACTTAAAATAGAACCACACTTAATTGTGCGCTGGAATGTTCAAACCATCCTTAGCCCTGATGACACCTTTGCGTTGCATGGAGGCAGGAGATCCAGAGATTCTCATGACCAGTTGGCGCTCTTCTTTTAGGGAATTAAAGTGCACCACATGGAGACCAACTAGCTTAGCCCCCAATAATATACATGCATACCAGAGGAAAGGGCACTGTGTAAGACGACTAATGGAATGTGAATGATGTAATAGAATAATGGCTACAGACAGCAAGTGATGTACTGAAAATAGATTGTCTGATAATTGCAACATAGTCTGCAAAATGCTTTAAAAACGGCATTTTGTTATCGCTACATGGTAAAAACAATCAGTGTATTCGAAAATCTGAAATTGCCGAAAATGGATAGGAGCAAAATATGACAGTTCATCATTTACGGTGAGTTGGTGTCTTCGCCAACTGGCCGCTGTGGCCGAGCGATTCTAGGCGCTTTAGTCAGGAACCGCGCTGCTGCAACGCTCGCAGGCTCGAATCCTTCCTCGGGCATGGATGTGTGTGATGTCCTTAGGTTTAAGTAGTTCTAAGTCTAGCGGACTGATGACCTCAGATGTTACGTCCTATAGTACTTAGAGAGAGGGTGTATTCGCCGTCGTAATACTTCCCACTATCACTGACACACGAAAGGTAACACTCTATGCTTCTTTTCATTCTGTTATGTCCATCGACACTCGTCTCTGAAACTTCAGTAAGAATATTGTAAGCTCATGCTGGGCCTGTCAGACCGATCTGAGGTGTCAGTTCCCGTACTTTGCATAGACCACTGTTCCAGTTCCGAGAGCTCTTGGTAATCGACTCATATATGTTCCCTGGTGGGATTTTTCGTGGTCTTCTGCCGGAAGAGTGGTTTGGCACAGGTCTTCAAGCTAGCCTATCTTATGCAAGGCTCTTCATCTCCACAACCTTCTTGTGTTTGAACCCCTGATTATAGTAGATTATCTTTTCAGAGCATTCACACAAGGTTGGCGCCGGTGGCGACCCCTGCAACGTGCTGACATGAGGAAAGTTTCCAACCGATTACTCATACACAAACAGCAGTTGACCGGAGTTGCCTGGTGAAACGTTGTTGTGATGCTTCGTGTAAGGAGAGAAATGCGTACCGTCACGTTTCCGACTTTGATAAAGGTCGGATTGTAGCTTATCGCGATTGCGGTTTATCGTAACACGCCATTGCTGCTCGCCTTGGTCGAGACCCAATGACTGTTAGCAGAATATGGAATCGGTGGGTTCAGGAGGGTAATACGGTACGCCGTACTGGATCCCAACCGCTCATATCACTAGCAGTCGAGATGACGGGCATCTTATCCGCATGGCTGTAACGGATCGAGCAGCCACGTCTCGATCCCTGAGTCAACAGATGGGGACGTTTGCAAGACAACAACCATCTGCACGAACACTTCGACGACGTTTACAGCAGCATGGACTATCAGCTCGGAGACCGTGGCTGCGGTTACCCTTAACGCTGCATCACAGACAGGAGCGCCTGCGATGGTGTACTCAACGACGAACCTTGGTGCACGAATGGCAAAACGTCATTTCTTCGGATGTGTCCAGGTTCAGTTTACAACATCATGGTAGTCGAATCCGTGTCTGGCGACATCGCGATGAACGCACAATGGAAGCGTGTGTTCGTCATCGCCATACTGACGTATCACCGGCGTGATGGTATGGGGTGTCATTGGTTACACATCTTGGTCACCTCTTGTTCGCATTGACGGCACTTTGAACAGTGGACGTTACATTTCAGATGTGTTACGATCCGTGGCTCTACCCTTCAAAAAAATGTTCAAATGTGTGTGAAATCTTATGGGACTTAACTGCTAAGGTCATCAGTCCCTAAGCTTACACACTACTTAACTCAAATTATGCTAAGGAGAAACACACACACCCATGCCCGTATGGACTCATTCAGTACTGTAGCACTGATCAATGATACTTTTTGCATAACAGTTTCTTAGCAATTGAATACATGGATATACATCATTTGCATCCTCCATCTTTGCGTGCTTGACCGAGCGAGGTGGCGCACTGGTTAGCACACTGGACTCGCATTCGGGAGGACGACGGTTCAATCCCGCGTCCGGCCATCCTGCTTTAGGTTTTCCATGATTTCCCTAAATCGCTCCAGGCAAATGCCGAGATGGTTCCTTTGAAAGGGCACGGCCGACTTCGTTCCCCGTCCTTCCCTAACCGATGGAGACCGATGCCCACGCTATTTGGTCTCTTCCCCCAAACAATCCAATCCAGTCCTTTATGTTTCCAGAAGAAACTGAAAAGATGAGTTTTTCAAAACTGAATTCAAGATTCATTTGTGACTTAGAGGAGACTGGGGCACATAAACGTGGCATTGTTTTCAGATGGTTGATTGGCTGTTTTGGGGAAGGAGACCAGACAGCGAGGTCATCGGTCTCATCGAATTAAGGAAGGACGGGGAAGGAAGTCGGCCTTGCCCTTTCACAGAAATCATCCCGGCATTTGCCTGGAGCGATTTAGGGAAATCACGGAAAACCTAAATCAGAATGACCGGACGCGGGATTGATCCGTCCTTTTCCCGAATGCGAGTCAAGTGTAATTTTTTCAGAGTTTTTAATTTTTTTGGGGTTTTGTTTATCATGATAATATTGTTTAGGATAATAACACGGTTGTAAGTATAACTTTTATATGTACTTCTAACTCAACAGTACCTTTTATAGTCCAAAATAATTTACGTAGGCTCAAGTCGAATGCATAAACGTGCCCCATTTACAGGCGTGCTTACGCCAAGTAACATCGTTAAATACAAAAATTTTACTGGCAGTAAACAATTTTTTGGTCCATTTGCTCCTGTGAACATAATATGGCCTATGTAGAATTAATGTTAATTAAAAGCTTATTTAGCCTCATTCTCAGCGTTGCAATTCATGTAGACAAAAAAATGTTTTGTCCTGTGGCGCTGTCGTTGGAAGCCCACCTTTCACATCTAAGGCGCTGAACCCATTCTTGATTTATTTTTGGTTGTTTGTATAGTCTCAAGCAGTAAATACAAAGGCAATCTTCATCCTTTCCATCAGACTTTGAAGATTATAAGAGAAAGCAAGGAGAACGGGATGGGACATTCGTTGAGACGGGAGCGCTTGCCAACTGACGCTTTGGTGGGACTAATTCGTGACAAGAGATTGAGGGGAAGAAGGATATAAATGATATTAGATCACATAAAGTGAAGCAGAAATTATGTGCACCTGTAATGGATGGCAGAATACAGGAGAGCAAGGAGAATTACCGTGTGATATTCGTGGTAAGGTTTTATGGGACCAAACTGCTGAGGTCATCAGTCCCTAAGCTCACACACTACTTAATCTAACTTAATCTAACTTACGCTAAGGACAACTCACACACCCATGCCCGAGGGAGGACTCGAATCTTCGACGGGGGGAGCCGCGCGGTCGGTGGCAAGGCGCCTCAGACCTCACGGCTACCCCGGGCGGCAATTACCGTATGAAAACCTGCCTCTGGGCAGAACGCTAACCGTATCGGAAATAGGTCTATCCACATTTTCCCTTGTTCTTCCCTTCAGCACTTTCTTGCACTTATCAGTCCTTGCCTTCATAGAATTAATTCTTTCTGCTTGAGATTCATTACGTTTAAATAGCTTTTTAGTAATTTCTACCTTTCATTCTCATGTGCCTTCATTTTTTTTTTAGATTGCTTACCCAACTACTGTTGCCTTTGTTTCGTTGACTGTTATATAAGTTACAATGTTAATGCGAAACAGTGCATAAACGTCCCCCAACATAACTGCATAAACGTGCACCATTGCCATGTTCGAATTAGTTTCGAAACTTTCAGGATTTCAAACTGTACAAATGTACCTCGTACAGTAGAGTAGTGTCCTGTAAGCGGTTTTATCTTAAAAACTATACAATATCAGTTCTAAAAGGTATGCTCCCTAGGAGCTACGATGTTTACAAATCTTACACAATAGTACAAATACACTCTTCAGACACAAAAAGACCCATCACGTAGGAATTATTCGAATGGGACGTAAATTGGTAGATGTGGTGTAGTACATGTACAGACAAACAAATGGTTAAAATTTCAGAAAAAATGGATAGTTTATTCAAGAGAAAGAGCTTCATAAATTGAGCAAGCAGTCACTCGGCTTGGCACTCACTGATAGTTGCTGGATGCACTCCTAAGGGATATCGTGAAAAATTCAGTCCAACTGATCCCGTACTAAAAATTGAGGTATGTTGTGGTTATTCTATACAGGAGGTCATCACAATAGTTCAGAACTCGATGTTGGTTTATATTACGAAGTTCAGTAACGTAAAGATCTCCGAGGTCATGAGACACGGCGAGAAGAGCTCGCCGGCCGAGGTGGGCGAGCGGTTCAAGGCGCTCCAGTCTGGAACCGCGCGACCGCTACGGTCGCAGGTTCGAATCCTGCCTCGGGCATGGATGTGTGTGATGTCCTTAGGTTAGTTAGGTTTAAGTAGTTCTAAGTTCTAGGGGACTGATGACCTCAGAAGTTAAGTCCCATAGTGCTCAGAGCCATTTTTTGAGAAGAGCGCACTAAATAGTTCGTGACTCGTGACGCTATGCTACGGGTGGTGTTAGGTGTACGAAGGCCGTGGGCGGCATTTCTGTATGTGCTTCCCTGCCGATGGCATAAGGTCGTCACTAACGGCCTCTTCAAGATAAATTAGAGAAACTTCCAGTCCTCCTTCGGGATGTCAAACGCACGCGCCACATCTGCACCTTCCTCGGTCTTGGCGAACCATCAGAGAACCATTGTGCACTTTTTCGTTTTGTCGTAAGTTAATACTGATAACACCAAGTCTCGTCAGTCGTGATGCTTTTTTCCAGGAAAGAGCTGTCCCCGTTTTTAATTTCAATCGAGTCGCAGCAAGCGTCGCGACGTAGTTTTTGTTCGGGGGTGAAGGTGTGCGGGGTAAACTTTATACACAATTTTATCTTCTTGAGAACATTCTGGAGAATGACTTGAACATTTAATTTAGATTTTTCGTACGTGGGGGACCACAATATACAACTTATGGAAAGAAATTTCCGCCATTTGACTGTAGGTTTGTATCTATTTATTTTGCGCGTGTGTCCGTTCAAAAAGTTCCGAGATCGATTTTATTCCTGGCGTATAAGCGACGGTCGTTGTATGCCGTTATAGGGTGCACAACGGCTCCCCTTTGTTTGTATCAAGCGACGTAGCCTAGCTTGCACGTTCTCCATTGCTGGTATAATGTTTCCTGAAGGTCACCACCAATGAAGGCGGTATGAGGACTGTAATCTATAGTATCTCATATCTGTTAAAGCGCGTGTTGAGCCGACGTAATGTATTAGTGCGCGACTGTTTTTCTATCTTACGCTGTCTGCAGCTCAGTCAATGTAAAGGAGCACCAGAAACATATCTTTCTTTCCATAACCTACTAATAGCGATTTAAATGAAAGTCTACGACAATGTAAGCACACCAGCCAAAAAATGAGTAACTCCGACGAGACATGACGCTGATACCAACTGACACCGCCTCTAGCTTTGATGTTGGCTGCATTTCGGTGAGGGAGAGATTCAACAAAGTTCAGCACATACGCCGTATCTGCCGAAGCCACTCCTTGATAACAGTCTTCCGTAGAGCTATCAAATTAACGGAACCTTGATTCGTACGCTTCTCCCCCTGTTCCAAATAGTCCCAGATATTTTTAGCTGGATTGCTATCTGCTCACAAAGCGGACCAGTCAAGATGCGATACTGTGCCAGGGTGTTCGTCAAAACAGGAAGATATGCGTCAAAACAGGAAGATATGCGTGCAGTACTTTTAACGCGGCTGTCGTCATCTTGGAAAACGAGTGTGTCCGTAGCATACTTATGCAGAAGAAGGGACAACATTAGGGTGGGCCCCAGTCATCATTGGAACGCAGCATCACGTATGTACTCAAATAAACCATCAACTGCTAGCTAAACGACTCATTGGACCATTGGTGTACTCGACTCTTTCCGTCATTCGAAAAGGAGAGAAAATCACGACTCGTCGAACCGAATTTCAATCGGCAATTGTTCAATGTCTGTGTTATTTTGTCCACTAAAGACGTGCAGCTGTAATCGACTCCACATGTTGGCTTGGAAACTGGTTGAGACGGACCTGCGTCCATTGACACCAGCAGTTCCTGTCGCCTTTGAAACGGATCGCCATTGAGAAGGCGTGATGTATTTTTTACAGTTTTCAAGAAAACACGAACGTTACTAGTGGTATCCATTGTCTCCCTGGTGCAGCATTCTCGCGAGCTCTGTAGGAAAACTGAAGGCCAGGAAAATAATGAAGCTTGAAAAGAGAACGTAGCCACTTAATCACTGAGGCAGATTTGAGCTAAAGTACGGGTGTCCAACCTTTCAGCTTACCCGGACCATATTGCAAGAAGGCAATTAATTTTTGGACAATACGTAATATACTTAGCACCAACAATATCCACTGAGGGAAAAATCGGTTGGAGATATATAATTAACACATTTAAGCAATTTGAAATTTATGATTCTTTTTTGTAAAAAAGCGACAATTAGACATTTTATGTATGACATTTCATTAGTTTCGTAATTTTAGGAAAAAGGATATTTTTTATCGATTTTGTGACGTGACAGATGCCCATTTCTTGGACCGCATCGGTACTTGCTTTGGGCCGCATTTGGCCCGCGGGTTGATGATGTTTGGTTTGTGGAGCGCTCAACTGCGCGGTCATCAGCGGGCGTGCAGAGTCCCAATTTTTACACAGTCCAATTTGTACTCAGTGCAATCTAGCCACTGTCAAGAATGATTATGATGATGAAATGATGAAGACAACACAAATACCCAGTCTCCGGGCAGAGAAAATCCCCAACGCGGCCGGGAATCGAACCCGGGACCCCATGATCCAGAGGCAGCAACGCGAGCCCCTTGGCGGCGAGCTGCGGACGGCTCGCGGGTTGGAAACCCCTAGACTAAAGGATTGATGAGTCACAACGAGAGTTAATCAAGTCATGTTACTTGGTGCTAACAATTAATTAGCTGTGGTCTTAAGCGGAACGCTTACTTGGTCTCAGTAGCGGATAAAGTGAGTGACAGGCTATAATTCATTGGTAGCATACAAGGAAGCTGAAGTGTGTCACATTTGCGCCGCCGTTATTTGATTATCAATAGAGAGCGAGTTCTGCATATTAGCTTATGCAAACAACGGATTTCGAACACATTCATCTACGAAAACTCCTCATTTCGACACATGCAGGGTTTGTGAAGATAACCTTAACGCATAACAGAGGCAAATAAACTGTCATGCCTCCTAAACAACAGTGTTTAGTTTGTGTGATTTCGTGTTTCCCCGAGGCCTCATTAAGCCTTTTCTAGATGATGGTGTATCTGCAGCTTGTATGACAGGTACATCAATCATGTTTTTTTTAATGTACGTGACTGCAGTGTGTGAGAGAGGGAAGACGGTAATAAACGAATCCGATTCACAGTATGCTGCTCTTGAGTGACACCTAGGGGAACGCGAAGCTCTATGTCCTCAACCATCGAAGGAATCATATTTTGCAAAAACAGACATAATGTCTTATGGGATAACAGCAATCAGTGATTTTATAATGTTACTTAAAAACCGTCTTGATTGCAAATTTTTTATTCATATGACCGGTTTCGGTTCATCCAGAACCATCTTCAGATCTGATATTTCAGTTACAGGAGTAACCCGTCCAAATCCAGCAATTTTCACATGCTACGTCACATCCATGACGAGTATACGTTAGTGGCATTCGGTACGGAAGCAGGAATGGGTCAGTGAAAATTATACCCGTAGTCATGCACATTACAATGTTTAGAACACTCTAGAGATAAATTTAACTGAAGCACTGTAAATCTGAAGTGGAAATGCTGAATCCAAGCCTACCACCCAAAAACTCAAACATTTACAACGGGCACGAATTCTTTCATTGGGATCGTTGGTATGGCTGTGAGCATAAGGCATTACGCGAGATATGTAAGCGCGTAACAACGCTGCAAGGACGAAATACAATGTAAGCAAGACAGCGGGGAAGGGGAAGAGAAAAAGAGAAAATTATGGAAAAAGAAATATGGAAAACAGAGCTGGCTGTTGCGACTGTAAGCTGAGAGGATAATAAGCTGCGTCCCCAGCTGTGGATGCTTGCGAAATGTGTTGCACAACAGCGGTGGAACCTGAAGCTTCGCTTTACGTTATTAGACACCGAGAAACTACGAACCTTTCATGGAAGTTTTCTGATTAAACACCATCCAGATGATGTAAAACGTTATGTTCTACGGCTAAGAATAGCGGAAAAATGAAATTAATTTTGAATGACCACAAATATTTCCATTTTTCCCTTCTGTTAAAAGCAAAATGGTTAGCGCCTAAATTACAAAGCTTAAGTTTTTTTTTTCTTTTAATGTAAGAGCCTACGGAATATCAGACCAGTTGTGTGGCTGGTTTGAAGAGTTTTTAGCAAACAGAACACAGCATGTTGTTCTCAACGGAGAGACATTAACAGACGTTAAAGTAACCTCTGGCGTGCCACAGGGGAGTGTTATGGGACCATTGCTTTTCACAATATATATAAATGACCTAGTAGATAGTGTCGGAAATTCCATGCGGCTTTTCGCCGATGATGCTGTAGTATACAGAGAAGCAGCATTAGAACATTGCAGCGAAATGCAGGAAGATCTGCAGCGGGTAGGCACTTGGTGCAGGGAGTGCCAACTGACCCTTAACATTGACAAATGTAATGTATTGCGAATACATAGAAAGAAGGATCCTTTATTGTATGATTATATGATAGCGGAACAAACACTGGTAGCAGTTACTTCTGTAAAATATCTGGGAGTATGCGTACGGAACGATTTGAAGTGGAATGATCATATAAAATTAATTGTTGGTAAGGTGGGTGCCAGGTTGAGATTCATTGGGAGAGTCGTTAGAAAATGTGGTCCATCAACAAGGAGGTGTCTTACAAAACACTCGTTCGACCTATACTTGAGCACGGCTCATCAGTGTGGGATCCGTATCAGGTCGGGTTGACAGAGGACATAGAGAAGATCCAAAGAAGAGCGGCGCGTTTTGCCACTGGAATATTTGGCAAGCGTGATAGAGTTACGGAGATGTTTAGCAAACTCAAGTGGCAGACTCTGCAAGAGAGGCGCTCTGCATCGCGGTGTAACTTGCTGTCCAGGTTTCTAGAGGGTGCGTTTCTGGATGAGGTATCGAATATATTGCTTCCTCCTACTTATACCTCCAGAGGAGATCACGAATGTGAAATTAGAGAGATTCGAGCGCGCACGGAGGCTTTCCGGCAGTCGTTCTTCCCGCGAACCATACCTGACTGGAACAGGAAAGGGAGGTAATGACAGTGGCATGTAACGTGCCCTCCGCCACACACCGTTGAGTGCTTTGCGGAGTATAAATGTAGATGTAGATCAGTTTCTGTTTACATAAAATGTGTATGAGATGAATTTTCTGGTTGGAAGTGTCTAATATTCAGTTACATCTAATATCTTTATCTGTCGTACGCTTATTTCATGTATTTGTTACGAGAGTCACTTGTGAGCTGACGGGGGCCTAAAAGGCTCCACACACGACCGAGGGATCGCAGCTATCGGCGCAGACGTAGCGCGGTCCGTCCCTAGATCGCCTGACTGGACACAAATAGCAGATCGCAGCTATGATTTGCTGATCTCTCGTATTTCCCAAGTAATCCGATGAGTTACTCATGAGTGTCAATATGACTGACTGCGACCCTTTAGCCTAGCAATCACGCTTGCCTGTGCAGCTTGGTTTACTTTCGCAACGGTCACACTTAGTAAGGACTTAACGTTAGAATTTATAAACTTTTGCCATGATCACGAACGCCTCTGAAAAGTGAAACAAAAGCAGGAGTTGCCACATACATTAAGAAGGGATACAAATATAAAAACGTTGATAGCCTCAGATTTTGCGGTGATCAGCATTTTGAAGCTTGTGTCATAAAAATAGAAACTCATGGGGAGTTAATAGTAATAATCACAATGTTGTTGTAGTGGTCTTCAGTCCTGAGACTGGTTGATGCAGCTCTCCATGCTAATCTATCCTGTGCAAGCTCCTTCATCTCCCAGTACCTACTGCAACCTGCATCCTTCTGAATCTGCTTAGTGTATTCATCTCTTTGTCTCCCTCTACGATTTTTACCCTCCACACTGCCCTCCAATGCTAAATTTGTGATCCCTTGATGCCTCAGGACATGTCCTACCAACCGATCCCTTCTTCTAGTTGTTGTGCCACAAACTTCTCTTCTCCCCAATCCTATTCAATACCTCCTCATTAGTTGCGTGATCTACCCACCTAATCTTCAACATTCTTCTGTAGCACCACATTTCAAAAGCTTCTATTCTCTTCTTGTCCAAACTATTTATTGTTCATGTTTCACTTCCATACATGGCTACACTCCATACAAATACTTTCAGAAACGACTTCCTGACACTTAAATCTATACCCGATTTTAACAAATTTCTCTTCTTCAGAAACGCTTTCCTTGCCATTGCCAGTCTACATTATATATCCTCTCTACTTCGACCATCATCAGTTATTTTGCTCCCAAAATAGCAAAACTCCTTTACTAATTTAAGTGTCTCATTTCCTAATCTAATTCCCTCAGCATCACCCGACTTAACTCGACTACATTCCATTATCCTCGTTTTGCTTTTGTTGATGTTCATCTTATACCCTCCTTTCACGATACTATCCATTCCATTCAACTGCTCTTCCAAGTCCTTTGCCGTCTCTGACAGAATTACAATGTCATCGGCGAACCTCAAAGTTTTTATTTCTTCTCCCTGGATTTTAATACCTACTCCAAATTTTACTTTTGTTTCCTTTACTGCTTGCTCATTATACAGATTGAATAACATCGGGGAGAGGCTACAACCCTGTCTCACTCCCTTCCCAACCACTGCTTCCCTTTCATGTCCCTCGACTCATAACTGCCATCTGGTTTCTGTACAAATTGTAAATAGCCTTACGCTCCCTGTATTTTACCCCTGCCACCTTTAGAATTTTAAAAAGAGTATTCCAGTCAACATTGTCAAAAGCTTTCTCTAAGTCAACAAATGCTAGAAACGTAGGTTTGCCTTTCCTTAATCTTTCTTCTAAGATAAGTCGTAGGGTCAGTATTGCCTCACGTGTTCCAACATTTATTTCTACGGAATCCAAACTGATCTTCCCCGAGGTCGGTTTCTACCAGTTTTTCCATTCGTCTGTAAAGAATTCGCATTAGCATGTTGCAGCTGTGACTTATTAAACTGATAGTTCGGTAATTTTCACATCTGTCAACACTTGCTTTCTTTAGGATTGGAATTATTATATTCTTCTTGAAGTCTGAGGGTATTTCACCTGTCTCATACGTCGTACTCACCAGATGGTAGAATTTTGTCAGGACTGGCTATCCCAAGGCCGTCAGTAGTTCTAATGGGATGTTGTCTACTCCTGGGGCCTTGTTTCGACTCAGGTCTTTCAGTGCTCTGTCAAACTCTTCACGCAGTATCGTATCTCCCATTTCATCTTCATCTACATCCTCTTCCATTTCCATAATATTTTCCTCAAGTACATCGCCCTTATATAGACCCTCTGTGTACTCCTTCCACCTTTCTGCTTTCCCCTCTTTGCTTAGAACTGGGTTTGCACCTGAGCTCTTGATATTCATACAAGTGGCTCTCTTTTCTCCAAAGGTCTCTTTAATTTTCCTTTAGGCTGTATCTATCTTACCCCTAGTGAGATAAGCCTCTACATCCTTACATTTGTCCTCTAGCCGTGCCTGCTTAGCCATTTTGCACCTCCTGTCGATCTCATTTTTGAGACGTTTGTATTCCTTTTTGCCTGCTTCATTTACTGCATTTTTATATTTTCTCCTTTCTACTAGCCCTCGTCTTTTTACCTACTTGATCCTCTGCTACCTTCACTACTTCATCTCTCAGAGCTATCCATTCTTCTTCTGCTGTATTTCTTTCCCCCATTCCTGTCAATTGTTCCCTTATGCTCTCTCTGAAACTCTGTACAACCTCTGGTTTAGTCAGTTTATCCAGGTTTCATCTCCTTAAATTCCCACCTTTTTGCAATTTCTTCAGATTTAATCTACAGTTCATAACCAATAGATTGTGGTCAGAGTCCACATCTGCCCTTGGAAATGTCCTACAATTTAAAACCTGGTTCCTTAATCTCTGTGCTACCATTATATAATCTATCTGATACCTTATAGTATCTCCAGGATTCTTCCATGTATACAACCTTCTTTTATGATTCTTGAACCGAGTGTTAGCTATGATTAAGTTAAGCTCTGTGCAAAATTCTACCAGACGGCTTCCTCTTTCATTTCTTAGCCCCAATACATATTCACCTACTATGTTTCCTTCTCTCCCTTTTCCTACTGTCGAATTATAAAAGTCTAAAGCTGGTGATTTGTTGGTATTCATTCTTAATCCATGTTTTTAAATGTCTAAGCAGAATGAGGTAACATTAACTGTATGTTTTAATTTAAATTTTTTATCTTATTTCCGTTCTAAAGCTATGCTTAAGTCTCTTGCTATTTCTTATAATCTAACTCTCCCTTATACAATTTAGAACAATAGTTGAGGCAACCGGCAGCTCTTCTGTTGAAAACATTTTAGAGACACATCGAGACTGCAACTCACAGAATAAATATTTGTCATTAAACTAGGGAACTAAGGAAAAGAAATGAGGGTTTTAAAACTCATTTGCGAAATACTGACTGGAAAAATGTGTACAACACATCTGGCGTTAGTGAAAAATGCTATGGATTCTGTAAGATCGCCTACAGTTCCCAAGAAAAACGATGCGAAAGAAGGTCGATAAATCTTGGCTCCCATTCGTCTTCTTTTTAAGAGCGTTATTCTGCATACATATCAACTACCACCACTGCTAAACATGACAGATCATTTCCCAAAGCAGAACACGACACAGTGACGTCCGAAATACTGACTGAAAGTGCTTGGTAACTCGGACGTGTGTGGCGGAGTCGAAGAGAGTGACCCAGTGCCAGCGATATTTCTGTTGACACTGACAGCGACTAATCACTGATGTTTGAGGTCCTGAAGAAGCCAGAAATCTATTCTTGGGTGGGAACAAAAATGTCGTGATGAACCACCTTTCGTCCTACTTCTTAATGCGAAACGTGAGCCATGGGTATACGTGCAACAACGCAAATAGACTTGCGCCTGAAGAGTTTATTTCAGTGCACTTCCTAGACTGTATCTTCATATATTTCTTGGGAAAATGGTGAGTGCCGAAATAGATGACTAGAAATTAATAAGAACCACCTCGCAAAAGTTTAGTCCGGTTAGCTACAGAATGTTATTTTACTGTTCAGCACGGTTTCACAGTGGCCTACAAAGGTCTTCATGCGCCATAATCTTGTATTGTTGCTTCTTTTTGTGTGGCAGCGGAGTAAAATGGCTACAAAAATACAGTTTCATCAGCATTGAGCCGGCCGAAGTGGCCGTGCAGTTCTAGGAGCATCAGTCTGGAGCCGAGCGACCGCTAAGGTCGCAGGTTCGAATCCTGCCTCGGGCATGGATGTGTGTGATGCCCTTAGCTTAGTTAGGTTTAATTAGTTCTAAGTTCTAGGCGACTGATGACCTCAGAAGTTAAGTCGCATAGTGCTCAGAGACATTTGAACTGCCATTGAACTATGATTACTGATAGATTTCACTGCATAATGCGAATGAAGCGTTGTGAATTATATGATGTGAAACGTCCCCTTAGAAAAATTAATGAATTACTGTGCTGATAAATCTCTTACATTATTTGATTTTCGAACAGCTGAGCAGAACTGAATGTACTCAAACATTTCGCTCTTTACCTATTCTGATCAACACTTAACTGACAGCCAATATTTTTAGCGCAACGCAATCTGACTTTCAAAAATCCCTACAAAAGAATGTCTCTGACTAACAATAACCTATGCCTTTCATGAATCACTTACCTCACAAAAATCTTCGTTACTCGAGCTACTGCAATACAGCGAGCGCCACTACTGCCAGCTAAATAAAAGATCCAAACTACAGAAGGCACTAACTACTGATAGGCATAGTTAGCAAATGAAAGATTTTCATAGAGAACAAACAATGTATTTACCTTAATAGTTATCAAAGGTCATTATATATATATATATATATATATATATATATATATATATATATATATATATATATAGTTCATGGCATCCAGTCTTACAAATTTACTGTCTCTGATGGACACACGTCCAGATCATCCGCTCTCAAAACTCCGCCATTTCTCTCCCCACATCCACCACTGCTGGCGGTTCACCTCCAACTGCGAAACGCTACGCGCTGTTAACAGCCATCTGCCCAACACTACAATAACAAATTCCAACAATGCAAACCAGCCACAGACTGCACACAGCATAGTCAGTGATTTTCTCACAGAGCGTTAAGTGACGTTACCAACATTAAAACTTAAACAGCCTACTTACAGATGTAAGTCTAATTTAGCCATTAGTACATTCATCCATATCTGTAAGTTACGAAGGTATCCCATGGATCAACTGAACAACATTGTATCATGACGACACTGCGTGCACCAAATTATGGCGGGACACCAGGTAAACTCGCTACGTACACTGATGGAAAAGAAATCGCAAGGCCAAAAAATAATTAATGTAGAGTAATGAAATTTCAGGAATGCATTTGTTTAGGTAACACTTTTAAGTGATTAATATTGCGAGATCACAAGTTAACGTAAGCGCAGGATAAGCCATTGCAGATGTGAAATGCTGGTGCATTAACCAATGTAAGCGCCAGAATGTTGAAAACAAGCAGGCAAACGCGAATGCGTTGTGTTGTGCAGGTGCCGGATGTCAGTTTGTGGGATGAAGTTCCGTGCCTGTTGCACTTGGGCGGTCAATACAGGGACGGTTAATGCTGTTTGTGGATGACACTGGAGACGTCGTCCGATGAGCTCGATTGGAGACAAAACTGGTGATCGAGCAGGTCAGTACAACATGTCGACATTCTGTAGAACATAGTGGGCTGCAACAGCTGTTTGTGGACAATCGTTATTCTGAAACTTCCTGGCAGATTAAAACTGTGTGCCCGACCGAGACTCGAACTCGGGACCTTTGCCTTTCGCAGGCAAGTGCTCTACCAACTGAGCTACCGAAGCACGACTCACGTCCGGTACTCACAGCTTTACTTCTGCCAGTATCCGTCTCCTACCTTCCAAACTTTACAGAAGCTCTCCTGCGAAACTTGCAGAACTAGCACTCCTGAAAGAAAGGATACTGCGGAGACATGGCTTAGCCACAGCCTGGGGGAGGTAAAGCTGTGAGTACCGGACGTGAGTCGTGCTTCGGTAGCTCAGTTGGTAGAGCACTTGCCCGCGAAAGGCAAAGGTCCCGAGTTCGAGTCTCGGTCAGGCACACAGTTTTAATCTGCCAGGAAGTTTCATATCAGCGCACACTCCGCTGCAGAGTGAAAATCTCATTCTGGAAACATCCCCCAGGCTGTGGCTAAGCCATGTCTCCGCAGTATCCTTTCTTTCAGGAGTGCTAGTTCTGCAAGTTTCGCAGGAGAGCTTCTGTAAAGTTTGGAAGGTAGGAGACGGATACTGGCAGAAGTAAAGCTGTGAGTACCGGACGTGAGTCGTGCTTCAGTAGCTCAGTTGGTAGAGCACTTGCCCGCGAAAGGCAAAGGTCCCGAGTTCGAGTCTCGGTCGGGCACACAGTTTTAATCTGCCAGGAAGTTTCATATCAGCGCACACTCCGCTGCAGAGTGAAAATCTCATTCCGGAAACATCCCCCAGGCTGTGGCTAAGCCATGTCTCCGCAGTATCCTTTCTTTCAGGAGTGCTAGTTCTGCAAGTTTCGCAGGAGAGCTTCTGTAAAGTTTGGAAGGTAGGAGACGGATACTGGCAGAAGTAAAGCTGTGAGTACCGGACGTGAGTCGTGCTTCGGTAGCTCAGTTGGTAGAGCACTTGCCCGCGAAAGGCAAAGGTCCCGAGTTCGAGTCTCGGTCGGGCACACAGTTTTAATCTGCCAGGAAGTTTCATATCAGCGCACACTCCGCTGCAGAGTGAAAATCTCATTCTAGAAACATCCCCCAGGCTGTGGCTAAGCCATGTCTCCGCAGTATCCTTTCTTTCAGGAGTGCTAGTTCTGCAAGTTTCGCAGGAGAGCTTCTGTAAAGTTTGGAAGGTAGGAGACGGATACTGGCAGAAGTAAAGCTGTGAGTACCGGACGTGAGTCGTGCTTCGGTAGCTCAGTTGGTAGAGCACTTGCCCGCGAAAGGCAAAGGTCCCGAGTTCGAGTCTCGGTCGGGCACACAGTTTTAATCTGCCAGGAAGTTTCATATCAGCGCACACTCCGCTGCAGAGTGAAAATCTCATTCTGGAAACATCCTCCAGGCTGTGGCTAAGCCATGTCTCCGCAGTATCCTTTCTTTCAGGAGTGCTAGTTCTGCAAGTTTCGCAGGAGAGCTTCTGTAAAGTTTGGAAGGTAGGAGACGGATACTGGCAGAAGTAAAGCTGTGAGTACCGGACGTGAGTCGTGCTTCGGTAGCTCAGTTGGTAGAGCACTTGCCCGCAAAAGGCAAAGGTCCCGAGTTCGAGTCTCGGTCGGGCACACAGTTTTAATCTGCCAGGAAGTTTCATATCAGCGCACACTCCGCTGCAGAGTGAAAATCTCATTCGGGAATCGTTATTCTGTTGGAAAGCACCCCGTGAAATGCTGTTATGAATGGCAGTCAGGATGCAAGGGATAACCACGAGAGTGCTCCTGCCGACATATGAAGTCGCATCCTAGACCATATTCCAGGTGTAGGTGTAGCACACTGACCGCTTGACTGCAGGCCCTCAGCTGGCCACCATTACAAACAACCAGAACCAGCTTTCATCGAACCTCCACCATGCCGTCCAATGAGCGCTAACTTGACACCATTGCCATTTGCGACCTCAGTGGCGTCAAGAGGGAGTTCATTGGGGGGGGGGGGCAGTGGGGGAGGGGGGGGGGCAGGATCGAGGTTTGATGAAAGCTGGTTCTCGTTGTTTAGAAGGGAGGCAAGGTGAGGTGAGGGCCTGCAGTCAACCGGTCTGTGTGCTACACCTACACCTGGAATATGGTCTTGGATGCGAATTCGCATGACAGCAGGAGCACTCTATTATATTTCTGTGCAAAGGAAGAAGTAATGTTTTCAAGCTGGTAATATTAAACGCGTTGCTACTGGACTAGTGTGTGTAGTGTCCTGTTTCTATGTCTGTGAAGAACACTACCTCTATCGGCGTCGACGATCCCCACAGCGTACGTAATTTCGTACACGTAGACAAGTTACTCTCGTAGTGTAGAAGCAGCTGCCGACCCCGACGTTTGCCTATAAAATTTTTGAAATGTAAGAGAAACAAAACTTCTATGGGATCTTCTCGAATTGTAACGCTGCCATTCGCATTTGGTTATTCGATTATTGTCTGCGAGTAAAATGAGTTCTTTTTATGAGAGAAAATTTTCTCTGTGCTTTGACCGTGTGATAGAAGCAGGTTCTATCGCAAACATTGACCACCAAATGTTCGAAGTCCTATACAAGCTTATAGTGCATAATAGTTCCACACAGAATCCTTTGATAAAAATTAAATACGCGCAATTACCTTTAAAATGCAACAGATTGTATTCTGGCCGTTACTGAAAACCCCATTAACATTACTTATTGCTAGTGAATCTTAAAAAAACATATATAATATGGCGGCTAGCAATGACTGTTTCATTGTACACCCTTCCTTCGCGTCCTCTCGGTATCGTGTCTCGTAACTAAGTCCAGTCACATTCCGATTTTCTTACTTTACTTCTCTCGCCATGGAGCAACGCGACCTCACAGAATAATTACTTCACTCGCGCAGGCGAAACGCACCACCTGGTGATATATATTCACTTTAAACCGCAAATCATTGGTCGATATTTGAATCGATAACATTCTTCGGCCTGCACAGGTCAAGCAAATTTACAACTCTCGTGGGTAGCCCTTGCGCCCTGACCACCATTCTTGAACTGTGCCTCAGAGGGCTCTTTGCAGTAAGGTAACGATGGCCCACAGACAGCTGTCTTATAATGGAGTTTTGAATTCTAAGGATCTCCCCACCCAAGGAGCACCTCCACCTTCAGCCCGACAATGCAAGAGCAGACATGTGGGCTGCGACATCTGTAACATTTCGACGCCTCCGGTTCACTGTCACCGATCATCCTCCATACAGTCCCGACCGGGCGGCAACTGATTTTCACCTTTTTTCTGACCTTAAAGAACACCTTCGAGGACTTCACTTTGACAGTGCAAGCAGACGTGAGATTGTGGCTCTATCAACAAAGCCAAACATTCTACATTGAGCCAAAGGTTCTACAGTGATTGTATCAAAAAACGAATTTCTCGTTGGGAGAAAAGCGTTCGTTGCCAGAGTGACTGCATTCAGGAATAAATATGTAGACATAAAGAATAAATATACAGAATGCTAATAACGTTTTATTTAAAAACCTTTAAGAGTTTCACGTAAAAAATTCGGAAGCAGTACCTTTCAGCACGGTCCCGTATATGTGAAAGAATCATTACTATTTCGTTACTATAATGACAGTAACCAAACTATATGCCTTGGAGAAATGATTTAAATTTAAGGGGGGTAGGACGTCAAACGGGCCGACCTGGAGCAGGAGAGGCACCACAGGACATTTTATTTTCTACTGTCTATACTTTCACAAATAAATTCATAAAACTTTGTCAGCATGACCAGGAAGGATTCAGGATTTACACTCATAGCACTGGAAGTGCAAAAACATAACAAAATAAATTTTTTTATAGACATTAAATTTCATCATTTTTTTCACTTACTGTTGGCGGCATTTGTTGCTATAGGTACATTTTTCTTCACAAGTAAGAGAGATTCTTTGATGAATTTTGCACAGCATACAAACCGTACTAACAGGTGTATGAAACTCTAGAATTTTCCAAATCTATTAAAAACTGTGGTAAAAATTGAGATAATTAACTACAAAAATTAGATTTTTTTTCTAAACATAAAGTTTAAAACATAACAGCTCGTTCATTTTTTTCATAAATTAGATTCTATAGTTTCAGACACCTGTAAGTATGGCTTTTAATAGTGTGCAAAATTCATCGAACAGCCTCTCTTACTTATGAAGAAAAGTGTACCTATAGCAACAAATGCAGCCAATAGTAGGTGAAAAAATGATGAAATTTCACATGTAAAAAAATATTTTGTTATGTTTTTGAACTTCCGCTGCTACGAGTGTGAATCCTGAATCCTTCCTGGTCATGGTGACAAAGTTTTATGAATTTACTTATAAAAGTATAGACAGTGGAAATTAAAATGTCCTCTGGTGCTTCTCCTGCTCCAAGTCAGTCCGTTTGATGTCCTACCCTCCTTAATGTATCTCGAAACGAAGGTATTAGTGTTTTTGTGCTGTGTAGGCTCGATAGTGAACTGACGACATTTTTACGATCTGCGGTAAAGACTGGTGGACTGCCTGAGTGCTTCCACAATCTTTCGTTGACTGGGTAATTTGTATAGGACAGAATGTTTGTTTCCGATTCCCTAGGTATGCAGTCTTCGTAAGGCGACCTGTCCGCTAGTCAGGTGACTTTGTCCTAACCGTTGCGCTGCACAGGGTCTCTCTCCCAAGATTCGTCAGGGGTTTTGGTGTTTCGGCAGACACTGGCAATTTAATTTTTGCAATGTGTAGATAGAGTCACACCAGGCAAATAGTACTTATGACGTCTTGCATGTGAAGGCCAGTGTCAAAGGAAAGCGTAGGTTTGTATCCCGTTACAACCAGAATGGTTTTTAAAGCGTAATTGTATGTGTCTGTTCGATAGAGTGGTCTCAAATTAGTCTAGTGCAATATTCATTTTATCGATTTGTATTAACAGGGACAGTAAAACAGAAAGAATAACCAGTACTCCGATCGTGACTGAGTAGCACTGAAAAAAATTCAAATGTGTGTGAATTCCTAAGGGACCAGACTGCTGAGGTCATCGGTCCCTAGACTTACACACTACTTAAACTAACTTATGCTAAGAGCACCACACACACATCCATGCCCGAGGGAGGACTCGAACCTCCGGCGGGAAGTGCCGCGCAGTCCGTGACATGATGCCTCAAACCGCGTGGATTAGTGACGTTGCAGGGCGGCAGGAGACAGCTCGAAACAAGGCGGCACGAGACTTACTACTGACGTACTGGTTGTTCTTTCTATTTCAGGTTTCCTGTTTATAAATATCTATGAAACGAATATCACACTGGTCTAATTTTGGACCGCTGTATCGAATGAGCGCGTAAAACTGCGCTTGAGAAATCGTTCTATTTGTAACTGAGAACAAACCGACTCATTCTGTTGGCACTGGGCATACCATGAAAGACGCGATGAGCAGTATTTGTTTGGGATGACTCCAGTTACACATTGCAGTAGCGAAATTACAAGCATCTGTCGAAACATTAGAATAAAAGCGCCTTTCAAAAGCGACGTTTAGGAGAGATATCAGGTTCATAACGCAGCGTAGTGTTTGCAGTTGATCACAGAGTTCAGACCTCTTCAAGAGAAGACGTTGGGCTTTAACTAGAAAAGAAAAAAAGGAAAGGAGCACATCTGCAAGGAAGCCGGCAGAAGCCAAGGGCTCAAAAGGGAATAAAAGCTTTGAAATATACGGAATAATAGATGACAGGAGACGAGAACGTTCGAAAAGACATATCACAGACAAGAGTTCGTAAGACGTGTGCGGTTGACCATGGTGTTTTTCCTGGCGAAGTAAAATGGTTCAGATGGCTCTGAGCACTATGGGACTTAGCTTCTAAGGTCATCAGTCCCCTAGAACCTAGAACTACTTAAACCTAACTAACCTAAGGACATCACACACCTCCATGCCCGAGGCAGGATTCCAACCTGCGCCCGTAGCGGTCGCGCGGTTCCAGACTGTAGCGCCTAGAACTGCTCGGCCGGCTCGGCGAAGTAAAGTTAGAACGTGTATAGTGTGGAACTATTGCAATAAACGCTGCTTCCTCTACTGAAATTGCCGTCAAATTGTAACGCAGTGTTCTGCTTCGTTTTGGTACTAAATACGCGCTGGAATCTAGCGCTCGGTAGCCCAGGTCTGTTAAGAGTCACCATCCGCCGGAAAACGCAGGCGGTGCTGTGAAACTCGATGGAGTTTGTTTATAGCGGCCTAAATTTGAAGTTTCCGAAATAGAATGTAAGAGCCAGGGTATTTCCATTCCGTAGCTTACGTTACTGTGTAAATTACAGCGACGCGGGGCTGGCCGTTAGGTGGCAGCACTAGTCGGAGGCGGAGCTTCTCTGGAACAGTGTGGCCGCCGGGGCCAGGGGATCAGGTGCGCCTGAAGGACCGCTACCCTCGCTCTGCCAAACTAATTGAGTCGAAAATGATGATTCCAGACAGAAGCTCACGGTCCCTCTCAAGGCAGTCCCTAGGAATTCGGCTGCTGATATAATCTCTCTCTCTCTCTCTCTCTCTCACTCACACACACACACACACACACACAGACAGACAGAGAGAGAGAGAGAGAGAGAGAGAGAGAGAGAGAGAGAGATGCTGGTCTCAAATAGAATGTAGCGTATACATTTGGAAACAAACATGAGGCGTTAAAACAGACTGCGGTTTTGCGTTTCTCTTACGTCAGAGCGACACAAAGCACTACTGACTGGTGCTGACGCTGTACTGGTTGAATTTACCTCCCCATGCCCATGAAAGGAATAGGCTGGGTTCGAGTCCCAGTACGTTGCACAGTTGTTTCATTACAACTTACAATCCGCTACTTAGTGAGGGTTTCTTGATCGAATCGTCAGATTTCAACGTCGTCGTCATCATCATCATCATCATCATCATCATAATCATCATCATTACGTGCATTCCGATCTCCAGATACACGCATCCACGTAACTAATGTCATCTCTCCTCTTTACAGTTACCTCGTCGCCTCGATATTTTCTTACGTCTCGTAATCCAGCAAAGAACTTCCTTGATCAGAAGGAAGCAGCATTGGACGGGGTGTTAGACAAGGTTGTTGCCTGTCCCCCACTGTTGTTTAACGTATACCTTCAAAAGATTATTGCGAAAAGTTTAGATGTGAATAGAGGAATATGTATTGGTGGAAAGAGAATAGAATGTATAAGATTTGCTGATGACATGGTATTAGTGGCAGAAAGTGAGCGGACAGTGAATAACATACTCAAAGATCTGAATGAAGCTTGTGTGGAATATGGGATGCAAATAAACACAGAAAAAACAAAGAGTATGGTCATCAGTACATGACGCAGACTGTCCAATATTAAAATAGGCCAATCTACCATTAGCCAAGTAAGTCAATTTAAATATCTCGGAAGCACAATAACTGAAGACTTGAGATGTCACCAGGAGGTGAAAACTCGAATTGCCATAGCGAAGGAGGCATTCAACAGAAAGAGGAGACTCTTATGTGGCAAATTAGATAAAGGACTAAGGAAAAGGCTTGGCAAATGTTTTGTCTGGAGTGTGTCACTATATGGGGCAGAAACATGGACACTGAGACGAGAGGATGAAAAAAGGTTAGAAGCATTTGAGATGTGTATGTGGAGGAGACTGGAGAGAATAAGCTGGATGGAAGGAGTGAGTAATGAAAGAGTATTGGAAAGGGTTGGTGAGAGAAGATGTCTGCTGAAGATTGTAAGAGAAAGGAAAAAGAACTGACCGGGACATTCATTGAGAAGGGAGTGGTTGCAAGTAGATTCTTTGGAAGGATTGGTTTGTGGGAGAAGACTGAGAGGAAGAAGGAGATACAAGGTGATAGACGACGTAAAGGGAAGAGGAAATTATGCAGACCTGAAGAGGATGGCAGAAGACCGGATAGCCTGGAGATCTACCATGTGAAAACCTGCCTTTAGGCAGAACACTGATGATGATGATGATCATCATCATCATCTTTCTCCCACGCATTCTTCGTGCTACAAGTCCCAATCATCTCCATTTATTTTTCATATAGTAATTATACCACCATCATGCTTTAATTCTAATGAACTGGCAAAGCTGTGGCCAGCAAATAAATAAATCAGTAATCTTATTATTCGTGAGGGAAATATTGTTCAAGTATGCTTAATGACACATTTTATCTACGCACCATTAAATCGGTTCATCGTCGGTACCATTCCATATATGCGTTTTTCCTTTGCTGAGATAATGAACGCTTACTTCATGTAATCTCTTACAATCCATATACAAAAAGCACATTTCTCCTCAACCTGTAGGTTGCTTTGAAAACCGTGGTGCTTTCCTAGGCAAGCACCTATTGGAGCTTGTTAACCCTTCCTTACCTCCAACCCCTTTGTTGTCGGTGTTGTGGTATTCATTTCGGAGACTAGTTTGATACAGCTCTCCACGTTACTTCATCCTGTGCAAGGCTCTTCATTTACGAATAACTACTGCAGCGTAAATCCATTTGAATCTGCTTATTGTAAGCACACAGTAGAGTTGCATGCCGTCGGGAAAAATAACATCTGCAATTTGCCCTAGCTTTCAGCCGTTCGCAGTACCAGCACGGCGGGCCCGTATCACAAGGCCAGATCAATCATCCAGACTGTTGCCCCTGCAACTACTGAAAAGGTTGTTGCCCCTTTTCAGGAACCACATGTTTGTCTGACCTGTTCGGGCACTCTTTCATTGCGGTTGTACCTTCAGTTATGCTATATGTATCGCTGAGGCACGCAAGCCACCCCACCTCGGCAAGGGCTGTGGTTCATGTGGGGGAACTTACTGTCAAAATCTTATCAAACAAATAAAAAGGCCGGCCGCGGTGGCCCAGCGGTTCTAGGCGCTTCAGTTCTGAACCGCGCGACTGCTACGGTCGCAGGTTCGAATCCTGCCTCGGGCATGGATGTGTGTGATGTCCTTAGGTTAGTTAGGTGTAAGTAGTTCTAAGTTCTAGGGGACTAATGACCTCAGATGTTAAGTCCCATAGTGCTAAGAGCCATTTGAATTTGAACAAATAAAAGGGAACCTACAGTTTAATGTAGATTTCAAACAAACCAATGTGCAGCTTGGCACATTTTAGTTTTAATATATCTTTGCCAGGTGTGAATCAAATCTCTGCCAGATGTGAATGAAACGATAAGAAAGAGAAATAACTCTATAATTCCGGGAACTGAACTCCAGACCATTGGATTTGAAATCTGATACGCATGTAGCTACCGAGTTATACATACATGCAGAACTAGTTGTAATGAAATAGTGCCTGAATCTACACACACCGATAACTAACACTCCTGACTGGAAGGCGTTCCTGAATTCCTCGTCAGTATTTGACATCGGTATAGCCGTTTCGTTGAAGATAGTTTTATTCGCCTGTGCCCACTTACATATTCCTATCTTCCTTTTTCTGGCACACGGTAATGCTTCAACTACTTTTTTTGGTATTAATAGTGCCTCTATTATCTTTCCTACTGCTCTTCATCACTTTGTTAATTTTAAATAAATAAACAACTTTAGTCTTAGATTTTATTATTGTTGCCTGTGCTAAAAATGATATCCATTACAGTCAGTATACCTTTATTTAATGCTAGTGTAGATTCAGATTGTCTCTGTTCTTTCTCCCATTACTGAGCGATTTGTCAGAATTGCTTATTTGCCATGTTTCCCCTAATTGAAACCGAATTTACCTTTAACACCGTAACTTCGATTATTGTTTGTGTTCTTCTGCAGTTTACTAGCTTGAGATACCTGTCTGTCCCGCTGATAGTTTTCTCATTTATTCAGTCTTCAGTAGCTTGTTGATAGCGCTAGTTTGCTGGAGATGTAAGTCACTGGTTCCGCATATTGTGTACTTTATCTCAGACAGTCGTTTTGTTCTTGTAGCTTCCACTGACTTTAGTAAATCCATCCGAATTTCATCGACTTCTGCTTCTTTCAGCTCATGTCATTCACTGGAATGACAAGCACTGATGCATTACTGGACCAACATTTTTTTCCGTGTCAACTTCTCCTACTTTTGTCTTACTGCTGGACTGCGGTTCTTCATGACGTACACATTTAATAGGCTCCTGCCATCTAGGTACTAAATATTCTGCAGTTAAAAGTATTTTTCATCCATATCTCCTAAATTAACCGCTTTTTGCTTCTCTAGTATTACGTTTAACCTCCCTGTACAGCACACCAGTTAAACACAGGACGTGGCGATGATACAAGTATAAGCGATGTATTGGTTCCGGTAACTTCGCCCACTGTGAGGTACGGTGTAGGGCGTGTTGAGATGGTGCCTCAGATCCTCATCTCAGCGAAGACTATCAGAGCGCCTCTAGAGGTCCGTTGTGGGGAAGAGCACGCCCGCAGGCGTCACGAAGCTATTTTAGACTAGTCTCATCAACAGGGGCAAACCAGAGCGCGAAGGCTGTTATATCGCCTTGGAAGTGGTCCAGCAATACGTGGGTGGATGCCTCTCACGTGAATCATTTTCTGGAAGATTGTCAGTACGCATAACAACTCGGCACGTGCGTGGTAACGTTTAAATTTAGGTCAATACTCAACCGTCTGGCATGCGTAGAGTATCATTCTATCTATCAGAGACTTAATTTTAAACGTGGTAACCGCTTAATGTGAAACCTCTTACCAAGTATCTACCTACCGGACGAAGTCCAAATTTATTTAATTAATACAGAACGCGTAAACTGAATTTTCCGCGCCGGCCTGGGTGGCCGAGAGATTCTAGGCGCTACAGTCTGAAACCGCGCGACCGCTACGGTCGCAGGTTCGAATCCTGCCTCGGGCATGGGTGTGTGTGATGTCCTTAGATTAGTTATGTTTAAGTAGTTCTAAGTTATAGGGGACTGATGACCTCAGAAGTTAAGTCCCATAGTGATCAGAGCCATTTGAATTTTTCGCCGGTGCTTGACAGGAAATGAAACTTCCTGGCAGATTAAAAGTGTGTGCCGGACCGAGACTCGAACTCGGGACCTTTACCTTTCGCGGGCAAGTGCTCTACCAACTGAGATACCCAAGCACGACTCACGCCTCCTCCTCACAGCTTTACTTCTACCAGTATCTCGTCTCCTACCTTCCAAACTTTACAGAAGCTCTCCTGCGAACCTTGCAAAACTAGCACTCCTGAAAGAAAGGATATGGCGGAGACATGGCTTAGTCACAGCCTGGGGGATGTTTCTAGAATGAGATTTTCACTCTGCAGCGGAGTGTGTGCTGATATGAAACTTCCTGGCCGATTAAAACTTTGTGCCGGACCGAGACTCGCAGGAGAGCTTCTGTGAAGTTTGGAAGGTAGGAGACGAGATACTGGTAGAAGTAAAGCTGGGAAGGTGTGTGTCGTGCTTGGGTAGCTCAGTTGGTGGAGCACTTGCCCGCGAAAGGCAAAGGTCCCGAGTTCGAGTCTCGGTCCGGCACACTGTTTTAATCTGTCAAAGTTCCATATCAGCACACACACCGCTGCAGAGTGAAAATCCCTTTCTGAGAACATAAAAATAATATTAAATACGAAACATTTTCCTGATTTTCTGCAATATATTCATCTGATGGCGAACCAACATTCAACTTCTTAGTCCCTACTTAAATACCAACTGAATGTTGTAACAACAGTGTGGAAGTGTACAACACTGTGGAAGTGTAATAATGGGAGTTGGCATGACGTCACAAACATCAAGCCGACATTCGGCACGTTACTTACCACAAACACTAGCTTCCGGTGGAAGTGTTTTGATCAAAAATGTCAGCGGCGTCGATCACGGGGGTACTAATGGTTCTGAATTCAAATCAAGAACAGCTGCCAACATGAGTAACATAGAAGTAAATATCCTCGGAGTAGTGAAGCAACTTATATCACTTAATAAAAGCAAGTCTTCTGCTCCAGACTGTATACCAATTAGGTTCCTTTCGGATTATGCTGATGCATTAGCTCCATACTTAACAATCATATACAACCGTTCGCTCGACGAAAGATCCGTACCCAAAGACTGGAAAGTTGCACA
The DNA here is from genome assembly GCF_023897955.1 of Schistocerca gregaria. Lineage (NCBI taxonomy): Eukaryota > Metazoa > Arthropoda > Insecta > Orthoptera > Acrididae > Schistocerca > Schistocerca gregaria. The sequence goes on from NC_064923.1 coordinate 668,180,425, forward strand.
GGTCACACCAATATTGAAGAGAGGTAGTATGAGTAACCCATTAAATTACAGGCCCATATCGTTAATAGCGACATGTAGCAGGATTTTGGAACATATATTGTGTTCGAACATTATGAATTACAGGATTTGGGCTGGAAATCGTTAAAAGAAAGGCGTTTATCGTTGCGGCGGAATCTTCTCACGAAATTCCAATCACCAACTTTCTCCTCCGAATGCGAAAATATTTTGTTGATACCGATCTACATAGACAGGAATGATCACCACGATAAAATAAGGGAAATCAGAGCTCGTGCGGAAACATATAGGTGTTCATTCTTTCCCGAGCTATACGAGACTGGAATAATAAAGAATTGTGAAGGTGGTTCGACAAACCTTTTGCCAGGCACTTAAATGTGATTTGCAGAGTATCCATGTAGGTGTAGATGTAGATGATTATAGTCTGAAGTATATTAAGGAATCGCATTTCGTACGTAAATGGACTTCTTCAAGCATATATATATATATGAATTTTTATTGTGCTGTTTACTTTTACTGTAGTAGTTTTATTGTGTCATTTGACCTTCGACTTCATTTCAGCCAAACCCTAAAATCTCTTTGGGTGAACGCTGTGAGAAGGAAAGAGCACATAGACCGAACAATAATTTCGTCAGCCCACATCAATGAAAATGTTGGATAACGGTTCTTCTCTTCTTGGTTATTTGAAATGTGTAACAAAATGGAAGTTACGTTAACGAGGCCTAAAACGTCGTATTACTGAATCGAATAGACTTGCAAGCCCAGAAAAAGGTCTGCAGTTGCCTTCCTGACATTGCGTTATTAACGAAAGCACTGAAACATTACTATTTAAAGCAAGTGCTGCGTGCATACTACAGGAATTAGGAACTAAAAGCAGTCTTAAACAGTAGCCTTCTAATGTGTTGGGACTAACATGGCGGCGTCTACTTCAAAGCAACGTACAGCGTATGTCTGCCCTTACTGTCCCTCCATGACTTACACACACATCATTGACTCAGATGCAGAAGATACATAAAATGATGGCATACAATGCGTTTGCAAAAGAAATTATTACTTTTTTATGTTTCTTCTGAAAATAAAGAAGATATCATTTCCTTTCTAAACACTAGTTGTCTCCTCGTTTTATATATTTTCTATATTTGCGCCAGTAAGATCTGTTCAAGTCGCACGTCATTTTATCTGCGGTTGCAACATTCAGTTGTCACCTGGAGATGACTAAGGAGCGGAAGCCAGTTCGTGATCAAAAAAATATTTTTCAGAATATCAGGAAAGTGTTACCTATTTAATATCAGTAAATACTGACCTTTAACTGAAGGACCAACTACAAATCCTGTAATTTACGGCAGAAGATGTGTTTGATCCACATCAGTTATCTCTGCATCATTTCGAAAGTAATTAGTATAACGACTACAAACTTACATGAGACAAGATTAAAGATTTACTGTTTTTCTATTAAATGTCGGAGCGAAGATCATACGTAACTGAAACCACTAGTTCATTTATTTGCAGTCTGTCTCGTCCGCTCCATTAACATTTGTATTACCATCCGTGCAACTGAAAAATGATTGCGTCTAGATACACTTCACTATATATAAAGGCAGCAACCAACCACACTTCAGGTAATTACATCATTATCTATTACAGGATTTGTCCAACTTCAGAAAGTGATGTACGGTACGTTAGTTTTGGTCTGCTTTATACAAAAAGGGGAATATTTATCTTACGCCCAGCTCCACAAAATGTTCTTACAACTACCGTTTAGCAGTTACACTGCCTTTACAGAAGAAGAAACATGCGCCTTATTTTTAGCTTTATAATATGTTTTGACATAAAAGTAGAGAGATTCCTTAGAACAAAATTTCACTGTATGATATATAATAAAAAGTTAGTGAAGATAACCAAAGCCCAAAGACATTAGCAGTACATTCAGGCCGGCTTCACCATGCAAGCTAAATAGGCAGCGGCTTAGAGCACGTAAACTTGGAGGTTACTAAATTTTGGGCTACATTTTAAAAAATCGACATTGGCTATTCTGTCTAACAGCATTGCACGCTAACAAAGCCGCGTGGGGTGGCCGCGTGGTCTGGGGCGCCTTGTCACGGTCCGTGCGACTTCCCATCGTCGGAGGTTCGAGTCTTGCCTCGGGCATCGGTGCATGTGTTGTCCATAGTGTAAGTTCGTTTAAGTTAGATTAAGTAGTGTGTAGGCTTAGGGACCGATGACCTCTGCAGTTTGGTCCCACAAGACCTTGCCACAAATTACCACGCTAACAAGAATAATTATACCAAACCATTTATTTTCATTCGGAGACATCAGTCATGTGTGCACAACTGTCAACAGAACATCGAAAAATAATACGTAAGCGTTAAGATCATTTTTTATTGATCTTCAAGCTCTTTTTGTTGTTACTGTGGTGGTGGTGGTCTTTATTCCGAAGACTGGTTTGGTGCAGTTATTCACGCTAGACTATCCTCTGCAGGTCTCTTCATCTCTGCATAAAGACTTCAACCTGCTTGCTGCAGTCAAGTCCTCGTGTCTAAATACAGTCTTTACACCATACTTCCATCCATTATCGAATTAAATTGCTTGTTACCTCAGGCTGTGTCCTATCACCCTACATCTTTTTGTTAGTAACGTTGTGCCATAAAGATCTTTTCTCTCCAATTCGATTTAGTACCTCTTCGTCAGATATCTGATGAACTCGTATAATTTTTAGCATTCTTCTGTAGCACCAAATTTCAAACACTTTTAGTCTCTTCTTATCTGTATTACGTAGCGACCACGTTACGTTGCAATATAAGGCAACATGCTAGACAAATACTTTCAGAAAAGGCTCCCTAACACTTAAATTTGTGTTAGACGTTAGCATATTGCTCTTCTTTCAGAAACACATTTCTTGCCAACCTGCATTTTATATCGTCTTCACTTCTGGTCTTACCTTAAATAACAAGGCATAACCCTTCCAGTTTCTGTAATGATTCCTTATTTCGTCCAACCGTAATATTAGTAATTAAACGGTTATAACTATTATTGTTGTTGATGCTAGATGGACTGTTATCTTGTTTCCCGTATCCCATTTCAAGGGTTCAGACTCAAATGAGGTAGATTACTGTTTTCTTCTGGCACTCAAAACTCGGTTATATGCCATGTCGCACAAAAATACATCATTTGAATGAATGATGGAATAGCTTTAGTGCACTCGCGTATATTTAGGCATATAAATCTTGTATTTCGAGCTAAACTTGTTACTAATAGCGCTGATGTGGTAATAAAATTGATGAAAAACTGACCAGTTCAATCTGGAATCAACAGTGTTACTTTTACATGTTGTTGTTGTGGTCTTCAGTCCTGAGGCTGGTTCGATGCACCTCTCCATGCTACTCCATCCTGTGCAAGCTTCTTCATCTCCCAGTACCTACTGCAACCTACATCCTTCTGAATCTGCTTAGTGTATTCATCTCTTGGTCTCCCTCTACGATTTTTACCCTCCACGCTACCCTCCAATACTAAATTGGTGATCCCTTGATGCCTCAGAACATGTCATACCAACCGATCCCTTCTTCTGGTCAAGTTGTGCTACAAATTTCTCTTCTCCCCAATCCTATTCAATACTTCCTCATTAGTTATGTGATCTACCCATCTAATCTTGAGCATTCTTCTGTAGCACCACATTTCGAAAGCTTCTATTCTCTTCTTGTCCAAACTATTTATCGTCCATGTTTCACTTCCATACATGGCTACACTCCATACAAATACTTTCAGAAAAGACTTCCTGACACTCAAATCTATACTCGATGTTAGCAAATTTCTCTTCTTCAGAAACGCTTTCCTTGCCATTGCCAGTCTATATTTTATATCCTCTCTACTTCCACCATCATCAGTTATTTTGCTCCCCAAATAGCAAAACTCCTTCACTACTTTAAGTGTCTCATTTCCTAATCTAATTCCCTTACATACTGTAAGAAAATTAAAAGCCAGTAGTCACTAACTTATGAAGGTTTACTTCTTCACTGAAGCCATATTATGTGAATGCAACGACCTGAGAACTGTTTTGCATTTGTCTGAAAGCAAATATGGCTTGATTAAAGAAAAGCGGCTGCTGACTGCAACTTTTTCCTAATGTACACCAATATAGTCACACAAATTCAAAATAATATGTAAAACTATTTTTATTACCATTTAATGGAAACACTCAATTCTGCGTTTCGATAGTTAACCATCATTATCAGGCGGAAGATGTCTTCCACCTGGATGTTGTTAGTGCAAAGCATTGGAGATTTTGTGCACCAGCAAGTGAGGCAGGAAATGATGATGTGATCTGCAAGTGCAAGTGGAGAGGTATTTTGTGCCGCATTGTGATTCTGTCGCCGAGAATCGGTATTGCTTCCCACTGCACATGAGTCTACACTATTGTTGGACAGAGTGACTCAGGAGGAGAGGTACTTGCGTCGAGGGGTGATAGTATTATTGACTCTGAACAAAGAATTTCACATGGACATACAACCTATTCCGAAGTGTTTCAGAGATGGAACACGTTTAATATCAGCGTTGTAGGTTTTTCTGAAATAACTCGAAAACCGCACCCTCCCGCGAAAACGTGTTGTAGTACAAATTTAAACTACGTGAAACTTGCTATAAAAATCCTATTCATTTTTTCTGTAGGATTAATAGCTTGCACGAAGAGAGAGCGAGATTACTGTAAACCACGCGCGACACGAATGCGCTGTAGTTGGTAGTTTTTGGAGGCCAGTTGGAGGTAGTTTCCCGACTTAATAGATCATAAGCGTCCGATACCAAATTGTTCATCTCAACCTCCTCTACACTACTGTGGTACGTTGTAAACAATGACAATATTTGCACAATATAAAAAATAAATAACAATGTACGTTATAAGAGCTCTAGCTTGGAAACAATTAGGAGTAGGGGACGTATGAATATGACGTTTTTTTTGGTTCAGAATCACTAATACTGTCACTAATATTGTAAGCATATACCTTTCCTCTTGACTCAGCCTGTAAACATACAAAAAGGTGCGCAGATTGATATTTACTAACATATCTTGACTTCCAATAATTTTAATACCATTAGTCATTACTCTACTGTTTTTTTCTGTAACTAAACCTTAAAAATTCTTACTTAACCAACTTTAATACATTATAATCGTTCTCTTACCCATCAACATAATCTAGAATTTAGATTTTTTTTAGAGAATGGGTGACAGGTTGAACGACTGAGATAGGCGTGTCAAGTACATTGAAAGGATGCTAAAGTACTTGGAGCTCATGCGCGGTGTGACAAATACACAGGACACAAATTTGACTGATGGCTGTCTTTGTTTAATCAGGTCATAACTGAGACAGTTACGTAGTTACTTATCTATCACATGTAAAATAAAGTGTGACAAATGATAGTCTTTGATTCTGTTAAAATAGATGTCTAGATCAGGGCGAGGAGCTTATAGAGACAAGATTTCGTTTCATTAGGTTCCTCGGTTCCTCACAAGATGGCTCCCGCAGTCAGAGGAGGCCAAGATAACGTGACGTAGCTTGTGACGTAATTAGAACACAGTCTCGTTTCAGACCTGGAGAACGGATGTTTTAGCGGAGGCTGTGATCGCGTATTTCTGATAATAAATTGTATGCACACTGACTAGTTTTAGGAAACTTCAGATGCATATATTAAATAGCAATATTCTTTGTAGCTTGGAACCACGTTTGTCTGTACCGAAAATACCTCAATTTTCATAAAATTGTTCAGAACGTAGGAACATTGTTTTCAAAAAATGATTGTATGAAAATATTTTGGGATGTTGCTAATGCTCAAAACGTTTTATCTACAGAAATTTTGAAAAACTTCTTCATGGGAAATTCTTAGTCTTTCAGCTGCAGTCGAAAACATTGTGCCAGACTCGAATTCTTTGCCTTTCGTAGGCAAATGCCCTGTCGGCTGAGCTATCCAGATACTACTCACAACTCACTTTCACAGCTTTACTTCCGCCAGTTACTTCAAAACGTCGCAGAACTTGCAAAGCCACATACATAAAATAATGTTTATAGTGAAAAATTACGTAAACAAATCCGAGAACGCCGGCCGTAGTGGCCGAACAGTTCTAGGCGCTACAGTCTGGAACCGCGCGACCGCTACGGTCGCAAGTTCGAATCCTGCCCCGGGCATGGATGTGTGTGATGTCCTTAGGTTAGTTAGGTTTAAGTTGTTCTAAGTTCTAGGGGACTGATGACATTAGAAGGTAAGTCCCATAGTGCTCAGAGCCATTTTTTGAAATCCAAGAACTGTTCTGTGAGGTCACAGTCTACCATCGCATTAGTCCTGCTATTCGATGTAAAACTGCACCATGCCCTTGACCTTCTAGATTTTTTTCTTTTATAACCTTTCACTCCAGGTATCCGTAGTTGATGGTCTCTTGGTTACTGCCGCCGCCCCTAGGTCGTAGGGTACCGCGTTCGATTCCCAGCCATGTCGGAGATTTTCTTCACTCGGGAACTGGGTGTATGTGACATCCTAATCATTTCATCTCATCTTCATCGAGGCGCAAGTTGCCGAAGTGGCGCCAAACAGAAAGACTTTTCTTTCCAGCAGGCGGGCCGAACAACTCCAGACGAGTCTCTCGGTCAAATATTCCAAAGAGTCATTTCATTCCACTCCGAAGATTGACAAGTATGTTATCAAATATTCCACTTTCTAAGAATTATCGAAGGTGAGTTAAAAGTACAATATAGCTTGTTTCTTTGTCGAAGTAGGTAAAGAATATTACGAAAATCAGCCATACCGTAAAATAAGCACCCTAACGTTCGCGAGATAGCTATAAATTGTGAAACGCGCTGCACACGAAAAATAGTTCACGAATGTAAAATATTTGTATTTATTAAATACAGAAAATGCCTTAGCAAGAAACGAAGCACCTAAGAAAAACGTGCACGAACAAATACAACTGTGAAGCAAAAAAAGCAACTGCCAAAACATGCCGTTAGAGAATAATACAAACTGTTAAAAATAAACTACTTAATGATCATATAGAAAGGATATTGTTCTCAATCTGTAAAACAAACATACAACAGAGGACTCTGAAAATACAAGTGATTCGTGTGATCATTGTTATAAACGTGGATAGAATTTCACAGAATTAAAATATTGCTAATGACAATGAGCGCACTGAACCGCTTAAGGTGATGACAATATCGTAAATACTTAAGTGCTGAACAGAATAATCGCGGGCCTCTTACTAGATTTCAGTCTTGTGTCGCTATGATTTTGTTCATTAGTATAAATAACGTATTGACAGCGGTCTGTGGAAACCTAAAGGCAGGTAGAAGGAGCCTCTCTGTTCCGGGAGTGGCTGCGCCACAGGTCAGAGGCCAGCCAGAGGTGCCCGCAGGGTGGCAAGCAGCCAGCGGCTGCGCCCACCTGCTTACTTTGTTGCACTATCTCTCTGATCACCAGCAACCACTTGTCGGTTATCAGTCGCCGCCAAGTGCAACATGTGATGAACGACAGGTACTCTACGAGGCGTCTTCTCTGATGTTCCCGCCTCTAGAAAGTCTTAACCACGAGACCAGCTCAGACTGAGGATTCACCCTGGAATACAAATCTTCCCTGCGCCTTATCGACGGTAATCACGAATTGGTTTCCAATAATTAATAAATCTATGAGACTATTCGATGATCGCAAAATAACAACCTAGTGAACACCAAGAACTGTATCCACATCACTAGCGTAATTCCCATTAGTATACTGTTTACGTATAAATGTTCACTTCTTCATATTTTTTACTAACAGTCACTCGTAGCGTTGCAGGTGAAGAAAAGATATTGTCGAAGAAAAGGCTGCAAAGACACAGAAACTACGCCGGAAATAACGGCAGCAAACGTAAAAACCATGCTGTGACTTAAAATAAATAAGTTATTATGAAACTATTCACAGAATACAATTTTTGGAAACAAAAATTACAAATTTAACACTCATTTTAACTGAATATTCCGTCGGTTCTTGGTAGAACAACATCGTAATAAATGAAAAGCGCTAGTTTCCTTTCGTTCTACAGTTAATGTGCAATTCTGGTCAGTAAATATATCTGATGATGGCCTTGTAAGCCGAAAACCGGTTAACACAATAAATTAGTACTGTATAACAAAAGCACAATATCGCTTTTCATTTGTTATGCAGCTAATAATGTTTTATAATTTATGTAACGATACTATTTTTGCACGTTTTAGAATAAAGGAAAAAACCACTGCTGATGGCGATATTGTCGCTGAAACTAGTTTCAGAAAGAAAATCAAATAAGTAAATTCAAAAGTATTTCGCACCAGGACGGACCAGCCTTCCCATATTGTTAACAAAGAAAATCTTTGGAAGTAATCAGTTCTGAAATATTAGCGGTATTTAGTATTCCTCATGGAAAGTCAGTAGCCACATTTAGCTACTCTCAGTTACAACAGCAGGTTATCAAGCCACACTGTAACTTCCTTCCGGCTATATTTAGCTAACTCTTAATAGAAACATTTTCCTTTTCGGCGCTTGGTTATTGGTAACACAGAGAACACGCTTTGTTCGAAACTTGACAGTATTGCCTGCAACGGACACGTGTTTCTTTTCTTTACGAATATTAAAAGCTCCTTAGTCTTAAGTGAAAATGGTTGCTTTTATAGGATAACAGTTTACACCATCTACTTCGTTTATTGAGTTAGTAACGCACTCCCTAACAACGCACAAAGTCTGCCATTGCTGTATTGCTTTCGCATATTAAACTATCACGCTACAACAGTTCACGGTAGCCTTCATAATTCTTCAAATAATAATACAGCCCGCCAACGGATGCTACTGACTGAGTAACGAAACTGATTTGTCTGTTAATTCCCTGTGTAATGACGCGCGCCCTCCGCGAATAAACCGACTGATCACACACTGTTGCCGTACAATTTGACGGAAAATTTCTATCTTACATTGATTGATACCTCTCTGATTCCGCGTGGTTTTTTTTGGAAATTTGTGGTAAGTTCCTGTGGGACCAAACTGCTGAGGTAATCGATCCCTAGGCTTACACACTACTTAATCTAACTCAAACTAACTTAGGCTAAGGACAACACACACATCCATGCCCGAGGGAGGACTAGAACCTCCGAACCTCCGACATGAGGGGGGGGGGGGGTACCCCGCGGTGATTCCA